>NC_139158.1:44096040-44761040 GCF_964270905.1 Leucopleurus acutus | reverse complement strand
TGTAACATTTTATGGAACTATAGTATAATATTATCTGTGTTAGTTTGCTAGGGCTGCCGTAACAAAGTACCACAGAGTGAGTGGCTTATACGACAGAAGTTTATTTCCTCATAGTTCTCGAGGTTAGAAGTCCAGGATCAGGGCAGGACTGGTTTCTTCTGCGGCCTCTCTCCTCGGCTTGTATACAGCTGTCCTCTCCCTGTGTCCTCACGTGGTCATCCCTCGGATGTGTCTGTGTCCTCATCTCCTATTAGGACACCATCATATTGGACTCATATGACCTCATTTTACCTTAATCACCTCTTTCAAGACCCCATCTCCAAATACAGTCACTCTGAGGTATTGGGGGTTTGGGCTTCAACATGTGAATTGACAGGGATCAGTCCATAATGAATATCAACGACCAAGATGTCGACATTGATACAATCCACGCGCCTTCCTCGGGTTTCCCCAGTTTTACTTGTGTACTCGTGTGTGTGTCACGTTCTATGCAATTTTATCCCCTGTGTAGGTTCGTGTCTCCACGACCACAGTCAAGATACTGAACAGCTCCAGCTCCACAAAGATCCTTCACGTTGTACTTTCATGACCACACCCACCGCCTTCCTGCCCACCTACCCCAGCCCCTAACCCCTGAAAACCACTAACTGCCCTTCATTTCCAAAATTGTGTCATTTCAAAATGTGATACAAAAGGAATACAGAATACGAACTTTGGGGTTGCCTTTTCTCACATATCATAATTCCCGGCTGTGTGTCCCCGGTTAGCTTCTTCCTGTCGCTGGACACTTTTCCAAGGCATTGATGTCCCACAGCTTGTTTTGTTCTGTTTCTTAATATTTATTTCTTTATTTGGCTGCGCCTGGTCTTAGCTGCGGCACATGGGATCTTCGTTGTGGCCTGCGGGATCTAGTTCCCTGACCAGGGATCGAACCCGGGCCCTTGGGAGCACGGAGTCTTAACCGCTGGACCACCAGGGAAGTCGCCCACAGCTTGTTTTAACGCTCACCTTTTAAAGGACGGCTGGGCTGATTCCAGTTTGGGGCTGTCACAGAGGTGCCGTGAACGTTCTCAGGCAGGTCTTTGTGTGGTTATAGGTTTTCATTTCATGGGATAAATGCCCGGGAGAGCAGTGGCTGAGTTGTGTGGTAGTTACATGTTTAGTTTTTTAAGAAATTGCCCAACTCTTATCCAGAGTGGCTGTAACAGTTTCCGTTCCTGCCAGCAATGTGTGCTTGATCGTTTCCCTACATCCTTGCCCACGCTTGTGTTGTCACTCTTTTATTTTAGCCACTCTGATAGGTGTGTACTGAGTCAGAAAGTTTAGAGGGGGCTGCAGTTGGGTATCCCCTTCCCCACGCTGGTTCTGATCTGGTAAAAAGGACATTTCCCTTGAGGGCAGGAGAACAGAGCTCTCTGTGTACTTCAGAATGGTCACTGTCTTAGTCCGCTCAGGCTCCATACAGAATGCTACAGACAGGTGGCTTAAACCACGGAAGTTTATTGCCTCACGGTTCTCGAGGCTGGAAGTCCAAGATCAAGGCGAGGCTGACTTGGTTCTGGCGAGGCTCTTCCGGGTTTGCAGACGATGCCCTCTCACTGTGTCTTCTCATAAAGTCACTGTCCTGTCAGATTAGGACCCCGCCTCTTGAGCACATTTAACCTTAATTACCTGCTGCAAGCCCCGTCTCCAGACACAGCCGAGAGTTTGTGGACACAGTTCCGTCCACAGTAGCCACTTTGTTTCGGGCTCCAGCCGTCAGCTCCTGGTGAGCTGTGACTCTCTTTGCCCGTCTCTCCAGTTTTCAGGGCATTGAGTTGCCCTGTGACCTCAGTTCTCTGATGGGTCTCAGAAGAGTGGTTGAGTTTTCAGTTACTCAGCTTTTTCTTTTTGGGAGGATGGGAGTGATGACTTCCAAGCTCTTTGCAGGCCAGACCAGAAGCCAGAAATGGTGTTTTGTTTTTCACGTGGGATTCTGCGTGTTCACTGTCAGGACATAGAAGTACAGTGGATTTTCACCTGCCAACCTTGTGTCCTGACACCTTGCTGAGCTCTTACTCTTTCTGGGAGTGTTTTTATTTATTTTTAATTTTTATTATTATTGTTATTATTATTTTGGCTGCGTTGGGTCTTCGTTGCTATGCGTGGGCCTTCTCTAGTTGTGGCGAGCGGGGGCTCCTCTTCGTTGCATGTGTGGGCTTCTCATTGCGGTGGCTTCTCTTGTTGCAGAACACGGGCTGTAGGCGCACGGGCTTCAGTAGCTGCAGCCCGCGGGCTCCGTAGTTGCGGCACGCGGGCCCTTGAGTACACGGGCTTCAGTAGTTGCGGCACGTGGACTGTAGAGCGCGCGGGCTCAGCAGTTGTGGCTCGCGGGCTCTCGAGCGCAGGCTCAGTAGTTGTTGTGCACGGGCTTGGTTGCTCCTTGGCATGTGGGATCTTCCCGGACTGGGGATCGAACCCACGTCCCCTGCATCAGCTGGTGGATTCTTTTTTTTTTTCACAGAATAAAGCACTGCTTTTACATGGGTCTCAATCTGAAATCCACAAATGCTAGTAAGTCAGTTTTTAAATGTTTTAATTTGTTTCAAAGTTAAACCCAAGACACATTGACTTCATAGGAAATCCACTGCGAAATGTTTTTCTAGGCTGAACACCTCTTTCCCTTTAGTCTCCCCCAGCAGAGCATGTACATGTTAAATACTTTACTGCTGTCCCACCACTATACCAAGATCACCTAAACTGTGTGTGTAGTATTCCGAATGTTCTTAGTTATACCCTAATTTCACTAACTGCAAAAGATTTTCTGGGATAACCTGTCACATGAATTCTTTGGCTACTTTTGAAGATGAAGTCCGAAGAACTCTTAAATGATTCTCCTTTGTGGGGGTGGGTGGTATTTTATAGGCATTAGCAACTAGCACCTGGGGCTGTGCTGATCCCATCTGGCATCACTGGGAGACAACCAAAGAATCATATGCTGAAACAGCCAACTGAGTGACTCAAAACTGAAGGTTAAATTTAAAGAAAAAACTAATTTAGAGAAGAAAATGTCATCCTAGAGGAACTCATTCTAAGTAATCAATCATTATACCTGTGTGTGTGTGTGTGTGTGTGTGTGTGTGTGTGTGTGTGTGTGTGTGTGGAAGGCACAACCAGATGGATTCAGTGCAGCCTGGCAGGCAGATTCTTAACCACTGCACCACCAGCGAAGTCCTCTGGGAGTGTTTTTGTCACCTCTGGCTTCTCAGACCTCTGCTGTCCCCTGGAGAGACCCATAGCTCTCGCCCCAGCCGGCTTCTTCCTGCGCCTGGCTGATGTGGTGGGAACATCCGGCCCTGGGGCGACAGTGACGTGCCCAACAGCTGTGTGTGGACGCTGCTCTGAGGCACGGAGGGCTGCAGACCCTCGGCCTCCAGAGCGGCTGCTGGGGAAAAGCAGATGAACGAAACGTGGTTTGTGTGAAGGTGTGTGACAGCCGGTTGGAAATAACGCACTTCCGTGTGTCACCTGCTGGCTGCTGTTTCATCCCAGGCAACACCGTCCAGGGTCCAGCATCCGCTGCCCACAAAGTGGGAGATTTTATCAGTGTGCTCCCCCCACCGAGAGCCTCGGATTTTGTGTTTAATGACAGTGATTTGAAGAGAATCACGTGCCTCAAGTATAACGAGGGTTTTTTTTCCCTTCAAATTGCTTAAGATAATGTTAGAAATAACCGTGGGAGAAACAAGAAAACCATGCCAGTTCTCCAGAGCAGTGGTTGGATGTTGATGTGCTGTGAGCCCCCCTGGTGCCCAGCCTGCTGCTTCTTGGATGGACCAGAGTTCATCCTCTGCCCCGTGGCCAGAGAGCCCATCACTCTGGGGACGCTGAGCTCCTCACCCACTAGTTTCTAGTAGTAACCCCACCCCGCTAGCTGTGATGACCAAAATGGTCTCCAGACATTGCCAAGTGTCCCTCGGGGAGCAAGAGTGTCCCTGGTTGAGAACCCTGGAATGCTGTTGGTTTAAAAAAATAACTTTTTGTTGAGAGTCCGCCTGCCGATGCAGGGGACACGGGTTCGCGCCCCGGTTTGGGAGGATCCCACAGGCCGCGGAGTGGCTGGGCCCGTGAGCCATGGCCGCTGAGCCTGCGCGTCCGGAGCCTGTGCTCCGCAACGGGAGGGGCCACAGCAGTGAGAGGCCCGCGTACAGCAAAAAAACAAAAAACAAAAAAACTTTTTCATCTGTGTTTTATTCCTTTTTGTTCTAGAGTCAGAAATGCAAGGATGAATTGTCCCAGCTCAACCACAGGGTCCTGCAGCTGGGAGAGGAGGCCTCCACCCACCAGGCCCAGAGCAAGAAGAATCACATCACTGTTCAGCTGCTGACACAGAGACTGGAGGAGGCGGCATGCCGGGAGGAGCTGCAGGTGAGTGGCCGGCGCGGCAGGGAGGGGCAGACAGGCTGGCCTAAAACAGATGAGGAACAGCCCTGATGTGCCTGGAGGTAAAGGGAGGGACTTAACAAGCAAGCCCTGAAAATATGTGGACTTCAGCAGCTTTTACAAAGCCTGGTATCTAGAAAAAGTAGTAGAGAGGAATTAAACCTTGATGATAGGAGAGTAAGTTGGTACAACCTCTCCGGAGGACAGTATGGCAAAATATACGTCAAGAGCATCAAGAACGTCCGTGCGCTCTGGCTTCATGGTTCTGCTAGTGGGAACTTTACTGAAAATTGTGTACGGACTTAGCTGGAAGTATTTTCATTGCTGTGGTATTTATAATAGCAAAACAGAATTGGAATCAGCTTTGAATCATCGACAGTATTGAATTAGTCAGTAAATGATGGTGCAGCCATTAAAAACCATGTTTCTGAAAAGTATTTAACACTCAAGATATAATAAGAGGGGGAAAGCACAGCATACAACGTCTTAGTGACAGAAGTCCGTGCGTGTGGAGGGAGGGCCAGGAGATACAGCAGAATGTCGGGTGGGGTCCTCGGGCTGCTGGGATCATGGATGAGTTGAATTTTGTAATTTTTGCTTTTCTGAAGTTTCTGCATTAAACGTGTATCACATTGCTAAGATACTTCTTATACTTGTGAAATTGATTTTTAAAAAACAGGATAACCAAATCCAAAAACTTGAACTTGAACTTGAACACGTGACTCAGGAACGTCAGAGCCTGAGACTGGCACAGTCACAGCTGAGAGAGGCCCTTGAAGAGAGTCGGGACCAGGTGGGTGTGTGCGGTGGTCCCAGCCCGGGAGGGGTCAGCCTTGCCTCTGACAGCCTGGCCGGGACTAGTCCAGCCAGGGGCATCGTTGGTCTGCCTCAGGTCACCCAGCTAGTTGGGCATCCGCCAGGCCCAACTGAGTCAGGCTCAGTCCAGGGTCGGGTTGAACTCAAGTGAGCCACGTGAAGAGCTGCGCCTGTTCCTCACGAGGGGAGGAGGCCATAGCAGTGCCTCCCGGTGTGCCCTCTACAGATGGAGGGGCCAGGGAACGCGGCAGGTGGCCTCTGAGGTCCAGGCCAACAGGGCAGAGCAGCCCCCGAGGTGACCCCGCTCCTCGCCCCCAGTGGAGCCCAGGTGTCACATACCTGTGGCTGTTCCACCTGCTCTCCTGCCGCAGCATTTGTCCAGCGCGCATCAGGCTCAGGGGAGGCAGGGAGTTCGTGGTCTGGTACAAACATATGTGAGCAGAGTGGGCCCAGGAGGGACGGCGGGTGCCTGACAGCGTGAGGTTCAGGGACACAGGGCTGGTTCTTCTGAGGAGTTTGAACAGGAGAAGGGAGGTGACAGGGTGAGGTGCCCTGAGGGCCACGGGCCCAGTGTGGACTCAGACCTGGGGTGTGCTTGGAGGGCCAGGGTACAGCAGCAGGAAAAGGGCCGTGGGAGAGGGTCTCTAAGCCGCATGCCTCTGCCCAGCCTTTGGACCAGGTTCCCCAACTGACCCCTAGCCTGACTCCTGGACTTGGCTGTGGTCACCTGGTGTGAACAGTCACTTCTCAGATGGTCCGGGGCTGCAGAGGGGTCCGTCTGGGTGCGGGACCCCCCACCGGGGCCTTATGAGGTGCTGTCAGGCTCCTGTGGGCTCAGCCCCCCGCCGCAAGCAGGCGCTTTCCCTGAGGTGCCGCCACGTACTGGGGGCTCCCTTCTCTACTTTTAGTGCCAAAGGAACCTTGAGAAATTGCCTGGGCTAGATTGAGCCTTCAAGGCTAAGGAGTCAGACCCATCTGCTGGCAGGAGGGCTGGGCTGCCGGAGGTCTCCGTGCTCGCTGGGCTACGCAACATTCAGCCGCCGTCACGGCAGGAGATACTGCACTTAAGCAGGCTGCTGTGACATGAGCTGGCGTCCCCTTTTGTGCTTTAGACGAGGACCCCCGTGAAACACACCTGTATGAAAGTGGAGAAGGGAAGTAAGGAGCTTCCAGGGCACCTAGGGACCCTCTGGGTGTGTGGAGGTGAGGTGCACACAGAGCCACGGGGGAGGGAGGGAGTGGTCACTGGTGCGCCATGAGTGGTTCCAAGGTCACAGGTCCAGCAGGGGAGCCAGGCGTCCAAGAGGGCACTTACAGGGGTGCCATGGACTGGGGCACCCGCACCGGCCTCTCCACGGCATGGGGTTCTCGAGGTGCGGCAACCAGGCGCCCCCAGAAGAGCATACAGGTGGCTAGGCTTCGGAGGCCGGTGCCCAGGAGTTCTGAATATCACTTCCCCACATTCTGCCAGTCCAGCTTGGATTCAGGGCAGGAGGGGCTGCTGTCTGAGGGCATCCAGAACGCGAAGGCCATGGCTTCCCGGCTGCAGTGGCCCCACTGCTCTTCTGGGGACGTCCCCCTCCTCACATGGCAGTTGAGCAGGGCTCTCCGGAGGCAGCCCAGCCTCCACCCGCACCTCACTTCACAAGGAGGGGGCTCGGGGCACTCAGTCGGGCGGTGCTGATATACCACCCAGCCAAGTGGAGAGCGGGTGGCAAGGAACCTGGGCAGGGGGTGTGAAGAGCACTTTCGGGTGGGTGGGGGCGCAGACATGGGCCAGAGTGACTGCAGAGTGACCATCTGAATCTCGAAAGTTGGGAGGAGGCTACATCTGGTGGAGGGTGTGTGGGAACTATCCTCCCCTCTCTTCATCCCAAAGAGCACAGTAGCTGCCCTGCTGGACCCGTGTGTATGGGTGTGTCTCTGGGGGGACCCATCCTGGAGAACCGCCTGGGGTGGCCCCTCAGACACGCAGTGACACGGGACGGTGAGGGAAGTGGGGCTGCGGGCTCACAGCCTCGCCCTTGCCTGGCATGGCCGGCGCCCTCCTCTCCAGCCTGCCCTCGGCAGGACCCCTGGCAGAGCTGTTGCCTCTCCTGTCTGTGGGGTCTCAGAGGGAAGTTCTGTGTGTTCCAGACGAAGCTGCCAGAGTCCAAGTGATAGAAGTGGTGTTGAGATCCGGCCTCCCAGGTGGTCCATCAGGGGAAGTGGCCAGGCTCTGGACAGCTTGGTACCAACGCCCCAGTGGGTTCTGTGCCCAGGGAGCGGGTGCTGAGGTCCATCCACACCTGCTCCCAGCCCCTCGCTGATCACTGTGTAACCCACCTCTGGGACCCCGGCCGCAGCCAGGTGTCAGGAGTGTGAACTCTTCACTTAGAGGAAGGCTGCCATACACAGCTGGCGTGGGTCACAGTATTAAAGGAATTACACCCCAGTAATGTACCCGGAAGGTAAACATGACAGAAGGTTACGTAACCCGGCGGGAGGTCACGTGGAGGATTACAGGCAGGCCTTCCTGGCTCTCACTGTGCACAAGCGCCAGCTGCGTGGAGTCTGGGCGTCAGAATTCAGCTAAACGGGCTCTTTAGGAATCGTGGGTTTTGCTGCAGACACTTTCCTTGTGGGGTGACCTTAAAGGTAGGGATGCAGTCTTCTGTGCCTGGTAGTGACCCGGGAGCTCTGGGCAGTCACCCCAACACTGGGTGCCTTCTCCCCGGGCAGCTGTACGGGGCCACCACGAGGCTGAGGCTGGCCCAGTCCCAGCACGCCCACGCGGTCCAGCAGCTGCAGGAGCAGATGGAGCAGATGGAGCAGCTGGTGCCTCGGGGCCGCGTGGCTGAGCTGCAGCAGCTGCTGGAAGGGGAGCGGCAGGCGGCTCGGCAGCTCCAGGTGGAGGAACGGGTAAGTGAGGACAGGGGCCTGAGGGCCGGCTGAGGGTGACGGGGAGGGTAAGGTTGACTCTCTGGTGACGTAGCCAAAAGCTGCCCAGGTGCCCAGGGGAAGATGGCCCCGCAGATGTCCCACTACGTGAGGACTGGTTTATGGAAGCTATGGGACCCAACTTTCCCTGAGAACTGGAGGGCGTTGAGCAGCTGACCCAGAAGGCACCCCAAAGCCCCCCAGTCTGTCTTCCGGGCTGCATGTGTCTGCAGCCAGCCACACAGCCACACACACTGTCCCCGCTTCCAGGCCTGAAAGATGGTGCTAGAGGGGCCGCGAGGGAGGCGACGGGCAGGGTCCCTGCCTGTGTAGCCCTGTGAGAGTACAGGCAGGTGCAAAGGTCCTGAGGTGGGCTGTGCTTGGCATGTTTAAAGGTAGCCAGGGAGTGGGGGGCGGTTGGACAAGAGGTCAGCGCAGTGACAGCACAGACTTGGGGAGCCCGGCTGTGTGCCAGGTGCTGCCCTAGGCATCTAGGCACATAGAAGCAGAGTCTCAGCCTCAAAGGGCAGCAGGACAGTGGCTCAGAGCACGCACTGCAGGGATCTGGATCCTGGCTGCACCACCCCAGCCGAGCTACCTCAGGCCAGTTAACCTCTCTGTGCTTCCGTTTCTGTCAACTTCTGGTGGCAGTGGTTCCCACCTCAAAGCACCCTCTCAGGCACCAGTGAGTGAGCACCTTAAAGTGTAAGCCTGCGGGGCACATCTTGGTCCTCAGAGTTCGTGAGGTGGGGGTGGGGGTGGGGCCAGAGGGTGAGGCACCTTCACGAGGGAGGAACTGGCGCAAGCCTGCAAAGGTGGGTGAAATTCGACGTTTGTAAAACAAATTCTAATGAAGACTAGCCTTTCAGCATTGTGCAAAAACGTTATGCTGGAGAGACGGTTAAACTGTGAGAGATTATTGACAAAACAAAGAAATTTAGTCAAATCCTTTAGAAAGACTAACGTGTTTGGGGAAACTCACCTTTGAGTCATTTAGGACTCAAAGGACAAATCCTAGCACAAAGCAGTCTGCTGATCTGCTTAGACTGCAATGAGAAATGCAGCTTTGTGGTTTGTGAGACATTTCTAACCGTCCCTCTAGGGATGAAAGGTTATCCACACACTCAGATTTGCACACTTCAGCTAATTTCCATTCTAAAGTAAATAAACCCGTGATGATTCTTTTTAAAATGTACAGTGTTCGTCTCTAACCTCCTTTTGTGCAGGAAACGCATGAAAAACAGCTGAAAGCCGCAGAAGAGCGGGTGGAGGAGGTGGAAATGATTTTGAAGAACGTGGAAGCGCTCCTCCAAGAGAAAGTGCGTGAGCTGAAAGAGCAGGTGAGTGATGACGCCTCGTTTGGGCATTCAAGTAGCTGATCAGGGAGACATAACCCAAGAGAACCCCATGTCCTGTGGAATCGCTGAGAGGGGGAGAGAGAGAGGCCATTGCTGCCCTAAAAGTTCTACTTGGAGCTACAGGAAATAAAACATGAGAATCTGTAGAAATACTTTTCTTACGTAGCAGTCAAGTATGGTTCATCTGCGGCATCCGGAGCTGCAGGTCCCCGGGCAGCGTCACTCTGTGCAGGCCACCGGCTCCTGACCACCCCCGCATCTCTGCAGCCCCTCCCCTGCCGGCACTGCCATCCTCCCACCCTCTCTGTCCCTGGTCCTCACGTTCCTTCCCAGCAGTCAGACTCGGTGACTCCCGCAGTCACTCCTGGCAAAACCTCAACCCAAACCCCAGGTGAATCCTGAGGCTCCTGCACGTGGAGGTGCCAGGGTGGCCAGGGAGCTGTCCCAACTACACCCTTGCCCCCACTGCCCTCTGCGGTGGGCCCTTTCCCTCCTGTCTCTGACCTCCAGCACCTCTCCCCTCAGCTGTGCTCTGTGCTTGTTTCACTGGAAGACCAGAAGTGCCCAAAGAAATGCATGTGCCTGTGTCCCCTCCCAGCTGCCCCAGCCCTTCCCTCCTCTGGAGCCTTGTCTCAACACCACCTTCCAGAGCCCTGGTCCTACCAGCTCTCTGCTCCTCTTTACAGGAGTCCTTCAGAGCTGTCTGTGCCCTCACCTGCCCGCCCAAGTCCAAAACCTTAGAGTCCTGATGGACCCCTTCCCATCTCATCCTTCAGCTAGGCCTTCAGCGTGGGATACAGAGCCCCCATCTCTTGGGTCCTAACAGCTGGTGTCCTTGTTTCCTTTGATGTGCTTTCAGCGGCAAGTCACCTTCAAATGTGACGGAGGTGTTGGCCCTCCTCCGCTCAGAAACCTCCAGTCTTTCCACATCCCTCAGAGTAAAAGGCAGTTTTTACAGTGGTCTTCAAGGTTCTGCAGGACCTATTCCCCTCCCGTTGGCCCCCTGCCCAGCCAGCATGGCAGCTCTGACTTCCTCACAGGCCTCCTGGCCATTCCTGTCATCCCCACATGTGCCAGCTCTGCGTGGAATGTTCATGCCAGACAGCCTCGCTGACTTACCCGGTGCTTTATTCAGCTCTCCGTCCAAATGTCAACGTACAGAGAAGCCCTCTCTGTTCACCTCAGTCTCAGCTGTGCGTCCCCTCCTGGGTTTTCTGTTAGCAGGTCCCACCACCCAACACTGGTCCACCACCAGTCCCACCATCCAAAACTGCGAGCTTGGTTCTGGTCTGTCTCCTTCCATTGGAATACATGCCCTGTGAGAGCAGGGCTGTTGCTAGGGCAGCACCTGGCCAACGGAGCTGCTCAGTTAACTACTTGAGTGAATGTATGTAGTGCTGACTCACGAAGCGCAAATCTGGGACCCCTGTGTCTTAGCATCCTGCCTAGTGTGGCCTGTGTCCCCATCACTGAAGCCTCTACAGCTGCTGTGTGTGTGGTGACCACAGTGCCTCATTGTGTCCTGGGTGACGGGATGGGCCTGCAGAGCACACTGAGATGAGCCAAACATTTTGGGTACTCTTGACAATTTCCTTCCTTTTTGAGGCCTACAGATTTTGGTCTTTTTGTCTTCATTTTATGGTAAAAATCAATTTGTGCAAAATTGGCTTAAGTTTTCTCTACCACATAGTTCATCAGATTCTCAATTTCCTCTCTCCTGCCAGGCTAACAAAAATTGTCATTACGTCCAATATTTGCTTCCAATTTGTTAAGAATCCCCAAACTGTGGTTTGAACAACGTGGAAGACTGGGAGGGGCAAGCTGGTAGCGTGGCATTTCTGCATTAGATTCACAGTGCAGTGTGGCTTTCTCCCCTGTCCAGTTTGAAAAGAATACACGATCCGATTTGCTGCTCAAGGAGCTCTATGTGGAAAATGCTCACCTAACGAAAGCGCTTCAGGTCACTGAAGAGAAGCAACGAGGTGCTGAGAAAAAATCCCGATTCTTGGAAGAAAGAGTTAGAGCTCTCAACAAACTACTCAGTAAGATCGCTTCAGCATCTCTCTCTGTGTAGACTGCTTTTCTTCCTGGAGTTCATTTTCAAAGAACATCTTTTAAAAGTAAACCACTGTGATGCCATTAACTTCTATGGCTCATTGGCCGCACACCCCTGGACAGATGAGGATTATGACTCTCTGTTCGCCCCACAAGCATTTAATGAAGGTCGACTATGTGCCAGATGCTGGGGAAACAGACATGTCGGAAAAGACTATATATTTTTTTAGTGGTCCCTACGTAAAATTCCTAAATTTGCTGCTTACTAGTGGAACAGGTTATGGGGGCTCTCAGCAAGGTAAATGGTAAAATAGTTTTAATGTTTTACTTCTGACCTTGGCTACAGAGACTAAAATGCAAAGTCAGGGCTCTGCAGTTCTGCCATTTCACTGTTGCTGCTCTGGTTGAGTCACTGGCATTCTCCATAGTGGGTGGATACAGACACTCCAGAAATGCTTCACTTCCTGTGACTGTCAACTGGCGATGAGGGGTAGAGGAGGGGAAGCCCCTTTGTTGAGGTCAGCTCCACTGCAGGGATGTTTGGACAGTGCTTGTTATTTTAGGGCTGTGGACTCAGGGAGGATGGTTTCTATTGTGAATGCAATCTTTTCCTCATTGAAGTGTCATCACACTGGAAAGTATATTATATGTAAAAAAAAAAAAAAAAAAGTATAGTTTTATATCCAAAATATACATAAATTATGGCCATTTGGTTTATCAGAGTAAACTACTGTAACATGAAGAGTCACGGTATTTGCAATAAAAGTTCTTTTCTATTAAAATTGATTTCTAAGTGTTTTTTTGTTGTTATTTACTTTTGGCTGCATTGGGTCTTCATTGCTGCGCTTGGGCTTTCTCTAGTTGTGTCGAGCAGGGGCTACTCTTCACTGTGGTGAGTGGGCTTCTCATTGCGGTGGCTTCTCTTGTTGCGGAGCACAGGCTCTAGGCTCTTGGGCTTCAGTAGTGGTGGCGCACGGGCTCAGTAGTTGTGGTTTGCAGGCTCTAGAGTACAGGCTCAGTAGTTGTGGCGCACAGGCTTAGTTGCTCCATGGCATGTGGGATCTTCCCAGACCAGGGCTCGAACCTGTGTCCTCTGCGTTGGCAGGCGGATTCTTAACCAATGCGCCACCAGGGAAGCCCCTAAGTATTTTTTAAACTATAAAATATTTCAAAGATATAGAAAAACAGTTTCATAAGAAACATTCATATGTATTACATAAACATTCAGATGTATTAAAAACATTGTTACAACATTTTGGATAAAAGCGCAGTCCCTGTTCTACTGCATTCAACCTTCCTGGAGGCAACTGCTGTCTTGAAGCTGCTGCACCTCCCCACTATCTGTCTGTACAGTCATTGTACATGCTTGAATGAGAAAAACCTTAAACCACTGGAATAGATGGAAAGATCAGATCCTGGATAGGAGGACTCAACACTATAAAGTGGGTTCTTGTATCCCCGCACCTGTGGTCAATTAATCTATGACAAAGGAGGCAAGGATACACAATGGGGAAAAGTGGTGCTGAGAAAACTGGACAGCTACATGTAAGAGAATGAAATTAGAACACTCTAACACCACACACAAAAATAAACTCAAAACGGATCAAAGACCTAAATGTAAGGCCAAAGAGAAAAAACTCTTAGAGGAAAACATAGGCAGAACACTCTTAGGGAATTCCCTGGTGGTCCAGTGGTTAAGACTTAGCTCTTTCACTGCCATGGGCCCTGGGCTCAATCCCTGGTCGGTGAACTAAGATCCCACAAGCAGCACAGCACAGCCAAAAAATAAATTAAAAAAACAAAACAAAACAACGCTCTTTGACATAAATCGCAGCAATATCTTTTTTGATCCACCTCCCAGAGTAATGAAAATTAAAAAAATAAACAAATGGGACCTAATTAAACTTAAAAACCTTTTGCACAGCAAAAGAAACTTTAAAACAAAAAGACAACCCAAAGAAAGGGGGAAAATATTTGCAAACAAAGTAACCAACAAGGGATAATCTCCAAAATACACAAACAGCTCATGCAGCTCTATGTCAAAAAAAACACAACCCAATCAAGAAATGGGCAAAAGATTTAAATAGACATTTTTCCAAAGAAGATACACAGATGGCCAAAAAGCAAATGAAAAGATGTTTAACATCACTAATTATCAGAGAAATGCAAATCAAAACTACAGTGAGTTATCACCTCACACCAGTCAGAATGGCCATCATCAAAAAGTCCACAAATGATAAATGCTGGTGAAGGTGTGGAAAAAAAGGAACCTTCCCACACTGTTGGTAGGACTGTAAATTGGTACAAGCCTATGGAGAATAGTATGGAGGTTCCTTAAAAAACTGAAAATAGAACTACCATATGATCTAGCAATCACACTCCTGGGCATATATCCGGAGAAAACCATAATTTGAAAAGATACATGCACCCCAACGCAGCACTATTTACAATAGCCAGGACATGGAAGCAACCTAAATGTCCATCAACAGAGGAATGGATAAAGAAGACGTGGTACATATGTACAACGGTATATTACTCAGCCATAAAGAAGAACAAATAATGCCGTTTGCAGCAACAAGGATGGACCTAGAGATTATCATACAAAGTGAAGTAAGTCAGACAGAGAAACACAAACATTATGATATCATTCATATGTGGAATCTAATTTTAAAAATGATACAAATTCTGTTTACAAAACAGAAACAGACGCAGATTTTGAAAACAAACATATGGTTACCAAAGGGGAAATGTGGGGGGGGGGGGGTGGAGAGATAAATTAGGAGCTTGGGATTAACATACACACATTACTATACATAAAATAGATAACGAACAAGGACCTACTGTATAGCACAGGGAACTCTATTCAATATTCTGTAATAACCTATATGGGTAAAGAATCTGAAAAAGAATGAATATATGTATATGTATAACTGAATCACTTTGCTGTACACCTAAAACTAACACAACATTGTAAATCAACTCTACTCCACTAAATTAAAAAAAAAAAAAATGTAGGTTCTTCTAAATTAGAATTTAAGACCAGAATGACATCTGGAATATCGCAAATATTTGGAAACTGAAATTACCCACAAAGCAATGAAGAAATTAGAACATATTTTGAATTAACTGAAAATGAAAACATTAAAATTTGTGGGGGTGGAGTAAAAGTGGTACTTAGGGGAATATTCATAGCACTAAGTAACTGCATCATAAAAAAAAGGTCTGAAATCAGTGACCTCAGCTACCACCTTAGAAAAAGAGACAATTAAACCCAAAGTAAGCAGAAGAAAGGAAATAATAAACATCACTAGGAATAAGGAATAGAAGAACAGGGGTTGGCAAACTTCATGCTGTATGTGAAAGCTAGCTCCATGGCCTGCTTTTGTGCTACAACTGAGCACTGAGCAGCTGTAACAGAGACTATGTGGACTGCAGTCTAAAATAAAGTTTGATGACCCTAATAAACTAAAAGACAAAAACTCTATGATCATCTCAACAGATGCAGAAAAGGATATGACAAAATCCAACATCCATTCCTGATAAAAACTCTCAGTGAACCAGGAATAGAAGGGAACTTCCTTAACCAGATAATGGGCATCTACAAAAAACTCAGAGTTATGTTATACTTAATGGTAAAAGACTGAGCGCTTTCCACCTAAGATCAGGAACAAGATAGGGACTTCTGTTCAAACCACTTTTATCCGGTACTCTCCTAAAGGTTCTAACTAGTCCAGTTAGGCAAGAAAAAGAAATAAAAGGCATCTAGATTAGAAAGGAAGGAATAAAACTTTTGATTCACAGAAAACATGACCATGGCGTAGAAGACTTGATATAATTTACAAAAAAGCTATTAGAACTAAAAAGTGAGTTTAGCAAGGATGCAGGACACAAGTTCAATTGTATTTCTATTTATAAACAATTAGAATTTGAAATTTAACAATACCATTTACAACAGCATCAAAACTATGAAATGCTGGCAAGAGATATGATAGACCTGTATACTGAAAACTACAAAATATTGCTGAGAGAAAAGGAAGAAGACAAAAATAGCTGGGCTGTTTATGGGCTGAAAGGTTCAATATTGTTAAGATGTCAATTCCTCCCAAATTGATACACAGATTCAATGCAGTTCCAAACAAAATGCTACCAGGTCTGTTTTTGGCAGAAACTGACAAGCTGACCCTAAATTTCATATGAAAAGCAAAGGACTTAGCACAGCCAAGACAAATAAGAAAAAGTAGAAATTTGGAGCAAACTAGATAATGCTATCTATTTCTAGAACTATTCTAATCACCGACCTCAGCTTCCAACCTAAATAACTAGAAAAAGAAGAAATTAACCCCAAAGTAAACAGACAGAAGGAAATCATGAAGATCACTACAGAGGTCAAGGAATAGAACAGGGGTGGGCAAACTCCATGCTGTGGGTGAAGCCCAGCCCCAGGGCCTGCTTTGTGAATAGACTGCTTGGCACAGCAAACCATTCACTTGCGTACTGTGAGGACAAAGGTACTACAGCAGTTGAATATCCATATACCATCCCCACACCCCTGCCGTGACCTTGGAATCCACACCTTACACCATATACAAAAATTAACTCAAAATGGATCATAAACTTAAGTGTAAAACCTAAAAGTTTCCTTCTAGATGAAGGAAAAAAATTTTTGTAACCTTGGGCTGGAAAAAAGTTTCTTAGATATGACTCCAAAAGCATAAAATAACACAAATAAATTTGATTTTATCAAAACCAAAAATGTCTACTTTTCAAAAGATTCTGTTAAGGAACTTCCCTGGTGGTCCAGTGGGTAAGACTCTGTGCTCCCAATGCAGGGGGCCTGGGTTTGATCCCTGGTCAGGGAATTAGATCCCGCATGCATGCCGCAACGAAAAAGTCCGCATGCTGCAACCAAAGATCCAGCATGCTTCAATTAAGACCTGGCGCAGCCAAACTAAATAAATAAATAATTTAAAAAGAAAAAAAAAGGTGGGGCTTCCCTGGTGGCGCAGTGGTTGAGAGTCCACCTGCCGATGCAGGGGACACAGGTTCGTGCCCCGGTCCGGGAGGATCCCACATGCCGCGGAGTGGCTGGGCCTGTGAGCCATGGCTGCTGAGCTTACGTGCCCGGAGCCTGTGCTCCACAGCGGGAGAGGCCACAACAGTGAGAGGCCCACATACCGGAAAAAAAAAAAAAGAAGGAATAGACAGACAAGCCACAAACTGGGAGAAAAATCTTTGCAAAGCATATATCTCATAAAGGACTTATAGCCAGAATATATAAAGAACTCCCAAAACTCAATAAGAAAACAACCTAGTTTTTTAACAAATGGACAAAGATTTAGACAAACTCACCAACGAAAGATATACACATTCCAAATAATCACATGTAAAGATACTCAACATCATTAGTCATTAAGGAAATGCAAATTAAAATCTTAACAAGATAGTACTACACGCCTGTTAGAATGGGTAAAATTTAAAAGGCTAATCGTAGCAAGTGTTGGAGAGGATGTAGAAGAACTGGAATTCATACACTGCTGGTGTGAATGCAAAATGCACAACAACCCTGGAGGAGTTTGGAAGTTTCTTAAAAAGTTAAAATTATACCTACAGTATGACCCAGCCATTTTACTCCTAGTTATTTCCCTCAGAGGAAAGGAAATACTTGTCCATAAAAGACTTGTACGCAAATGTTCCTGGCACCTTTTTTGTAACAGCCCCAAACTGGGAATAACACGCTATTAGCAAAGGGGGTAGGGGGGAGTGACTCTCATTATTTCTGGTGGTAGTACAAACTTTAATTCCTACATATTGTGGCAAAAGCCATCAAAATTATAACTGTCCTACAGACAAAGCTGTATATGTATAGAATGATATATGTACAAGGTTACTCTCATAGGTTTGTCTATAATAGCAAAAGGATGGAAACTGTTCAAATGTCCATCAATAAGGCAATAGATTTTTTTCTCAAAGGTATTTAACAACCTCTATTAGTTTGCAGGGGTTGCCAAAACAAAATATTACAGACTGGGTGTCTTAAACAAAAGAAATTTATTTTCTTACAGTTCTGGAGGAAATCCAAGGTTATTAGCAAGTTTGTTTTTCCTGAGGCCTTTGTCCTTGACTTGCAGATGGCTGCTTTCTTTGCTATTACATTTTGTACTATATGAAAACATTGTTTTTTCTAAAGTTACAAAATAGAATAAATTCAACTCATCCAAAAATACTATCAATTGTGAAAAGCAAAAGATCATCTGAAATCATCTGAAACCTACATCTTCCTCCTCTAAATCCTAAAAGATTAATGCATTATCATCACAGATACTTCTTTTAGTTACATAAGACAAAAAAGGGAAGACAGACACATATTAGGAATGACCATATGTAGAGAAAAGAAAACAATTCCTCAAAACATTTCGAAATATAGAATAAAATATTTAGAAAAACATGATTAACTGAAATTTACTTAAGAAAAAGTAGAAAACTTGACCATAAACTAAAGAAAATAAAAAATTCATCAAAGATCAACATCTCTCTCCAAAGAAGACTCATACTGAGATGGTTCTATAGGTATTAATGCTATTTTAAAAGGTACATTTCTATTAGAAATAGATAAAGTAACAAGCACCACTAAAAAGAGACACCAGAACACTGACACCCCATCTGACTGTGGGCCTCTCATTCTGCCTTCATGTTGTTCACGTGGCCTCTTCACTGAATCTGGGCGCCTATGACTGTATTAATTGACTGGATTTGGCAGAAATGGTACTAGTTCAGTACTAGGACTAGCCCTTCAGAAAACTAGCAGCGGGACTTCCCTCGTGGCACAGTGGTTAAGAATCTGCCTGCCAAAGCAGAGGACACAGGTTTGAGCCCTGGTCCGGGAAGATCCCACATGCCGTAGAGCAAATAAGCCTGTGTGCCACAACTACTGAGCCTGCGCTCTAGAGCCCACGAGCCACAACTACTGAGCCCACATGCCACAACTACTGAAGCCCGCATGCCTAGAGCCCGTGCTCCACAACAAGAGAAGCCACCGCAATGAGAAGCCAGCACACCGCAACAAAGGGTAGCCTCTGCTCGCCGCAACTAGAGAAAGCCCGCACGCAGCAACGAAGATCCAACACAGCCAAAAAAATAAATTTTTTTAAAAAACAATGTAAAAATTTTAAAAAAAAAAGAAAGAAAGAAAACTAGCAGCACCCACATCCACCCTCTTAACACTGCAGGTGTCCTAAGCTGCCAGGTGAGAAGCCCAGCCAGCTTGCTGGAGAGAACCACGGGAGAGGCCCACATGGAGACCAGAGGCCAAGCCATCCTGGCCAAGCCACCACCTGAATGCAACTGTATCAGGGACACAAAGCAAGATCTCCAGAACCTCCCAGCTGAGCCCATTCAACCCACAGAACTGGGAGAACTAATAAAATGGTGTCATTTAAAGCCACTGTGTTCAGATGGCTGTTTCATAGGAACAGATTATTGAAAACACTGATGAAGTATAGACACATATGTGAAGACACACACGTTTCCCTCTTCCCAAACACTATAAACCAGCATCACTCACAGTTGCAAAATTCCACAATAAAATAACACCAAATCAAATCCTGCAGTTCACTGAATGGTTAACACATCACAGCCAAGAAGAATGTTAAAAATGGAATGCAAGATAGTTCAACAATAAAATTCTATATATATAATTCATAAACTTTAAGGAGTTAAGTGAGAAACCATATATGATCACCACTTAAGTTCCCCAAGTGTACTTGGAAAAATCATGTTTGTTAACTACCACTGTTTTGTTTTATTATGGTATTAAATTTATTTTGAGGTTTCAAGTTGCACTGGCCACAAGTTTTGGTAGTTTTCCTGGAGAAGTATGGGATAGAGAGATTAAGAAGACTGTGGCATTCCAGTCAAGTCAGGAAAAAGATAAGTTGTTAGCTATTACCAGCAGTAGTCAACATTTTCCTGACAGTTCTAGACAACAATATCAATGTGAAAAAGAAATGAATTTATATAGGAATGTGGCCAAATCATCATAATTTACAGCTTTTTTATATGTTATCAGCCAAAACCAATTAGAAAATGTAATAGAAAAGAAGATTCCATTCATATTAGAAACAAAAACTAGAAAGTAATTGGGCAAACACTAAAAAGAAATGGGATTGCACTTATATCCGTAACCAGTTAACGGCGGACATGCTGGATGGTGGTATTCATTTTTTACACTGTATTTTTTTTTACCTTTTTAACTGTGCATATATTACTGCTATAATAAGAAAAAAACCATATATTTTAAAATTCTAGCCACAATTCTAGAGCCAGTCAACATAAATCAATAAAACCTACGAAATTTTAACTTTTCAACAAGCATACATTCACTTCAAATAAGGAATATACTTATTATTTTATTCTGGGAATTAAACAGAAAAGTACAACATATATCAATAATTTACATACAGGAATGATGCTGGGTTGGCAACAGGGCAATGGCCTTCACTGCTGTCTGTCCTCACGGCTGATTCACACGGACTCTAGGATCACCTGAACATGGTTCCACATGCTTGGAAGAGCAAAATGCAAGGGAAGGAAGTGACCACTGATGGACAGTTAAAACTGTCATCCATCCCATTCACTAGGGAAATATTCCATATTGTTTATTGCCAGAGATTCAGATGAAAGTCTGATGTGGCTACGAACCGATGGGAGGAATTATTTCTAAAAATGAGGGAATTCCCTGGCAGTACAGTGGTTAGGACTCTGTGCTTTCACTGCTGAGGGCATGGGTTCAGTCCCTGGTCGGGAAAGTAAGATCCTGCAAGCCGAGTGGCGCGGCCATAAAAATACATAAACAAAAACAAACAGTCTGTCAAGGGCTGCCTACTGACCTAAGTACGTGTGTTGTGAAAATATGCAGATCCACACCCTAGGTAGAGCCTCTCTATAGCTTGATTTCTTGAGTATAATTTTGGTCAGAAACATTCGCCTGTTTAAGAAATAAACTGCACAGAGAGTGTCAGGTACTGTGTTTATCTGGATTTTAAATTTGAATGCCTGAGATTACAGCCCAGCATCATTCCTGTACGTAAATTATTGATATATGTTGTACTTTTCTGTTTAATTCCCAGAATAAAATAATAAGAATATTCCTTATTTGAAGTGAATGTATACTAGTTGAAAAGTTAAAATTTTGTAGGTTTTATTGATTTATGTTGACTGGCTCTAGTCACTGGTCATGGAGGGGCTGGTGCGGAAAGGCCACTGACCACCAGGCAAGACCACTCTGTGCCTCTCCGATGTCTACCATTTTCAGTTTATCAGGCAACAGAAACTGCGCTCCACTTAGCTGACCAGCTCTTCATGTGACTTTCTGGTCACTGTGACTGTTGGGGGGAAACTGCACAAAGTTCCTTTCCTAGCCCCAATTTCAATTTCCCTTTCCAAAGGGGAGATCCTGGTGCTCACCCCACAAGCTCGCAGACACGCATGAGCCAGATCAGCCACCACTGCTGGAAATGGGCAAAATCCATTGTGTCCTTCCTTTCTTCCTTAACAGCCAGGTGATAAGTTAACATGTTATTGAACATTAAATACGCTGAAAATTTTATAGGCCATCAGCTCCACCTGCCCATGTGATTTGGAAACAGGAATTGCAGAAATTCAGCTCCCTGGCTTGCACAATGCACACTTCCAGCAACACAAGATGCACAAGGACCTCCTATCTCCCTATACAGCCAGCTGAAACTTCCTCATTGTTTAAAAGAGATTAAAATGTAATATTGATAATTTACTTTCATTAAACAAAAACACACTATAGTATTTTGGGAACTGTATATAGTATTTTGGGAATTGTAGGAATGTTGTGATTACAGATACAACGTACCACACAAAGGGGAGAATCCTGTACAATAGAAAAATAAACCACTTCCACCTTGTGAGCACAGAATGAGAAGATGGCGGTGTATGAACTAGGAAGCACTCTCTTTAGGCACAGAATCTGCTAGAGTCTTGATCCTGGACTTCCCTCTAGAACTGTGGACAGCAGATTGGATATGTGGAGTCTCTGTATGGCAAGAATTCAAACTCTCTATTGAGAACTGATGCTTCAAAAGGGAAGCATACAACATAAATTCAAAAATATGTTTACCATGAAAGGTTATAGAATTATATTTGGAAATTAAATAAAAGAGAAACTAAGGTTCAAATGAAAGAAAAGAAAAAGAAAAACAAACCATACTCCTTGGCCAAGCATTCCTGGTTAAAGTAAGTCTAAATTTTAAAACCAAAAAGTGGTGGGCCTGGGGGAGGTGGAGAGGGAGATGGAGAAGTGTCCTTGGTTGAGTCCAGCCTCGAACGGGGGAAGCCTTGGCAGCCATCTGGCGAGAGGTCACGACAGCACGTGCTCCAGGATGCCCTGTCTAATCAGCTGCTCACACTTCCACCGAGGTAGAAAGTGCTGAGGGAAGAGGGGGAGGAAGAAAAAGGAATGAAAAGAATGTTAAATTACACGATGCATCATTAAAAAGCAGCAACACATTATATATATATTTCAAACTCCACCAGCTAAGTAGTTAAAAGCTAAACTTAAGTATTTTTGCTATTTTAATCAACTGAAATGGATGTCACCTAAAGCTGTACTGAAATCTGAATTTTATAAACAAATTCACGTTTTACTTAAGTTAAATTTAACTAAAGAGTTTTGAATTCTAGTAGGTATTTTCCTTAATGTTTGCATTTTAAAATTTATGCACAGGGGCTTCCCTGGTGGCGCAGTGGTTGGGAGTCCGCCTGCCAATGCGGGGGGCGCGGGTTCGTGCCCCGGTCCGGGGGAATCCCATGTGCTGCGCAGCAGCTGGGCCCATGAGCCATGGCCGCTGAGCCTGCACATCCGGAGCCTGTGCTCCGCAACGGGAGAGGCCACAACAGTGAGAGGTCCGCGTAACACAAAAAAAAAAAGAAAAAAAAATGTATGCACAGAAAACCCAGGTAGGTGAGATTTGGGGCACTGGATCACCAGTGGTACAGCAACAGCTCATTCGGAAGGCAAACGGAAGGAGTGTCTTCTCCATTAAACCTTTTCTAGGATCTGAGTCTGAACAGTCATTCTTCTACTAACAGTGCAACTCTTCTCCCATATTTTCCAAGGATTAAAAGTCATTGTAACCTATGACATGGGTGCTGGTCACACGCTGTGTGTGAGGATGCCAGTGCCTGGCTAAGGCTCATCCTCAACGTCTCCTGAGAGGACACTGCTCTCGTTCTGAGGGAAAGGAGTCTCCTTGTCTGATTCCCTCTCAAAACACCAGGGCTTAAAACAAAAGTGAACATTTAGTAAACTCTGGAGCGGGGAGGTGCTGGAAGTGAGGCAGGGAGCTCACAAGCTCACAAGGAAGCTCCAAGCTCACAAGTGACCAAAGAAATCTCAAAGACGAGACAGAAATACTTGGGTAAAAACAAGAAACAGTACATTAGAAAGTGCAGTGTAGGTAACCCTAGAAAGTAACTGAAGGAGAGAGTATGCAAAGTATTCAAGGAAGCGGAAAGGCCTCAGGTGAGACCCATGACCAAAGAAACTCCTCCAAACCAGTCATGAAGACCCATGGGCCAAGGACTGTTGTCTAATTTAACCGAATTTTTAAAAAGCCTTAAGAATATAAAATGTAAAAAAAAATAAAGAGAGAGAGAAGAAACTACAGAGTTGCTCATTTAACAATTATTCCAATATCTACTAAAAAGAGGGAGTTCTGATTTCTGGACAACCAGCATGCTTGCCATAGACTCAATAATAAAGGAATGTACAGTAGGAAAATGTTTCCCTATTAATATTGTATATTATGTGGGTGATCTACACTGTAGATTTTATAGAAAACTGGTTTCAGATGTGCTCAGACATCTTAGAAGCCCCTTAATATCAGTTAGAGTAGATTTTGCTTTTAAGTTTCCCCATTTTTATAGGGTGATACTGAGAGACAAAGTCTCATTAAGAGGAAGGCTTCTGAACGCGCCACACAGTAAACAGCAATCGTCTAACAGCAGCAGACGGAGGAGGGACTGGGTTTCGGCCGCCCTGGCCCCACCCAGGCCCTCCCTGCTGAGGAGTCTTAGTACACCTGGTGGGAAGACTGGCCACAAAGCTCGAGAAAGAAATTCAACCATGGGACACTGTTTGGGGTGAAGTGCATTTTCTCACATCTTGCTTTATGAGGCTAGCTTTGTTCTTGTGAACCCAGAGCTTTACCATCTATTTTCTATTCATTAGTATCCTTGGAAGGGAAACTTTTGCCTTAACAACCAAAGATTTTAGGGTACCCTGAAAATCTGTCTTTAATAATTTCAACTTTTGTTTCAGGAAACTATTTAAAACTCCAAGGGTACTAGTAAAATAAGAGACCAACTCACCCTCCCTTAGGGAAATGAGCTAAGAACCACATAACCAGAACGATTCTTTGGCTCAACAGAACAAACAGAAGTCAACAAATGTGACTAGGGTCATTACATACCGACCGTCTCAAAACAAGATGGCAGGCAACAAAGGAAAGAGTGGTTTTTACTAGTTCACCTTTCCTCCTATGCTAATATGACTACAGAAAATAGAGATAGGATAAAATAAATTTAGCTACTGTGAATTCATCTAATGTGAACTTGAAGATTTCTAAGGAAACAATAAATTGAGATTCTTCGTAAGGAAAAATTTAGTGAGTTACAATTTCACAATTTCAGTCTTTCCCTATTAAATTCTATTATGTTTATATATTAAATACTTAGAAATTTTTTGATACATATCACTATTCGTTAGCTAAAGAACTAAGATTTACAAGGTGAAGAAGTATAGGCTGAAAACTAGTGCTTAGCACCTTTTTAATAAATAATAATTTGAAGAAAGGAGCTAAATGCAACAACATAGTAGCCCCTTAACTAGAGTAAGACCCACTGTGGCAACTTCCCAGGGAAATGCTTAGTATTAAATTCAAGCAATACCCTAGTAAATTATAGCTAATGCTTGAGCATGGGTTTGAACTGCATGACTCCACTCAAATATGCGTATATATATATATATATATATATATATATATACACACACACACACACACACACACACACACACATATATATAAAACCTGTATTTTCATTTTACAGATCTTTAAATTGACTAAGTATGGGGAAAAGTTCGTGTTCAATTAGAGATCACAACAGGTGGGATCAAAAGAACTAGGGCTTGGGTGCTAATTCTATTCAAACTGTTTTAGCTTCCAGCCTTTGGGTGAGTCATTTATCAATCCCTTTGTTTTTGAGGCAGAGGGAAGTACTCAGATTTCCGACTGTGTGGGGAGAGGGGAGTCTGTAGGCACCCCTAATCCCTGTGCATTGTTCAAGGGTCAACTGTAATTAACCCTTTCTTACTATATGCAACGTTTGCTTCACGCCTTTACATTTAGAAAAAGGACAAAAGAGTATTTTATAATAAACATAATTCCTACGATACAAATGATCATCACAAGGTGATACTTACCTTGCTACTGATTCCAACGTTTTCATCATTCAACACTCTTACAAAATTTAAAGTATCTTAAGACAATAAATACCTGGCTATTTTTTTTTAATAGGACTGAAGTACCATCATCAACTTCAAATTCTCCATAGTCTTTTAGACACCGCACCTGAAAAGAGAAACTGATGTTTTATCCAAATCACTTTTTAATACGTAGAAAACATAAAGCAGATGGGGATTTATATATACCCATATGAAAAGTATTAGGCTTTCTCTTTATTTCTTCTCTGTGTACTTAGGCCTAGTACTCCTTCCTGTGGTATTCTAGTGGTTCCAATGGTCCTGTTTTGACGGGGAGGAAGAAAAATGGCAAATCTCCAAAAATACGTGTATGTCAGCACTGACAGCAAGGAAACCTAAGGAGCTGCCAAAAAGAGACAATGTCACTGGATTGTTTTCCCTCTGCAAATTGTGAAATATCAAGCAGTTGAAAACACATCTACAGGGACTTCCCTGGTGGTCCAGTGATAAAGAATCCGCCTTACAATGCATGGGACGCAGGTTCAATCCCTGGTCAGGGAACTAAGATCCCACATGCCACAGAGCAACTAAGCCCATGTAACTAAGCCCGCGCACCACAACTACTGAGCTTGCGCACCTCAACTAGAGCCCGCGAGCCGCAAACTACAGAGCCCACAGGGCCTGGATCCCTGCGCCACAACTACAGAGCCCACATACGCTAGAGCCCATGCACCACACCAGAGAAGAGAAAACCCACACGCCACAACTACAGAGAAGCCCGCACACCACAACGAAAGAGCCCTCATGCCTCAACGAAGATCCCACGTGCCACAACTAAGACCTGACACAGACAAAAATAAAATTAAAAAGAAAACAAAAAAAAACCCATATCTACAAAGAAAAGAGAACATTTTAGATCTACCCCAACCTGCCTCTTACAGATTCCTCCCATAAAGTATCAATATCTGAGAACAGGACATAAGTCTATAAGATTTGTTTTACAGATTCTGCCAAGCTCCTTTGACTGATTGATTCAGACTCTTTCCCAGTATTACTTAGAGGCACACTAGGAAAGAAAAGATATAGAGTCATGCTACATGAATCAGGAGAGGCTCTTATTTGGAAGGTGGGAGGGGTAAGGAGCCTGATAACCACTTCTGCAATTGCAAAGAAGGAACATTCAAAGGTAGCCCCAGAAATCTCAGACCTGGCTCAGCTTCAAGTGCTGCCACAGGAAAAGGCAGGAGGGCATTTTCATCTCCTATGAGAGTTCAGACCTCAGTTTATTCTCCAGAGTACTAGCACTGGTGTTAGCAAAGCCAACTCCAATGGCAAGTCTCTGATTCCTACTTTTCCTGGATTATTTCATGTCCTGTGATTCCTCTGCAATCCTACCATGACTCCCAAAGGTATTTTAAGCTGGTTTGAGAAATACAAGAAAAATCCCCCCCACCACCAGCATTTTGCTTCTTTAAATAGACTTTTATTGTGGAAAATCTCAAACACATTGAAAAGTAAAAAGGCTAATAAACTCAATGTCCCACCAACTGGCTTCAACTACTATCAACATGTGGCCAATCTTGTTCTCTCACCCACTCTGGGTTATTTTGAAGCAAATCCTAGACATCATTTCATTTAATCTATAATTATTTTAGTGCTTATTTCTATAAAATAAGATTGTTTAAAAAAATCCCAATACCATTATCACATCTTATTAATAAATTTTTAATATTATGAAATACCCAGTTAGAATCCAAATTTCCCCATTTTGTTGCATGATTTTTTTTTTAAGTTGCCATGCGCAAATGAGAGTCAAACAAGAGCTACACATTACACATTTCTGATATGTCTCCAACTCTCCTTTAATCTACAGGGTTCTCCCCCTTCCCCTTTCCCTTGGCAACTTACTTGTTAAAGAAACTGGGCAGTTTGGTAGTTTCCCAAAAATAGATTCTGTTGTGGACTCCTGTGGGGTCATTTAACATGTTCCCCCATCCCCGAATTTCCTATAAACTGGAAGTTAGGTGTAGGGGCTGGATCAGATCAGGTTTAGTTTTCTGGCAAATGGTGTTATGATGTTGTGAAGCACAAAATGTCTGGTGTCCCTTTTTGTTTTTTTTTTTGGCTGTGTTGGGTCTTCATTGCTGCGCGCGGGCTTTCTCTAGTTGCAGCTAGCGGGGTCTACTCTTAGTTGCAGTGCACGGGCTTCTCATTGCGGTTGGCTTCTCCTGTTGCAGAGCACAGGCTCTAGGAGTGCGGGCTTCAGTAGTTGAAGCACATGGCTCAGTAGTTGTGGCACACAGGCCCTAGAGCGCGCAGGCTTCAGTAGTTGCAGCATGTGGTCTCAGTAGTTGTGGCGTGTGGGCTCTAGAGTGCAGGCTCAGTAGCTGTGGTGCACAGGCTTAGCTGCACAGACTTAGTTGCTCTACAGCATGTGGGATCTTCCTGCATCAGGGATCAAACCTGTGTCGCCTGCACTGGCAGGCGGATTCTTAACCATTGCGCCACCAGGGAAATCCTGGTGTCCCTTTTTGGATGTTAAGATTGATCAATGGGCCTAGGTGCTATCCATACCCATCCACTACTAAGGTCTCTCTTAAGCTTTTCACCTAATGCTTTAGCAGCTACTTGCCTCCATGCATTAGGGCTACAAAATGGCATTAATGTAGTTTTTTTATTCCTTCTGCATTTATTAGCTGGAATTCTTCTATACAAAAGAGATTTCCCTCGTAAACAATTTGGCTACCCTGAGATAGAATTTGTGCAGTAACGGAAGATGGATGCTTGACTCCATTCTTTCATTTACCATTTTCCAAAATGAGTTGCATCCTTCATATTCTCCAAGGAGACCCAAAGAGGTTTCAGTTTTAAAACTGTTGTTGTTAGCTGTCATTGATTTGATTGATGTGATGCAATTCACTGCAGTTTATCATTTTGATGCTCAAACTGTCCTTTCTTTGGCTAATGAGAGCTCCTTCGAATCAGCTCCCAAGTCTTTTCAGCACTCCCCTTGTAGTCCTTGATACTTTCTTTCTTTCCATGCTACGCTTGTACATCTTTAATCTATTTGAGCCCTGGAATCGGCCATTTTCCCCCCAGGAGTGCTGGTTTCCTTTCACAAGAAATGGCATGTAGACTCAAGAATGTGGATGCTCATGGCTACTGGGTTGGTCCTTGTTTCTAGGCCTTTTCAGCGGACAGAGCTAAGAAATGCTTCTTTAGAAGAGATGATTCAACATGAGTCCATGCTATTACTTTTTTGCTCTATTCTTCAATATATAAACTGTTTATTAAAGAATATTATATTATTCTTAGGAATATTATTACTAATAACATTATTACGAATAATATGATTACTAAAAACAGGTTAAGATTTCTTTGTAAGTCTTTTCATCCTTCGTATGTACCTACTAGGGAAATACAATCAATCTATGTGTTTTAAAGTAATTTAAATAACCACTGTTTGACTAATCTACCAACATGAAAACACAGGTTCATTTGTTTCATTTTGTTTTCAAAATGTATAAGTTGGTTTTCCACTTTGATTTCATTTTGTTTTAACAATATGTAAAATATTTACATGGTTCCGAAGTTAAAATTTTAAAACAGGTACAGTCAGAAAATTTTAGCTGTTCCATCCTATTCCTGCCACCACCTACAGGTAAAATTTTTGGTTTGAGTTTGTTTCCTTTCTTTTTTGTGCTTTGCTTTATTGTGCTTCTCAGATATTGCCCTTTTTACAAATTGAAGGTTTGTGGCAACGCTGCATTGTCAGATGATGGTTAGCATTATAATGCTAATGCATATTCAACAGACTACACTATAGTGCAAACATAACTTTTATATGTACTGGGAAACCAAAACATTTCATGACTCACTTTATTGAATATGCACTTTATTGTGGGTCTTAAACCAAACCCATGATATCTCCAAGGTATGCCTGTATAAACTAATATATATTCATATACCCCTTTTCTTTTCTTTTCTTTTTTTTGCGGTATGCGGGCCTCTCACTGTTGTGGCCTCTCCCGTTGCGGAGCACAGGCTCCGGACGTGCAGGCTCAGTGGCGATGGCTCACGGGCCTAGCCGCTCCGCGGCATGTGGGATCTTCCCGGACCGGGGCACGAACCCGTGTCCCCTGCATCGGCAGGCGGACTCTCAACCACTGTGCCACCAGGGAAGCCCTCTTTTTTTTTTTTTTACATCTTTATTGGAGTATAATTGCTTTACAATGGTGTGTTTGTTTCTGCTTTATAACAAAGTGAATCAGCTATACATATACATATATCCCCATATCTCCTCCCTCCTGCGTCTCCCTCCCACCCTCCCTATCCCACCCCTCTAGGTGGTCACAGAGAACCAAGCTGATCTCCCTGTGCTATGTGGCTGCTTCCCACTAGCTATCTATTTTACGTTTGGTAGTGTATATATGTCCATGCCACTCTCTCACTTCGTCCCAGCTTACCCTTCCCCCCCCACCCCGTGTCCTCAAGTCCATCCTCTACGTCTGCATCTTTATTCCTGTCCTGCCCCTAAGTTCTTCAGAACCTTTTTTTTTAGATTCCATATATATGTGATAGCATACGGTATTTGATTTTCTCTTTCTGACTTACTTCACTCTGTATGACAGACTCTAGGTCCATCTACCTCTCTACAAGTAACTCAATTTCATTTCTTTTTATGGCTGAGTAATATTCCATTGTATATATATGTGCCACATCACCCCTTAAACAAAAGTCATCACAGTCTATGCATTAAAGAAAAATCCATTTTAAAAAGGTATACTTACTTCTATGTATAGGTTTTTTGGAGGTTTCATATCCTGTGTGATGTCCAAACCTTCATGTCCTCCCAACGACCTCATGTAGGTAGCAAGGGACTTTTTGTAATGATTGAACCATTCCATCTACAAACATAAAGATGGCCATTTGACAAAGCTGTAAGAAAACAAACTTGCAGAAATTATATACTAATCCTTTCAAAAACAGCACACATCCCCACATGGATCATTACTATGACCATTCATTCAAACCACAAATATTAGTGACTGCCTGTTATGAACCAGGCACTGGTCTAGGTACTTAGGATCATTTAACAAAGTGAACAAACATCTCTGTTCTCACAGAACTTACATCCCAGCATACTTAATCACAGACCTAAGGAACTTTCCACCAGAAACCAAACCATGAAAAATACACCATTTCAGAATTATGATCTCTTCAAACTTCAAACTCTGTATTGACAGGTTTTCTGAAAGCTATAAAATGCTGTTGAGAAAAACACCCAAATGTCCATCAACTGATGAATGGATAAGATGTGTACATCCCTACAATGGGATTATTCAGTCGTAAATCAGAGTGGAGCTCTTATATGTGTTACCACATGGATGAACCTTGAAAACATGCTGAGTGAAAAACACAAAAGGTCACATATTGTACAATTCCACTCATATGAAAAGTCCATACTAGGCCAATCCATGAAGAAAGCAGAGTAGTGGCCTCTAGGGCCTGGGAAGAGGGGACAGAATATGTTCTGGATAAGATGGTGGTGACGGATGCACAACTCTGTGAATATCCTAAATACACTGAATTGTACACTTTAAAAGGATAAACTTTAGGGGATGTAAATTATATCTCAGTAAATCTGGTTTTTTTTTTTAATTGTTGAGAGAAGTTAAAGAAAACCAAAATATGTGGAAGGATATACTACTTTCAAGGATTGGGTGATTCAGTATTGTAATAACATCAACTGATCCATAGATCCAATTCAATCTCAATCAAAACCCCAATTTTTTAAAAAATGGAACTTGATAAATTGAGTCTAAAATTTGCAAGGAAATGCAGAAGGCCAAAAGCAGTGAAGATATTGAAAAAGAAGAACAAGATGGGAACACTTACTCAAGATTTATTATAAAATTCCAATAATTTAAACAATATGAAATTGGTACAAGGACAAATAGACTAAGAAAGAAAAGAAAGTCCCCCATCCAAAATCCACAGATATATTGACATTCAATTTACGACAAGTGGCACTGTGCACAGAGCAAGGAGAAAAGAGGACCTTTTCAATAAATGATGCCATCTCAATATCCATATTCAAAATGCAACTAGGCTCTTACATTATTCACAAAAATCTATTCCAGTACTGTAAATCTCTTTGTGAAAGGTAAAACAAGATAACTTCTAAAAGACTATACACATAACCTGCATTAGTAAAGTGTGTGTGTGCGCATACATACACACACCTCTCCCTCAGGTTCAATAATCTGCCAGAATGACTGACAGAACCCAGGAAAGCACTACACTGACAATTACAGTTTTATTGCAGATACAAATCAGAACCAGCCAAAGGAAGAGACACCCAGGATGAGGTCTGGGAGTCCCAAATGTGAAGCTTCGAGTATCCTCTCCCTGAGGAATCAGGACACACCACCCTCCTGGCACACTGATATGTAACAACACACACAAAGTACTGTCAACCAGGGAAGCTCACACAGCTCTGGGGTATCATTACATAGGCTTGATCGATTGATCAAATCATGGTTGATTGAATCACAGGTGACTGAGCTCTACTTCCAGCTCCCCTCTCCTCTCTCCAAGTTGGACTAATATCAAGAGGATAAAAGCCCCAAACCAGAGGGGATGGTGGGAACCTCTGAATTTGTAGCCAGTTGGTCAGAAGGGAGGGTGGCCTTGGGAACCTCAAACTTTACGGCTGGTATCTGAAGTGAGAGCAGTCTTAACCTATGAAGTTTGGTCTAACTTTAGGTAGTGTCCGAAGTCACTGCAACACTGTAGGCAGTATGACCCTCACTTTGTAAATGAGGGAATTTAGGCACAGGGAGAGGTCGAGTCACTTGCCCAAGATCTGACAGTGGCAGAGCCAAGGTTTGTACACAGGTTTGCTTGGCTCCAATCCTGTGTCCTTAAATATTGTCCCTTAATGACTGGATAAATCAAGAATTCAAGTATTCACATTGATAAGCAAATTATGTATACCCACATATTTTATGGAAAATCTCCCAATAATAATGCCAGGTTTTTCATCCTACTGATGGATCACTAACAAGTAACATAATGGGACCCTTTATTTTGTTAAGTAATAGTAGTTTTCCATATAGCATTTAGAATTACTCCTATCATTCTCATCACAGTATATACCAGAGACCAAAAATTACTCAAAAACAAATGTTAAAACAAAAAAAGATTTTTGAAACACTATAAATACTATTTCAGAACACTGCCATAACCTCAGCTATTTTCCAAATTCACAAACTTGAACAACAATGCTGACTTACTTCTTCAGCAGACATGTGAAATCGTAAAGCACTTGGCAAGACACTGCCACATTCCCACCTGAGTGCTCTAATCCGAAGCAATCGGTCATACCTAGGACATTAATAAGGTATTAGATGGCATAACAGAGGGATATCAGAAGTTGTTTTCATCAAAAGAGACTCCAGACTCAACCACCAAAATTTAACATGTGGACTTTTATTTGGTTCCTGAGGCAAACAAACCATTGTAAGAGGACATCTTTGGGACAACAGGGAGAATAGGAATACAGTATGGATGGATGCTGTGAAGTCGGGTTCATTCCTCTAGGTATGAGAATCATAGTGGTCATGTAAGAAAAGGTCCATAAGGTCCTTATTTCTTAGAGATGCATACTAAGGTATTCAGCGGTAAAATGCCCGATGTTCTACAATGTTTTAGCATAGACAAATAAAACAAGATGAAGCAATTATGGCAAAATGTTAAGAATTGTTAAGCCTACCTGATGGCTCCATGGGGGTTTGTAATATTATTCCCTAATTTTATGAATACTGCAATTTTTCATTATAAAAAAGTTTAAATAGAAAAAAGAGAAGAATTTAGAACGCTCATAAAAGAGAGACAAATCTAAGAATTCCTGTTATCCATATAAAATGGTTAATTAGGAAACCACATGGGAACCCTCCACTGCTCCCTGCCACCCCAGCAAACACAGAGAAGCTCACAGGTATGCTACAGTGCAGCGCTGATTTCTTAACAAAGAACAGTGTCGAAACTTGATGGTTGGTATCAAATCACTTCGTCCACCTGACTTCGCTTCATTCCTGGTAAAACATTTAAGGAGGAAAAGAATGTCTATTTCAGTATATGTCGAATTTTCCAAGCCAACTAACAAGTGACTCCATGCTTGTTTTTATCCATTTATGTTAGCAGTTAACCTACCCAAATAGTACCTGTCTCATCAGAGCTTTTGCTAACATGTTAAAAGATTAAAAAAGCCAAAAGCTAACTAATTTGCCTAGGATCACACTCCCAGTGTTTTGTTTAGCCATGTGGCACTTTGCATTTTGCACACTGATTAATCTCCATTGTCTCCAAAAGACAAATATTGTGTTTCCTCACTTTTTGGAATCTCTTTTTCATGGTGGGATAAGAGACAGATCGAATATCACGGTGCATAAGATTATGGCCTCACATCATGTTCTGATCCTATGGAGTCCTCTTTTTGTGGTACTTCCAAATCCTCATTCTAATAATGTGAGCTAAGAATTCTGGAGTCAGGTGGTCCTCCACTCATCCAACAAATATTTATTGATCTTCAACTATGTGCATGTTCTGTACTTTAGGGTCCTTCACACAGAAAGGGAGAAAATTTTGGTTTTACCCTATAAAATATATATCTCCTTGGTTATTAGACAAGTATTGCACTTTAAAACCAGATGTTTGGGAATTCCCTGGTGCTCCAGTGGTTAGGACTCTGCACTTTCACTGCTGAGGGCACGGGTTCAATCCCTAGTCAGGGAACTAAGATCCCACAAGCCCTGTGGCACAGCCAATAAATAAATAAATAAAATAAAATAAAACCAAATGTACAATTGTTTAATGGGTATAGTGTTTCAGTTTTACAAGATGAAGAGTTCTGGAGATGATGGTGATGGCTATATGACATTATGAATGTACTGAATACACTGAACTGTATGCTTTAAAATGGTTAAGATGGGGGACTTCTCTGGTGGTCCAGTAATTGGGACTCCACACTTCCACTGCAGGGCAGGGGGCAGGGAACTAGGATCCCACATGCCCCCCAGTGTGGCCAAAAAAAAAAAGTTAAGATAGCAAATTTTATGTGATGTGTATTCTACCATAATAAAAAGAAAAAACTGGAAACAAAACAAAACAAAGCCAGGTATACAGAATTAATTAGAATCTACTCTGGAGTTTTAAAAGGAAACAAATACAAAATATACGTGCCTGCTCCGGGCCCTGAAAATAGAGGTAAAATATATGTCCCATTTTACCATGTCTTCCAGATTGTTCTATATACTTCTGCCACTCTACAAACATTAGATATATTCTCAACATTTTTTTGTTGTTGTTTTTTGTTTTTGGCCACACCAAGAGGCTTGCAGGATCTGAGTTCCCCAACCGGGAATCGAACCCGTGCCCCCTGCAGTGGAAACGCAGAGTCCCAACCACTGGACCACCAGGGAATTCCCTATTCTCCACACTATTTACAATGTGCTCTGGATTATAAAGAAATAGCACAAATAAAATACAGCCAACCTAACATCAGAGTACTTTATTAGGTACATAAGAACTTCCTTAAAAAACTCACATTTACACATGAGTAATTAAATAGGAACAGAGTTCTTCTGACAAATAATTTTAACCAGAAACTGGTAATAGTGACTGACCCCCGAGAACCAAACTAGGAGGATAGGGCACAGAATTTTGGATCATGAATTTCCAGATGGTATGAATACAGGAAAATCATCCTCTTACTGGACCAAGGCCTGTTAGGCCACCTCCTAAATATGTCTATAAACTGTTCACTTTCTCCCTAGTCTGGCTTACCTCTCCTGCCACCTGCATGACCAGCATGCCTCCCTATCCTCTCAGCCCCTCCATTTACTAACCACAGCAGCAGCCAGGGTGGTCTTTTAAAACACAAACATGCCTCCACCTGCCCCACATGCTTAAAAATCTCACCGGGTGTCACCCTTTGCCTGCTCACTAAGTTTCAGCCACACTGGCTTTCTTTAATGATCAGTTCCCTGAGCATCCCATCCTCTTTCATGACTCAGGGTCTTTGCATATGCTGTTTCCTCCACCTAGAATGCTCTCTGCCCCAATTACTGCCTCGCTAAAACCTGCTTCTCCTTCAGGCCCCAGCTGAAATGTCTCTTCCTTGGAGAGAACTTCCCTGATTCCTCAATCTACTAATATTTTCAATTCATTATTCTCTCTCCTAGTGCTGTTGTTTTCCTTCATAGCATGTATTCCAACTTGGTGTATCTGTATTTAATATCTGCCTTCTGCCTTACACTGTGAGGGTCATGGGGGCAAAAATCTTGATTATGTTGTTCACAATTGAAATACCAGAGCCATTTATCAGCTCATAATTGTTTAGTACATATCTGCTGAATGAACAAATGAACAGTTTGGGAACCTGAGTTCAGGACTTTACATTTCCCTTACATTTACTGCAGACCTGTTGCAGTTCAGTTCCTTGTTCCATCTGTATCTATCCTTAAATACAGTAACTGCAAAACGTGCCTACTGTTCTGTGTACTCCACAAATCTTAACAGCATAGTACTGATTTCTATGTCCAACTAACTGATGAAAACACTCCCTAACAAGGCCAAACATGAAACCTCATGTTGCAGACAGGTTGAGATCTGAAGACCTCGCCTTTGATCCAGCAGTTAGTACTCTGTGTCTTACTCTTCACCAAATCACAGGACCCTGTGAAGTTGGTCATTCAGCCCAAATTCTCCACTGGGCCAACTACCATGCTTGGCTCTAAATAGTCTGTAACTCAAGAACCCTCTCACCTACCAAGCCTTCTGTAGCACTAGTTCTCAGTGAACTCCATTCAAGATATTGTAAGTCACTGCTGCTCCTGCTAAGTTTACAAACTGCCTGTTCTCCTTTTAACCCACTAAGTCTTCTACTGATGAAAACAAGCAGTGGAAACAATACATTTCACTTAAGGTTGTTACTTACTCCTGTCTCATCTCTTTTAGGTCCACCCCGATTCATTTCAAGTCATATCAGTCAAACAACAAATATTTATTGAACATCTACCATATGCCAAGCACTGTTTGAATCCCCATGGACATAGCAGTGATTAACACAAATCCCTCTAGTTCTGTATAGTTAGGGTATGACCAGGCTCACAGAGAATTAGAAAAAACAAATCATATCTAAAATCTAATGTTGGGACTTCCCTGGTGGCGCAGTGGTTAAGAATCCACCTGCCAATGCAGGGGACATGGGTTCAAGCCCTGGTCCAGGAAGATCCCACATGCCGCAGAGCAACTAAGCCTGTGCGCCACAACTACTGAGCCTGCACTCTAGAGCCCGCAAGCCACAACTATTGAAGCCTGCGCGCCTAGAGCCTGTGCTCTGCAACAAGATAAGCAACCTCAATGAGAAGCCCATGCACCACAACGAAGAGTAGCCCCTGCTCGCTGCAACTAGAGAAAGCCCGCGTACAGCAGTGAAGACCCAACGCAGCCAAAAATAAATAAATAAATAATAAATTAATTTAAAAATAATAAAAAATTTAAAAAATTAAAATTAATGTTAAGATTATCTGATTTCAATATCATATTTCTTAAATTGTTTTAAAATATCAATCTTATCAACTTACACATCAGATTGGTTTTGTTCATATAAAGCTTTCATCTCCTCCAGAACTTGCCTGAGTCCATCCTCCTAGAACATATAAAATTACGCTCATTAATTCCCCCACCAAGTTTGTAGCAATATTTTATCTATGTTTATCTTTGATTTATGTATGTTATCAAAAACCAATAGTACAGGACTTCCCTGGTGGCGCAGTGGTTAAGAATCCGCCTGCCAATGCAGGGGACACGGGTTCAAGCCCTGGTCCAGGAAGATCCCACATGCCGCAGAGCAACTAAGCCGATGCGCCACAACTACTGAGCCTGCACTCTAGAGCCCGCGAGCCACAACTACTGAGCCCATGTGCCACAACTACTGAAGCCCTCGCGCCTAGAGCCTGTGCTCTGCAACAAGAGAAGCCACTGCAATGAGAAGTTCATGCACCACAACAAAGGGTAGCCCCTGCTCGTCGCAACTAGAGAAAGCCCACGCACAGCAACGAAAACCTAACACAGCCAAAAAAAAAAAAAAAAAAACACAATAGTCCTTCCACACCTACTAGGATGGCCATGATAACAAGTGTTGGAGAGGATGGGGAGAAATTGGAACCCTTGTACAATGCAGGTAGGAATGTAAAATGGTACAGCCCTGTAGAAAACAGTCTGATGAGTCCACAAAAAGTTAAACACATAATTACCATATTAACCAGCAATTCCACTCCCAGGTATATACTCAAGAGAACTGAAAACCTATGTTCATACAGAAACTTGTACACAAATGTTCAGAGCAGCATTATTCATAACAGCCAAAAAGTGGAAACAACCCAAATGTCCAACTGATGAACAGATAAACCAAATACTGTATATCCATTCAATGTAATATTATTCAGCCAAAAAAAGAAATGAAGTACTGATACATGCAACAACATGGATGAACCTTGAAAACATTACGCTTAGTGAAATAAGCCAGACACAGAAGGACAAATATTGTATGATTCCACTTATCTGAAACAGGCAAATTCACAGAGACAAAGTAGATTAGAGGTTACCAGGAGCTGAGGGGAAAGAGGAGTGGGGAGTTACTGCTTAAAGGTTATAGAGTTTGTTTGGCATTATGAAAAGTTTTGGAAATAAGAGTGATGGTTGCACAACAATGTGAATATAATTAATGCCACTGAAGTGTATACTTAAAAATGGCAAATTTTAAGTTATGTATATTTTACCATAATTTAAAAAAATAAAAAGAAATGAATTACTAACACAAAATACACAATTAACATACTGATTAAGGATAATCTTGAATATACTGTACTGAGAAAAGAAGTCAGACAGAAAGGAGTACACACTGTATGCTTCCAACTGGCCCCGTCCAGAAAAGTTTGCAACTCCGAGCATGTTGACTCCAGAAATACATTTAAAAAGACAAATATAATCTGTAGCACAGAAAGAAAATCCATGGTTGCCTAAGGCTGCAGATGGGAGGTAGCTAGTAGCTACAAAAGAGAAAAGGGAATCCTTGGGGTGACAGAAATCTTGATTGGGTTGCTGGTTATAAGGATTGTATACATTTGTCAAAATTCAAATGTCTATTAAAATGTGTATTTTGTTGTATATAAATTATACCTCGATAAAACTAATGACAAAAAAAATCAATAGCCCTACAGAAGCAATAATGCATGACAAAAGTACATAAATAATTTATTATTTATTGGAAAATGATCTTAAAAGGTTACTACCAAAAAAAATCCCACTGCTAGAATAGAAAATAGAAAGGTCAAAGGAATTTTTCTACTTGAGCAAATCATTAGAGAAATCATTAGGCAAATCATTAGAGACAAGCAAATCAAAACCACAATGAGGTATCACCTCACACCAGTCAGAATGGCCATCATCAAAAAACTACAATCAATGCTGGAGAGGGTGTGGAGAAAAGGGAACCCTCCTGCACTGTTGAGGGGAATGTAAATCGATAGAGCCACTATGGAGAACAGTATGGAGGTTCCTTAAAAAACTAAAAATAGAACTACCATATGACCCAGCAATCCGACTACTGGGCATATACAGAGAGAAAACCATAATTCAAAAAGATGCATGCACCCCAATGTTCATTGCAGCACTATTTACAACAGCCAGGACATGGAAGCAACCTAAATGTCCATCAACTGATGAATGGATAAAGAAGATGTGGTACATAAATACAATGGAATATTACTCAGCCATAAAAAGAAACGAAACTGAGTCATTTGTAAGGATGTGGACAGACCTAGAGTCTGTCATACAGAGTGAAGTAAGTCAGAAAGAGAAAAACAAATACCATATTTTAACGCATATATATGGAATCTAGAAAAATGGTACTGATGAACCTAGTGGCAGGGCAGGAATAGAGATGCATACATAGAGAACAGACTTGTGGACACAGAGGGGGAAGGGGAGGGTGAGACGAATTGAGAGAGAAGCACTGACATATATACACTACCATGTATAAAATAGATAGCTAGTGGGAAGCTGCGGTATAGCAGAGGGAGATCAGCTCGGTGCTTTGTGATGACCTAGAGGGGTGGGATGGGGAGGGTGGGAGGGAGGCTCAAGAGGGAGGGGATATGGAGATATATGTAAACATATAGCTGATTCACTTTGTTGTACAGCAGAAACTAACACAACATTGTAAAGCAATTGCAATCCAATAAAGATATAAAACACACACGCACACAAAATTTTCCCTTGGAAGGATAAAAACATTAGAATTATAAAATTCATAAATGTCACACAATAAGTCTGTCAACAAGCAACCTCTACACCTGAAACATTGTAATCCAACTATACTTCAATTGAAAACTTTTTAAAAAGGAGAAAAAACCCACTAATGCTATAACAACAACCAAAAAAAACCCACCCAAAACAAAACAAAGATAAGTAACCCATCTACTTTTAGAGCCAAAATATATGCATTAGCAAAAGTGCTTTGGCACTACTGGTATAATTACAGAATTACACTTTACTTAACCCTGCTTGAATATAAGAAATGATTCTTGATGAAAAAATGAAAGCATGATTTCTACCTTTTCTTTCATCAGCTGGTTAAAAGAGATCATAGAAAAGTCTGATTTATTAGAATTCAGTTAAATATTCCATTTATTACAAATATTGTTTTAAGGAATAGTTGAAACTCTTGCACAATTAGTAGATCAGCAGGTATACAAAAGACAAGTGTGAAATAACTTTTTAAAGATACCTAAAATAATTTTCCTAAAAACTCACTTAAACGATTACCAGTTCTGCATGTAGAAAGTGCATAATCATTCCAATCGGCTGAACACAGCACCTAACCATGAGGGATTATGGAATGAACAAGGCAGAGTCCCTGCTCTAAACCAGCCACCATCTGGAAGGAATAATTCTTGAAAGTCTGTGTGGTCAAGAGTGTGTGGGGTCAATCAGATCAATTCTTGGTCTCAGCTCAGCTGTGCCAGTGGCCGGTCTCGAAGGCAGGCACGACTGCAAGAAAAGGTGCACCTCCGCCAACTAAGACCCAGAAAAGCGAGTGATTTCACAACTTCTAAGTCCGCCCCTGAGCCCCCCACCCCGAAGTGCGAAACCAACACTTATCCTAAAATGTGAGTGAAAAAGAGAGCTGGACTAAGGGTCTGAATAGCCAGCACCGTGGGCAGTCTCTGAGCCCTTGGGCTGGTTTCCTCCCATGTACCACGACCCCCAAAGGACCTAGTCTTCCGACCCCAGAGGGGCCACATTTGACAGCCTCCACCCCTCTGCATTCCAGCGTCTCTACTGAACCTCCCACTGTGGTCTCCTAACTTTTTAGATGAAGTAACTGTCTGAAGTTGCAAGAACAGACTGGACTCTAGGAAACCTGTATTCAGATTGAGGCTCTGGCTCCAATATGCTGCAAGTTCAGGCAAGTTGCTTAACTGGATCCATAATTTCCGCGGCTCAGTTTCCCCATCCGTTAAATGACCTAAGTGTCAAACTAACTGCTCTTTAATGTTTAAAACAAAACTCACCTTCCCCAAACACTCTTCCTGCTGACCTCCGATGTTTATTCCGCTACCAGAGAAAGAAGCCTCCCGAGATGCCGACCCCTCTCCTCTCCCACTATCCATCCCATCTCCAGCCGTAGCTACAAGTCCTGCTGTCTCAGGACACGGCTTTCAGCACCCGCTGACCGGGCAGTTCGGACCATACACAGCTTTCGTGTGGTCTACTGTAACCACCCAGAGCCATTCTTTCTTCTCTTCGATCCATTCCCCAAAGTGCCGCCACAGTTATCTTCAAAACACGAAGAGCTACCCCATCGCTGCCCTGAAATGCCTTGTGAGTGAACAGCAAACCTCCCGGCCCCGGAGCCCCCGTGCGGCCCGCGCACCCAGCGCCGGTCGCCCTTCGCCGGCGGGGAGAGGGTGTCCGCACCGCCGGCTCCCCGGCGGGGCTGCGCTCACCGCATCCTCCCAGGCGCGGCCCTAACGCCCCGCTACCCCGGTCCACACCTCCCCAGTGCAACTCACACCTGCGCTCCAGCACCCGTCTCCGGGCCTCTCCGGCGCGTCACCGGGGCGAGGCGCCGACCGTCCAGACCGCGCGCGGGAAGCCGCAGAAACCAACCCGGCCACATCCACCGCGAAGAACCACGGGCACACCCGCCGTCCCGTCCCGGCTGCGCAGTCCCCAGAAAAGCCACCCCTGGGAGGCGCCCGCCCGCCCGCCGCCCTCACGTTGAAGGCCGGCAGCCTTCCCTCGGCCGCGCGGTGCAGCTCGCGGACCAGCTCCATGGCCCTCTCGCAGAACATGGTGGTCGCGCCGGCCCTTACAGACAACCGGCTCTCAGTCAAACGGCCGCCTAACCAGGCCCTACGGTTTCAGCTCCTACAGGTCCGCGACGCGCTGGGCCGACCCCGCCTCCGCCCCGCTTTGGCGCCCAAACGCGCAACCAATAGGAGCGCACTGCCGGCCTTCAGGCTACGGCGGCGGCCAGGGGACATTTGCCTCCGCTCTGCAGCCGCAGTGCCACAGGAAGCCCCACACCTGGGCGGTTACGAACCTTGGTGTGGCTTCAGCCCAGCCCTCCTGTCCAGGCCTTGGTCTGAGCTCAGGCTGAGCCGCAGGACAGCTCCCGCGCAGCACAGCTCGGGATGGACGTACGTCCCCTTTTCCGTTGGATTCATTCATTCTCGTTTAGGTTAACGGGGACGCGCACGATGCGGTCTAGAAGGCAGACCCGGCAAAGGTGTGCAGTGATGTTAGCACCCAGCGTTGCGTCTGTTCGGTTTTGCAGTGTGGGTTTGTTTGTGTGATGGTAAAGGGAAAACAACTTTTATTGGGTATCTCTTGTGTGCTAGGGACTGTGACATACTTCACCTAATTCTCACGATTATCCTTAAAGTGGTTATTAAGACTCTTGGTACTGATTAGAAAACAGAAGTTAGAGAACTTGCCCAAGATCACACAGTTCGTAAAGTGACAGACCCTGTATTTAAGCCTTCAACTCCACCGTACTACATTTGATATTAAATCAGTCATTTAAAAACGTGTACAATAACTCACAAGGTGGTGGTTGGGGATTGCCCTTGATTAACATGAATACACATAGCCATATTCCCGCCGAGATGATGACGGAAATTTTCATAACCATATAGAATCAAAGGTGGGAATTACTGCTATGGAAACAATTCGTTTTATTTGGCTTTTGTTTTTTTTTTTGTTTTTTTTTTTGGCCCCGCGATGTGACATGCGGGGTCTTAGTTCTCAAACCCATGCCCCCTGCAGTGGAAGTGCGCAGAGTCCTAACCACTGGACCACCAGGGAATTCCCGTGGCTACTTTTTTTTTTTTAAAAACAGTGTTACTTTGGACTTCTCTGGAAGTCCAGTGGTTAAGAATCCACGCTTCCACTGCAGGGGGCGCTGGTTCCATCTCTGGTCAGGAACTAAGATCCCACATGCCAAGCGGCCAATAAATAAATAAAATAAACAAACAACGTTACTTGGATCCATTCTATCTAACCCTAGAAACTTTGTTCCTCTTTTGCAAGTATAGATACAGTAGATGTGTGGTCTGAGAAATGAGCCTGGGAATGGTCTACAAAGCCTCTGAATCTTACCCTTACGTTGAGTGACCTTTCCTTCCCAGCTCTACAGTAATGGATAATTTAGCTAAGTGTTTTTATCAAATACACAATTCTATAGTGTAATCCAAGGAACACCAGTATCCACAACCTTCCTTTGCCATAAACCTTTTCAATTTCAGACCTCAGGCCTGAGACTCACTTCCTTACCTATACAGTGGGGGCAGTAGTACCCACTTCTGGGGGTTTGTGATGATTCATTATTCCTTCAGCAGATATTTATGAAGTGCATATTCAGCATTGTTCTAGACACTGAAGATAAAGCAGCAAAGTCCCTGCCGTCAGAGTCTAAGTTCTAGTGTGGGAAACAGCAATACGCAGATACAGATATACTGATGACAAATATATTGGTGAAAAGTGCTAAGAAGAGTATAAGTCAGGGCATATATGTATAAAATAGTCAGGGCATATATGTATAAAATAGATAACTAATGAGAACCTGTTGTTTAGCATGGGGAACTCTGCTCAATGATCTGTGGTGACCTAAATGGGAAGGAAATCTAAAAAAGAGTGGATATATGTATACCTCTAACTGATTCATCTTGCTGTACAGCAGAAACTAACACAATGGTGTAAAGCAACTATACTCCAATAAAAATTAAAAAAAAAAAGAGTGTAAGTCAGGGAAGGTGAACTGTGACAGTGAGAGGGCCTGAAGGTTTCGAGTTAGTGTTCAGAGAAGGCACAGACCTAAAGTGGAAGGGAGTTAGCCATGTGGATATGATGACTCATGTACATGCCACCCACACCCTGGGGCCCCTGCCTCAGCAAGGAGGCAGTGATACTGGAGCAGGGTGAGCTAGAGAGAGGCTGGTGGCTGAGAACAGAGTGAGGACTGAGCAGTGGCTGAGGCCAAGTCAAGTAGGCCCGTTGGCCCATTTCATAAGCTTTCGGTTTTATTTTCCACGAGGTGGGGAGCCATTGAAGTGTTTTGAGCAAATAAGTGACAGAACTGGATCTAGAGTTTTTAAAAAGACCTTTGTGGCCACTGGATTAAGTAGACAGAAGTGAGGCAGGAGACCATTTAGGCTATTATAAGAATCCAAGTGAGGGATTATGGCACTTTGGCCCATGGTGGAGGTGGTGAGAAGTGGTTGATCCTGGATAGATTTTGAAAGGAGAGCTGACCAGCCTTGGTGATAGACCTGCTGTGTCATGAGAAGGGAGGAATCAAGGATGACTCAAAGGCTTTGGCCTGAGGAACTGTAAGGATGGATTTAGCATTCTGGAGGTGGGGAAGGCTATGGATGGAGCTGGGAGCATTCTGGAGGTGGGAAAGGTTATGGATGGAGCTGGGGTGGGAGAAGAGCTGAGAGCTCAGCTTTGAACATGATTTTAGGTGCCTGTTGGATGTCAGAGTGGATGAGTAGACCACTGGATAGAGGAGCCTGGAGTTCAAGGAAGAGGTGTGGACTGGAGATACAAATGTAGGTGTCCCCATTGTAGGGTGACCTGGATAAGATTAGAGCCTGGATAAGATTACTTATAGAGTGAGTGTGGACCAAGAGTTGAGGACTGGAGCAAGGCCTAATACCAGCAAGAAAGACTCAGTACCCCTTACTCTCTTCTTTCCAGCCCTCCCTTCCTAGCTTTTTTGTTTTTCTATTGATTGGAAAGGATTTAGTGAGTGATAGAGTAAAAAAATGTTTTACACTTTATTTTCTGGATTCCCAGTCTCCAGTATGTGCTTCTACATTACTTTAAAGAATTCACCAAAAGTATATTTGGACAAATATGAATGCTGGTTGTGATATTTAGTAATATGGTCAGTGAAATTCTTTTGCAATTTCTAAGTATCATTACAAAGCTAATATAAGGAGCTATTGAATTTCTAAAGACGTTTCTAATTGATCTTAAGTTATCAGTTGCCAATAGTTTTCACTGGCACAAATGTTGAAATTACAAGTTACTTTGGAATAAATAAGCGAATCTCTTGGTTGTACATCATTTGTAAAAAAAATAAAATAATGCCATATTAAAGAAAGCCAAAGCTATAAAACTGAATAGGTGAAACTGCTCTTTCCTTTCTGTTTTTAGGATGGGTTGAATTAGTACTTAATTTGTGTTTCACAAGTGGGAATTTGTGAAATGGATTCTTCCCCCAACAGCTAGTTCTGCTTTATAAAAATCTAAAATCTAATACTGTTTTTTTAAAAAAGTAAAAATTTTAAGCAGCTCAGTTTTCAAACGTTCGGCCCAAAAGAAAAACAAAAAGAAATATCTATACATTTCTGTTTCAAATTAAAAAACAAAACTACCAGATCACATATTTTTTAAAGAAAAGTCCTTGTGGGAAAATAGTTATAAATCATTATTAGGACAGAATTGTCATGTCACCTTTTTCTTTTTGTTGTGTAAATTCTTATAAAACCTTTTCGCGGGTTTCCACTGTTGGGGGGAGTCAGAGAGCCGGGGATATGCGCGGAGTACCCTTTGGGCCGCTGCAGTGGGCACCAGGCGGCCTCGTGTCTGACCTAGCCCGACCCCTGCCCAGCGCTACTCCGCCAGTCAGCCGCGCCCGAACGGTGACGCGCCTTGCGGCTTCGTTTGCCCGTGTCCAAGATGGCTGCGATCGCCGCTGGGGATGTTGGGTGCGCCGGGCGCCGGGTAGGGGGCCCCGGCCGGCGTACCCGCCTACAGCCACTCAGCGCTGGCCAATCAGCGCAGGGAGGCCGCCGGCCCCGCCCCGACCCCGGCCGGCAGGGACGTCAGGGCGGCGGGCTCCAAGCTGCGGCGGCGGTGGTGGCTCACCTGAGCGGCTGCTCCCCTGAGCGGCGGCGGGTGGCGAGGCCCGGGGCGAGGGTGAGGCCGGCGGTGCTGGCCACGGGATGAGGAAGCGGACCGAGTCAGTCGCCCTGGAGCATGAGCGCCACGCCGCCTCGGGCTCGTCCTCCGCCGGCTCGGCCGCCGCGGCGCTGGACGCCGACTGCCGCCTGAAGCAGAACCTGTACCTGGCGGGCCCCGGGCCGGCCGAGCCGCGCTGCGCCGCCGACGCAGGCATGAAGCGGGCGCTGGGCAGGTGAGGAGCGGCGGAGGCGGCCCGGGACCCACAACCCTCCGGAGCTACTTGCCCTCCACCCCGCGTGCCCCCCGACCCTCTCCGGGCGTCCCCGGGTGCCTCCCCCGTGGTCCCCCTCTGGCCCCCGCGCCCCCTTCCTTCTCGGGCGGGCCTGGGGGGGCCCTCCAGCGACCGGCAGGTGAGCGCCTCTCGACGAGGGTGGCGAGCTCCTGGACGCCCGGGAGCGCCGACTCCGCTCCGACCTGCTCTGCGTCCGACTCCGACCCATCGTCCCTCTCGCCGGGTGGGCAGCTCACCGGTGCCTGAGTCTCCGCGGCACCCTCTGCTCGAAGCTGCCGGTCCCTCGGGGACGGTTGAGGGGTCGGCCGTGTGCAGGGACATGGGGTGCACCGCATCCTCGGCTGTCGAGGGGGTGGGGGGAAGCCCGGCGTTCGCGAGCAGCTGGCTGGTGGTACGTGGAATGTGTCCGCAGGAGTCGTCTCCTTGGGAATCTCCGTCCCGTCACCTGGTTATTTTCGGTCTCCCTTTGGGGAGATGAATGCGTTTATGTTAAATTAATCTCACAGTTGGGATAGGGGCATATTTCACGCGGGCAAGTCTCTCCCCATAGTCTGGCTGTTTGTGTAGAACGTATCACTCATGGCAGTTTTGAAGTCTTGATGTTTCAGTGGTGTTTGAAGAAGTTAGTATGTAATGTTCTCAGGTGTTGTAGCAGAGTCACTTATTTTGGGGTCAACTGGAATGCCCTTAATTGACACTGGCCACTTCCGTGTAAAATATTTATCCAAATAGCCCCTAAAAACATCAACTGCATTGCCTGAAAGATCATGAAATTAAACTATATACCTCTCTAAGTCAGTGGTTCCCAGTCCTGCCAGAAGTTCAGGGACTGACAATATTTTTGTTTTTGTGTAAAATTATCTAGCAACTGGTGAGTATCTTTTGTGAAACTAAGCTGTTCTGTGGAAGGGTTTATCTGCATTAAAAACTCACAACTGGCTTTAATGCACTTTTAGTAACAAGCTTGACATAGCACTTAGATAGGTTGGGAACTCTTCCTCTGAAGAAATCAAGTTGTGATGCACAATGTTTGGGGAGACAGTGCTGGCCTGGCACCTTCCTTGAAAGATGTACTGTATTAAAAGGATCTGATTATTTTTATTTTTGAGTTGAAGACAAAGAGAGACATTCAAGTGGTGCCATATCCTTTAGATAAACAAAAGGCTGTTACGGGAATAAAAAGAAAAGCAGAGGGCGGGAAGGCCAAATTTGTGTGTCAGCCCATGGCTTCCTTCCCTATTGCCTGAAATGCTCTCCTGGATGTTCTCCTGCTGCGTCTTCTCCTTCAACCAGGTCTCTGCTTTACTGTCACCTCTTCAGAGAGGCCTTCCCAGACCAGCACATCCAAAATAGCCTTCCTGCCGCCCCCAACCCCCCTATTCTGTTTACTTGTTTCTTCATCGCACTTATCCCTTAGCTCAGGGGTCCCCTGTGGTCCCCAGGCCACACAGCAGGTGAGCAGAGCAGCGGGAGGCCAGGCGAAGCTTCATCTTCCGCTCCCCATCACTCCCCATTACTCGCATTACCACCTGAACCATCCCCGCCCATCACTCACATTACTGCCTGAAACCATCCCCCTCCTTTCCGTGGAAAAACTGTCTTCCATGAAACTGGTGCCTGGTGCCAGAAAGGTTGGGGACCGCTGCCTTAGCTGACGGTGTGATTGCCTGCACACTTGACTTGCTTTGTGGGTAGTCTCCTTCACGAGGACGGAAGCCCTCTGAGAGCAGGGACAATTTTTCTCTCAGCGTCTGTCTCCAGGGCCTGGCACATAGTAGGTGGGAGAAAATACTTGGTGAATGAATATCTAGAATAGATACCTAGAATTGGAATTGCTGAGCCAAGGGATGTGTGTTTATGACTTTGAAAGCAAAGGCCAAAGTGCACTCCCAAGAAGTTGTACTGACACGCCCTCCAGTAGTGTCAGTTGCCTGCCCCCCAATAGTGAACATTACCAGATATTTTGATCTTTTTCTACTTGATTGATGAAAATGACATCTGATTTGTAACTTTAATTTGCATTTCTTAATGGTTAGGTGGCAATTTTTGTGTGTTTTTCTAAGCTCATTATACATCTTTGGGATTATTTACGTCTTTAATGATCCGCCTTTGTTTGGGTCCTCCTGCACATTTCTTTTAACGTTCTATTGTGCACGTGTTCAAATATACAAAAGTAGAGGAGACAGTATAATATAATGAATAGTCAACAGTTTTCCATGTTTTGCCAATCTTGAATCATCTCTTCCTCCTCCCCTCCATTTTTAGTATGGTGGGGGACTAGGCTATTTTAAAGCAAATGATTTCATCCATAAATATTTCGCAGTATATCATGAACAAATAGGGACTTTTTGAAATATATCTAACCCCAAAGCTATTATCATATTGTGTCAAAATTAACAATTTATAATCTGTAATTAATTTAATATTATCTAATATCCAGTCTACACATACATTTCCCTGTCTCAGAAATGTCTTTTTAAGTCAGTTTTAAAATCCTGTACATTTCTTAAGTTTATTCGTACTTATTTTATCTTTCTGTTGTTATTGAAAATAGAATATTTTCTTATATTACATATTGTAACTGGTTGTATTTATTACTTCTGTAACTAGCAACTTACATAATCTTAGTTTCAAGTAGTTTTTGCAGTTGTTTCTTGAATTTTCCAGGTATACTATCATGTCAGCTGCAAATAATAAGAATTTTGTCTCGTTTTCTACTTTCTTATGTCTTTTGTTTCTTTCTCTTTTTTGGTTACATTGTATTTCCAGAACGAGGTTGAATAATAGGGATGATACTGGGTATCCTGACTTTAAAGAGAGTTCTTTTAGTGTTTGTGCCACATTAGTTATTTTAGTAAGGGGTGTGTTGCTGTTTTGTCATTTTTTTAAGTCAAAAATGGTTGTTGAATTTTATCAAATGCTGTTTTAGCATCTGTGAAATTATCATATAAATTTTATCTCTTGATCTGTTAGTATGCTGAGTTGTAGTAATAGATTTTATAATATTGAATCATCATTTTATCTTATTGAATCATCATTATTGAGTCATCAATGATAACTCTTTTTTTTTTTTTTTGTGGCACGCAGGCCTCTCACTGTTGTGGCCTCTCCCCCTGTAGAGCACAGGCTCTGGACGCGCAGGCTCAGCGGCCATGGCTCACGGGCCCAGCCGCTCCGCGGCATGTGGGATCTTCCTGGACCGGGGCATGAACCCGCGTCCCCTGCATCGGCAGGCGGACTCCCAACCGCTGCGCCACCAGGGAAGCCCAATGATAACTTTTATGGTGTAGACAGATTCTATTTATTAATATTTTACGCCATTATTTGTGAGACTAGTGTGTAATTTTCTTGTTCAATGCCGTCTTTACCAAGTTGTTTTAGTGTTTTCTATAGCTTTATTAAAAGTTTTCTCTTTCTCTTCTTTAGCCAGTTTAAACACTTTTGAAATGATCTCTTTCTTTAAATTTTGGTAGAATTCACCTGTAAAACTACCTAAGTGTGGTGCCTTTTTTTAGAATATAGCACTTTGATAACTATTATAGTTTCTTAGATTTGCTCTCTCTTTCTGGGTTCGGTTTTGGTTATTTATATGTTTATAGTAAATCATCTTTTATATCTAGCTTTTTCCTCTGTACCTGGGGCTGTTCCCTAGTCTTGTTTCCTATTTTATATACTTATACTTTTTTCCCCTTTTTTCTTGCTCTAGTACACACACACACACACACACACACACACACACACACACAGAGTAAAGTGGATTTTTTCCTAAATAAAAAAATATTTTTTCCCAAAGTAAACCTTTTTTTGTTTATTATTCTGGGAGGCCAGGATGGAGAGAACGTGTTCTATCTGAAGGGGGCAGCAGCTACTGCAGTCTCTCCTGTTGCTCCCCAGCAGGAATGTGGTTCCAGGACAGCCAGATCTTCCAGTCTTTCCTGAAGAGTAGCTGGGTGTAAGCCTGCATCTGTGATCTCTAACTTTTTAAATGTTGCTGGCAACTAATTCAGATGAAAACAACAACCTTGGAGGGAAAACAAAACCAAAACCAGTTTGTGTGTGTGTTTTTAATTTTATTTATTTATTTATTTGGCTGCCTTGGGTCTTAGTTGGGGCACGTGGGCTTCTCTCCAGTTGCGGCTTGTGGGCTCAGTAGTTGTGGTGTACCGGCTTAATTGCCCCAGGGCATGTGGGATCTTAGTTCCCTGACCAGGGATCGAACCCGTGTCCCCTGCATTGGAAGGCAGATTCTTAACCCCTGGACCACCAGGGAAGTCTGTGTGTGTTTTAATTGAAGTATAGCTGATTTACAATGTTGTGTTTCAGTTGTACAGCAAAGTGATTCATATATATTATATATATATATATATATATGTTCTTTTTCAGATTCTTTTCCCTTATAGGTTATTACAACATACTGAGTATAGTTCCCTTTTGGTTTGTTTTAATTGTTGGACTAAAGGGTTATTATTATTTTTTTTTTTTGCGGTACGTGGGCTTCTCACTGTTGTGGCCTCTTCCGTTGCGGAGCACAGGCTCCAGACGCGCAGGCTCAGCGGCCATGGCTCACGGGCCCAGCTGCTCCGCGGCATGTGGGATCTTCCCGGACCGGGGCACGAACCCATGTCCCCTGCATCGGCAGGCGGACTCTCAACCACTGCGCCACCAGGGAAGCCCTAAAGGGTTATTTTTGAAGGTAAATGTTTATCTGACTTACATGTCAACTGTGTACTCCATAAGAGGAGGGACTGGATACTATTTTTGCTTTGCGTATGTCTGGTACAAGGAGGCAAGTGAGGGATTCTGTGGGCCTTTCATTTTCTTTTCTGTAATCTTGGAGTTCTTGGCAATATGCAATAAAGGCATAAGTGGTCTAAATTGGGCCTAAGGAGGCAGTAATGAGATGTATAGGTCTCTGTTTCAGTCAACTAGACTATCCTTTGACTGTCAACTCACAGGCCCGATCTGCCAGATAACGGAGATCAGTGGACCCCCTGGGAGATTTCACAGCCGATGACCTTTGTTTGTAAATACAGAAGAACTCAGGCATCACCCTTGGTTCCTTCTTCATCCAAAAGAAGGAACTTCATGCAGGGCTGCTGTTGGCTTCACCATAACCTAGAAAGGCGGGTGACCAAGGTGAATGTCTGTCTCGGAGCTAGCTTTTGTCCTTAAAGTCTGCTTTTCTCCATCCCCCTTCTCCTCCCACTCCCCAGAGTAGAGTCTGTGCCTGGACCATGACAAGCAGGGGGGCAGGCTTTGTTATGGTGCCTCAAATGGGGCCCCCAACTTGGTCCCTCTCTTCCCAGTTGTAGTTTATCTTATCAGGGACCCATTCCAGCCCTGGACCCGGGACCCTGGGACTTCACACCTTTTTGGTGAGATTAGTGTCCTGTATCTCTGCTTGTTTCCCAGTTCCTTTCAGCCAGCATATACTCTCCCTTCTCAAGGGAGTGTCTGTCTTCTACAGTAATGTTGAGCATACACTGCTCAAATGCAGGAGATTAAAATCTCCAGAAGATACGTATCACAGAGGTAACCTTGGAAAGAGGCTTAGAAGATGGGTCATCTTCTCAGGGTTCTGCTGACAGCAGTGGAGACAGGATGCCTTTCCAGACTCATGATCCTCCTCCTTCTCCCACTAGAGCACTTTTCCTTCCAAAATGCAGTCTACGGGAAAACTTTAACTGCAATGTTATCTTGAAAACTGACAGATTAAGTCAATGCTTTTCACCCGGACGTGATGCCACAGAACTTGGGTGTCCACATGGAGAGTGGGTAGGTCATTTGTCTCTTCCTGAACTGAGGGCCAGGGTCTGGAGTGTCAGTGAGGACACGGGCTGCTGACACAGGGAAGTGTGATGCCAGGAAACCCAGCCTGAGGTGTCCAGTTAGTAGAAGGACCCGTTGTTTAGGCTTGGTGCCCATCTTAGTATTGTTTGATATTTTAGGGGAAAGCTTGAATGGAAACTGAGTCTCAAGTGAGTGTTTTCAGGTTTGTGGCTTGGGGTGAGTTGCTTAACTATGAGTTTGTTTCTTCCTCTATAATGTGGGGATAAAAATATCTTCCTCATAGGATTGGGGTGAGGGTCCAGTGTATGAAAGAGCCAGGCACACAGTGAGCACTCAGTGGCATCTTGGTCATCCCCAATATTATTGCTAGTGTTATTTGTTGGAGTATTGAGAAAGCTCTGTTAACTTAGGTCAAGAAGAATGTACCCTCCCTCCCTTTCTGTCCCCCAATTTTTTTAGTTAATTAATTAACTTATTATTTATTTATTTTGGCTGTGCTGAATCTTCATTGTGGCACACAGGACCTTTAGTTGTGGCATGCAGGCTTCTTAGTTATGGCATGCGAACTCTTATTTGTGGCATGCATGTGGGATCTAGTTCCTCCACCAGGGATGGAACCTGGGCCCCCTGCATTGGGAGCACGGAGTCTTACCCACTGGACCACCGGGGAAGTCCCTGCCCCCAAACTATTACAGTATGTCTTCTCAGCCAGTTGTCATGCATGTAGTTGTCATCATGATCAGTTAACACATCTGTTGGTAATAGAACGTTTTTAAGCAATACTTTTTGGTTATTCAACACTTTTTTTTCACCTGTTCATTTAGCAAAGTTTGATGTATGTACAGTAACTCTTCTAAGTGCTGAGGCTGCAGCAGTGGATGTGGGTCATGTCTTGTGGACTTTACCTTCTGGTGGCAGAGGCAGGTGACAAGCGAACAAGTATGTGCTGTGTCAGGTGCTCAGGGCTTGAGGAGGAAAGTAGGGCCAGTAAGGAGCAGCTGAGGCATGTATACAGGAGGCCTTTCTCATAAGGGGACATTTGAATGGAAGCCACTGGCTGCTTTAGAGTGCCTGGGTATGATGTATGTCATTGACATGTCACTCTGATCGCTGGGATGAAGACAGACTGGAAGGGCAGCAGGAGCAGGGGGACCCGCTAGAAGTCATCCAGGCAACAGATGATGGGGACTTGGGCCTGGGGTAGCTGTGGAGGTGAGAAATGTTGCATTCTGGATCTGTTTCCAAGGAGGTGTCAACAGGATTTGCTGATGGATTAGTAAGAAAGAGCGAGGAGAGTCACAGGATTCACCAGTTCTCTTCTGAGCAGTGGAAGAGTGGAGCTGCCATGTGCTGAGATGGGGCAGTTGTGGGAAATGAGTTTGGTTTGGGGCATATGGAGGTGCCTATGAAACATGCAAGTGGAATAGGTAGGAGTTGGAGTTCAGGGGAGAGCTGGGGCCAACATCTGACGTTAGCCTGCAGGTAGTGTTCAGAGTCACGACAGGATCCCAGGGCTGGACCCTGGGCCCTGGACAGGTAGGGGCTGGAGAAGGGGAGCCTCAAACCAAGGAGACCTGGAGGGAGGCAGCTGAGAGGAGAGCTGGGAGGAAGGGGTCAGGGAGCTATTGGAAGAAAGCCTGTTGCAGAGGAGAGTGTGATCTGCCATTGGATTTGGAGACATAAGGATCAGTGGTTGTTAGTGTGGTTAATTTGAGTGGTGGAGGCAAGAGCCTGATGGAGTGGCTCAAGGGAGAAGTAGGGAGAAGAAATGCAGATAGCTTTTCCAAGGAGTTTTGCCATAAAAGGCAACAGAAATGAGGGGGTGGGTAACTGGAGTAGGAGGAAGTTTCTGACCAGTGCTGTAGAGTGCCTTGGTGTGCTCCTGAGGATAGTCCAGGAGGGGAAAGACTGGTGATGCCGAGTGCTGGTGGCGTGGTGTCTTTGGGACCCAGTACCCCAAGGCCAAGTCAGCGGTCCTCAGACAGGGAGGTAGGCCAAGGGTGCTGTGAAGCTGCAGGGAGGTGGTTAGATGTGTGTGGAGAGCACTGGAGGTTCTCTACTGGGTGCTTCTGTTTTCTCTGTGGAATAAGAGCAAAGCCCTGTGCCAAGGGGAGAGGAGGTACTACAGGTATTTCCCTTTCAGTTCTCAACCTGGACCTGGTCTTACCTCTCTATCCTTAACCTAATCAGATGTTTCCTACCATTATTTGCTAAAGTCTCATTAACACGGACAGTCAAGCTCCTTGGCAGAGACTCTTCTTTTTTTTTCTTTTTAAGAAGATGTTGGGGGGCTTCCCTGGTGGCGCAGTGGTTGAGAGTCCGCCTGCCGATGCAGGGGACACGGGTTTGTGCCCCGGTCCAGGAAGATCCCACATGCCGTGGAGCGGCTGGGCCCGTGAGCCATGGTCGCTGAGCCTGCACGTCTGGAGCCTGTGCTCCTCAACGGGAGAGGCCACAACAGTGAGAGGCCCGCGTACCGCAAAAAAAAAAAAAAAGAAGATTTTGGGGATAGGAGTTTATTAATTAATTAATTTATTTTTGCTGCGTTGGGTCTTCATTTCTGTGCGAGGGCTATCTCTAGTTGTGGCAAGTGGGGGCCACTCTTCATCGCGGTGCGTGGGCCTCTCGCTATCGCGGCCTCTCGTTGTGGAGCACAGGCTCCAGATGCGCAGGCTCAATAGTTGTGGCTCACGGACCTAGTTGCTCTTCGGCATGTGGGATCCTCCCAGACCAGGGCTCGAACCCGTGTCCCCTGCATTAGCAGGCAGATTCTCAACCACTGCGCCACCAGGGAAGCCCGAAACTCTTCTTTTTGACATGCGGTGTTGCAAAAATGGATGACAGAAGTGGTTCTCATGGGAAGTCGTTTCAGCTGTGACTTGCTGTGTGTCTGAGAAGCCATGTATGTTCTGCACAGCCGAGTACTGCCTGGTCCTGGGGGGCCTGAGGGCAGCTGCCCCCCGGAGGGCCCTGCATATGGCCCAGTGACGGGGGTGTTAAGCTGGGTTTGAGGTGGAGGTGGGGAAGAGATCAACATGAACGGTGGCAACACAGAGTGAGTATGTGGGACGTAGGCAGAATTCTTACCTCTCAGGTTTTGCTAATACACAAATAGAAGTTTCTAAATAGAATTTGTCTTGAGATGATACTTATGGGCTTTAGTTGTCTTAATCATGTGTAATCTGTTTACCAGGTATGGAAATGCCCTGAGAAGGTAAAAAGAGAAGGGGGTAGATGAGTGTCAGTGTGAGGAGTTTCAGAAGGAATTTCATTTTGCAAAGATGAAGGCAGAGAAGGAGTGTCAATGAAGGAATACAAGCATATCTCAGGAATGCTGCAATTTAGGGTTTGTCCTTAAAGCTTGAAAGTTGTCCTGAGCATTAGGGTAAAGAAAAGAAAGTTGCAGTTATTTTCAATTCTTATCACACTTTCAGATCTCCACACAAGGTTTAGAGATATATATACATATATATTTTTTAATAAATTTATTTATTTATTTTTGGCTGTGTTGGATCTTTGTTGCTGCACTTGGACTTGCTCTAGTTGCGGCAAGCAGGGACTACTCTTCATTGCAGTGCGTGGGCTTCTCATTATGGTGGCTTCTCTTCTGGCGGAGCACGGGCTCTAGGTGCGTGGGCTTCAGTAGTTGTGGCATGCGGGCTCAGTAGTTGTGGCTCGCGGGCTCTAGAGCGCAGGGTCAGTAGTTGTGGCGCACGGGCTTAGTTGCTCCACGGCATGTGGTATCTTCCAGAACCAGGGCTCGAACCCATGTCCCCTGCATTGGCAGGCGCATTCTTTACCACTGTGCCACCAGGGAAGTCCCAAGGTTCAGATATATTGACTGAACTATTCGTAATGGGAAGGTAAGAATGTTCAGTGTTGAAGCAGATCGTTTGGATGCCATAGTTCAGGGTCCTAAAAGAGATATATGCCTTTTAACTTTCAACTGTTTCTTTCTCCTAATAATGTGTACAACACAGACTCTTTACTGTTTCATGTTTGACTTGTGCCATTCCTAGTCCTGGAACATCATGTGGTTCCTACCTGAAAGTGGCCGTGTCAGTGTTGGGTGCTCATAGATTATTGTATTCAACAAACAGTTAACTTGCTTCTATTGTTTGTTTGATATCAAGCTAGGCACTGGGAAAGAAGAAAGATGGCAGTATCTTTTTTTTAACATTTTTATTGGAGTATAATTGCTTTGCAGTGGTGTGTTAGTTTCTTCAAGCATTTTTATTATGTCTATAGAAGAGACAAAATGCAAGTGTGGCTGGAGATGATTAGTCTGATCTCACATTGATCCTTTGTTGCTCTGACATTTTTTGTGCTGTTTTATCTTCACAGTATCTCATCTTTTAGGCTCCCACTTCAGTGACAGGATATAACTCATCCTGTCAATGCATCCCTGGCATACCAAGCTTTCTCTAGATAAAAGAAAAGAAATGTTCGCAGTTTAGGAACACGGCACACCTTGACAAGGCATGTCATGGCAGAACCTACGGGAAGGAAAATAAGACTGCCATTCTAGGACATCGGATACTTGGCTTTGGGTTCCAGAAGGAAGGGACTGTTACACCAGTGGAGGCCAGCTGGGAGCCTGCCAGTATAGCCCCAGAGCCTCAACAGAAAGCACAAGGGAGATTCTGCAGGGACCAAGGCAGGGATCTTCAGGTGTGAGGCCACCGCAAGGGATGGCAACTGCCATGGTGAAAGGCAGCCCTTGAGAGATCCTGTCTTCTTCCCTCTGTTCCCTTCTCATTTTGTTTTTTTTCCTGATTACAAAAGTAAAAAAAGATTTCTTAATACAGATTTAAAATACAGAATATAATTGAGAAAGTGGAATTATCCCCTGGGTAATTACTGTTAACAGTGTGACATATATTGAGAAGATTGCTTGCATGTTTATTCTTTTATTCATCTAACAAATACTTGTTGAAGACGTAGCGTGTGCTGGAGGCTGTGAATAAAATGTTACAGAGTCAGACAGGTCCCAACCCTTGTGGAGCTCACATTCTCCTCGTGAAGCAGAAGGAAAGCAAAAAAGGTACATGTAAATACACAGTAAATTTCAAGAGGTGGTAAAGTGCTATAAAGAAAAACAGGGCTTCCCTGGTGGCGCAGTGGTTAACAATCTGCCTGCCAATGCAAGAGACACGGGTTTGAGCCCTGGTCTGGGAAGATCCCACATGCCGTGGAGCAACTAAGCCCGTGAGCCACAACTACTGAACCTGCGCTCTAGAGCTCGCAAGCTACAACTACTGAGCCCACATGCCACAATTACTGAGCCTGTGCGCCTAGAGCCCATGCTCCACAACAAGAGAAGCCACTGCAATGAGAAGCCTGTGCACTGCAACGAAGAGTAGCCCCCACTTGCCGCAACTAGAGAAAGGCCATGTGCAGCAATGAAGATCCAACGCAGCCAAAAACAAATTAAATAAATAAAGCAAGATAGCTTTAAGAAGAAGATAACAGACCCAAAATGGAGTTGCTTATGCTAAATAAGCCCACGTCACCAAACGGAGACTTAACTTCATTACAGACTCGGCTCTCCTAGAAATGGGTTCTTCAACCAGTCAATCAGGAATCACCTGGTCAGCACTAATGTGGTTATCTGCCTGATAGACCCCTGTTGTCTCCTAAAGGAAAGTGACCGTGGAATAAATAACTCGCTTCTGTTGTCTCATAAAACTTCCTTGTTCCCACTCTCTTCTCCCTGTGAAAGTCTTTCATTTTGTACAGCTCCTTGGAGTTCCTTTCTGTTTGCTACATGAGATGCTGCCCGATTGATGAATTGTTGAATAAAGCCAATAAGATCTTTAAGGTTTGCTCAGATGAATTTTGTTTTTTAACAGGAGGTAAAACAATTGTGTATGAAGCACTTGAAAACAAGCTATACTATAGTGATAAAACATCCTCGTCACTGTCAGGAGAACAAGGCCTTTTCACAGTAGGTCACCCAGCTGTTAAACTCTGCCAACATCCTCATGACTTTCTGTTTTCTTCTCTGGGAACAAAGACATTTATGGGATTGCACTTGTGTATTTTATTAAGGCCTTAAAGCTTTTAATTCTGTTCAGTGAAATTACTCCCAATACTGTGTTTGAATAAGAGTTTGAAGATTGTTCTTAAGGTTTCCACCTATAAACCAGGTAGAAGTCCACCTAGTAGTCTTGGGGAGTGAATTTTGGATTTACTCTTTCGTTCCTTCTGAGAGAATATAATGAGATAATAGAATATATATATATGTATGTACACATATATATATGATGGAATATAAATATAAGATGTATTTTGAAATATATCTATTAATATAATGGAATAAAGCGAAAAACTCTTCCTGAATAATTTTGATGGTTACAGTAATAGAGGAATTGGTGAAAACTAAATATAGATACTTTTTAATAGGAATACAGTTCTTCCACTTCTGGCCACTGAAGATAGAGTAACAGGGACTGAATTTACCCTGAAATAACTAAAACAACAACAAAATCCAGACAAAATGCATGAAACAAGGTTTCCAAACACTGGCCACTGGCAACGAGAGACAGTAGTCTCTGGAGAGGTGACAAACAAAGGGAGCTCTACAACAACTCCAGCTTACTACCGTGAGAGTTTCCCCGCTGTATCACAGGGACAAGGAAATTGACGTGGAGCCTGGTGGACTTCCTGAGCTGTGGATAAGGTGCTGAGAGTCTGGGGACACCAACATGCCTACACTTTATAGGACAGAGGACCAGGGAGAGACATCGGTACAGAGAGAACTCTGGAGATCTGCAGAGGAGAATCTGGAGATCTCTACACCTTGAGTATTCAACATAGTGCTGCTCAGCACACATGTGTGAGGAAACTATCTGAGGCTGGGGAGAGAACTTCCCGAAAGGTTTAGATGAAACAGTTCCAGTTCCCTCTAACAAGACCATAATTCACTGAACATTGGGTAGAACACTCAGGAATGTCATGCTTCAGTAATGGGAAATAATTAGCCCTAGACAGAGTACTGCTCTGGACCCACCTAACAAATCATAAAAACAAAACCCAGAAGAATCAAACTGTTTGCAATTCACTGCATCCTGAAACAAGATTCAATATTTATAGGAACATAAAAATATCCAGCACCCAACAAAGTAAAATTCACAATGTCTCATATCTAATCAAATATTACCAGATGTATTAGTTTGCTTGGGCAGCCGTAACAAAGTACTACATACTGGGTGGCTGAAACGAGAGAAATTTATTTTTTCACAATTCTGGACGCTAGAAGTCTGAGATCAGTGTGTTGGCAGCATTGGTTTCTTCTGGGGCCTCTCTCCTTGGCTTGTAGATGTCCATGTTCTCCCTGTGTCTTACATGGTCTTTCCTCTGCATGTCTGTCCAGGTTTCTTCTTATAAGGACACCAGTCTTATTGGATTACAGCCTACCATAATGACCAATTTTTCTTTTTAACATACATTTATTTAGGCTGCGCTGGGTCTTAGTTGCAGCACGCAGACTCTTAGTTGCAGCATGCGAACTCTTTAATAGTTGTGGTATGCATGCAGGATCTAGTTTCCTGAACAGGGATCAAACCCAGGTCCCCTGCATTGGGAACACAGAGTCTTACCCACTTGACCACCAGGGAAGTCCCCACTAATGACCGAATTTTAACTTAATTTAACCTCTTAAAGACTCTATCTCCAAATACAGTCACATTCTTAGCACCTGGGGTTAGTATCTAAATGTATGAATTACAGTTGGGGAGCACAGTGCAAGGAGACAGGAAAATGTAACCTGTAATGAGAATAAACAATCAATGAAAACCAATCCAGAACTGACACAGATGGTACAGTCAGCAAAGGACATTAGAACAGTTATTACAACTATATTCCATGTGTTTAAAAAGTTAAGTAGGATCATGGAAGATATGAAAATTACCCAAATCAAGTTTCTAAAGATGACAAACTACAAGTGTGTTAAGTGAAAGATACACTGAGGGGCATTAATGGCAGATTAGATGTTGTAGAAGGAAAGATTCAGTTATCCAACATGAGACATATAAAAAAGAATCAAAAAATTTTCAGACGTAGCACAGAACTGTGGAACAACTTCAGGCAACTTAATATATGGGTAATTAGAGTTCCCACAGAAGCAGGAGAGAAAGAAAAAATAGGTGAAAGAATAATGGCCAGAAACTTTCCAAGCTTGATGGAAACTGTAAACTCAACTCAGTGAATCACCCACACAAAAAACAGGAAGAAGGGGCTTCCCTGGTGGCGCAGTGGTTGAGAGTCCGCCTGCCGATGTAGGGGACACGGGTTCGTGCCCCGGTCTGGGAAGATCCCACATGCTGCGGAGCGGCTGGGCCCGTGAGCCATGGCCACTGAGCCTGCGCGTCCAGAGCCTGTGCTCCACAACGGGAGAGGCCACAACAGTGAGAGGCCCGCATACCGCAAAAAAGAAAAAACAAAACAGAAAAAAAAACCAGGAAGAAAACTATACCAAGGCACATCATAATCAAATTACTCAAAACCAGTGGTGAAGAGAAAAATCTTAAAAGCAGCCAGAGGAAGAAAGACATGTACAGAAAAGCAAATATGCAGGTGACAGCAGATTTCTTGTGATAAAAAAAAAGGCGGCCATGGAACAGCATATTTAAAACACTGAAAAAAAAAAGAAAACCAAAAAACCTCTGTCCACCTAGAATTTATTCTCTTTTCTCTTTTCTTTTCTCTTCTCTTTTTTTTCTTTCCTCTTTTCTTTTTTCTCCTTCCTCCCTGCCTTCTTTCTTTCCTTATAAATGAAGTATAATTGACTTACTATATTAGTTTCAGGTGTACAACATAGTGATTCAGTATTTTTATACATTACAAAATGATCACCATGATAAGTCGCTACCATCTCTCACCCTACAGAGTTATAGTATTATTGATTATATTCCCTGTGCTGTACGTTTCATCCCTGTGACTTACTTATTTTACTGGAAGTTTGTACTTCTTAATCTCCCTAACCTATTTCACTTATCCCCCTACATGCCTCCCCTCTGGTAGCCACCAATTTGTTCTCTGTCAGTCTCTTTCTGTTTTGTTTGTTCTGTTCTTTAGATTCCACATACAAGACAAATCATATGATATTTGTCTTTCTCTGTCTGACTTATCTCAGCATAATACCTTCAGGTCCCTCCATGTTGTCGCAAAAGACAGATTTCATTTTTTTAAAAAATAAGTTTATTTTTGGCTGTGTTGGGTCTTTGTTGCTGCACACAGGCTTTTTCTAGTTGCAGCAAACGGGGGCTACTCTTTGTTGCGGAGCATGGGCTCTAGGCACACGGGCTTCAGTAGTTGTGGTGCTTGGGCTTAGTTGCTCCGCAGCATGTGGGATCTTCCTGGACCAGGGCTCAAACCCATATCCCCTGCATTGGTGGGCAGGTTCTTAACCACTGTGCCACCGGGGAAGTTCCCAGATTTCTTTTTTTTTAAATGGCTGAATAATGGTCTTGTGTGTGTGTGTGTGTGTGTGTGTATCACATCATTATCCATTCATCTGTTATTTGTTGTCTTTTTTGATGATAATCATTCTGACAGGTGTGAGGTGATATCTCATGGTTTTCATTTGCATTTACTTGATGATTAGTGATGCTAAGCATCTTTTCATGTGTCTGTTGGCCATCTGTGTATCTTCTTTGGAAAAATGTCTGTGTGGGTCCTCTGACCCATTTTTTAATTGGGCTGTTTGTTTTTTAATGTTTAGTTGTATGAGTTCTTATACATATTGGCTATTAACCCCTTATCAAATACACTGTTTGCAAATATCTTCTCTCATTCAGTAGGGTGCCTTTTTGTTTTGCTGATAGTTTCCTTCACTGTGCAAAAGCTTTTTAGTTGGATGTAGTCCTATTTGTTTATTTTTCCTTTTGTTTCCCTTGCCTGAGGAGATATCTATATATCTATATCTATTTGATGTCAGAGAGCATACTGCCTATGTTTTCTTCTAGGAGTTTATGGTTTCAGGTCTTACATTTAAGTCATTAATCCATTTTGAATTTATTTTTGTATATAGTGTGAGAAAGTAGTCCAGTTTGCTACTTTTGCATGTAGCTCTCCAGTTTTCCCAACACCGTTTATTGAAGAGGCTTTCTTTTTCCCATCATATATTCTTGCCTCCTTTGTCATAGATTAATTGACCATATAAGTGTGGGTTTATTTCTGGGCTCGCTGTTCTGTTCTGTTGATCCATGTGTCTGTTTTTGTGCCAGTATCATACTGTTTTTTTGTTTTTGTTTGTTTGTTTGTTTAGGCTGCACTGTGTCTTAGTTGCGGCACGCGAGATCTTGTAGCATGTTTACTTGCAGCATGCGGGATCTTTAGTTGTGGCATGTGGGCTTCTTAGTTGTGGCATGCATGTGGGATCTTTTTCTCCGACTAGGGATTGAACTGAGGCACCTTGCGTTGGGACTGTGGAATCTTACCCACTGGACCACGAGGGAAGTCCCACTGTTGTTTTTTTTTTAAATTGAAGTATAGTTGATTTACAGTGTTGTCATACTGTTTTGATTACTATAGCTTTGTAGTATAGTTGGAAATAATGGAGCATGATACCTCCAGCTTTGTTCTTTCTTAAAATTATTTTGGCTATTTTGGACTCTTTTGTGTTTCCATACAAATTTGGGCATTATTTGTTGTAGTTCTGTGAAAAATTCTGTTGGAATTTGGTAGGGATTGCATTGAATCTGTGGATTGTCTTGGGATTCTTCTAATCCATGAACATGGTATATCTTTCCATTTGTTTCTTTTTAGTTTCTTTCATCAGTGTATTATAGTTTTCTGGGTACAGCTCTTTTCCCTCCTTGGTTAGATTTACTCCTGGATATTTTATTCTTTTTGATGCAATTGTAAATGGGGTTGTTTTCTTAATTTCTCTTTCTGACAGTTCATTGTTAGTGTACAGAAATGCAACAGATTTGTATTATTTTGCATCCTGCAGCTTTACTGAATTCATTGGTGAGTTCTGATAGGTTTTTTGGTGGTGTCTTTAGGATTTTTTTATATATAATGTCATGTCATATGCAAACAGTGACAGTTTTACTGCTTCCTTTCCAACTTGGATTCTTTTCATTTTTCTTGTCTGATTGCTGTGTCTAGGACTTCCAATACTATCTTGAATAAAAATGGTGAGTGGGCATCCTTGTCTTGTTCCTGATCTTAGGGGAAATGCTTTCCGCTTGTCACCTTTTTGTATGATGTTGGCATAGGCTTACCGTAGATGGCCTTTGTTATGTTGAGGTATGTTCCCCCTATACCAACTTGGGTGAAAGTTTTTATCATAAATGGGTATTGGATTTTGTCAAAAGCTTTTTCTGCATCTATTAAGATGATCATATGATTTTTATTTTTCAATTTGTTATGTGGTGTATCACATTGATTTCTGGATATTGAAACACCCTGCATCCATGGGATAAATCCCACTTGATTATGGTGTATGATCTTTTTGATGTATTGTTGAATTCATTTTGCTAATATTTTATTGAAGATTTTTACATCAGTGTACATCAGGGATATTGGCCTCTGTTTTCCTTATTTTGTGGTATCCTCATCTGGTTTTGGTACCAAGGTGATGCTGGCCTTGTAGAATGAGTTTGGAAGCACTCCTGACTCTTCCTTTTTTACGGTAGTTGGAGAAAGATAGATATCAATTCTTCTTTAAATGTTTGGTAAAATTCATCTATAAATCCATCTGATCCTGGACTTTGTTGGGAGTTTGTTTTGTTTTGTTTTTTGTTTTTGTTTATTTTGCTGATTCAGTTTCATGACTGGTAATCATTCTGTTCATATCTTCTGTTTTTTTCTGATTCAGTTTTAGGAGATTGTACGTTTTTAGGAATTTATCCATTTATTCTGGGTTGTCCATTTTATTGGTGTTTAATTGTAGTAATCTTTTATGATCCTTTGTATTTCTGTGGTGTCATTTATAACTTCTCTTTCATTTCTGATTTTATTGATTTGGTCCCACTCTTTTTTTTATTGATGAGTCTGGCTAAAGGTTTGTCAATTTTGTTTATCTTTTCAAAGAACTAGCTCTTAGTTTCATTGATCTTTTCTGCTGTTGTTTTAAGTCTCCATTTATTTCTGCTCAGATCTTTATTTTTCTTTCCTTCTACTAACTATGAGTTTTGTTTGTTCTTCTATTTCTAGTTCCTTAGATTTTTCTTGTTTCCTGAGGTAGGCTTGTATTACTATAAACTTCTTTCTTAGAATTGCTCTTGCTGTGTCCCATAGGTTTTGGATCATTGTATTTCCATTTTCATTTGTCTTCAGGTATTTTTTAATTTCCTCTTTGATTTCTTCAGTGACCCATTGTTTGTTGAGAAGCATATTGTTTAGCCTCCACATGTGTGTTTGTGTTTTTTGCAGTTTTTTCCATGTAGTAGATTTCTACTCTCATACCACTGTGGTTGGAAAGGATGCTTGCTATGCTTTCCATCTTAACTTTGTTGAGACTTGATATATCTTTTAAGTTCATCTGGTCTAGTGTGTCACTTAAGGCCAGTGTTTCCTTATTGATTTCCTCTCTGGATGATCTGTCCATTTATGTAAGTGGGGTGTTAAAGTCCCCTACTATTATTGTGTTACTGTCAGTTTTTCCCTTCATGTTTGTTAATATTTGCTATATGTATTTAGTTGCTCCTATGTTGGGTGCATATGTGTTTACATTTGTTATATCTTCCTATTGGATTGATCCCTTGATCATTATTTAATGTCCTTTGTCTCTTGTTACAGTCTGTTCAGAAATCTATTTTGTCTGATAATACGTATTGCTGCCCCTGCTCTCTTTTTGTTTCCATTTGCGTGGAATACCGTTTTCCATTACCTCACTTTCAGTCTCTGTGTTTTTAGATCTGAAATGAGTCTCTTCAGCATAGTAGTCAGCATATAGATGGGTCACGTTTTTTTTTAGTCTGTTAAGCCGTTCTGTGCCTTTTGATTGGAGCATTTAGTCCATTTACTTTTAAAGTAATTATTGATAGGTATGTACTTATTGCCATTTTTTAAAATAAATTTATTTATTTATTTTTGGTTGCGATGGGTCCTCATTGCTGTGCACAGGCTTTCTCTAGTGGTGGCAAGCAGGGGCTACTCTTTGTTGCGTTGGTGTGGGCTTCTCATTGTGGTGGCTTCTCTTGTTGTGGAGCATGGGCTCTAGGCACACGGGCTTCAGTAGTCGTGGCATGCAGGCTCAGTAGTTGTGGCTCGCGGGCTCTAGAGCGCAGGCTCAGTAGTTGTGGTGCATGGGCTTAGTTGATCCATGGCATGTGGGATCTTCCTGGACCAGGCTCGAACCCGTGTCCCTTGCATTGGCAGGCGGATTCTTAACCACTGTACCACCAGGGAAGTCCCTACTTATTTCCATTTTGTTAAATGTTTTCTGATTGTTTTTATAGTTCTCATTTTTTCCTTCTTCTTTTGCTCTTTTGTGATTTGAGGATATCTTTAGTGTTATATTTGGGTTGCTTTCTCTTTGTGTGTGTGTGTGTGTGAGAGAGAGTTGTAAGATTTTGGTTTGTGGTTACCATGATGTTCATATATAACAATTACAGACACACATATGTAATATATGTTAGTAATAACTTGTGTTATTATTTTAAGTTGATGATCTTTTAAGTTGAAATTCAGTCTAGCAACCCTGCATTTTTATTCTCCCACCATGTTTAATTTTTTTGACATCATGTTTTACATCTTTTTGTTTTGTGTATACCTTAACTGCTTATCGTGGATATAGATGATTTTACCACTTTTGTCTTTTACCCTTCCTACTAGCTTTATAAGTGGTTGATGCACTACATTTACTGTATGTTTGCCTTTACCAATGAGATTTTTTCCTTTCATAATTTTCATATTTCTAGTTGTGTGGTTTTTCCCTTTTTTTTTTTTTAAAATCTTGCTTAGAGAAGTCCCTTTAACATTTCTCATAATGCCAATGCAGTGGTGCTGAATTCTTTTAGTTATTGTTTATATGTAGAACATTTTCTTTCTTCTTCAAATATGAATGATAGCCCTGTTGGGTAGAGTATTTTTGGTTACAGTAAGTCCCCTATATATGAACCTTGAAGTTGTGAACTTTCAAAAATGGAAACATGTGCTCACATGTCCAGTCATGTAAGTTAGTTCATGTGTCTGGCATACATTGTCACGTGCATGCATCCTCTACAAGTGGTTGTCCTTTTGTGTACTTTACAGTAGTGTATAGAGTACAGTAGTACAGTGTCTTTATTTCAAGCCCAGGATATCTGGAAGGAAGTATAAAAGCAGTGATGATGTAGCTGGACTTTTCTAGGTACTGTACTGTAAGATTAAAAGTGTTTTCTTTATTTTTTGTGTTTGTTTTTTATGTATTACTTGTGTGAAAATTATTATAAACCTATTGCAGTACAGTACTATATAGCCAATTGTGTTTGGGTACTTAGGCTAACTTTGTTGGACTTACGAACAAATTGGACTTAATGAATGGACTCTTGCAATGGAACTCGTTTGTATGTAGGGGACTTACTATATAGAGTTTTTTCCTTTCATTACTTTGAATATATCATGCCACTTCCTTCTGGCCTGTGAAGTTTCTGCTGAAAAGTCAGCTGATAGTCTTAGGGAGTTCCCCTGCACATAACTAATTGCCTTTTTTTTTTTGCTACTTTTAAGATTCTTTATCTTTAATTTTGCCACTTTAATTATAATTTGTCTTGGTGTAGATCTCTCTGGATTCACCTTGTTTGGGACTTAGTGCATCCTGGACTTGGACGTCTGTTTCCTTTTCCAGGTTAGGGAAGTTTTCAGCTATTATTTGTTTGAATAAGTTCTCTGCCTCTTTCTCTCTTCTCCTTTTGGGACACCTATAATGTGAATGTTAGTATGCTTGATGTGGTCCTAGATGTCTCTTATTAAACTATGCTCATTTTTAAAAATTCTTTTTTCTGTTAAGGCTGGATGGTTCCACTACTCTGTCTTCCAGTTTGCTGATTTGTTCTCATTCACTGTTCATTCCTTCCAGTGTAGTTTTATTTCAGTTATTATGTTCGTCAGCTCTGTTTGATTCTTCTTTATATTTTCTAACTTGTTGAAATTCTCACTGCGTTCATCCATTCTTCCCCCAAGTTCTTTAAGTATCTTTATGAATATTACCTTGAACTCTTTGTTGGGTAGTTTGCTTATCTCCGTCTTGCTCAGTTCTTCTTCTAGGGTTTTGTCTTGTTCCTTTATTTGAAACAGATTTCTTTGTTGTTTCATTTTGTCTAATTCTCTGTGTTTATTTCCCTGTATTTGGTAGGTTGGTTGGTTACGTCTCCTGGTCTTGGAAAAGTGGCCCTATGTAGGAGATGTCCTGTGTGGCTTAGCAGTCTACTCCCCTCTGGCCACCAGAGCTATATGCTCTAGGGGTACCCCCTATGTTGGCTGCATGGGCCCTTCTTTTGTGGCAGGGTCTACTACTGTGGGCATGCTGAGAGGTGGGCCTGGACCCGGGCCAGGTTGACTGCCAGGTCCTGCCTCGTGCAGTGGCTGTTGGCCCATTGGTTGTTGGGGCCGAGTCCTGGTACATCTAGCTGCATGCCCTGCGGTGTCCTGGGGTTGTTGCCAGCCTGCTGGTGGGCGGATAAGCCCCTGACCCTGATAGGCTAGAGAGAAGACTCCAGAATGGTGCTTGCCAGTGCCACTGTTCTTGTGGTAGAATGAGCTCCCCAAAATGGCTGCTACCAGTATCTGTGTCCCCAAGGGGAGTCCCAGTTGCCTCCTGCCTCTTCAGGATGCTCTCCAAGATTAGTAAGTTGGTGTGACCCAGGCTACTTTCAAATTACTGTCTCTCTGCTGGGACTTGGAGCATGTGAGATTTTGTGTGCACCCTTTAACAGCACACTCTCTGTTTCCTGTAGCTCTCTAGCTCTCCTTTATAGAAGCCCCACTAGCCTTCAAAGTGAGATGTTCTGGGGGCTGATCTTCCCGGTGCAGGACCCCTGGACTGGGGTGCCTGATGTGGGGCTCAGACCCCTCACTCCTTGGGGAAAACATGTGCAATTGTGATTATCCTTCTGTCAGTGTGTTGCCTACTTGGGGTGTGGGTCTGCCTCTCCTACCTGTCTCATTGTGGTTCCTTCTTCATACAGTTAATTCTGGAAAGTCTTTTCTGCTAGTCTTTATGTTCTTCTCATAGACAGGTGTTCTGTAAATAGTTGTGATTTTGGTGTGCCTGTGGGAAAAGGTGAGCTCAGGGTTCTCCTGCTCCACCATCTTGGCCACACTTCACCTAGAATTCTTTACCAGGTGAACACATCTTCCAAAAACAAAGAAGTTTTCAGACACATGAAAGCTGAAAGAATTAATCACCAGCAGACCCACACTCTAAGAAACGTTTAAGGATGTCCTTCAGGCAGAAGAAAAATTATACCAGATGAAAACCTGAATCTACACAAATGAATGAAGAACACTGGAAATGATTATGTGAGAAAATATGTAAGCTATATTTTTTATTATTTAAATATCTTTATATTAAAATTGCTTATATAAAAGTAGTAACAATGCTTTGTGAAGTTTATAACATCTATAAAGTAAAATTCATGACAACAAATGGATATAGCCCAGGAGAGAAGAAATGGAAGTAAACTATTATAAGATCTTTATGTTATATGTGAAATGGTATAATCTCACTTGGATGTCAATATGATAATGATGGATACTGTAAACCTTAAGGCAGTCACTAAAGTAACAAAACTAAGAGTTAATAGGAACCCAACAAAGGAAATAAAATGAAATCATAAAAAAAATGCTTGGTTAATTCAAAGGAAGGCAGAAAAAGAGGAAAAGGGGAACAAAGATAGATGGAACAAATAGAAAACAAAAAGCAAGATGGGCCAAACACCCAATTATAAGGCAGAGATGATTCAGATTGGTTAAAAAAAGCAATATCCAACTATGTGATGCCTACCAAAGAAAGGCATTTTAAATATAAAACAAAAAGGTTAAAATTATATGAATGAAAATATATACATACCATGGTAACACTAGTTAGAAGGTAGCTGGGGTGTCTATATTAATATCAGATGAAGTAGACTTCAGAGCAAAGAATATTACCAGAGATAAAGAAGATCATTTCATAATGACAAAGGGATAAAATAATCAAGGGGACATAACAGTCCTAAACATTTAAATACATAATTGACAGGGCTTCAGAATACATGAAGCAGAAATAGAACTGCAAGGAAAATAGACACATCCACAATTATAATCAGAGATTTCAATAACTGATAGAAGCAGGAAGCAGAAAATCAGTAAGGATATAGTACACTTGACCAACATTGTTCACCAGTTTAACTTGGTTGACAGTTCCCCCAACAATAGCAGGTACACATTCTCTTCAAGTACACATGGAACATTTACCAGATAGACCACATTCTAGGCCATAAAACAAGTCTCAGTAATTTAAGAGAATTTATATCATGCAAAGTCTGTTTTCTGACCACAAAGATTTAAATTAGAAATCAATAATAGAAAGATGTCTGGAAAAATCCCCAAACATTTGAGTACTGAATAACACACTTTTGAATAAGCCACCAGTCAAGGAAGAAATCAAAGGGGAAATTAGACAATAGTTGAAACTGAATGAAAATAAACATGTATGCCCCTAAAGCATCCTTGGGGAGTTTATAACATAAATACTTACAGTAGAAAAGAAGAAAGGTCTGTAGTCAATGACTTTAGCTTGTTTTAAGATACTAGAAAAAAAGAGCAAATTAAACCCAAACCAGAAAGAAGCATATGATAAATACCAAACAAATCAGAAAAATAGAAAACAGAAAAACAATGTTTATAGCAGGTTTAATGTATAACAAGCAAGTACGGGAAACAACCCAAATGTCCAACAAGTGAATGTAAAAACAAATTATATATATCCCTACAATGGAATATTACTCAGCAATCAAAAGGAATGAACTTGGGACATAGAGGATATATTGGGCAATGAAACTACTCTGCATGGTACTACGGTGGTGGATACGTATCATTATACATTTGTCCATACTCTTAGAATGTATACTGTGAGTGAATCCTAATGGAAGCTATGGACTCTGGGTGACGATGTGCCAGTGGAGGTTCATCAGTTGTAATAAATGTATCACTGGTGGGGGATGTAATAGTGGGTGACGGGACTTCCCTGGTGGCCCAGTGGTTAAGACTCCATGCTCCCAATGCAAGGGGCATGGGTTCGATCCTTTGTCGGGGAACTAAGATCCCGCATGCTACATGGTGTGGCCAAAAAAAAAAAAAGTGGGTGAGGTTGGCAGTGGGGAGGTGTTGTATGCACCTTCTGTTCAGTACTGCTGTAAAGCTAAAACTGCTCTAAAAAAGTTTTTTTAAAGGAGTGAACTATTGATACAGACAGGAGTAAGTGAACAAATGAATCTCAAAATAATTGTGCTGAGTGAAAGAATCCATTTCATTTAGGTAAAACAAGCAAATTCAAACTAACCTGTAGTGATAGAAAGGCTGTGGTTGCTTGGGGGTGGGGAATGGGGACCAGAGAGGGGCAGGAGGGAGGAATAAAAAGGGGCAAGAGGAAACTTCTGGGGTGATAGGTATGTTCATTATCTTGAATGTGGTGATGGTTTCACAAGTGTTTAATAGGTTAAAACTTATCACATTATACACTAAATATGTGCAGATTATGTCAATTGTACCTCAATAAATGTGTTTAGAAAACAAAATAAATATTATTGAGCTTTTACATGAGCATTTTGAAAAAAGTTTTCCCCCAGCTTTCATTCTTGTCCACGTTGTTGTCACCACCTGCTCAGTGTAGAACTTCTTTTGGTTTTATTGCCACCAGCCTCTGAAATTATGGGTATTGTCAGGTGAGCTGAAACACCAAGGAGAAACCCATGTGAGCTGAGGGTCAAGTTACTTTTGGGATTTCTAGCAATGTTTAATTCATTCCCAATGAGGATTTGGTGGAATGGAAAGGGTGGGCCAGACTGAGAGGCCCAGGACACAAGCTCATCCTCAGCTTAGGCCTTACCTTGAGCAAGTGAATTAATAACTGTGAGCTTAGTTTTCATATCTCTAAAATGGGAGTGTTACCTATTTTACCTGCTTCATGGAGTTGTAGTAATATCTCAACAAGGTTTATCAGTATTATACAAGTATAAAGTGAGTGGTATAATGTTTCTGTTTCCCTGTCCACTTACCCCATCTACTTTCTCTGTTAATTTAAAAGAAGTTCGCAAGAGACACCTGTTTTGCATGTGAATTTGTTTTCCTTGTTTTTATACTTCTGTTTTGGAGATAATTAAATTACCTGTATTGTTAAGTCCTTATTTTTTTGCTTTGTATTGCTACAGGTTTCAGAACTTTCTCAGATACTTTTTTGCTATAAAAATAGCACTGGAGAGTAAGTAGTTTCTAGTTGGTAGGGTGCTTACTACTTTGCTTAGAGACTTGTATTGTCTCTTACTGACAATTCTAGTGCTAGGCAAACAATGCTTCTTGAGTGAAAAGGGAGTTATAATAATTTCCCAAATGAGACAGCCTTTTAAAAAAATTTATTGTGGTAAAATATACAAAGCAAAATTGACCACTTTAACCTTTAAGTGTATAGTTCAGTAGCATTAAGCACGTTCACTGTGTTTAAATGTCTGTGTTGCTGAGGGGGCCTTTGTTAAGAGCCAAGGCTACACTCAAGGTCTTGGTCTGCAGTCCCTCAAGAGCAAGAAGGCTGTGTTTGCTGAACTTTTAAAGCAGTAGTCTTGTATCCTGGATGCCCCACTGTCTTTCAAAAATAGCATCAAGCAAGTTGGTGTTTGCTGAAGATGGGGGTAAGGAAAGTGAAGGAGAGTGGTAGAGACAGAACAATCAAAAAGAAATGAAGAGAAAGAAAAGGAAAGAATCAATAAAGATAGTCACAGAAAGAGTTAATAAAAATAACATTGAGTGCTTTTTACCAGATACCATTTTCTTAAGCACTTTACATGTTTTAACTTTTATTTTTATCTATTTAAAATTTATTTTGGGGCTTCCCTGGTGGCGCAGTGGTTAAGGATCCACCTGCCAATGCAGGGGACACGGTCTGGGAAGCTCCCACATGCCATGGAGCAACTAAGCCTGTGCGCCACAACTACTGAACGTGCGCTCTAGAGCCCGCGAGCCACAACTACTGAGCCCGCATGCCACAACTACTGAAGGCCGCATACCTAGAGCCTGTGCTCCACAACGAGAAGCCCGTACACCGCAATGAAGAGCAGCCCCCACTCGCCGCAACTAGAAAAACCCCATGTGCATCAATGAAGACCCAATGCAGGCAAAAATAAATAAACAAATTTTTAAAATAAATTTTTAAAAAATAAAAATTATTTTTTATTATTCTTTTTGTTATTATTTGTTATTTTGTTATTATTATTTGTTATTATTTGTTAATAAAAAGAATAATAACAAATAAAGAATAATAAAAAGAATAATAAAAATTTTTAAAAAATAAAAATTATTTTTTATTTTTTATTATTCTTTTATTATTCTTTTTGGCTGTACCATGCGGTTTTCAGGATCTTAATTCCCTGACCAGGGATTAAACCTGGGCCACCACAGTGAAAGCACTAGTCCTAACCACTGGACCACCAGGGAATTCCCTGTATTAACTTTTTTTTTTTTTTGGCGGTACGCAGGCCTCTCACTGTTGTGGCCTCTCCCGTTGCGGAGCACAGGCTCCGGACGCGCAGGCTCAGCAGCTATGGCCCACGGGCCCAGCCGCTCCGCGGCATGTGGGATCCTCCTGGACCAGGGCACGAACCCACGTCCCCTGCATTGGCAGGCGGACTCTCAACCACCGCACCACTAGGGAAGCCCCCCTGTATTAACTTTTAAATGTTTACAACTACCTCACAAGGTACTGTAGTCCCCATTTCACAGATGAGGAAATCAAGGCACAGACAGGTAGCTTGCCTAGGGTCACACAGCCACTGGAGGCAGAGCAACAAAAATTGGTTGTGAGATATAATGGAAGAGAAGACCAAATAAAGTCAATAACAAAAAATGCCTATAAGGAATAATGCCTTGGAAAGAAGTACACAAAATCTGTAAGAGGAAAACTTCAAACATTCTCGGAGGACACAGAAGTAGACTTGACCAAATGTAAGGGCCTATTTGTTCTTGAGTTGGAAAGCTTGCATCATAAACTGCCTAATCTCCCGAAGTTTGATTATTCATTTAACAAAATTCCAAGTAAAAATGCCAACCTGATTCTCTCGGGTTCCACACGAGCTGATTCTGAACAAACAACATACAGGAGTGCCAGGAGCCCTGTGGAGGGGAGTGTGAGTAGAGACTGGACCATGCTGCCGTGTTCAGGTTCTGCAGGATGGCAGCAACTCCGAGTAACAAGCCATTGAGACAGGACGGAAATTCCAGAAACATGAATACAAAGAACATCTGCATGATATCACTAATGAAAAAAGAACAAAATATTTGCAACTCATTTAGATAAGGGGCTAATTGCTTTAATAGATAAAGAGCTTCTGGGAATTGAAAAGAAAAAGATCAAAACCCAATGGAAAATATGCAAAGGGCATGCATAATTAATAGAAAAAGAAATACCATATCCCTTCAGTATGTGAAAGGGTGCTCAACCATACTTATTCATAATTAGAGAAATCAGATCAAAACTACACCAAGATGCCATTTCTCACCTATCAGATTGGCACACATGCATCTTAGACAACCATTTTGCTAGTGAGGCTTTGAGGGAAGCAGGAATTTGAGAGTAATCTCTTAATCACAGATGCATTTACTCTTTGATCCAACAGTTTCCATTCTGGGACTATCCAGTGTGCACTTGCACATACAAAATTGCACTTGTACAGATGATTCGTGGTGCACTGACTGCTGGAAACAGCCTCAGTGTCCAGTGGTAGGAGACTGGTTTAATGCCCTAGGATGTATCAACCCAGTGAAATATTGTGGGGCTGCAACATAGGTGTGAATTGACAGGGAGGCACTGCCCGGGTATATTGTTGATAGAGAAAAATCAAGGTGTGAAACAGCTTACAGTGTGTAGTGTCCCCCTTTTGTATGAGAAAGAGAAGGATGAGAACATGTACATGTATTTGCATAAGGAAACGCTGGGAGGATAAATAAGTATGTAATAAAAGTGGTTATCCGAATGCATGGAGGCGAGTTGTCAGTGAGACTATATTTTACTTTTTGAAATATGTAAACATGTGACCTTTAACAGAATTATTGGTAAACGAAAAACAAAAATAAGCATGTAGAATATAAGCTCATGTCAGCATTGATACCAGCTACTTTACCAAATTAGTACCGACAACTACACGCACACTGCCAGAATCACATTGCTCTGGTGAGCCTGCTCACTCAGCTTCGCCTGCTCCCCAGGTGGGCTGGAAATGTAGTCTGACTGGAAATGTAGACATTTCCCATCATCACCTCTGCCCTAGGGAAGGGTGAGTACAGACTTCTGGAGATCTGCTAGCCATCTCCACCACAGATCCTAACTTTATATGGCATCAAGTTTATAAGAATATACTATGCTAGTATATTAACAGAGGCTCCTATAGGATCATATGATTTGGGGTTATTTTTATTCTCTTTTCAATGCTTTTATGCAGTTTGCAAGTTTTCTACATTTATTTGTTATCAGAGAGGGCATAAAGCTATGAAAAAGTAATCCCTATTGCATATTGCGAGCATATTCCATTTTCCTCTCACAGACTGTGTTACAGAGAGGACATCTGTGCAGAGCCTTCCTGACATGCTAGGATGCTCTCCTCCTTTGTGGTCAGTCCTTAAGAGTGGATGGAATTGCTTGGTCAGAGAGCAGGGCCCTCTGGCCGTGGGCAGGGTGTTTGCTCATACTTACTGTTTTGGTATAGTCAGTATTCTTTTTTTTGCCACTGCACAGCTTGATGGGTCTTACTTCCTGGACCAGGGATCAAACCCATGTCCCCTGCAGTGGAAGCAAGGAGCCCTAACCACTGGACCACCAGGGAATTCCCTGTCAGTATTTTTTTATACATATAAATTTATTTTTATCTTCGGCTGCGTTGGGTCTTTGTTGCCGCGCGTGGACTTCCTCTAGTTGCAGCAAGCGGGGACTGCTCTGATGAGGTGCGTGAGCTCTTGTTGCGGAGCATGGGCTGTAGGTGCACAGGCTTCAGTAGTTGTGACATGCGGGCTCAGTAGTTGTGGTGCGTGGGCTTAGTTGCTCTGAGGTATGTGGGATCTTCCCGGACCAGGGATTGAACCCATGTCCCCTGCATTGGCAGGCCGGTTCTTAACCACTGCACCACCGGGGAAGTCCCCCCGTCAGTATTCTTATTCTTTGCCAAAACATAGGTGAAGATGGAACTTCATTGTTTAATGTGTGTTTCTACATGTGCTACGTGTTTCAATAACAGAAAATGTCACAAAATACTGTAGCTCTGTAGCCCTTTGCACTGAAGATAAATTCTCACAGTATTGTCTCATTGTGAGTCTTTGTTTTGGTCAAATGAAAATGGAAGGAGAATGAATTCAAGAGCTACTTCAGTAGAGTCTCAGAATGGCCTTGACCCAGAGGGCAGGATGGCATGGTCCTGGGGCATTTGGTCACCCTGTTTCCTGCTGTGGTGCAGCAGGAGGCTTTTCTACTCCATTCGCGGCACAAGAAACCCCAGGCTTAGAGATTCTCAAGTGGATGGAAATGCAGATGCTTACGTTTGTTTTTTCTAAAGCTGCCTTTTGTACCTTCATATTCTACCATTTCATTGACAAGTCTACTATTTATTACACTTAACATTAAATATTGATCAAAGACATCCATCTCATCAACCAACATTGTAATAAAAAGTAAAATGTCAAACATTTTATTTACTGCCTGGCACATAGTAGATGCCTGATAAATATTTGTTAGATGAATGGAAATTCAATTGAAGAAGCAAGACTTTTCATCTGTACTCACTGCTACTGTAAAATATTATTCTGAATACTCTAGATATTATGGGAAGTTAAGAAAATGTTAAAAGATAAACCTATAAAGAGGAGCAAAAAGTTTCATTGCTTGCTTGCAGATAATGAATTTTTAACTGGAAAACTCCAATAAAAATCAACCAAAAAATTCTCAGAACTATTGGAGCTCAGTTAGATTTTCAAATGCAAAATAAATATACAGCAATTAATAGCTTCCTTATATACCAGTAACTAGCCAGCTAGAAAAATGTAACAGGATAAGCTCTATTTCACATTAAAGACAAGAACTGTATAATATCTAAGAATAAATATATAAGAAATACATAGCATCTCTATGAAGAAAATTATTCAGCTTTACTGAGAACATAAAATAATACTTGTTTAAGTGGAGAGATACATTTGTTTTAAGATGAGAATCCATTATATTGAAAAGATGGTGGGTGTTTCTTTCCCAAATAGATTTAATGCAATTCTGCCTGGGATCAGTCTGCCTCAGTTTTCCTTTAGGGAAGGCAGGACGCAAGGTCATGAGTAGTTCTGAGGAACACACGTCTCCCACGGTTGCAAACAGGAAGCCAGGGACCAGGGACTGGGAGGTCAGCAGAAGGGTAGTCAGAGTGTGGAGGCTGCCCTGTATTTTTTGCTCCTGAACTCACCACCTCTCTGGAAACTGAGGAAGAAGACTGGGATTCTCTGCATTCTAAACTTTCATGTATGTCTTCTGTTTTTTAGAGTATCTGGCCCTCTGTAGTCCAGAAACCTTCTGTTTACCTTTTGCAGAGAATAAACCTTCAGTCTTTTGGTGGGGTGGGGTAGTGGCCCCATCAGTGAAGTAGGATCTGGAGGGATTTTTCACGTTGTCCTCCTGATTTGGGTCCCAGCCTGAGCCCCTTCCACAGGCACTGGAGCCACCTGTCACATGCCTTATCTCTTTGCATGCTGGATTAGGACTCTCCTGGGGGTGTCAACTAAATTTGGAAGCTTTCCAGCTTCTAAAGTTTGGGTGTCTCTCCTCTCATTCTTTGCCCCTAGGGTTTTATGCTTAAAAAAAAAATCACTGTCATTTATGTGGGGTTTTGAGAAAGAACAGTTAAATCTACCATCTTTAGCCTTGTATATAAAATTTTAATGTCTCTTCAAGGCAGCATTGTAGATGGAGAAAACCTTTTGGGTAACTATTTAGGAATATATAAACTCAACCCTTCTTCCCACCATATTCCAAAATATATTCCAGGATTAAATGTAAAATGTAAAGCTGTAAAAGAAAAATAAGAAATTTTTTTTGATTTTTTTAAATTGAAATATAGTTGATTTACAGTGTTGTGCCAGTCTCTGCTGTACAGCAAAGTGACTCAATTTTACACATATATACATTCTTTTTTTATAATCTTTTCTATCATGGTTTTATCACAGGATATTGAATATAGTTCCCTGTGCTATATATTAGGACTTCGTTGTTGATCCATTCTAAATGTAATAGTTTGCATCTACTAACCCCAGCCTCCCAGTCCATCCCTCTCCCTCCCTCCCCCCCCCACCCCCCCGCTGGCAACCACAAGTCTGTTCTCTATGTCTATGAGTCTGTTTCCGTTTTTTAGATAGGTGCATTTGTGCCCTATTTTAGATTCCACATATAAGTGATATCATATGGTATTTGTCTTTCTCTTTCTGACTTCACTTAGTATGATAATCTCTAGTTTCATCCATGTTGCTGCAAATGGCATTATTTCATTCTTTTTTGTGGCTGAGTAGCAGTCCATTGTATATGTACCACATCTTTATCCATTCATCTGTCAATGGACATTTAGGTTGTTTACATGTTTTGGCTATTGTGAATAGTGCTGCTATGAACACAGGTGTGCATGTATCTTTTTTTTAAAAAATAAATTTATTTTATTTTTGGCTGCCTTGGGTCTTCGTTGCTGCACGCGGGCTTTCTCTAGTTGCGGTGAGCAGGGGCTACTCTTCGTTGTGGTGCGTGGGCTTCTCATTGTGGTGGCTTCTCTTGCTGTGGAGCACGGGCTCTAGGTATACGGGCTTCAGTAGTTGTGGCATGTGAGCTCAATAGTTGTGGCTCGCGGGCTCTAGAGCACAGGCTCAGTAGTTGTGGCACGTGGGCTTAGTTGCTCCACAGTATGTGGGATCTTCCCAGACCAGGGCTTGAACCCGTGTCCCCTGCATTGGCAGGCGGATTCTTAACCACTGTGCCACCAGGGGAGTCCTGCATGTATCTTTTTGAATTATAGATTTGTCCAGGTATGTTCCCAGGAGTGGGATTGCTGGATCATATGGTAATTCTATTTTTATTTTTCTTAGGAACCTCCATACTGTTTTCCATAGTGGCTGTACCAACTTACATTCCCACCAACAGGTGGGAGGAGGGTTCCCTTTTCTCCACACCCTCTCCAGTATTTGTTATTTGTAGATGTTTTAATGATGGTTATTGTGACCAGTGTGAGGTGCTACCTCATTGTAGTTTTGATTTGCATTTGTCTAATAGTTAGTGATGTCGAGCATCTTTTCATGTGCCTACTGGCCATCTGTATGTCTTCTTTGGAGAAATATCTTTTAAGGTCTTCTGCCCATTTTCGATTGGGTTGTTTGTTTTTTTGTTGTTGAGTTGTATGAGCTGTTTGTATATTTTGGAGATTAAGCCCTTGTCTGTCGCATCATTTGCAAATATTTTCTCCCATTCCATAGGTTATCTTTTCGCTTTTTTTTTAAGAATACTTATCCAGTGTCAAGGTCAGAGAAGAATGTATACCCTTAGAGGAAGAAGGCATAAAGAAAAAGACTAATAATACAATAAGAACAGAAAAAAATTTAATATTCTCTTATAATTACAAATTTTACCAAATAAAAAGACAAATGACAGAGGGAAATATTTTAGAAATATATAAAATGTCAGACAGAGGGACAATATCCTTAATATATAAGTAATTGTAAGAGGAGAGCACAATTAGATTGAACAGCCAGGGAGACTTTGGAGCAAGCAGCCTTGACGCTGAAACCTGGAGGAAGCACAGGGCTGGGGACATGAACTGGTCTCAGAGGTGGGGAAGCATTAGGCCCGTGCAGGTAACTGATAGCTCGAGGGTCAGAGGTGGGCAGTCCCCCTGGGACCTGTTTCAGATGCTCTTGCATGTAAAGGTTTAAGTGAGACAGTGATATGACCAAGTTTGCCTTTGAAAAGGGTCTCTCTGGCTGTATAGCAGGCAGGTGGGGGTTGGGGGTTCCATTTAAGAAGTCTCTTCAGAAGACCAAGGTATTGATCTCCAAAATGGGATGGGTTCACCCAGGAGGTGGGTGAGACACAGTCATTAAGGTCTGGGAAGGAAATATTGGGACTTCTAATTATATTCATCTTCAGATATTAACAACCCAGTTATACATGTGTTTAATTTAAAACGAATGTATTTATTGAGGGCATGTTCCAAAAATGTTACTGATTGAATGTGTAATCAAGAAAGTTTAGGGCTGCTGGTCTAGGCAAGATATGTGGCTGGCCTGGAGCAGAGAGGCAGCAGACAAGGTGACTAGAGGTGTATGGGTTTGAAATGTTTTGGAGTCTTGGTGTGCATTGGAAGTGGAGGTGGGGCAAGAAGGGGTATCGGGAATGACTGCTGGGGGTCTTCCACGGGCACAGGTATTTGCTGAGATGGAGAACTGGAGGGGAAGCAGATGGAAGCAGAGGGGGAGAGGGTGGAAGATCAAGCATTTGGTTTTGGACATGGTAGTTTTGATTTGCCTGTGGGACTCCACATGGAGACACTGAAGATAGCTGGGTATACAGCGCTGTACCTGGAGCTCAGTCCTTTGAGGCCTGCACGTTGTTGATCTGACCTGAGTGTTGGTCAGGGCAGACCAGGTCATGCAGCAGAACCCCTGGGTCACTGGTGTATTTCTTACCCCACTGTGTGTCTGGTGTGGCCTCTGCTTGTTGTGGTCACTGAGGATCCAGGCCAGCAGGGCCTCCAGCTCCACACACCCTCCCTCCACCTTGTGGGCCGTTGCTGCTCCTGAGGCGGAAGGGACATGGTCTCTCTGCTCACATTTCCTTAGCCAAAGCAAGTCACTTGGCCGCCCCTAACTCTAAAGGGGAAGGGGGGTGTGCCATCCTGCCCTGGGCCCAGGAAGGCACAGAGCCAGAGAGGACGGTGAGCGGCCCTGGCGACTGCCATGTATTCTGTGCAAGAGCTGATGGGCTCGGCTATTTTTAGCAGATGACAGTTGAGTAGCACTGGGCCCACAGCACAGAGCACTGTGCTCCCCTCTTCGCTGCCTTAGGGCATTTCCTGGGGGCCTAGGGCAGAACACCACTCAAGCTGAACAGGAAGGTCCTGTGACTCTGCTAGAAAACGCAAGTGTCCTGGGGACCGAGGGCCACAGAAGTGAGGTGGGTCTGCCTGTGAGCTGCCAGAGTCGGGTGGGGTCCACCCCGGAGGAGGCTGGCAGCCCCACCACAGCCCTGCACCCACTTCCCGCTTAGCTTCCCTTCTGATGCTGCATGCCACGTTACTGGCGTCATTTCTGAAGCACGAAACTACTGCTTTTAAGCAATAACGTGGTTAAAGAGTAATTGTAATTTAGGATACCAGAGCAGGAAATTAGAGCTCAGCTGGGTGGTTCAGCCAAGCAGAGCTGGACAAAGCCAGCCCAGGACAGAAGCTCTTTCAGTTCAGCTCAGTGTTCCTTCTCCATGTGCGAGACCGAGACCATGACCATGCTGAGCATTTCATGTCCTTGTTCGTTTACTCTGCACAACGGACCTTTCAGGTAGATTCCATTAGAGCAAGGGAACCGAGGCTCAGAGAGTCGGGCTGTGAGGAGTGACAGGCCATCTCTGTCTCCACTGCTATGCAGAGCCCAGGTTTGGGAGCACGGTGCCTCGCACTTTACAGGTGCTCCCGCTGGAGGGAAACACCGCAAGGGCCCCAGCTGCCTGCGGGGCTGTTTTACTGGATGGGGGCCTTGCTCTGAGTCTTCACCCAGCACTCTGTTCCTTCCCCTGGTAGAGGAATCAGGCAGGTTATTGAAACATCTAACTCGGGAACAGTAAGGTGAAAAGCAAATCACTATCAATTTGGAAATCGGAGGGGAAGCAGGTGCCATTTCTGCACCTGCCTCCTCACACATTTTCCCAGAACTGCAGCCCTTCTGCCTGTCTGGGCGCATCTGAGGGTTGCTCACCGGGGCTTGTGGAGGTGGAGTCGGTCCCCAGGTTGGTCCCTGAAGGGCTCCAGTCCTGGTGCTAGAGAGGTGGACACATCCACAGCAGCAGTGGGTATGCTGGCTGAGGTCACATGTCCAGGAAAGAGAGGGTGGCCAGTTCCCAACAGTTTTAAACCATTGGGTGTCAGAGCAGCGCATGGGAAATGGCTGTTTGGAAGCTGATAGGCTTAGTTGCATAGAGAATCTTGCAAGCACTGAGCATTTATTGCCTAAGGGAAGTCTGAGGGCTTGTGCCAGCTGCCCTGCAGAGGGCCTGTGGGCAATGAAGTCTCCACAGCGTCAGGTGCTGGGAGCAGGCAGACCAGCAGGAGTTACTGTGGGGGCCTGGCCTTAGGTATCATTTCTCCTGTTCAGTTTGGCAGGTGCTGTTTGACTGGAACACACTAAGGTATACTTTTGTTTTTCATCTCCATAGTGCAGGAACTACATTGATATAAACAAGCTCATTCACTGAAGTTTTCCTCAGTGAAGAACATCTTTTGGGCTTCCTTCGTTCCTAGATTTGGCTTCTGTTCTTTCAAGAAAGATCTCTCTCTCTCTTTTAAATGTAATTTTATTTATTTGGTTGCACTGGGTCTTAGTTGCAGCAGATGGGCTCCTTAGTTGCGGCTCGCCAGCTCCATGTTTGTGGCATGCGAACTCTTGGTTGCGGCGTGCATGTGGGATCTAGTTCCCTGACCAGGGATTGAACCCACCTCCCTGCTTTGGGAGTGCAGAGTATTAACCACTGCACCACCAGGGAAGTCCCAAGAAAGGCCTCTCTTTATCTACCCATCAGTGTTTCACAGCTCAAAGTGGGGAAAAAGAAGACAGCCTCCTTAAAGTATAAATGACAACTTTCATTTGGTGGCATGCAATGAAAGATCTTTAAAAATATATACCTTCTCAGTTTGCTCAAAGAAGGGGTTTTGCTCTTTTGGCAGGAAATGGTTAAAAAAAATTTTTTTTTTTAATGACAGCTCCATCCACAGGAAGTTTTCTTAGGCTGAGCTCAGAGACACAGCCTTTCTCATTAAACATGATGAGTGCAACCTCATTCTTATTTTCTGTCTTGACCTTAAAATGGGGACAGGACTTTGTTGTTTAAAATCTTTGTTGTAACAAATCTTTCCTTTGTTAGCAGAGAATGAGAGTGAACCCGTTAGTCTTGATGTCCTGCATGAACTGTTTTCCAGCTGCGGATTGACAGAGTATCCGACAGGGTTCACTTCTTAACACCTGCTGGTTCCATATAATACAGAATTTCCAGCTCTAGCCCCGCGGAGGACATGGTAGTGTTTATATAAGGTGGGGGCCTTTGGGAATGATGGTACTGTTATTTTTCCCATTTCCTGTTCCAAAGAGAGACTTTGACAGCTCAAACCTCTTACAAAGAAATAATGCTGCCATTGTTCAAAGCAGTTTAATTATGTTTGAGTATCTCTTTAGAAGGCACGGAAGGAGAAGAAAAAGAGAGGTAGGAAAGGGAAAGCCCAGGTCAGATAAGCGAGCAGACAGAGAAGCGATGGGGCCAGTTTCTTGGTCTGAACTGCTGGAGGGGGTGTGAAGACTGTCGTTCTGAGAAGATGGGATGGATGGCCAAGAGCTGAGCAGACCAGACAAGTTCATTTTTCTTCTAGTGTAACCTTTATTAATTTTTTCTGACAGTACAGTCCTGTCTTGCATAGGATTTTGCGGACTCAGTAGTTTGGCTTGCTGGATTTGGTTTGGTGTCGTCATGTTCCCCAGGTCGCTTGGGATCCTGTGTGTCTCTGTGAATGGTCTGACCCAAGAACGTCTTTGTCTTGGACATCAGGAAAGATGGCCTGCGTTCAGTTCCACATGGACCGTGTGCTCATACACGAGCCTCAGTTTCTCATCTGGAACCTGGGACTTACATACAACATTTTAGCCCAGAAGGCATGAGGCCTGGCAGTTGATGCCAAGAAGTCAGCCATAAGTGTGAATGAACTTCTGTGGAAGGACCTGTTTTGGCACCAGAGCTGAGGTCAGTTGCAGGAGAGTCCTCCCACTGTGGGAGCCAGTAGGTGTCTCCTTCACTGCCGTTCCTGCCTCCCATCCTGCTTCTGGGACAGCATGCACCCCTGTGTCTGGCTTCCACCTCCCACAGCGGTGAACTGGCACTGCAGGTAGGAACAGTCCTTAGGGCCAAATTCTGGTTATTGGTTTTTTGCTTACTGCCAGATAGTTTCCTGCTTCATTGAGCTTATTTGATCTGTCGAGGCCAAAAACTCCTTTTTGTTTGTTTGCTTATGAAAGTGGTTTAAGTCTTAAAATTAGAACCTTCAGGTCTTGTCCTGAGAGACTGAAGGGCTCCTTTGGCCACTCCAGGGTGGCTTCCTTTGTCCCCAGTTCTCTGTCCCTCCTAGTTTTTTTTGTTTTGTTTTGCGGTACGCGGACCTCTCACTGTTGTGGACTCTCCTGTTGCGGAGCACAGGCTCCGGACGCACAGGCTCAGCGGCCATGGCTCACGGGCCCAGCCGCTCCGCGGCAGGTGGGATCTTCCCGGACCGGGGCACGAACCCGTGTCCCCTGCATCGGCAGGTGGACTCTCAACCACTGCGCTACTAGGGAAGCCCCCTCCTAGGTTTCTGCAGAGACTCTCAGGAAGGATTCAGGCGTGCTCAGCACCCTTACTGGCCTGTTCCAACCCCAGGGGAAGGGAGATGCCATACAAAACTCTGAAGTGCGGGTGGTGGCACATTAATGATCATGGGCATTGAGTCTGGCTCGGCAGGGACAGAGGGAAAGGCCGTGAAGGTGAAGTAAGTGGCAGTGTCGCAGGAAAGAAAGTGGGGCCAGAGAGGATGGTCATGTCCCAGGTCTCAGGTGAGTTCCTGGGACGGGGGATGGCCACTGAGTGTGGGTTCTTGGCTTTGCGCAGGAAAGAATTCAAGAGCGAGCCATAGTAAAGTAATAAGAAAGTTTATTCGGGGACTTCCCTGGTGGCGCAGTGGTTAAGAATCTGCCTGCCAATGCAGGGGACACGGGTTTGAGCCCTGGTCTGGGAAGATCCCCCGTGCCGCGGAGCAACTAAGCCCGTGTGCCATAACTACTGAGCCTGCACTCTAGAGCCCACAGGCCACAACTACTGAGCCCACATGCCACAACTACTGAAGCCCGTGCACCTAGAGCCTGTGCTCCGCAACAAGAGAAGCCACCGCAATGAGAAGCCTGTGTACCGCAACAAAGAGTAGCCCCTGCTCGCCGCAACTAGAGAAAAATCCGTGCACAGCAACGAAGATCCAATGTAGCCAAAAATAAGTAAATTAATTAATTTTTTTAAAAAGGAAGTTTATTCAGGGAGATACACACTCCATAGACAGAGTGTAGGCCATCTCAGAAGGTGAGAGGCACCAGGGTACGGGGTTGTCAGTTTTTATAGGGGTGGGTAATTTCATAGGCTAATGAGTGGGAGGATTATTACAACTATTTTGGGGAAAGGATGGGAATTTCCAGGAATGGGGCCACTGTCCACTTTGTGACCTTTATGGTTGGCCTTGGAACTGTCATGGCGCCTGTGGATGTGTTATTTAGCATGTTGTATTACAGTGAGCCTATACTGAGGCTCAAGGTCTAGTGGAAGTCAACTCGTCCACCATCTTGGAGCTGGTTGGTTCTAACCAGTTTATGTTGTGTCCTTGATGGCTGTCATTCTTTTAAAGGTTATGCCCTGCCCCCTTCCTGTCTCAGCAAGTGCTGAGGTGCTCAGGGGATGCTGGATGGGCAGGCAGCTGTGGTCTCCTCAAGTCATACTTCAGACCAATAAAACTAGAATTTCTTTTTTTTCTTTCTTTAGTTTTATTATTATTTTTTCTTTTTCTTTTTTTGGCCACGCTGCACGGCATTCAGGACCTTAGTTTCCTGACCAGGGAGCAAACCCATGCCTCCTGCAGTGGACCGCCAGGGAATTTCCAAAACTAGAATTTCTGAAGCAAGTTCCAGGCATTGATATTTTGTAAATTTCTCCAAAGATTCTAACACACAACCAAGTGACTGTCAACCAGAGTAACTTTCAGTGTAGATGCTTGGTTGAAGACACAAACTATGAAATAGAAAAAAAGTGTGGAACTCAAGTGTAGTTGGAGCCCAGAGAAATTGGTGGTTCTGATAATTTTCTGCATTAATGATCATGGGGCAGTAATTCTTTGATCAAACATTCACTGAGCACAAACTGTAGGTGTGGCATTGACTTAGCTACCACAGAGACAAAGGTGAAAGACGGGGTCCCTGCTGGAAGGACTTCATCTGTTGGAGAAAGATGGCCAGACCCGATGATTATGCTGCTGAGAGAAAAACTTTTCCAGCATAAATTTAGATCTGAAGTAATTGACAATAGACAGATTAACAGGAGAAAAGTTTATTATGCATGTGGGAGTGCTCTGTAAGGAGAGCAGCTACCCAAACAGCCAGAGGGAAAGGGTTTATATTGCCAGTTTCATAAAGGGGAGGGGCAGGACTGAGGCTTGTTGATATAGCGTTTTTGGATGTTCTGTGCCCAAGGTCCTGACTGGAGACCTCCCCAAGGGCGGTTTGTGGCAGCTACTCTTCTAGAGCTCTGCCTTAGGCAGAGGAGGGAATTTCCAATGAGATTTCTTTCTGCATCTATTAGAAATCAGATGTTTTCATTTTGAAGTAATTTTGACCATTTCTTTTGGGTTGTCAGTCCCCACATTCCCCCAGTTGAAACTTCCCAAGAAGTTTCACAAGCAAGGAGCTGGTTGATTGCTGCAGAGAGAAGACTCAGCTGAGAAGGTGAGAAGTAGGCAATCTGCAGTAGGAAAGAAGACCTTGGGTTAGAACAAGCAAACAAAAAGAAAAACAAAGATTAATGGTTGGAGCAGATTCTAAACCCATTTTCTGAGTCCAGAGGGCAGTCAGTTGAGAAGATATTTAAACATTGAGTTTGAAGCATTTTTAGGTTGTGGAGGGAGGATGGCAATAAGATGGATTTCCTGGTTTGCAGTTTGAATGTCTTTGGTAATGGCATCCTACACGTGATCTGCTGTGCTGAAGCCTCGAAAAGGTTTACATCAAGTTGACCAGCTTCATCCGGAAGGACTTTTCAGATCCTCAGGGAAGGGGAAACTGCACGACAGCCTGGAGTCCCATTGAGGATCTGGGCAGTCAGAGGGTGTGAAGAAAATTAGAAATGTTTACTTGGAGGGTTGTAACCAGGCATTGAAGGAAACCCAAAGAATTGAGAATTTGGTGAAGACTGATAAAATGTACAAGAGGGCAGGATCTAGACCAGTTTACAGATAGATAATAAAACCTCAAAGATAATGAACAGGACTAGAAATCTGAATAACCCACAAGGGTGTGTTACAGTTTTCTGTTGAAACATAAAATTTCTCTCCACAGTCGTGTCCTTCTTTGATCAGAGATACTTAAAGTAAGATTATTTTTCTTTATTAAAAAAAAAAAGATTTGACCTAATCATTTATATAAGTGCAGCAAGCATGCCAGTTGACCACATAGACCTCTTAAAAGTTTGCTTTGCTGGAACATTTTATAAGGAATCTCAGCCTTTTAAAAGTCTTTTGAAGCTAGGAAGCCAAGTCAAGAACTGCAGTACCTATAGATTTGGATGAATTCCTATCTTCCTGAAGTCCTTAAAATATCCTACAGTTTTGGGGCCTGCCAGGAAGTGACCTGTAAGTAAGGCTGGGAGCTATGTAAATTAGGTACCAGGCCTATTTTTCTAAGAGGCGTTTCTAAACATTGGTTCCATAAAGTCAGCCTTAGTTCCTTAAAGCTGTCTGGTCGTATACAATTCTATGAACCATTTTAAAATATGCCATTCCAGTCAAAGCCTTGGTTATATAATCAGTGTTTCCAATTGTGTTCTGTACAAGGAAGACGGATTCTTGCTGAAGTTATGCAAGTAACTACATTGCCATGAAAATAAGAATAGTCAGAGTCTCTGGATTCTGGAGGGATCAGGCAGGGGGAAAAAGATAAATGTTTGTTACCAAAGTTAGTGTGCCCAATGCACAGTGAGGCCAAACAAACCAGCACATCAGAGTTTGGAGCAGAGAAAGGTTTATTGCAGGGCCAAGCAAGGAGAACCGGTGGCTCGTGCTCAAAAACCCCTGATGGCTTTGGTGGAAAAGTTTTTATAGGCAAAATTTGGGGTGAGGGCTGCAGGGTGTGTAACTTTCTTCTGATTGGTTGGTAGTGAGGTATTACGATGGTGCTACAGGAATCTTGTGCTCAGCCTGAAATTACCATCCTCCACCTGGATGGGGACCTTAGTTCCTGCAGAAGACACTCAAAGATATTGTTTTGTATATCCCTTGAGGAGGAACCAGGACCCTGCCCCAAGGGTGCACTGTTGTTCTTGACTGCCCCTCCCTTGTTTCTCATTGCCTCCCTTCCCCAATTAGCAACTGTTTGAATCTGCCCTTTGGAAATCAGGGAAGGTCGAGGAGGCTGAGTGAAGCCTATCTCCTAGAAACAGGGGGTGCAGAAGGGCTTTTGTGCCCAGGAGGGCTCCACAGAGTCCTGCTTGGTTTCAGCTATTGTTGAAAAATCCATTCATAAAACTTTTATATCACGTCAGCCTGATACACTGGTTCTTTTATATTTATTGATTGATTGATTGATTGATTGATTGCCACCTTGGGTCTTCGTTGTTGCTCGCGGGCTTTCTCTGGTTGCAGCGAGCGGGGACTACTCTTCGTTGTGGTGCACGGGCTTCTCATTGTGATGGCTTCTCTTGCTGTGGAGCACGGGCTCTAGGTGCGCGGGCTAGTTGTTGCTTGCGGGCTCTAGAGTGCAGGCTTAGTAGTTGTGGCCCATAGGCTTAGTTGGTCCGCGGCATGTGGTATCTTCCCGGACCAGGGATTGAACCCATGTCCCCTGCATTGGCAAGCAGATTCTTAACCACTTCGCCACCAGGGAAGTCCGATACACTGGTTCTTAACAGTTATACTGGGATTGTTTCATGAATGCTGTAAGCTAGCCATCATCAAGTTATTTCCCTGTTTATTATTTTTATAACACGTGTGTTAGGCAAGTTTCAAAAAAAAAATCACAGAATAAAAACCTTAGTTAAATACGTGGGTTTTGTTTTATTGCTGCACTTGATATCCATGAAATAATGGATTTCAAGCAATTTTACTGCATACCTACTTGTACTTTTATTCTTAGGTTGAGTTTGTAATTTTTATAATCTTAATAATCTAGTAGATTATATTAGGTTGTTATTCTACCTGGGTTTATTAGTCAAATAATGTGTGCTCATATTATACTTAATGCTGATAACTCAGAGTGAAACCATGCACTTCAGGTGGGACTTGAACCCACCTGCCGGGAGTTGAATCTGGTCAAAACCCACTGTCTTTTAATTGAGGTCACACAGCTGGTCTCAGGACTCATGAAGCTCAGGTTCTTTATGTCTTGTCGACTGAGAGACACAGTGATAGGTAGAAGTGGATTTATTTAGAGAGAAGCACACTCCACAGAGTGTGGACCATCTCAGAAGGTGAGAGTCCCCAAAGTATGGTGTGGTTAGTTTTTATGGGCTGGGTAAATTTCATAGGCTAATGAGCAGGATTATTCCAGCTATTTCGGGGGGAAAGGGCAGGGATTTCTAGGAATTGGGCCACCGCCCGCTTTTGGCCTTTTTTGGTTGGCCTCAGAACTGTCATGGCACTGGTGGGTGTGTCATTTAGCGAATGCATTACAATTAGCATATAATGAGGCTCAAGGTCTACTGGAAGTCGAATCTTCCACCATCTTGGATCTAGTTGGTTCTAACCAGTTTTTGTCTTGTCCTTTGGCGGTGTCACTCTTTTAAAGGTTGTGCCCTGCCCCCTTCCCTCCTGTTTCAAGAGGACAACTGCTTTTATTAAACTGACACCACTAAACTGGTTTTATTTATACATGAGCTTGAAAAATATTTGGGTTCTTATACTTCTGGGAGTTTTAGGAATGTTTAATTTGTCACTTATTTCTCTTTAAGCCAATTGGAACAGAGATCCTTAAAGGGGTTTTATAAATTAATTTGGTAATACCATCCAGGGCTAGGAAAACATCACAAATACAGTGGACCCTTGAACAACACGGGTTTGAACTATGCGGGCGGGTCCACTCATAAACAGATTTTTTTTCACCAAAGACGTACCACAGTACCACATGATCCACGGTTGGTTGAATCCACAGAAGCAGAACTGCAAAAATGGAGGGCCAACTTTAAGTTATACTCAGATTTTCAATTGCATGGAGGGTTGGCACCCCTAACCCCTTCGCTGTTCAAGGGTCAGCTGTAGCTTACATATGTACGTACATACACAAACATATGTCCATACATATGTAAACAGACAGTCAGATACAAAGAGAGATCTTACTGCACTCGTCCTGACAGCTGAACCACCAGTCAGCATAATCACAGTCACACAAAACTCAGCAGCTTATGTAACGTAAGAGTTGGTTCTCGTCTTTGCCCTGCTTTATTTATCTTTTTATCTGAATTTAGTTTTGGGGAAATGGAACAATTTAAGGTACCTGCTCAAGATGAGGACTAATGCTTTTTTACTATATTTGACTTTTAAGATTTTCATTTCCCATGATATGTAATCCTGTGGAGGCAATGGACTAAATTTCAGGTGAGGGACTTTTTGAGAATACCAAGCAGCAGTCTGGGTGTTTCCACAGCCCAGCTGCATGGGTAAAACACCTGACCTATTTCCAATATGTCATTTTTCCTTTTCATCCTCAGGTAGAGGCTGTGTGGAGTCCCTGAGTCCCTTAACAGCCCCCCATGTAGGCAGGGGCCTAAAGTTCTAGTGGCTGTAGGGAGGTGGGGCTGGGGTGGGAAGGAAAAGGCCTGGCAGGGTGGACAGAAGGAGCCGGTAGAAAGGTCAGGCACGCGTACAGCCCTCTCTGGGATGCCTTCTGAGGAGACGGCTTGGGATTTCCGGACAGAAAGTAGAGTTAGGGGATCAGGGGATGAAAAATTACTGAGGAGATATCAAGGGTGGAGGGACTCTTGCTAAAGGCAGGTCAAGGGTTTAGACATCAAAGGTGGGGGGATGAGGGACTTGATCAGATATCAAGGTGGGGGATGGCTTAGCAGGATTCTTGCTAAAGGCAGGTCAAGGTCAAGGCAAGAGGGCTCAGTTCTTGGTAAAAGCTGAGAAAGTGAATGTCTAATGACTGCATCAAAATTTTACAAGTCAGGTGGTGTCAAATTCTTAGCTGTCAACAAAAATGAAAAAGGGCTTATTTGAGTTTTTTTACTGTGTGATTTTGAGCATGTAACCCTGAAGAAGTGGTGATACTAGTAAACTTCCACTCCCTTTTACTGATGTGAACAAGTTCTCAATACTTATATGTTTAAAAACCAAAAACAGAAATAGAATTAATGCTAACCCCCCCACTTTTTTCTATCAATAAGTAATATATAGAGAGAGACATGATGCATTTGGGAAAGTAGTGGAATCCAGCTCATTTAAAGATGTATTTTCAATAAAAGTTTACTTTTCATGCTTAATAATAATTTACCGAAAATATAACATATTTGTCATTTTGATTAATGTGTATGATAATTATAATAACTCAATCCATCAGAAAATGATTTTAATGTAGAAGAGCCTTATTGCTACAGGTAGATACATTTTTTCATTTCTATTTATATATTTTTTTTGTTCAAGAGGAATATGACAGGTAGTAAGTGGTAGATTGGATGCTGGACCAGATCATTTGACTTCAGAGCCGGCACCTTAACCACTACATCGTATGCCTTTCCTCAGTGAATGGGTAGACTGTACATGGAATTTAAGATGCCCTTTTAAACTTCTCCTGCATCATCTAGTTAACTCCTGTATTCCTGACTTAGTGTTTCCACCAGTGGCCCTTTCCCTGGAAGCACAGACTAGGTCAGGTCACCCTGCACCAGATGCCTCTCTCACAGCCCTTTGTCTGCCCCGCTGAGCTGAGAGCACAGCAGAGACGCAGATAGCATCCTCTGCTGCCCTTATTGTCCACTGCCCCAGGAGTGCCCAGTGCTCAGTAACGACTGGTGGATGAGCCAGGTGAATGAGTGAAAGGATTATATCGTCAGATATGCATATTTGTCATCAGCTTTATTGAGGTATTATTTACATCAGCTTTGTTGAAGTATTATTTACATGCGATAAAATTTACCAACATATACATTCATGTGTCCACAACCACAGTCCAGATAAAGAACATTTCTATCACTGCAAAAGTTGCCTCGTGCCCCTTGCAATCTCTTTCCTCTACTCCCAGCCTCTGAGGTCACTGTTCTGCTTTTCTGTCTCTGTAGTTTTGCTTTTTCTGGAATTTCAGACAAATGGGATTATACAGTATGTAGTCTTTTGTGTCTGTCTTATTTAACTTAGCCTAATGATTTTTTAAAAAAATTTTCTTTATTTTTATAAATTTGTTTATTTATTTTTGGCTGCATTTGCTCTTCATTGCTGTACGCGGGCTTTCTCTAGTTGCGGCGCGTGGGCTTCTCATGCGATGGCTTCTCTTGTTGCGGAGCACAGGCTAGGTGCGCGGGCTTCAGTAGCTGTGGCACATGGGCTCTAGAGCGCAGGCTCAGTAGTTGTGGTGCATGGGCTTAATTGCTCTGTGGCACGTGAGATCTTCCCGGACCAGTGCTCGAACCCGTGTCTCCTGCATTGGCAGGAGGATTCTAAACCACTGTGCCACCAAGGAAGCCCCTAGCCTAATGCATTTAGATCCTTTGTATTGCTGCATGTGTCAGCAGTTCAAGGTATATTTTTTTAAACCACCTTACTTTTTTTCGAAATAGTCCAGAAATAAGTAACTAAACCCATTGAGGTTGAGACTTGATATGCGCAGATAAGCAGCAGTTTCCATGTGTGCTTGGGGCTCATGGGGTCCCCAGAACCCTTCAGCATGTCCGTGAGGTCAGAGAGATTTCATGGTAACACTGAGATGCTGTTTGCCATTTTCGTGACGTGTGGGATTGCAGCAGATTGAATGTAGAAGCAGATACGAGAACCCATCTGTCCTCTGTTAAGCTGTCTGACTTAAAGAAATTTGTAAAAATCTCCTCACTAAAATTTTTCGTTTTGGAAAGTATAATCATTTTTTATAACATGTTAATTATATTTATTGTTGTTTATTGTTATTAGATGACTTAATAGATATTTTAAATTTTTAATTTCTCATAAAACAAAGAGTAATAAACACAAATCATATGAACAGAAGCTCTTTTGGGCCCTCAATTTTTCAGTTGTAGAGAGGCCCTTAGTCCAAGAAGTTTGAGACTCTCTGGGCTCGGGATATTTTTTAACAGGGGATCAGGAACAGGATGAGGAAGTCTTGGAGCTGGTTGTGGATTAGAAGAGTCTTGAGACCTGGGGTGATGACCTGGCCCGAGGTGCCCGGAAAAGGGGCCTCTGGAGGGTATGCGGGCAGAAATATGAGAACATGCAGTGATGGCCAGAGCCTTCCGGCCAGCTGCCTCCCGGGACCTGGTGTGGCAGGTTCTGTCGCATACACGCTTCCTCTGATGGGTAGCCCACGCTTGCTTGCAGGAGGGCAGTCAGAGGCTCAGAGGCAGCCACTCTCCTGAGGTGAAGTTGCAGCTACTGTCTGACATGAAGTTGGGCACTTTCTGAGGATCTGATGGCTGTGCTGGGTTCTGATTCCAGGGCACACAAAGGAAATCAGCAGGACTGTTTCTTTGGCTTTCGGGAAACAAATTTTACCCTTCTGGTAGAGTTCTAAGCACAAATTAAAAGGCAAAAGCAGGTGGGAGCCTCCTCTTATCATTGGTGATACTCTTGTTGGAAACAATAGGTGTGGATCGTGGTCAGTGATGCTGTTAGTAAACCACAGCAGACTCACTCCCGCCTTTGACCTGCTCACTGCTTTTCTCTTTCAGGCGAAAGGGCCTGTGCTTCCGACTGAGGAAGATACTCCTCTGTGTCGTGGGGTTGTACGTGGCCATTCCATTTCTCATCAAACTGTGTCCTGGGATACAGGCCAAACTGATTTTCTTGAATTTCGGTAAGTGCTGTGTGTCCATGTTTCCTTTCATTTTAGTAAGAGTTCATTTTCATGGTGATTTATGTATTTATATATTCACTACTGAGATCAGGAAATAGAGCCTTTTTATTGTCCAGAAGGTTCCCTTTGCCCCCTCCCAGTTAAAAGATGTTTGTAACGAGGGCATTGCTCTTCAGGGTTGGCATTTGTGTGCACAGGTGACTACTGCATGGTGGGGGGGTCTTTCTTCAGCTGAGGTGGGTAGAAATGTTGATAACATGGAGAGTCTTCTGAAGCTGTCATGTTGGGGATGCTCTGTCCTTTGTGCAGTCTAGGAGGTTAACTGTCCTTGGAAAAGGTGACCACTGAAAACAGTGCCTTAAAAATAATTAGGCCTTTTTTCTTTAAATTAAAAAAAAAAATCTTTTTTTCCCCCTTAAAAAACCCTGACAACTTGAGGATATGGGGAGGGGGAAGGGTGAGCTGTGACAAAGCGAGAGAGAGGCATGGACATATGTACACTACCAAACGTAAGTAAGGTAGATAGCTAGTGGGAAGCAGCCGCATAGCACAGGGAGATCAGCTTGGTGCTTTGTGACCGCCTGGAGGGGTGGGATAGGGAGGGTGGGAGACGCAAGAGGGAAGAGATATGGGAACATATGTATATGTATAACTGATTCACTTTGTTATAAAGCAGAAACTAACACACCATTGTAAAGCAATTATACCCCAAAAAAGATGTTAAAAAACAAAACAAAAAACCTGACATACTTTGGTTTCTGTGGAATTATATGCTGGCTTTCGAGGTGTTATAGTCTCCTTCAGTTAACTTGGACCTGGTGTGTTCCAAAGTTTTTTTTTTTTTCATGCTGTATGTTTACTTTTGGGCAAGTGGGAGGAAAAAGGGTAGAAGTATCAGGTTTATGAAGTGGAAGGTATACGGTTGCCAGGAATAATCCTTTTATGGAGCATCCTTTTACACCTTCAAGATGAGGCCAGGCGGGAAGGGACTGCGCCTGCGGGCCTTCGAGGTCGGCGGATAGAACGTGGTGCTTGGCACACAGCAGGTGCCTCATGAGAGATGACCTTGCAGTCGGGTGTGGGGAGCACTCAGGGCAGGTGAGGCAGGCTCTGCACGCTCTTGGCTGTGCTGGTTTGCAAGGAGTGGGTTTGAACTTGTGTGTGTCGGAGCTGGAGGCTTGGGAAGCTGGGCTGGTGCTATGGAGGCAGCAGGGGAGCTGGTGAAGAGGAGGTGGGAGGAGAGGACAGACAAGAGGTGTTGCAAGGCAGGGGGTGGGTGGCCCCTTGTCTGGAGTAACACCAGTGCTGCAGACTCTGCAGAGGCCCGTGTGCGTTGGGGCACATGAGTTTGGGGTGTTAAGTCTGCAGTAGACTTGATCACAGAAAAGTGGATGTCGCTGCTGAAAGGGAATGTCTGCTCTAAAGAGGCGCAGGAGGAGGAGGAACAGAAATAGTGAGGTGGATATTTAATACTTCACAAACCTAAAATGCGTTTTCTATTTGGGTGTCATAAAGTAAGTGTAAAACACATGTAGGTACACTAAGAAGCATTTGATTTTTCTAACATAAACGTGGCTAAACTTCCAGGAATTTATCATCCCTGAGTTTTCACCGCTTGTGAGAAGCACAAACTTAGAAGGAACTCACAACCTATTAAAATCAAGAAAGTTTTGTTTTTTTCTGACTGTAATGTCCCTTAAATGTCCACAGTCAGTCTAGCACAGAAGAGAGTTTGAGTTACACGCAAACACGAAGCCACAGGCTGCAGATTTCCCAATAGTAGACCTTAGAGTCAGCCCTGCACAGCTTTCCCACAAGGCAGGCCTCCGGACAACTCCAGGCCCCTTGGGCAGGTGTCTTGGCAGCAGGTGGCCTGCTGCCCTCTGGGCTGCCACACCGCGGGGTCCCAGCAAATATTTGAATAGAGTTGATTTTCTTTAGGTCAATCATTGGGGTAACTTTAGACACAGCCCACAAATTTTGCACTGTCGATTTCCTAATGAAATGGCAGGATGTTCCTGGGTTCTCTGGGTTGGGCTCCATGGCACAGAAGAGGAGGGCCAGGCTGGGCCGTGGGGCCTCCCTGCACCCCCCAGAGAGACACCCGTCCCCAACTCCTTGTTTCCATATGCCTGCTGTGTGGAAGTGGGATGGTTGTGTGTGCCCCTCCCTGTGGAGGAGACGGGGATCTCCAGGCTGTCTTGCGGTGTGACTTGGCAGTTTCATCTCACGCTTCTGGAGGGCCTGCGTGTTCGGGGGGCACCTTCTTTCTTGTCTCCTCAAGATGTGAATTGTGAGCTGTGGATTTCCATTTGGATATTGAAGGAAGTGTAACAATCTTTTGGGCCCCAAAACATGATTAAAATAGTCTTAAGTTCATAGCAACTCTATCTGAAACTAAATGTATAACTCAGATAAATAAGCATTAGATGAAGGATAGCATCTATGATTTCCTGCTGGTCTTTTTGTGTGTGTCTGTACGTGTAAGCATAAATATATGTGCTTTTCGATACTCACATTCAAAAGTCGGTACCCCCGCCCCCAGCCCGGCGATGTTGTGGTGATAGCAGCGCCTTGTCACAGTCTTTGCCCTGGGATTTAGAACCATCTCCTGGTGGGAAGGAATGTTTCAGTTCAGAGGCTGGTGTAAAACTGCTCTTGTCTGCACACTGCCTTGGGCCTTTTTTGGAGATTAGGGTTAATATATGAATTGCTCATTTGTTGTTCAAGCAGAAGGCCAGCCTGTCCACTACAGCTTCCACGGGATGGCAGTCCTTCAGCCTCCTCTTTTTCCTTCCCCTTAGCAGTCCCTGTGATCCCTGATAGCTTTCTTTCCTTATCCCTTTCTTCTTGTGGAAGCCCAGAGCCCTTCGGGGAACTGGCGTTTGAGAAAACCCAGAGGGCCTTCCCGGCCCTTCCCTTGTTGGTGCCCCACCTCTTCCCGTATATCAGGGTGGTCTTTACTCAGTGCCTGGGATGGGGCATAGCCCCGATGTTCAAAGTTCTCAGGCAGTCAGACGTGTTCTCTGCAGCCCAGGAGTTCTGGCCTCTCACCCCACCAGTATCTTCTAGATTGGCTGAGGAAAGGATGGTAGACTCAGTTGTTTTCTGTTCATTCATGTGTTTACTCACTGCTTACCAAGCACCATCTCTTGAGGGTCCTTTCTAAATCGCTCCCGATGATGTTTGTGGTTGCTGATAAATGACAGCGAGGTCAGAGGGTGGATGATACACAGCTGGGGAAGCAGGAGAAACCAGAGGCCTGGTCCTGACAGCTGCATGGGCCTGTGTGCTGGGTCCCTGGGCTGTGCACTCAACTTCTGTGTGAGGCAGAGCTTGTAATTGATAGCGATGAGGAGCTCCCGACTCCTGCCCCTGCCACCTCAGGGGACTGCTGGCGGGCTGGGTGCTCTCTCCTTGCTTCAGCCCTGCGGTGGAAGCAGGGGCCAGGAGGGTGGGCTCCAGCCTGCATCCCAGAGTCACGGGCCAAGGGCTGTGGCCACACGAAGGCCAGCAGGAGTGAGCCGTGTTCTGGTCCAGGCAGATCCTGGACCCTCCTCAGGCCAGCCTGGGGCCCTGCACCCCTTGACTCCGTTCCTTTGTCTTGCAGAAGTTCTGCTTGCTTTTACCAGTAGTGGCCAGGTGGTTCCTCTGGGGCTGTCTCAGCCCCCGGGACTGACCAGGCACCTCTCGCTAGCTGGAGGGGAGGCACACAGGCAGCACCTGCTGCACTTGGTGCGTTAACTGCATCCTTTTCCACGGTTTCTAAAACAGAAATGAAAGTGAACCGGAGGACGGGCTTGGTGGGAGCCAAGCTGTCCTAGAGCAGAATTGAGTTTCTTGGTTCTAGATTTCTCGGGCTTGGAAGCTTTTAAGATTAACTGCTAATCTTCGGAAGATGCTTTTCACTGGTAGGGGCCCTCTCGGAACTCTGGGGCAGTGCGTAAGCTGCATGGCTGCCTTTTCTGGGAGAGAGCCCGTGAGGCCTGACAGCAGTGCCCTCAGCCCTCGATGGTGCCCACCTTCCCTTTAGCACGGGCACTCTGGCCTCAGGAGCAGAGTTGATTGAATCAGCACTTGTTGGACATATTCAGAGTTTTACTGACAAAGTCGTTTCCCCTCAGTGGTCAGATGATGAACTGCCACCTGACACTGCAGCCTCGGCTTCCCCAGCACGGAGCCGTCACCAGGGATGGCAGGAGTGGGCACTTCCGTCTGAAAGAGACGCGTCCAGGGGAGACCTTTCTAGGCCTGCTGGTCAGGAGCCCTCCCTGAGGATGTTGTCAGAGTGAACTCTGACTCCACAGCATAACAGACACCACAGACGGGGTGGCTTAAAACTACAGAAATGTATTCTCTCCCAGTTCTGGAGCTTCGAAATCCCTGTGTGGGCAGGCCTGGGCTCCCTCTTCCTTGCCGCTTCCCAGCCTCTGGTGGTGGCTGGTGTTCCTTGGCTTGTAGCTGCACAGCTGCTGCCCCTGCCTCCATCACACGGCTGCCTTCGCCTGTGACTTCATGTTGGCTTCCTTCTGTCTGTCTGTATCCAAATTCCCTTTTGATAAGGACACCAGTCGTATTAGATCAGGTCCACCAAATGACCTTACTTAAGCTTGATTGTCTCTGTAAAGACCCTGTTTCCAAATGAGGTCACCTTCTGATGTGCTGGGGGTTAGGACTTCAATATATCTTTTGGGGGGACCCGATTTGAGAACATTCAGGGCCCACCAGGATCAGAGCCAGTTTACCTTCCTCACTTCCTATGCGATTAGTCAAGAGTGTGGGCTATGGAGTCGGGCTGCCTGGGTGCAAATCCCAGAATCATCACATGTGACCCATAGTTGAGCAAGTGCTGTGGTCACAGTCGTACCAGCCTGTTTCAGGGACGGTGGTCAGAGTACCGGGAAGGTGCACCAGTAAATAGGATGCCACCTCCTTTGAGTGCCGGTTTTCTTTTGAGAGAAAATAATTAAAGTTTTTAAAATGTAGCCTGCTGCTTGGAAAAGAGATGGATTAAGAAGCTGGAGGTTCAAAAGCAGCCTTGGTGGGAGGATTTGTCTTCCCCATGGTTTAAAATGCTCAGGGAATTCCTGGGGCGGGGGGAAGGAGCATGTGCATATCTCTATGTCCTCGTGAGTTGGCTGTTTCATTTCTTCAGTGAACATTTACTGAGCTGTGGGGACATTTGACGAAGTAAGAGCTGGAATGTAGGTATGTAGGCGCAGAGTATTGGGGGCGCAGCAGGTGCAAAGGCCCTGGGGCGTGAAGTGGGCATGCAGGGCTCTGGTGCCTAGAGGCCTTGTGAGTTACACAATGAAACTACTCTCTTCACCAAAGAAAACCAGAGTTGCATGACTTCCTTGTTGAAGACCGGCTGGAAGTCAGGGCTGCACTGCACTTTGTCCCCACCCACTCTGGGAATTGCCATTTTATAATGTGAGTAAATCCCATCTCAGGGTTTGGTTTTTTGTTTTTCATTTTTCAACTAAATATAACTTCAAAAATTGTGTTCATCTCAAGCAATAAAAGTGCACTGGTGTACAAGGGGAAAATTACACACTCGCCTCCACCCCCCCCACACACTTTAAACCCATGTTCACAGCCTGGTGTGTCTCTCTGTATTTCTTTCCAAGCCACACTGTGTTGGTGTTGGTATTGGCATTGGTGTTGCTTGCTTGTACAGTGGCGACATGGGATTACGTAGCCGCAGCACAGTGATCTTACCCTCCTTCCCTGCTCTTCTCACCTGCCTGTAATTCACAGAGGTTCCTCCAGGTCTGTCGATATCGGCTGCCTCTGTCTTAAGGCCCAGGGCTTCCCATCGTTGGGTGCACTGCATTTATCAGCCGTTGCCCTGTCGACAGGTCACCTGTTAAATTCAGGGCTGAATGAGTAGCTGCTGTCATGTTCCCATGCCTTCCCTCGACTCTGTGTGGCTTGTGGGTTCTGTGGATTCCTCCACCTCTGGCACCCACTCCTCATCTTCGGCCTCACTCTCTGTTAAATGACAGCACTAGGAACCTCAGAATCCCACTTACCTGGCCCACACCCACATTCAGGTGGTCATCAAGCCCGTGGCCCCAGGTCCAGAACACACATCCATCTGTCGCCTTTCCCACAGTCCCTCCCCCAGCACCCTGGCTCCAGCCTTCAGTCGTAGCCTCCTTGTCTCCAGCCTCTCTCATGGCCAGGCCGACCCTCAGGTCTCCCAAGGATCTTTCCTTCCCTCCTTCACATCTTCTCACACCTTGAACAGCCTTCAGTGGGTCTCTGCTTGGACCTCGTCCTTGCCGAAGGATCTGTAGATACACCTACCTCCAGCCCCGCCTGAGGCTGGAGGGCCCGTGCCCCAGGCAGTATGGCGTTGGGAAAGTACTTGGCACTTTTTGAGAGCTTCACCTCTGCTGTGTACGTGTGTCCGTCCACCCTCACTAATCCTGGTTTCCATCTCTTTGTCCCCCACAGTGCGCGTTCCGTATTTCATAGATTTGAAAAAACCACAGGATCAAGGTTTGAATCACACCTGTAATTACTACCTCCAGCCAGAGGAAGACGTGACCCTTGGAGTCTGGTGAGTGAGCAGCCTCAGGGCTGCAGGGCCGGGCGCCGCCTCTTGATAGCGGAGCCGTCTCTGAAACTCTTGCTTGTCCATTTTTATCTTTTGCCTGCTGTTTCCAAAGGAAAGATCTCAGCTAATTCCTTGAATAATGGGGCACGGGATGGCAGCACCAGCTCTGTTCTGAGGTTTTCAAACCAGATTGGCTTTTGCAGAAAGCCTCGTTTCCAGGAGAGAAGAACGCCAGAAACAGAATATATCACAGAATCGTGAGCGCAGGCTTGAGCCACACCTGTCTTGCAGAGAAGGGCCCACCCAGTTGTTGAAAACAGCTGCATTTCTTTCACACACAGCACTCTCAGCTCTTGATAGTGGTGGCGTTTGCTCTTTTCTTAGCGTTTACTTTTTTAGCCATAAATTTAGGTTGGGCCTAAGTTCTGTGACTTCTTGGCATTTCTTTGGAATATGATTTAATGCTTTTTCTGTGGACTAGTTGGTGTTTACAAACAACAGAACCAGAGCGGACCGGCTTTCCTGTGGCGTCTTCTCTTTCTCTCAGAAGCAGCTCTGAATTGCTGCCTTTGTCTCAGTAGAACTGCTGTGGACGTGAGAAGCTTCTGAGTGAAGTGCTCTGAATCGCTTCCCTGTGCTGTGCGGAGGGCAGGGGCTCCTGCATAAAGACCAGAGAGTGAGAGGGAGGTTCTGGTTCGTAGTGGCTGAGGCTGGGGCTGTCTTTGGTCATTTCTGGTTTGTTTTAACGGAGCATTTATGACCAGTGTGTGCATGCAGGCCGCTGTGCATTTTCATTTTCAGTCAGAAGCCTGACATGTTTTGCTCAGAGGTGTTTGGGGGAATTGGCGGCTCTCCTGATGGTTAAGAGGGTCTGTGCTTTGAAGATGTGGGCTCAGCCAGGCTTCTTCCTCGAGCAGAACAGCCGTGTTACAGGACAGGTATTTGTGGACAGTTACCTGTGAAGGTTGTGTTGGTGATGACCACATGAGTCTCTGGGAAGCGACAGCCGCTGTGTGCTGGTGGGCACCACTGCCCGCCAGGTCTGCACCCTGCGCTGTCTTGATCACAGTGCGGGCCTTTGGGTGGCAGCAGCTCCATTCACCACCTGCCCTCACTGGCACCTCGCCATGTCCTGCTGCAGAGGAGCTGGAGGCGGGTGGTGGTGGGAGGGCAGCTCCCCTCTGCCAGGCACGGGGAGGAGCCCAGGGATGGAGAGCTTGCCTGGGCCTTTGTCAGGAGCTCCGAGTTTGGGTAGGCTTGCTACTGGAGGCATATCAGCTCCCAGCACCTTCCAAATGTACCTTTCCCTCTCATAGGTTTGTAATTGTGGGAGAGTGATAATTGCAGTGGTCAGAACCACCCAAAATGCAATCCTCTGAAATGGGTCAGAGAGACTACGTTAGAAATGAGATGCTAACACTTAGAAAAGAAGAAATCGGCCATGTAATGTTTTTAAAACTTCCCAAGAATGAATTTGAATAAGTTTTACAGAAAAAAGCTGTTAAATCAGACCCTCCCCAGTGATGAACAGTGACTTTGATGTGTCCTGAGTTAAGATGAACCAGAGCACCTCTCTAAAGGAGGGTTTGGCCACATAGACAAGTGTCCACCTGCCTGGCCAGGCATGGAAGGACTGCTCACATGGGCCTGTGACGTCTCCTGCAGAGGTGCGTCTGTGCCAAGACGGCTTGTGGACAGGCTCTGTGTTAGAAATGGTGCATTAAGGATGGCCGGGCTTCCAGTCCAGCCCGTAGACCCATGTTGCTGAATTAGTACATATAACAGCATGATATGTCTTGCATCGTGAGTTAAGTCACGTACTTAAAGACATGGATGAGTTTGAGGGGACGTGGCGTTGCTCAGTGTCCATTCACTGCCCGTTCTGTGCTGGAACCCAGCTGGAAGGGGTCTGAGCTCACATAGCTTCCCCTTTATACAGGAGGAGCGGCTGTCACCCCACCCCTGGTAACTGCTGCCGGGGCAAGCTTCTGGGGCCCAGAGAGGGCCCATCCGCGAGTCAGGAAACGACCTGCCTCAGCTGCCAGAAGCTGCCCTCACAGCTTGGAGTCAGCACACCCGGCCTCCTGCTGTCTGCTCAGTTGTGACTTGAGCCGTGGGCATCCCGTCTGCAGGCGCGTCACCTGCCGCTCCCCTCTGCTTCTGCTTCCAGGCACACTGTCCCCGCTGTCTGGTGGAAGAACGCCCAAGGGAAGGACCAGATGTGGTATGAGGATGCCTTGGCTTCTAGCCACCCGATCATCCTGTACCTGCACGGGAACGCGGGCACCAGGTGAGGTGGGGCCCATCGCAGTGAGAGCGTGGGTGCACCTGGGACATGGGCGTCCTGAGAACACAGGAAGAGGCAGGGTTTGTCTGGGGTTTGGGAGAAGCTTGCATGAAGTCGTGTTCCCACAGGCCCAGAGCAGAGCAGGGCTGTGTGCAGGGTGGACCGGGCCTGCTTGCTTGGAAGCCACCGGCTGAGCAGATGTGGGCAGCTGTGTCCAGAAATGCCTGGTCTGAAGCTTGTGCCTGGGGCAGGATGGAGGTTGCTGTGTCTGTCAGAGCGACCCAGAGCCTCAGCCGGAGGGGTGTCCTTCTTTCTGGGTTAGGGAACAAGGCTTCTCAGTGGGCAGGAGGCGTGGTCCCTCAGCCGAGGTTTGTTGAGACCCTGCAGAGCCACTGTGTGCCCAGGAAGTCGCCCCTGCTCACCCAGCATCTGCTGTCTGGTCTGAGGACACTTTCTCGCTGGCAGGTGTGCCCTGCTGGAGGGGGAGGCATGCTTCCTGGGGAGGGGCGAGGGTGACGTTGAAGGTGGGGGAGTCCCATGAAGAGAGCCAGCTGAGCATGCAGGGACAAGCTTGTCCTCGGGGGCTGCCATGCCACGCTCTCAGGCCAGGGTACTTGCAGCCCTGAGCCGGCAGTGCCAGCGCATCCCACTGGGCCATCAAGGAAGCACCTGCGTCTGTGCAGATAAAGCCCTCGCCCAGGTGCTGTTCGAGAGTAGGTTTAATGGATGTCTTTCAGACAAGCGGGGACTGGAGCCGTTGTTCAAAGAGGGCTCCTTCCAGCCCACATGGTCAGCCTTGTTGAGAAGAGTCTGCAGGAGAGCTGGTGGGGTGAGAGGAAGACGGGCGTTTTCTGAACAAGCATTGCCTGAAACCCCTGGGAGGGTCCCTGTTCCTTGGGTCTCATGAGAGAGAGCCAGCAAGAAGCAGCAGGAGGCCGGGCACTGCGGGGCCGGGCTGGGGTCAGTCATTTCACAGGCAGAACCGGCGAGGAGGACAAAGCAGGCCACAGCGGGCGTTTGGGCAGAGGGGCTACACAGAGGATGTAGCAGGATGTCCAGGAAGTGGGCCCCACAAGGACACTCTGAGCCGGGAGAGCGGAGCGCTGAGCTACTGACTCAGCACGCACTTGGCAGTCTGCTTTCCCTTCGTCTGGGACAAGCTACAGCGGGTTTCTCTTCCGCTTTTCAAAGAGCAAGTGAATACAAACAGCTCCTGTAGCCTCTTTCTATAAATGAGGGAAGTTTGGAGTTCTTTGTGAGCAGTGCCAATCACATGGTAAAGAAGACAAAGTCTATCTGTAACTTCAGGATGGAAAGAATCTTGTGACTTTGAAGGTTTGCTGCCACCCCCCACCCCCCATCCCCAAGGACTACTCAGGCTGCAGATCTTGGCGGCCACCCGGCCGGGCAGGACAGCAGCAGCCGTGGTTCCCTGAGACTCGGACCCCCAGGATGCCCCCAGCCCCATCACGCTCTAAATCCCCCTTCTTGCTCAAGGTAGGGTATTGGGAACGTTTAGAAAAGAGCCATGACAAATGGTTGCAAAGATAACTGAAGACACTGCAGTATTTCTTTCTGGTCTTGAAGCGAAGTCCTTTGAATGTTTGTTTCTGGGTTATATTGGCTCTCTCCTTCGTTGTGTTCTCGCCTCCCCTGAGGACGCTCGCTCCGTGAACACACACCCCGGAAATTGGCCAAATGCTCCTCATAAAGAAGGGAGAGAGCTGAGAAGTCTGGTGAGGGTGAGCCCGCCTGCTGATGTGTTTCCCTCTCCCGAGGCAGCTCTATCCCCGCTTGGGTGTCTGTGCACAGTAACAGCCAGCCAGCATCTGGGCAGAAAGGGAGAAAGGTGGACAGTCCTTGGGGAGAGGTGCGGGTGTGAGGTGGTGTCAGCGGTGGCGCCTGCTCGGCCGTGGTGTTCGGCCGCGCCACTGAAGCTGGAGCCTGCTGGTGAGGGGCCAGGAGGCTCATGGTGGCTGTCAGATCACGATGGCACCTTCGACCCAGCATCCCCCCTCGGACACACGTGTGTGGAAGGACGTTAGGGGGTGGCCGCAGCAGCAGAACCAGTTAGCAGCAGGTGGGAAAGAACCAAAGTGACCACGAGGGGAGGGCGTGAATGGCCGAGGAGGAGAGTTCTGAGAGGTGGCTGTGGCTCTGTAGGTGAAAAGGTTGGGGCAGGAGGTGCCTGTGGCCTGTCCCCGGGGTGTGCTTCCCTCCTGTTCATGGGTGGTCCTGGACACTGGGGAGCTGAGGGGCCCTTCGTGTCTTCTGGGGTTTGCACTGAAGGCTTGTATGGCCTACTCAAACCAAAGGTGAGGTAATAGTTAAGAAATATCCCCCAAATGCTCAGACTGTCCCTCGTTTGGCACCATACTGTGGAGGCAAGCTGGGAGCCATGTAGGTGCCCTGAGGAGGAGGTGACCTGTCCATCACCCTCCCTGTAGATTTGGGGACCAGGCACTAAGGGCCCAGATGCTACCGTGTTGATCCTGGGCCCCCTTTCTGAGAAGATGCACTAACAGCCATGCTTGTTTCCTTTCCCTGATGATCTAGAGGAGGCGACCACCGGGTGGAGCTTTACAAGGTAGGTGAGGACGGCACACAGTTTATGATGGACAGAGCGGTGCCCTTAGCTTATGACAGACAGAAGGGGCCACACAGTGGACAGCTGGATGGAGCAGTGCCCATGGGGTGTGACCCACACGGTCTGTGACAGATGGAGCGTTGCTTGCCTCCTGCTTCTGGCTGTCCTTTCCAGGACGCGTGAACAGAAGGGGGTCCCCCTAGTAATTTTGAGTTAATACTCATTGTTGATCTTTTTAACACTGCCTGTTACGGACGTCTCCCCATGGAATGCTTCCCATTTTGCTGCCTCTGGGGATAGTTTCCAAGATCGGGATGAATGGACTTTGTAGATCATATGCCAGAAATTGGCAAATTACATAAAGTCACTTGGAATTGCTTGGGTTTAGTGGGTTTAGTCAGAGCCATGTTGCCCAGGTGTTTGTTTTTCACTTCCAGGTGCTGAGTTCCCTTGGCTACCACGTGGTTACCTTTGACTACAGAGGTGAGGGCTCCGTACTTGCCCCACTTCCTCCAGGTCGGTGTGGGATATGCAGGTGTTGCTCTGAGAGGCTCCTGCGCGGCTGGCAGCTCTGCCGTGACCTGTGGCAATTGTGAGCACGTGGAGGTGGTGGAGGGTCAGGGTCTTCGGAGGTGTGTCCTGCGTGCATCTGCCCCTGTAGGGTGCCTGGAACCCCAGCACACACCCTCTGTCAGCCACATTTTATAAGTAGAAAGTACTGTCTTTTCTTTATTGGACTCAGACTTTCCCCACAGCTGGACACGTTTCATGCTCAGCACAGCTGGTTTTGTTGACGTTATGGAGACAGGGAAGAGAGACTCATCTTCTCGCCCCTCAGTATTTCTTCTTTCTAGCCTCCCACAGTTTGATGCGTGAGGAAATGCTTTGTGTTGTCAGGGAGCAGCTGTGTGGCAAGTGTGTGCCTTGGACAGTCCTTGGCGGGAGAGGTCAAAGGGCTAAAGGCCTCTTGTCCAGCTCACCCTGATTGGGGGTAAGGGGGTGGGGTCCACATCCGCAGACTCAGGAGCCAGTTGACATCACGTGGATGTGAACTTTGGAAGAGTTTCCTCTTGCTGCTGCAACAAGTTACCACAAACGTAAATGTCTCGAAACAGCACAGACTTATTGTCTTGAAGTTCTGGAGGTCAGGAGTTCAAAATCTTTAGCCAGTGGGATATGTCAAGGTGTGGGCACGGCTGGAGGCTCCAGAGGAGAGTCAGGTTCCTGGCCTCTTCCAGCTTCTCCAGGCCACCCTCTCTCCTTGCCTGTGGCCTGAGTCTGCATCACTCTAGCTCTGACTTCTGTCTCTCTTCTGATCATAAAGACCCTGTGATTACTTGGGGCTCACGCTGATCAGGATAATCTCCCATCCCAGGGTCTCCTGATTCGCAGCCTCTTTCTTTCTGCACCCTTCATTCCCCTTGCCGTGTAAGGTACCAGAGGCACAGGTTTCGGGGTTGGACATGGACATTTTTGGGGGCCATTATTCTGCCGACCATAGGGTGAGGGATGGTTCTTTTGTGGAAGAGTGTTCCATCAGGAGGAGGGTGCTGGTTGGAGAAACTCTGAAATGAGGCCCATCCTTTCCTCCTGCTCCTGCTGCTGGAACCTCAGGGTAGTGAGAGGGGTGGCCTCTTCCTTATTTGCCTCCTGGTGCTTGCAACAGAAATAAGATCCCATCTGTCACTTCCCCTTTTCATTTCCCATTGAGTCTCTGCCTTTCTAAGCCGTACGAGAGTTTGTCCCTGTCTCTGTCTCTCTGTGTCTCTCCCTGTCTCTTTGTCCCTGCCCCCACCAGTGCCCCAAGCCCTCACACTGGCCTTGTCCCTGACATTGGCTCCTTCCCTAATCTGGGTCTGGGATGCCCCGGGGAGGTGGCCTGTGGTGCCCCTGCCTCTGGGTTTTGCTTGTGTAGCAGGACTTGCTCTTTCTGAGCCTTGTGGTGCTTTCAGGTCATTTGATGATGACTCACTGCTGAGCTGCTGGAAATGACAGTCACACTTGACTTTTCTGAGAATCTGGAGGGAAGGTCCCTTGGGAGGTCAAGGTTTAGGGGCCGAGACAGTTGGCTTTCCTCTGTTAAGCAAACAGGATGCTAAAAGCCCCTTCCTTTCTGGGTCAGAGTGGCCCTGAGCCTGGAATCTGCCTGTCTGGGGGCCTCTCCATGCCTGTCCACAGCTGGGCCACAGCTGGGCCATGGAGTCAGGGCTGGGCTCAGTGCCCCAGGGTGGACTGGACTCTCACTGGCTGAGCCTGTCAGTGCCTCATCCTGGTGCCAAGCCCCAGATGTTGGGGCCGGCAGGGGTCTGCGTGTCTGACCACCCCATCTGCTCAGCTGCTCATCGAGACTCAGATGAGGGCGGGTGGATGGCCGTTTGGGTTCAGAGGTTGTGACAGCTGAGGAGGTGGGAGAAGAAGAGCTGGCTTGGCCGAGACCTTGAGGCCCCAGACGTTCTGGGCCTCCTGCTGAGAAGCGGGAGGGGGTGGGCTTGCCCCTCGAGGTCCCCTGGGCTGCGTGTGACGTCCTCCTCTTGCTGCTGCTTCCCCAGGTTGGGGTGACTCAGTGGGAACGCCGTCGGAGCGGGGCATGACGTACGACGCACTCCATGTTTTTGACTGGATCAAAGCGCGAAGTGGAGACAACCCTGTGTATATTTGGGGCCATTCCCTCGGCACCGGGTAAGAATTCCCCACGTGGCCTTTGCAGGAGCAGGTCTTCACGGGCGACTGTCCAGCCCAGGCTCTCCTAGGGGCCCCGGTGTCCTCTGGACCCTGTAGCACTATTAGTGCTGTGATGGGAGCAGGGGATGAAGCACCACAGAGACCACGAGGGGCTTGAGATACTTCAGCTCCTCAACCCAGGAAGTGACGGGAGGCACAACAGCAGTCGTGGAGGTGCCGTCTCCTCCGCAGGGAGGATGCAGACGCGCCTCAGCGGGACTGTGCCCTGAGGAGGTGGGTCCGAGCAGAGTGGGACAGGGCACTCGGGCTTCCCTTGGCCTGGCTGAGGACATATGTGCTGCCCAGCAAGCCCAGGAGCCGGGGCCTTGATTCTCTTTGCAAACAGTGGGCCCCTTAGCCCACGCTTGGCGTCGTCACCGGAGAACTTGGGGAGGCAGCAGTGGTGGTTCCCTTCCTCCATCTGCCAAGACAGGAAGCACTTCGATGTTCCACGTGAGCCGCCTGCATCGCTTCCACGGGCGTAGGGGCCAGTGTTTCTAAAGGAGCCCAAGACCAGCACCTGCTGTTTTTCTGCTGCCTTTCCTTTGGACGCGGTGGCTGCAGGCGGGTTGGGGCTGCAGGCGGGTTGGGGCCGCAGGCTGGGCAGTGCCCGGGACAGGGCCTCCTGGCCTGCCCTCGCAGGGGGACTGAACCCTGGACAGGAGAGCAGGCCATCCTGCCCTGGGTGTCTGCATGGGACCCGCCCAGGTTGGTCCCGGGAAGGCAGGAGGCCCCCAGGCCTGGCAGACTGCAAGTGCTGCCGCCCCCAGGAGCTGTGCAGGCAGACTGCAGCCTCCTCCCTGCTGGCGGGGCGGCCCTGGGCCCTGCTGTCCTCCTCCGTGTCCCGGCGGCACCCATACGGACCGGGTGTGAACTGGGGCGCCGCTGTGTGGCCTGAAGGGGCTGCTCCAGGTGAGGTGCATGCCTCGGGGACATGGAGGTGCCCTGTCGGAGGGGCTGGCTGACGGCTGGGGCATCTGTGCTCCCCCCGCCCAAAACCCCACTGGTCACTTCGCAGATCCCGGCTTCCTCGGTCACCTTTGAGTATTAGGAGGATCTCATCTGAAACAATTTTTGTCATAATTCAGCTGAACTTTTTTTTTCTTTCCAGAGTGGCCACAAACCTGGTGCGGCGCCTCTGTGAGCGAGGTAGGGGCTCGTGTGGGGTCACACGTCGTGGGGATGGCCCGGCTCCCATGGGCGGGTGGAGCGTTGGGGAGCCGGCTGTGCTCCAGGCCCTGGGGCTTCTCGTGAAGTGGGTGGTGGTGGACATGCCGTGCAGTGAGATGAGAGCAAGGCGCTGAGGTGGGGGCCTGAGCAGACCCTTGAGGGCCCACCCCCATTCCCCCGATCCGCCAGTGGCTGGCGGGGCCTCACCAGGGGCCGGGCTCCGCTGTGCTGTGCAGGGTGCGTGAATGGGGGTGGAGGACTGTGTCTCACTGGGGTTTCTTGCTCACCTCCCAGTCCCCCGCTTGTTTATCTAGAGACACCTCCAGATGCCCTCATATTGGAATCTCCATTCACTAACATCCGCGAAGAAGCTAAGAGCCATCCATTCTCAGTGGCAAGTACAGATCTTATTAAAAATGGACTTATTTTTATAATGAAAATAATTGCTATAGAATATAAAAATGACTGTAAGTAAATATGTATAATAAATAAATTTAAATATCATAAAATTATTTAAATAGTCTAATGAATACAAACTTTATTAAAAGTTAATTCTCATTTAGTTCTGGTCACTGGCCTGACTACAGAGCCACTCAGGATGTTTATAACTTCGTGCCAGGTAGAAGGATGGGGTCACAGCCAGGTCGCCTGAGGGTGGCTGTACCCATAGGAGGCCTTGCCCCCTGGCACGGTTTGCCCCCCTGGCATTGCTTGCCCATGGGGCTCAGTGCAGGCTGAGGGCGCTGTCCTGGCTGCCTCCCCAGGAGTGGAGCTGGTGGGCACCCCAGGAAAGCCCTGGTGGGGATTACATGCTGTTGGGCCGTCACTGGCCGGATTCGAGGCCTTGGACCCTCCATTTACAGGCCGGGCCCAGAGGAGGGTCCTCTGTACCCTGTTGCTTCCTCTTCCTCCTCCCACTGCTTCCGTGTGTCCAGGGGAGCCATGTTGGCCCCACCCGACCTCATGCTGCTCCGTTGCAGACAGAAGAGTCCTTTGTTGGGTCTCCTTTGATGTTGCTCTTCTCCCGAGTCGCACGGACCCCATTCCTTGGGGGTGGCAGCCTGTTGTGTGTGGGAAGCCTGGTCTCCTAGTCTGAGGTGTGGGAGCCCTGTTTGCGGGCAGCCCCCCTGCAGCTGGTCTGGGGGCCTCTTGAGCAGGGAGTCTGAGGGCGGGGGTCAGGAAGGGCAGGGGCGCCCCCCCCCCAGCTCCAGGGGGCCCACAGGTCAGCCTGCTCAGAAGCAGGAGTGACCCCCGGGCACACGGCACCTCTGTCTGGACCCTCAGCCCTGCGGGGGGTGTTTTAATTGATCCTCTGCTTGTTGTCTACATGTTGCCTCCAGATCTATCGATACTTCCCTGGGTTTGACTGGTTCTTCCTTGATCCCATCACAAGCAGTGGAATTCAGTTTGCAAATGATGAAAAGTGAGTACCATGGAAGAGAATTTAGAAAAACCCCAAGAACCCCCAGAATAAGTGTCTTGAGTCACGTTAACCAAGTAGGATAGGATTCTGAATACATAGGGATCTTTTCTAAGCAACACATCTCTGTAAAGGGAATGTCAGTTAGAGAAGGAGAACCAGGAATGTGGAAAGACTGTAGGATTAGATTAAAGAGTAGGAAGACAACATATTTTTGGTCCATAAAGCTGTTTTATTTGAAAATTATGTCAAAACCAGAACTCCTAAACAGGTATTAAAGCAGTAATAGTAACTGTTATTCAAAAAATGACTTTGCCTCAGCCACTGGTTTTGTGTTTGGTTATGGAAAGATGTTACGAAGTTTAATATTAAAAGTATTTCTCTGAGGTAAACCAGCAGTTACATGTTCTATTTAAGGACTGTTTCTTTGAACAATGTTCAGATTCTGCTGACATTATCTTTGTGATATCTTAATTTCATGGGGTTTAATTTCTTCAAAAAAAAGAAAAAGGAAAAATCCTTATCTGAATATGCAGTTAACATTTAAAAATCTACATTTTTCAAAGAAGAGTTATCTGAGTAGACTGGGTTCCCTCTAAAAATGACAACGATGAGAAAGCCACCTTTGGCTGCCCCCCCGCTGAGCCTGGGTGAGTGCTGGTGGGCCGGCCGGCCCTCACCCACTGGAAGTCAGGAGCCCCAGCTTGGTGGGCAGATCTGTTCCCAAATATTTGGTAAGGTGACAGCGTGTGAGGGGGGCCTCCAGAGTCAGAGAAGCTACGAAGCAGCTTTGTGGGTGGAAGTCCAGAAAAGATGTCACCCGTCAAAGCGTGACTCGCACACCAGCAGCCCTCCACCCTGGGAGTGGAACGTGGTGGGCAGGTGAACTTGCGAGCCGCTAGCAGCAGTTGCAGACTGCCAGAGTTGGGCCTCTGAGGGGCGGTGCGCCCCCAGGCCTGGTCCTGCCAGGTGCCAGGCTTGCCCCGGGGCTGCCCTTGTGAAGTCCCCAGATCAGCATGGGATCGCCAACAACAGGTATCTGCTGCGTCCAGCAGCTCCCCATGAGACCTCAGTGAGGGGCGCCTAGGAGACCCCAGGCCCATCCAGTCCTTCTGTTAGGTGGTTTGCTGAAGAACAGGATCCTGTGAACCTGTTGAGAATGTTCATTTACTCGAAACTCTCAGGAGTGACCTTAAATGTCATTTACACGAAGGATGAATTAGAGGGTGGCTCTTTTGCCAACAGATGTCCAGTAAAGTTCATCTGAGTGAGTTTCCTGGCCCACCTAAATTACTTCGTTTGTAAATGTTGTTTTGTAACTTTTTAAGAATAGTCTACTAGCAAAAAAAATAATTTTTAATTTCCAGGAAATATTCAGGGACCCGATTTGGTGAATGAATTGATCTCTAGATTTGACTGGCACCTGTCACCTAGAATAGATATTGATGGAAACATCTAAGAAATCAACTGCTAGTTCTCTATTAAAATGCCTAGTCTGAGGCGTTCCACACCACGGTGAAGCGCTCTCTAAGTCAGGTCCCTGCTGTGGGCAGGGCTGGGAGCCCAGGAGACCCCAGCTCCTCCTGGGGGCCGGTCCAGCGCCTTTCTCCCTCCCTGCAGCGTGAAGCATATCTCCTGCTCCCTGCTCATCCTGCACGCCGAGGACGACCCTGTCGTGCCCTTCCAGCTTGGCAGAAAGGTGGGTGTCCAGCGGGCGTCGGGCAAACTCATGTTCGGTCCAGGCTAGGCCAGGCGGGTGTGGAGGGTCCTGCTGCTGGCAGGGCCCCTTGTGAGGGAGAGGGCAGAGGAGGTTGGCAGCAGGGTCGGGGCAGGGCTGGACAGCTGATGCCGCCCCAGAAGGAAACGTGAAAACAAGCAAATGAAAATCTCCTGGGTCCCCCGTACAGGGGACTCAGTCAGGAGGGCTTGCCAGTTACTGGCTGGAGGGAAAGAAGCCTTGATGACGAGGCTCCCCCGGTGGCTGGAATTGGTACAGAACTCTCACCTCTTCTCTTGCCTCTGGGATGGGACTGACGACAGAGGGTGCCACGTTGCCTCTGTGTCTGCTTTTGCTGTATTTGCTTTGCCTTTGCTGCCAGGAAGCCTGATTAAATTTGTAGGTGGGGGTAGGGTGGGAGAGAGCACTGTCTGGCCATGGCGCTGGCCTGCTAGAGGGCGCGACGCCCAGGCCACATCAGACCAGGCCTGAGGCAGGTGTGTGAGGGCCAGGTCCTTCCCTCCAGCTGGTTCGGGCACGTGACCTGGCCATCCTGGGCTGGGAGGAGGGGGCTGAGGTGGCATAGGTCCTGAGCCACCTTGTTGGCGGGCCTTGACCCAGGCACACGGCAAAGTTTGAGGCACACAGCCCACCCAGCCCCAGGGACTGAGCCATCGGGGCTGCTCCTGGCACTCAGGCCACCACCGCATCCCGTAGCAGGTGGCTCTCTGTGGTGCTGCAGGCCCCTGAGGAAGGGCGGTCTGCAAGACAGGCGTGAGGATGGAGAGGGTCTTGAGTGGTGGCCCCGAGGGTCCCTGCTGTGGGCGAGGCAGGCTGCAGGGTGCTGTGCATGGGGGCCTTGGGCTGCTCTTTGGAGACAGTGGCCATGGGCTGCTCTCTGTTGCAGGGGGAGGCCAGTAGGCAGGTCACCCCCAGGCCCTGGGCGCTGACCCGCCTCTCCCTCCCCCAGCTCTACAACATTGCTGCACCGTCACGCAGCTTCCGAGACTTCAAGGTTCAATTCATCCCCTTCCACTCGGACCTTGGCTACAGGCACAAGTACATCTACAAGAGCCCTGAGCTTCCACGGATCCTGAGGTGAGGCGCTCTCCTCTCACCTGCGATGCCGTCCTGCGTGGCGATGGCTCAGGCGTGTGCGGCCGCAGCTGCAAAAGCCATTTCGGGGCCGAGTCACAGTGTGGGGTCAAGAGTGTCACCCCTCCCTCCTGGGCCGTCCCCACCGTCAGTAGGGCTGTGATCTCCCTGTGATGCAGGTCGTGCAGCGCAGACACCACAGCTGCTTTGGGTCAGGCCTCCATCCCTTCCCATAGGCCCGTCAGGTTGCTGCTCCTGTGCGTGGGGCACAGGGGGTGCAGGTCTGGGCCAGCTCCTCAAAAGCCCCAGCTGCTTCTGGAAGGGAGGCTGTGCCCCTGGCTGCACTGCGCTGGCTGAAATCCTGGGCCAGGACGTGGGCTGCCACCCCGGGCACCCATCTCGAGCTTGGGCGCAGAGCCTGAGGATGAGGGGTGCACTGGTGGCAAAGCAAAGGGTTTGGATGGACCAGGCACTCCCTGCCTTCCGCTGGAGGGTGCAGGCAGCCTGCACGTCCCGGCTGGGTGGCCTCTGCTGAGCCCGGGGTGCTGGAATCGGCCCTCGGTGAGGTGTGTGCCGAGTGGTTACACTTTGCCCTTGAGGTTCCAGGGGCGTTCCTTTGCAGTTTCTTGCCTCCCGGAGGTGGGTTGCTGCGAGGGGACAGTAATGAGTATGGGTTTGCTCTGGGACTATGGTTTTTCCCCATAAAAGGAATACATTACATAAAATGTAGACCAGAGAATGGCTCCAACATCGGGGTGCAGTTAGTGACCCCATCCTTGCTCCTGTGTGTCAGGACTTAACTTGGGCACTGCCTTTGGCGCCCTGCTTGTTTAACTCACAGGGTTTTCTGAGCGGAAGTGTGGTCCTCCAGGCTCCTTTGCGGCCTCCCCAGGTGGGCTGTAGGAGGACCACAGGAGGTGGGGTCTCAGGTTTGGTCTCAAGAGGTTTGGCCGACAGGTTTCCTCCTCTGGTCCAGGGAATTCCTGGGGAAGTCGGAACCAGGGCGCCAGCACTGAGTGTTACTCGCCACCTGAAGGAGCATGAAGATGTCTGCCCTTGTCCCCCTCTTCCTCCGGCCAGCCCGGCACCCTGGAGATGTGCCTGGAGAGAGAACTCGGATGCCAGCGGGCCAGGCAGAGGAGGCCCTGGCAGACCTGAGGCGCCCGCCCCGGGTGGCTGGGAGCACAGGTTTCTGTGGACAGCGTGGGGGGCGGGCATGTGGCCCTCTCTCCCTCTTGCTGCCACTCAACCTGAGGTCTTGTTGGGAAGACAGTGACAGAGCTTTCTGGCCATCGGCTAGTTGATCCCACACTTCCTGAGCTGGGCACCAGGAGCCTGGGGCAGGAGGCGTGGGGTCTTGGGACCACGTTGAGCTTTCTGGCACCACCCTCAAGAATGTGGGGAAACTTGGGTTCTTTCTGTCCCTTCCCAGAACGGACTCTAGTGGTTCCATCAGCCCCTCCTGCCGTGTGCACCCCGCTTGCCTTCCTTGGTGTCCGTGCCTCCCTGGGCGGCCCCACTGCTCCCAGCGGGGGAGGTGCCCGTGGTCTGCCTTCCTCCGATTTCCACCCACCTGTCTACCTAACCTGGCCTTAGACGGAGCATTTATTTAAGAATAAAATCGTGGTGGTGGTCTGTCTGATTTCTCAGTGACGCCTCCAGCCCAGGCCCTACCCACAGTCCCAGGCCACTCTCAGGACCCGACCATATGGGAGGTGGTATTGGCCAAGGATCATGGGCCCTTCTTTCCCGCTTCCTTCCAGACACTGAGGCCCAGCACGGAGGGGCGTTATCTCTGGGGAAAGGAACGTTCACGGTGGGGAGGTGGAGATGGCTTTTCCAGGCGGAGCAGATGGCATTTTTCTAAAAACCAGGCCTACGCAGGTGACCTTTCCAGCCTTATAGTTAACAAGCTCGTTGAATGTTGCCGTGTCGATGGACAGGTGGTGGGGTTTAGGCTGCTGGAGTCCAGGGACTCTTCTGGCCCGCGAGCATTGCCCTGTTCACTCACTGGTGGTGGCGCTTGTGTTGTTTGGCTTTTTGCGAAACCAGCCTCCCCTGCACGTGTGCCGCTCCCAGCCAGCGCCTGCCAGCTGTCCACTTCTCACCTCCCCACTAAGTGCCCTCTCTCCCAGGAGAGGGTGTGTGGCTTAATAAGGGGGCTTCGAGCTGTGCAGCACAGGGTTTGTCCCAGGTCGGAGGACTTCAGCCCACCCGGGTCTCTCCTGATGGCAGGCCTTCCTCCCCTAGATCGTCAGGCTCTGGCACTTTCCAGTCTCAGCAGCGCAGAGATTCCCCAGGGTGGGGAGGGGCTTGTTTACCTGCCCCCCTTGTGGCCTGTTAGCAGCTATGCCCTGGCTGGAAGCCCAGAAGCAGGTCACACCCTCTTTCTGAAGCACCTTAGAGCTGCCCAACGTGATTCTTGTATCTGGAAAACCCATGTCTTTCTTAAACCAGGTTTGAAACGGAACAGACCTTCCTGAGGTCAGTTTGTCAGTTATCTTCTACTGGACGGGTTTACTCTGCACTCCTGGTATCTAATTCAGGTGTGAGCACGGCCTGCAGGGCCCCACCCCGTCCCCCAGCTTCATGTCTCCTTGGATTTCCGTCAGAGCTGGGACACCCATCCCCACCTGACACCGTCTTCATGTAACTAAAGCACGAAGTGCCCGCCTGGCCAGGGCAGCCCCTTCGTGCTTTTCTCAGTCACTGAGGCTCCTGGAGGCCCTGCAGCTCAGAGCCACATCCCCAGCTCGTCTTGACCGACGAGGCCGTCTAGACCCGGCCTGCTCTGCCTGGGCTCAAGTCTGCATCTTGTTTTTCTTAAAATTTTGTCTATGTAAGTTGCCTCAGATTTTTGGGGGGGGGGGGGGAATAAGGTAGGCTATAAAGTAAAAATACAAGCTGTTAGTGTTTTTACAGGTGTCTGACCGTCTGAAGATAAGGAAGCATAAGGGATCGTGGGGCTGGTAGCTGCCGCCCTTGTCAGCTGTCAGGTAATTAGTAATCAGGTCTACACATCTCTGCCTGGTGGCATCTCAGCTTATTACCTCGGTCTGAGCGACTAAGCTTACACTGTGGGTTAGAACTGACCCTTTAATGGGTCACAACAGTCGGTGCTCAGGAACAGCAAGAGATGTGCACAGCTGTGAACTGGGGTCGTCAGATGCATGTGTCCCAGGAGCTGCCCCAGACCTGAGACCAGGAATGTGCATCTCAGGTGCCCCCAACCAAGGGGCGGCTCGCACATCCCACCACCAGCAGGGGTCCACGGCGTTCTTGGGTACTTTGGGTAACAATAAGCCCCGAGTCACATCCCTCTGGGTTCTTGATTTAACCTGCAGCCATACAATTTGGGGTCGGGGGGGGGGGGGGGAGGAGTTTTGGTCCCCAGGGCGTTCCACTTCCCAGGACCAGGAGTGGGTGGCAGAAGATGGGTGCAAAAAACAGTACAATTCACACCAAAAATGCCAACACCCAGGAGACAGTTTTCCAAGTGGCTGGGTTTGACGGTTCAGGTACTCGTGGCTCTAAGCCCCACATGCAGCTGGGGGTGAGAGAACTTTCTGTTCTCAGTCCTGGAATGATGGACCATAATTTAGCCCGGCTGGGACATGGACTGCCCTGGGCACAAGAGTGACACACAGAGGCCAGATCAACTGAGCACAAGCAGGAAGGTTTAATCCGTTTCTCACACGAGGCAGTGACAGTGAGGGGCACAGTGATGGTTACACTCGGCCTAAGGGATGGGCAGCAGAGGGCGCTGGGGATGCAACCACAGACCCTCACGCCTCTGGTGACCTGAGCAGTCAGGATGGGGATGAGGGCAGGACCCTGTGCCACCCAGGTCCAGCATTTGAGGAGACAGCCTCCGGAAGCTTCCGCCCACAGCTCCTGCCTGCTCCCTGGCCCTGTCCTTCCCACCTGCTCACCCGCCCTCCCCAGCACCAGCCTGCTCTCTGGGCAGAATGGAAAGTGGGCTCCTCTCTGGGCCCACTCAGTCCTTTTCCAGACCAGGTTGTCATGCTGCTGGGAGGAGGGAGGCCGGCCTCCCGTGAGACCGGAAACGCACCCTCCTGGACTCGACGGGCACAGATCTGCAGCGGGGCTGGGTGTTCAGCTTCACCCAGCAGAAGTAGGGACCCCACCTGGGTCCCCAGGGCCAGGTGAGAACATCCCAGCATTGCCTCCCCAGGCACTAAACTTCAAAAGTGCTATTTTTAGTTGCTAAAACAAGGAAAGGCTTCAGCTAGTTTCATTTCCTTGTGAAAAATCTTATGAAAAAGCAAAACCAAACGAATTCTGCACCAGCCAGCCTTGTCCCAGCCAAAGCTCCCTAGACGCTGGACACAGGTGTTGTCCCCAGTGTCACTCTCAGTTGTCCTGGGGCCTCTTTATCTGATCAATCTGGAAACCCCGGGCTGGGTGCCCACACAGCAGCTATGAGGACATGGCCTAGCACAGTGGACCCTCCCTGCATGGCCAGGAGGCAGAGCTGGGCCAGGGAGGACTGGGGCCACACTGGACGAGGTGCTGCAGAAACATACACGGCCCCAGGCTTTACCACGGCTACCTGGCCGGACCCCAGAATCCAGAGGCTCAGAACTAAAAACGAGCTCACACAAGGCGTTTGCAAGGCTGCAGGGAGCCCAGCAGACAAGTCCACCTTCCCCCACCTCCATGGGACAGGTGGGCAGAGCAGCAGGCCAGCTGCCCTGCTCAGTGCTGTGGGCTCTGCTTGCCTGCAGGAAACGGGGGAGCATCTCACCTCAGCATCTTCCCCCAACCCAACCCAACCCCCGAAAGCCACCACCCGGATCCCCATGGCCGTCCCGGAAACAGCACTGAAAAAAGCAGGGTGCTGGTAAAGTGCTTGGAAACGGGCAGTCAGCAAGAAAACAAACGCCTCTGGTCCCGAGGGGGAGGGTGGAGGCCTAATCCCTGGGGAGGCTGGGGGGCGGGGTCTTCAGGGCAGAGGGCTCCACGCCCCAGATGTCCCGGGCGTACTCCGTGATGGTCCGGTCACTGGAGAACTTGCCCGAGCAAGCGATGTTCCTGATGACCTTTTTGGTCCACTCCTTGGGGTTCTGTAGAGGGAAGCGGTGCTCGGTGACCTCGGGCTGTTCCCAGATGCGCTTAGGCCCTGGGCAGCCAACCAAGAGTTCACTGGGAAGGGGGCCCACCCACCAGAAAAGTTTCCAGATGACTAGACAGAGGTCCTGCTGGGGTGCGGCGCACACAATGCACAGACACCCCACCAGAGGAGTATGCGCCCCCAGACTGCAGCCAGCACCAGGAGGGGCCTCCCCGAAAGGAAAGCAAAGTTCCTCCCGGAGCCCGGAAGATCACTCGGTTTCTAGGCCCCCTCCTGTTCTGTCACAGGAGGGAACATCAGGGGCTGTTTCCTCGGGGGGGGGGGGGGGGGGGGCGTGGGTGGGAGGGATGAGACGTGGGCAACAACTCAGACACACAAACCCCTCAGGCTGTGTCCAAGAATCTGCTTGAACGACCTGGGCAATGAACCATCTGCCCCAACAACTGCACAGTCACGCCCCCATCGCCAGTGTGCCCTCCTGCTGCCATCCTTGGCTGGGTGCACAGGGTGGAACACCCTCCTTTCCCTCCCCAGGTTCAGGAGCTGAGTCTTCCCAGGAGACCCCACTGGACATGCACACTCTCTGTGGGCCACGCCAAGGCAGGGACACAGGGCCGCGGACTGGGGAGCTGGCTCCCGCAGCCCCACCTTAGAAACTCGGCTCCTTAGAGCTACAAGTCCTTGTTCTACTTGCTGTCAGATCTGTCACTTTTACAAGGAATCGTTCGTCTTCTCATTTTAAGCACAGAAAGGTCTTCACTGCTTACAAGGCCCATCCCTCACCTCAGGCTCTCCTGATCACACCCACGTGGGCGGTCAGATGGCGGGCTAGGGTGTGCAGAGCCTCCAGAAGGAAACTCCTGCCCTGCTCACCTGCTCTCTGTGGCAGCTGCCCAGAGGCTGCAGGGGAAAGTGCGCTGGTGTGGACAGCAGCCTGGGCAGAGGGCCAGCCGAGTCAGTCCCTGAGCAGGAAATGAGGAAGCCCAACCTGCCCTGGGCCACTAGATGAACTGTGACCTCCTGGGAGTGGCCCGAGACAGCAGGACGCAGCCACACCCTGCTGCTTCGCTGCCAGGGCCCAAGGACCTTACCCGGTACAGCTGGTCCACCCGGGCCTGGCACGCCACGTATGCCTCATAATCCGCAAACACCTTGAACCTGAAATGGGAGACAGGAAGCTGGGCTGGGTGGGTGACGAGTGGGAGGTCAGGAAACGGGCCTGGCTGGCTGTCTCCTCATGCTTTGCAGGACAGGGGTGACCACGGGGACTACTCTGTGAGCAACACTTCTGTCCTGGGGACGCTATTCTAGAAAAACCTTATTTTAACCCAGTGTTCTTTAAAGAACCCGTGCACGTGGGTCAGAGCTGCACAGGCTGAGGCCTCCCGCCAATTTCACCTCCAGGGGAAGGGCACAGGGTGACCACAGGCTCCATCACCATCTGTTCTCAGATCTCACGGGCTGAGAACTGGTGGTGCAGGATTTATGGACACAGAAACACGTTTTGTTTACGATTGAGTCAGAAACACAATTCATGAAACTCTGTAAAGTCCCTCCTTGATCACAGACCTCAGCAGGGCCAAGCTCCCAGCCCCGGGCGTGTGTGGAGTTACGAGATCGATCGGGTCTAACAGAAGCCAGCTGACAGCATTCATCAAAAAGTGACAGACTAAACCAAAGGAACTGCCAGTGGAATAGAGGTCGATTCTCAGCCTTTGACAGACTCAGCTTTTACCACCTGGGTGGAGAAGAGGCCTGTCGTCAGAGAGAGCACTGCCGACCTATAACAAGTGCTGTGCAAGGCTGTGCCCCGGGGAGCAGAACCCCGTGTCAACGGCCTCGTAAAACACTAACCATGTGGTAACCCACGGCCTCACAAGCTCATTCCACCTGAACCACTCTTGGGCTCCCCATTAAACCCAGGCTCCCTCTGCCCCGAGGAAGTCACCTCCAGCCCGCCCAGGCGACGCTTGTCACTCCCGTCCAAGGAGGTCAGCTGGTGCCGGGGGCCTGGGGCTGGACCTGGCAGCTGGCAATCCCACCACCAGGCCCCCAGGCTCGCTGAGCACCGTCAGAAGCCCCACAAACCCTGGCCCCTGGGTGCAGCCGAGCCTCTCTGGCCGTGGGCTGAGGTGAGGGTGAGCCTCACCGAGGCCCAGGCTTGGCCCCAAACAACGTGCAGTTTTCAGCCTGCCAGGGGGACCCTTTGACCCATCGGTGAGGGACGAGGGGCCTGTCTCACCTGTCATGGTTCAGCAGCATGTCGACGACACCCTTGAAACAGTCGGGCTCCCTGGGGGAGAAGAAGCCGCTGCTGATCTGGTCCACGGCCTGCCGCAGCTCGGGCAGGGAGTCGTAGTACTCCCGGGCGTTGTACCTGTGGGGAGATGGCAGCCGCATGGGCAGACGCTGGGGCCGTTTGTGCCTCAGGCCCAGGACAGCCAGGGGGGATAGGCAACTACAGGCACTGGGAGGTGGACATGGGCCGTGAGCACATCAATTCCACCTCCTCCTTTTACTGTTACAGACACGTGGTTGCTAGAGGACGTACAAGTCACATGCATGGCTCTGTCGCAGTCCTCCGAGAGAGGATGCTCAGGCAGCCCCGCCCCCCCCCCCCCCCCCCCCAGTGCCAGGATGTTGCAGAAGAAAATGACATGTGAAACCAAGCTGGAGAGACACCCTGTGACCATTAGGGAGTCTGGGGAGAGGGAGGCGTGTGGCAGACATGGGACAGGGCCGAAAGGGCCAACGCTCACAGGCTGACAAGGTTCCGACTGTTAGGGTTCAGCAGCTGGTGCCTGAGGCCTCAACAACTCCCCTGAGGGATTTTAGGCAACTAGGCAACTTCAGTTGCACAGAATTAGGCCGGGCTGGGACCCCTCACAGTATCCAAGGGTGTGAAAAACAAGTAGAGGAGATCTGAGGTCTTGAGAGGGACACACACCCTTTCCGGTCCAGGGCTTCCACGTCCTCCACCCGCAAGCCAAAGATGAAGAGGTTCTCGGCCCCAGCTTCCTCAGCCATCTCCACGTTGGCTCCGTCCATGGTGCCGATGGTGAGGGCCCCATTGAGCATGAACTTCATGTTGCCTGTGCCCGAGGCCTCGGTGCCCGCGGTGGAGATCTGCTGTGACAGGTCGGCGGCGGGGATCACTGCAAGGCGGCGAGAACAAGACCCGTCAGCCATGAACCGCTCAACACGAGAGAATTGGAACAGCACAGCAACACCATGCACTGACCACACCACCTGTACGGCTCCCTTTTTTGACCCAGGGCAGCCTGAGGCAGAGGATCCACAGTGGAGACGCCTGAGAAGCCCTGCAGGTGGCAAAGGACCTTTGTTCTGGAACCTTCCGTGGACCAGGGCCAAATCAAAGCCTGGTGTTGTCATCATTCCCTTGTATCCTGACATCACTGCTGTCTTATTCGATCAGCCCCGCAGGCTCCTTAAATGGCTTAAAGAGGAATCCGACTCACAGCACCAGAGGACTGGGGACAGCGGGGGGACAATCTTCTTGTGGCCACACGCACCAAAGTCACTCTGTGCCGTTTACAGACTGGCATAGCGGCCAAGACACAACCCCATCCGTGGCCCTGCAGCTTCTCCCAAGTGTGGGTTCCCTGCGTGAGTTTCTCCATGTGGCAGCAGGAACGCAGCCTCCGTCCTGCCTGCCTTGGCATCCCTGCTCCCACGTCCTCAGCTCGTTCTCAGAGCTAATGCTGCTTCCCTAACCCAGCTGAAGGGCACTCGGGGTCAGCCAAGACCAGAGCCCAGCCCCTTCTTCAAGGTCAAGTCCAGGTGCCAGGATAGAGACACAGGCACCCCCGGCCCCTCAGGCAGAGGGACATGGGCAGACGGGATGGTGGACACGTTACCACAGCCAGTCCAAGAGCTGGGGGAGGGTGTGGGGCCCAACTCCAGGCTGGCTGTCCCCAAGGTCAGTTCTAAGGAAGCGCAGGCACTGGCCTGGGAGTGCCAGGCAGCGGCCGTAAGTTGGTCTAGAAGCTCAGTGAAACGCTAACCCCAACCCAACCCCCGAGCCACACATGGTCCATGGCAGTGGCGGGACCACAGGGATGGTCCTGATCCGTCCGCAACGGAGGAGGAGGGAGTGCGTGAACCTGCCCTTCACTCAACGCCTGGAGGGCAGCGCAGTCTCATGCATCAGAGGGGCTGCTACTCGGGCCACAGGTCCAGGCTCAGGTTTCCCAGCACTTCCTGCCAGGTCTCCGGAAGTGGCTGGCTTAGAAGGGCCTGTCCAGCTCAGGACAGCTATGCTCCGAGGCACATCTGGCCACAGGCCCTTCTCCAGATGGCAACACACACCCAGTACCCCCAAAGTGGAGTGGCCCCAGGCTAAACCCTCGCAGAGCAGGTGCAGGACGCCAGGCCAGAGTGGACAGGTGGGGATGAGCAGAAGCATCCTCTGGGGGACGGGGAGGGCCAGCAAGAGGGAGCCCCGGGGCAGAGGAGCGAGGAGGGGGAGCAGTGGGAAGTTCAGAGACCAAGGATGTGTGAGACCGAGGACGACCCACACACTCGGTGGCAGCAGGGCTCCCCCAGAGCCAGGCCAGGGGTGGGGGGCCCTCTGGCTGGGCAGCCTGGTGTTGGGGCTGTTAATCCGTCTGAAAGCAAGACAGGCCCTGACCACAGAGGACCACTGGCTGCGCCCAGGTAGGGCAGGCTCACCTTTCTCGGCCAAGGACACTCTGTAGTTCTCCAGGAAGATCACTTTGAGCCTGTCGCCCACGACCGGATCGTGGTTGACGACGTCGCCGATGGACGTGACCAGCTTGATGATCATCTTGGCCATGTGGTAGCCGGGCGCTGCCTGGAAAGGGGGAGGGGCGCTCAGCAGACACCCTGTGCTCAGGGGCATGGCAGGGTCGCCGGAGCCCGGGCTGCACATGCCCAGCCGAGTGGCTCTGCCAGCGGGGCGGTCCCACGGCAGGGGAGGGGTGGGCTGAGGCCATGGCATCCCTGCGTGTCCTGCCCTCAACCTGGCAGACGGACCCACAGAGCGCGGCGCCCCACCCGCTTCCTCGGCTTCAACCGAGCACCTCTCATGACGGCGCCTCACCCACGTGCACAAATCTGTCAACCTCAAGCTTGGTTTTCTGATTCTAGTTGGTTTTTTCAAAAATGGAGAGAGGGAACAAGGACCTCTGAGAACTGACTACCGACTTATAGGAAATGCAGGGAAACAAGGAAAGTACTGGGAGATACCAGAGGGACGCGGTTTGGGGAAGACACACAACCCGATTTCTGTAACAAATTGCAGGGAAAAAAAAGAGGGGGACGTGGAGAAAAACCTACAGATGAAGAGATTTAAGAGACACAGCCACCCGTCACCATGTGAGAACCTTGCTGGGTCCTGATTCAAACAAGCTCAAGGTATTTGTAGCTGTCACAAGACCGCTGCGTGTGGCCCTGGCTGGATATTTAATGATGTGGAGGAATTCTTGTCAAGTGTTTTAGGTGTGATGGTGGCGCTGTGTGGTTTTGCAGGAAAACATCACTGTGAAGACAACTGATTAAGTTCTTAGGGTTGAAGTGTTATAATGTCTGTAATCTATCTACTATGAAATGGTTCAGCAAAAGTCTGGGGGACAGGTTTGTGGATGTTCTACACTTCTGTTTTTCTCTTTTTAAAAATGTTAATTTAAAAAAGTTAACATTTTTTAACTTTTTGAAAGTCCACATCTCTAAAATGCATACGGAAATACTGACAAAACAGCATGCTGGGGTGGGGTGGTGGTGGAATGAATTGGGAGATTGGGATTGACATATATACACTAATATGTATGAAATAGATTAAGTTAAAAAAAAAAAAAGAAAAAGAACCCCAGCATGCTGTCCGGAGTCTGCTTTAGAAACATCAGGAGTCGTGGGGCCGGGGGACGGTGGCAGAGACAGAACAAGACGGGCCTGCCTGTGAGGTGCCCCCACCTTCATATGTGCTCAAGTAAGAGGCGAGGACAGTCCTGGGCCCACCTGCAGCCCCCGTGAAGCAGCTGTGCCCAGGCTTCTGGGAAAAGTGGCAGAGGGTGGGGACGCGGGCCCTAGAGCGCGGAGCCGGGTGATGGGACCCACTGATGCCTGCCGGCGATACGCTGGGACTCTGAGATCCCACGCCCAAAAGCACGTGTAAATAAAACGAATAAGGCCAGGCTGAGCCGAGAGCAGGCGCACGTCTGGCTGACGAAGCAGCCAGCGACTCACGCCTACTTGGCGCACCAGTGCAGGGGAGGCGTGGATATCCGGCAGTCACAAGAGAAATGGCGCTGCCCCGTGAGAGCCCAGTAGAGACTGGCCCTTGGGGCTGGGGACCCCACTCCCCTGGGCCGGGCAGGCAGGGGCCCCATGCAGCTCCCTCCTGTGGCTGGGCTGATGGAGCCTGAGCTGGCCCAGAGGCACACCTGGGGCCAGGACCTCTGGGCTGTGTGTGCAGGTTGGTGCCCGGCCACCCGCAGCATCCAGCCCCGATGCAGAGACGCTGCTGAAAAGCACGGTGGTTCGTGCATCCCCGACCAACGCCAAGCAGGAACCAAGAAGACGTCCCCTCACCTTGCCCCCGATCATGACGGTCCTGGGCACAAAGGCCTGGGCTGGGTCCTTCTTTATTCCTGCAGGACAAACAAAAAGAGAGCCACGTGAAGCCCCTGGAGCCAGACATGCCTGAGCCCTGGGACAGGCCTCGGTGACAGTGTCTTCAGAGGCCAGCCCGACACAGGTGCTGCACTGCCAGGAGCTCCCACTTACAGAATTCTACACTTGGTCCAGGTTGGTTTGGAAGGCCAGCCAGGAGCAGACTCTTCCAGAAAGTTCAGTGGAAAAGCTGTGCCTTTGTGTCCAGAACAGCCCAACACAGGAGCTTCTCTGGGTCTGGTCACCAGGACTGAAGGCCCTTGCACGTGATGGGTACTCAAAAATGGGGTGACCTTGGGATGGTGGTGATTCACCGTCAGCCTGCGAGAGGTGTCAGTGAGACCCCAAGCCCCCCCCGTCACTGGGACAGAGGCTAAGAAGCCCCCCAGACCTCTTCTGTACAGGAGCAGACAGCTCACCTCCAGCCCCAGCAGAATGAGATGTCTTCACCAGGCCACTGGTTTCCAGATTTCAGCTGGGGGGTGGGGGCAGGGAGTGTCTACAGAAGTGACAGGCCGCCCTAGATGGCTTTCACCAGAGTCAGGAATCGGCCGCAAGGTTTACAGGAGCCACTAAAGGGTCGCGGCTGATCTGTAACCTCTGTCTTCAGGTTCTAGTAGGAACACGGCCGTCCCTTAGTTCTGAATCTTCCCGCTTCCAGATTGTGGACAGAGTAACAAAGAGAACAGGAAAAAAATAAAGCCAAAACCCCACAAACCACATTTTTACGAAAACTAGTAAAGAAGAAAAATACGCTAACTCCAGATCACTGAGCAAGTCCTCCTGGGTCATGGGATGGGTGGGAGGCAGGGCTGCGAGCTCAGGGTCTCAGGAACCCCAGCCTCCCGGGGGCTGTGAGCGGGGGAGGCGGAGGCAGGAATGAGCCCCAGGGAGCCGGGCGGGCAGAGCCTGTCGGCACCCCTCCTACACAGAAACCTTGGAAAGGGGGTCTGGACATCCTTGTGGACAGAGGCCCACAGGGCCATGACGCCTCCTGAGCCAGCCTTGACTTGGAGCCCCAGAGAGGCATCACAAGCTGGGGAGGCCTGCGGCTGCCTTGAGCTCACGAGGCCCCGGCCAGCTCCTCAGACACGAGTGACCAACCTGAACACACGGCTTTGCCACAGACAAGGGCAGTGGAAGCAGCCTCCCTGTGAGTCTCCAACCTGTGAGGACTGTCGACGCAGATGGGAGACCACAGCGCCGAAACGCAAGACCCCGGGAGAAGGCAGAACACAGGTGACAAGGCAGAACTGCCCCACAGAGTGCAGCCCGATCACAGAAGCCAGGAGGGCGGGGAGACGTGCAGAAAACACAGTAGACACACAGAGTGTGGAAGCGGGGCCAGCAGACAACATGGAACAGAAAAGGAGGGAGAGCTATCAATAGGCAAAAAGAAGGTGGTGGAAGAAACCAACCACACACGTCACTGGAGCCCCAGGAGAAGAAAGCCAAACACATGTTTTAATGTATTTCAAGGAAACTTCCTAGAAATGATATAAGATATCAACCACCATCCTCAGAGTGCCCGAGCATCAGGAAAATTGACCCACAACAGCCGGCACCCAAGACACAGCCGAGTGGAATGAGCACAAGAGAGCAGCTCACTCCAGACCCACCCTCCAGATGGCGCTGCTCAAGGAAAGAACGGGAGACTGAGAACATCGCTTCAGCGGAACCACCCTTCCTGCAAGTGGCCACAGACTACTGTGGACATGGAAGACCTCGGGGCACAGGAGCTGGGCAGAAGGGCGACCGGACGGCCCTGTAAGAGGACTGGGCGTCTCATCGCAGACGGAAACCAGGTCAGATCGAGGCGAGGATGGCAGAGCAGCACCACGTTGTGCGCTGCATACACGCAGGTGGACGAGCGGGCGGGGGGCGGGTGACACGTGCCCTGAGGGCCCCATCGGAATGCCGCAGGCGCCCCGGACGCTCACCGCCGAGCAGAAGCAGCACCCTGGGCAGCAGGAAGGCGCCGGTCACAAGAGGTGACGGGGGGAAGGGCAGGCCACCCAGCGACTGGCCCTGCCGCTCACAGGCAGGGGATTCGGGGACGCCGCCCGGGAAACGACAAAGAAAATGCAGAAAAATCACAACTGCAGAAGAAAACCACAGCAAAGAGCACAGAACAAAGTCTCCGTGAACTGTCTGGCCCGGGAGGCGCGCCCTTCCGCCAAACGCACAGGAGGGCCCTCACCCGGGCCTTTTCTGAGGGTCGGGTCAGAACCATTCAACCCAAACTAGCAACCGTCCTGTCACTTCACTGTCTCACGAGCGAGCGGATCCCTCGAGACGGAGTCTCCCTCACTGGCAACTGGAGAGCTGATGTTCTCGAGGGGAGCTCTGCGTCTTGGAAAGTATTTGGTTCCTTTATTTTCAAAATTAGTATTTGCTTTACTACATTACAAGATCTTAAGAACCATGTTTTGGGCTTCCCTTGTGGCACAGTGGTTAAGAATCCACCTGCCAATGCAGGGGACACAGTTCGAGCCCTGGTCCCGGAAGATCCCACATGCTGCGGAGCAACTAAGCCCGTGCACCACAACTACTGAGCTCACGTGCCACAACTAACTGAAGCTGGTACACCTAGAGCCCGTGCTCCGCAACAAGAGAAGCCACCATAATGAGAAGCCCGCGCACCACAACGAAGAGTAGCCCCTGCTCGCCACAACTAGAGAAAGCCCGCGCACAGCAACGAAGACCCAACGCGGCCAAAAATAAATAAATTAAATAAAGAACTTTAAAAAAAAAAACAACAGATTTTTCCTTGAGGCTTTATTATCTTATTTATAGAAGTAGCAAATGTTCATAGTTACTTTTAGGTGGGTCTTTTTTTTTTTTTTTTTTCGGTATGCGGGCCTCTCACTGCTGTGGCCTCTCCCGTTGCAGAGCACAGGCTCCGGACGCGCAGGCTCAGCGGCCATGGCTCACAGGCCCAGCTGCTCCGCGGCATGTGGGATCCTCCCGGACCGGGGCATGAACCCGTGTCCCCTGAACCCGAGTCCGGCAGGCGGACTCTCAATCACTGCGCCACCAGGGAAGCCCTTAGGTGGGCCTTTGATTCACACGTGCTTCAAGATCAAATGCCACTTAAATAGTTTAAGGTGTATAGATGTAACATACTATTTCATCTTCTATGAGTATACTTCAAATGCCTCACCTGCTAAGTATAATCTCTCCAAATAACTTAAGAGGAGTCTAATAACGATAATAAGTAAGTATGAAAGAAATGCTACACCAGACCTAAAACCCAGCCTCTGGAGGAGGTGCAGCCCCTGGGCCTCGAGCTCCCCAACCTCTGAGTTCACGTCTCACTCCTTGCAGCTGCTCTGTTCTGAACACAGAAAACCAGAAGGTGCCACTCAAAATGAATATGCCACGTCCGCCCCAGTGGCCACGTGAGAAAAAGGCCCGGTGGAAGGGGGGTGGGGCGCAGGGCGGAGCACTCACGGTTGTACAGGGTGACCACGTGCAGGCAGTTGAGCAGCTGCCGCTTGTACTCGTGGATCCTCTTCACGTGCACATCGAACATGGACGAGGGGTTGACCTTCACCCCGTACTCCTTCTCCAGGAAGGCAGAGAACTTCACCTTGTTTTCCTGGAGAACAGAGGTAAAGATGGTGGGATGTGCACAGGGCCGAGCCCCCAGGGCTGGTGTCAGAGACGCAGCAGGGAGGGGATGCCCAGGACGCGCTGCCACCCCAGGGGAGACACAGAGGGACACAGGTGGTCACCGGAGCCTGGTGGGCAGAAGGGGGAAGCGTGATCCTGAAAGTGGATCTGCACGAGAGCGTGGAGAGAAACAGGAAAGTAGATGTGCAAACCCAGGAAGAGGAGCAAAGGATGAGAAAAGCAGAAAATGGAGACAAGGAGACCTGGGGTGGGGGGCGAGACTCCAAAATGAAGACTACTTCTGGGCCCCCGAGGCCAGGCTGTTGGCACAGTGGAGGGTCAGTCTCGGTCTTCAAAGGCCGCCCAGTGGGCCAGGCCGCCTGGTGGTGAGGTGGCCACAGGGAGGCCCAGGTGTGCGGACAGCATGTCAAGTGCAGATGTGAGACCTGCATCGATTCCCACTGCTTCCCTCCAGACGAGCTCTCCTCCGGACCTGGGGCGGCGGTGCGCTCAGGGTTCAGCGGGGCCCCCTCTGCAAGGCTGAGCGGGGGGATGGGCCCCCCACCGGGCCTACCTGCTTGACCTGGGCCACGTCCCTGATGAGTGCCTCGTCACTGAGCAGCTGCAGCAGTTTCTTCAGCTGGCTCAGGTCCGTCAGGAAACCCTCCCCGATTCTCTGCCGAGTCATAAGGGAGACGCGGTTTCTGCACCTCTTCTGCCCCCCTCAGCCCCAGGCCCCCTCCTCTCCCACGACACCCCCTCCCAGGAAACACCGCGCACCCGGCGCCGGTCAAGTCCCGACCACTGAAACGTGCCCTCAAATGCACGTGCCTCCCCCGGCTCCCCACAGGCCTGAAACCTGGGGGCCCGGCTCCGCCCACCCCCAAGGCCCACACCCGCCAGAACCGCAGATGGACGGAGGCCTTCCGGCCGCTCCTGCCCGGCCTGGGCACCCTACCCTGCCCCCGACACTGCAGCACAGCGCTGTTTCCAAACAAACCCCAGCTTCAGTCTCCCTGTTTCTAATTTAGGACCGAGAGGAAAACTGGCCTCCAGACACCTGGGCCGTCTCCGTGGCCTGGCCCTGAACCGAGGCCGCCCAGCCAGGCCGCAGGTGGTCACATCCCTGCAGCGCTGCTCCCGGTAACTGGGCAGGCAGACCTCAGCTCTGCCGTCCCTTCCAGAGAAGCCTCCTTGGCACACAGCCCGCCCCCCAGCACCCCCGCCGCACCCCCATGTCCAGCACGCGGCCTGGCCCCTGCGTGACTTGTCTCCTTCCTCGCTGAGCGTGTGAGCATGGGAACAAGTCAACAACGACGGCGTCTCCGGCTCACAAACCTCTTCGGGGGCAGCTGGGCCTAGCGCTTTCTCTCTGAACTCCTGCACAGGCCGCCAGGGCTGCTGGCCGACCGCCCGGCCCCCCACACCCAGGGCGACAGCGGGTCCCCACCGCCCGCACCCGTCCAGAAGCCATCGCTGTCCACGCGCTGAGGGGCGGGTCACCGCCCACACGGCCCCAGGCAGCTGCCGCTCGTTCTGCCTGCCCACAGCTCCGGGTGGGCTCAGAGGCGCTGGCCTCACCTCCACGATGATGTCCGCCAGCCCTGGGTTACACAGAAGCAGCCACCGTCGGGGCGTGATGCCATTCGTCTTATTCTGGAACTTCTCTGGCTCCAGCTCGTAAAAGTCCTTAAAGCTAAAAACACAGACAACGGGCAACTGTCACAAGCACTGTTTCAAACAAGGTGAGCGAGAGGCACAGGGCCCTCTGAAGGGAGCCCCTGGGCGATCCAGAGCCCAGCCAGAGTTCCATCCCCCAAGGAGCCCAACTCCACGCCGGCATGTGGCTGGAGCCTGGCCACCTCCCAGTGGTTGTGACAGTGGAGAGTGGACGGACAGTGGGGATTAACCAGTACATCACACAAAGCCTCAGGCCAGCACCGAGGACCTGGAAGCCTCCACACGGACAGACCCGTCCAGGGCTGCCGGGCGCCCACACGAGGCGCTCCACAGGTCTGCGGCGAGGATGGAAAGGAGGAATTCCAAGACCACATCCCACAAAGAGGGGGCAGAAGCAGGGAATCTGACCTAAGAATTCCTCCTTCCTCTCGAGGATGAGCCCCAGCCCGTCACACCCTAACCTCCACCCTGGCGGGGCCCAGGACTCTTGTCCCCAGGCGGGGCACCGAAGCCCACAGCCAGCGGCACGTGCTCCAGAAGGAGAGCCTCTGCCTGGATAGACGGAGAACGCAGACAACGGGAAGGGCTCCTGGTGACAAGAGGGCTCGGTCCCCCAGCGTCGTCCACCGAGTCAGAGCCTCACCCTCCCACCGCCGCGCTCTGGGCAGTTCACTCGCCCTGGCGCAGGCCAGCGCAGCCCCACTCACACTGACTGCTTCACGATCTCCGAGTGGATCCTCGCCACGCCGTTGACAGCGTGGGACCCGATGACACACAGGTGGGCCATGTTGATCCGCTTGCAGTCCCCTTCCTCGATCACGGACATCCTCCGCAGGCGGTCCACATCCCCGGGGAACAGGGCGGCCACGTGCTGCCGAGACAGAGCAGTGAGCAGGAGGGCGGGGGGCTGCTTTCCCCAAGAAAGGCCCAGGGCGGCTGCAGCCCAGCCTGACTGGGCCCCGGGCGAAGGTCTGCCTCGGCCTGGGGGCGGCGGCCCGGCCCGTGGGCTCGGAGGAGCTGAGGAGGTGCCGTGTGACGTACAGGAAGAGACAGGGATGCTGTCCCCGCTGGCCCAGGCAGGGTATAACCACAGTCTACCAGTGGGAATGGCTACTCTTTCACCAAAAGATTAAAAAAATGAACTATAATCACACCTGAATTCTAAGTTCCCCTGTGCTTGTACCACTATCCTTTCTGTGGGTGACAGAGGAAAGACAAAGGTGATTTGTTTCCAAATCACCCAAATGCTGCAGTGATGTCGCAGGACAAAGGCCTCTGGCATTCCAGGAACAGACACTCACACCTGAACCTGCTCAGAAATGAGAAGAAGACTCCCCCCGACGCAGCAGGGGTCCAAGCGTGGGGACCAGGCAACAGCTCTGCCAAGTGACAGCCCCAGACCCCAAAGTCCTCTTCTTGAATGGCTATTCCCTTCAAGAAGTAAAGCACCTGTCCCGGGCCAGACGATCTGACGTGGAGGGCAGAGGAGGGCCCGTCAGGGCAGGGCAGCCCTCTCCCCTCCCGCATCCCCACAGGAAGGGCGTGCTCACATCCAGGTGCCTCTGGTTGATGGCATAGACGATCTCCAGGTGCCGTGGCAGCAGCTTCTCAAACATGGACACAGGCCAGCGCTCCAAGGCCTCGGGCAGCACCGTGTGGTTGGTGTATGCACAGGTCTTCCTTGTGATTTCCCAGGCCTACAACATTCCAGAACACCCCAATGTTTTATTCAGAAAAAAGCAGCTCGTGGCCAGATGCCAAGGTGAGGGGAACGTGTAGGGTCAGAGGCAGGTGTTCAGATGCCACCAGGAAGGGCCCCGCACGTCTCTGCTCTCCGGGGCCCAGAACTTCCTAAACCCACAGTGAGCCCTGCGCCCTTCACTGTCCTGACACGCCCCACGTGCACCTCACATCCTGACCCAGAGCACACGCAGAAATGAGCACCTTACCTGCTACCTGGGGACCTCTGTAAACCAGACAGAGCTCCAGGCAGCTTTGCTTTATTTCCACCAAACCGACTTCACACCCACAGTCCAGAGGAAACTGGTCAAGTGTCTGGCCCTGCCCTCCGCTGGCCAGGGGTGAACAGGGTCTGCCCAGCCCCACCCAGAAGTGCAGCCCCAAACCAGAAAGGGGCTCTGGTGCTAAAAAATGGGGTAAAAATGGTGTTATATGTTGATTTAAGTAAATGAGATCAACAAAACCCCACTAAAGAACCTAGGACCAAAATAAGTGAAGCAGGGAGAACAAGCCTATAACTGTGTGAACGATGTATTTCTTTAAACCGAACCCTTCTGGGTTTTTCGCCACGATTCTAAGATGAAAAAATATAGGTGAGAAGCTCTCAGAAGTGTCAGAATCCTTTTCTTGTCTTCCAGAAAACCACCCTTCTCTGGCCCTTAAACTGCTGCGCCCACTCACTGTGCCCTGCCCTTGGGAGAAACCCCGGACCCGCTCCTGGAACGTCCTTCTCCCCAGAGCCCCGTCTTCCCAGGACAACTTCCTTCTGTTCTCCCGAGGCCACCAGAGAGGCCTCCCTCTGTGGACCAGCTCAGTACTCACCCCTGCTGCCGGGAGAGGCGGGAGGTCACCCCGTGCCAGGTGTTTGGGGACACGGTGCTCGGGCCCTCGGTGCTCACCTTGTCCCAGTCCACCTTCTCCACGTCCACCAGGATCCGCATGAGCTCAGGGATGGCCAAGGCCGGGTGGGTGTCATTCAGCTGGATGGCCACCTGCGTTTACACGGGGTGACCCCCTCAGTCCCTTGCCTGTGTGTGCAGAACCGGGGTCCTCGGCTGCCGCCCTGAGGAGCCTGGTCATAGGGCTGGCAGCAGGAAGCGGACGGCACTGCACGGGCTCCAGGCCCAGCATGGAAAGCCGCGGAGGTGCAGGGAGCAGGTCAGGGTGGAGGACCCGCAGGCCAGCCCCGCAGCGCGCGTCCAGAGCCCTCCCCGCCTTGGAACGCTGCTCCTGCGTGACGGACACTGGCCGGTTGTGTTCAGATTACTGAACTGAGCCTGCAAACTGGCCGCTTTGCCCGACAGAGCCTTTCACAGCGTTCCCTGCTGCCTGGACGCCTCCTGAGGCCCAGGGCAGCCCTGGTCGAGGAGGAAAGGCGGCCTGGTCCCCGGGCACGAGGAGGCCCAGGTTGGGGGGCGGCTTCCCGCCCAGTCCCCACTGCAGCTGGAAGGAGGAGGCCCAGCCCGGGAACAGCCCGTCTCCGGCATGGCGCTCAGCTCTCTACACACGCACCTTGTCTGGGAACGTCTCGAAGGAGGTCCTTACGGGGTCGCGGCAGCCGAACTTGGATGACTTGAAGCGCCGGATGATGTCTTGGAGGGTGGCGGCCACCACGAAGTATTCCTGCTTCAACCGCAGCTCCTTCCCCTCAAAGAACTGAGGACATGCCCGGCTCAGCCTCCGCTGCACGGGCCCTTGGGGCCCCCGAACCCAGGGCAGGGCCCAGGCTGGGGTGCGGCCCAGGGGTGCAATGCCTCGATCCCCGGTGCTGGGGCCGAGGCCAGGAAAGCAACCTCCCAGGTGCCTCACGTTCCAGGAGGCCTCATGCCTGAAGCATGAGTCTGTTCGGAATCTCTGGGGGGTGCTGGGGGAGGGCATTTTCTTATGAGCATTTCAGCACAGGGCCCTTTGCTGCTACGTGCATGTATTTCCCTGATAAAATAAGAAAAACACACAACCCACAAAGATGGGCAAATCCTAGGGGCTCGTTTGGTGGCTGTGGATCACGTGGCTGAGGCCCCCGCCTCACAAGTGGGGACACCTGCTAAGAGCGTTCCTAACCATGACCACGTGGCGTCTCAAGGCGTCCCTGCAGAATAGGGACTGCTGGCCCCACGCGCCAACGCGCCAACCAACTCCTGGGGAGCTGGCACCAGGTGCCGAAGAGCAGAAACGGCTGGACGTGAGGTCTGAGGCCTCCATGGCCCTGCACTCGGCGGCCGTGTGCTTATGGGGAGCGTAGGTGTGAGGCCAGGAATCTCCTAAGAGCTCCCCTGGGCAGAGGGCAAAGGAGGGGCTAACAGCACACAGGTGCTCCTGGACGCCGTCAGGGATGCCGTGTCCGCCCTCACTCTGAGGAGGTCACTCTCGTGGCCTCACCTGACAAGGCTGAGGCCAGCACGGGGCCCTTCTGGAGCCCAGCCCTGCAGGGGTGCTTCCTACACTGGAGGAACGGCGCGGACGAGGACCACCCGCAGCAGCTACTCACGTTGTCGTTGGGATACAGGACTCTGGAGATGTTCTCGGCCAGGTTCCGGTCCAGGACCGCCTCGATGTAGCCGCCCACGTTGACTGAGGGCAGAGAGCGGAGTCAGGACCCGCGTGCCTGCCGAGGCCCTCATGTGCCCGGATCGGTCTGAGGACAGCGTTTCCGAGCAGAAGGCGTCCCACAGCTGCTACGCCGACCGGCCCACACCCTGCCCCAGACCCCTGGCTCTTTCCGGACGGCACGGGGTCCCTGGGAAGTCCAGGGCTCACAGGGAAACTGCCCTCAGCCCTCCCGCAGTGGGGAGCCTCGTGGGCTGTGGGTGCAGACGGGGTCGGTCTGGGATCAGCCACCGGATGGGGACAGGAGGGGACGCACAGTCATGGAGCTTGAAGTCATTGGGCGCCTTGGCGGACCACAGTCTCATGGTGTTGACGGTGTCGTTCTTGTAGCCCGGCACCGGGGTGTCGTACGGCATGGCCAGCACCACCTGCCGAAGGAAGACACGGTCCCCAGGCCTGGGCCACCTCCCGCCATGGGCTGGGGCAGCTCGGCCTCACAGGAAGCGGCCCACCGGCCCACCCTCCTCTGGCTTTGCTCCTTCCTCCTCAAACACACCCAACCTGCCCCGTGTCCCTCGCACCTGCAGCCCCGGCTCGCACATGTCCTGAGCCGGGAGTACCCGAGGCCGCCTCCGGTGGGCCCTGACCACACGCCAGGCCCTCTCTAGCTTTACTTTCGACACTGGCGTCGACTGTCACCTGGCTCCTCGGTAGCCCCTCCTCCCGTGTCCTTGGCCTCCCCCTGCACACCTGCCCTCTTCTCACTCAACTCTGCGTGGGCGATTTCGGGACTCACCTAACCTCTCCCCACAGACAGCTGCTATTTCAGACCATCTCCCACGTCTGCGGCGAGGCTCCTCCTGTTGCCTTGACCTCGAACTTCAGCAAAACCAAAGCAGCCTGCACACTCCCTCCCGACAGAAAACACCGGACCTGCCCTCCACCCCTGTCCCAAGCCCCATCTGTCCAGAAGCACCAGCTCTGCTCTGGCCAAGCACAGGAAGAGGGGCACAAGCCTCGGGTCACTTCCACCCGCAGACCCTCCCACGGGCTCCTCACACTCAGGCCTGCTTTCGGGGGTGCTTCATGTGCGGCCTCAGAAGCTGAAGGCAGCTCCAATGGCCACAAAGGACTATGGGGCAGGGCCCCGGGTTAAAGCCCCAGCATCACCCTTCCCTTCCCGTCTCCCCGCAGCCCTGCTCCCCAGCCCTGCCTGGCCTTGACAAGCCCTGCAACGCATCTGCAACCTGCTCCTTCCCTCTCCACGGCCAGTCCCCCAGGGGCAGGCCCTCACTGCATGGCGCCTGGGGTGCCGAGTGGTCTCCAGGCATTTCATTCATCTCCTACAAGCACACGCACCTACAAAACCAGACGCCCTTCTCTGCTTTTCCAAATTAAATACAACTTATTCTGGCATCTTAGGCCGCCAGCCTGCCCTGGCTCCATGAGCCCCAGTTAAGACTTGAGTCCGCACGACTCACTTGACCCCTGTGACTCACGGGCTTGCCCTGTTTATGCTCTACTGCCCACACTGCTGCAGTGGCGTCTTTCTTACGTATTGCGACCACCACCCATCCCCACCCCCAGAAGCTCTCCTCCGCCTCCGCGGTCTCTGAGCCCGGGCTGGACTCCGCGTGTGCACCCGCCGGTACAGCACCGCGGTCCGCCAAGCACTCGGTGCTCCTGCCCTGGCCCCCCAGGGCCCAGCTGGGGGCCGGGGGTGCCGCGCTCCATTGCAGCGCATCCACCCAGCCGCCCCGCATGCCCAGAGCTCCGACAGCTCAGAATAACCAGTGGGCTGCACTGAGAGCCGGGGCCACACGCGGGACCGGGAGCGAGGGGTGAGGGCCTGCCCCACGGGGTCGCGGCGGGGATGGTCAGTGCCCTGCCCCTCCCTGCGCCGACCCGCTCACCACGAGACACCGCCAGTCTCAGCCGACGTGGCTCCCGTTAAACTACAGAGTGTGGCTTCACAGTTGGTGTCTGGACAGTCCCGACCGAGCGTGCGGAGGTGGGTCCCACAGGGAAGCCCCAAGGGGAGCCGAGGGTCCCCGTGCTCAGCCCCCCACCCACCAAGAAGCGCCCGTGGTACCTGTGTGTCCAGCCAGCACACGCCCTCGGGGCTGTGCTCCACTCTCCCGTAGAAGTGCACGGGCAGCATGTACTCCGGCCGCGCCTTCTCCCAGGGGTTCCCGTAGCGCAGCCAGTCATCCGCCTCCTCCACCTGGAAGGGCGGCAGGTGAGGGCGGGGGAGACGGTCCCGGGCACTGGCAGACCCTGCCCTCCGCCCACACTGACCACGCCATCCAGACGATGCTGCCCGGCACGGAAACAAAACTGCGGCCTATTTACAGCGCAAAGGTTTCCAATTCTGGTCAAGGCTCTGTTTAAAAATGAAAACTTTGGACTGTTAAAGAAAAAACTCATATAAAATTAGAAGAATAAATCAAAGTAAAAAGACGTTAAGAGTTGCTTGAATTCAGCAGTAAAAGGAAGAAGTCCTGGGGCACATCAACGAACCTCGAGACGTTACGCAGAGTCCACACACAGCATGACTCCATCCACATGACGTGACCTGACCAGGACGGCCAAGTCACAGACAGAAGGATGGCCCTGCCTACACCACACGTCCAGGACGGCCAAGTCACAGACAGAAGTATGGCCCTGTCTACACCACACGTCCAGGAAGGCCAAGTCACAGACAGAAGGATGGCCCTGCCTACACCACACGTCCGGGACGGCCAAGTCACAGACAGAAGGATGGCCCTGTCTACACCACACGTCCGGGACGGCCAAGTCACAGACAGAAGGATGGCCCTGTCTACACCACACGTCAGGAAGGCCAAGTCACAGACAGAAGGATGGCCCTGTCTACACCACACGTCAGGAAGGCCAAGTCACAGAGACAGAAGGAAGTCAAGTCCCCAGAAGGAGCATCTGGGTCATGCTTTTAGGACAGTGACGTGGCTGAGGTTACTGCTTCACTGTACCCATCTCCACAGAACTCCCCACAGGACTGTTCTGCCTGGTGCAGGCAGATACTCATCACAGGACGGGTCCTGCCTCTGACCTCCTGTACGTTAGTGAGATTCCAACATCAGAGCCTGGCTGTCTCCACAGAGCAGTTCAATGAGCTGTCTGCAGAAGCAGCATCTTCCCAAGTACATGAGGCAAGGGGGTCTCCCTTCTGGAGCCCCTTCTCTGATAGGAAGGCTGGTCTGTGGTCCCCGTTCGCCACCAATGCTGCTTTGTGACCACTGCCCACAGTTACTTGTGCTACAGCTGAACTCCGCTAAAAGCATTCTGACTGAGCAGCTCCCTTGACAGAGCGTGGGAGTTGGCACGTTTGCCACCGGCCTGTCAACCTAGGACTGTCTTTAAATTGTTACGCATGATGGCAAGAGGCACAGGAACAGGGAACCAGAAGGAAGAAGTGTCTGTGGTCAAACAGACAGAGACAGAAACCACCACCAAAACCTTCCTCCTTACGACCGTAACACCCACCAGCCAGGGAGGAGCCTCAGAGTCTCTGTCTTACAAACACACACATCGCCTCGACTACGAAAGAGCTAGAATGGGCCACAGACCACACGTGTACAAAGGCTGGCTCACATCTGACAGAAACACTCACATAAATAACTGTGACTAGGAAATTCCCTGGAGGTCCAGTGGTTAAGACTCCGCACTGCCAATGCAGGGGTTGCAGGTTCGATCCCTGGTTAGGGAACTAAGATCCCATATACAGCGAGGTGTGGCCAAAAAATAAAAAAAGAAAAAAAGAAAAAGAAAAAAAAAGAACAAAAAGAACTGTGACTAAAATCACCCAGAAGGTGGCAGGAGGAAAAGTGCATTTCTCCTTTCAAGGTCATAGGGAGTATTTCTATAAATTAACCAGTGGCTACAAATCTGTTTTGTTTCCTTTTCCTTTTGGCCATAATTTTCTTGGCTAACGTTTTATTATGAGCATTTTCAAACACATAGAAATGCCAAGGAATTGACAGTGAACTGCACACCCTCCACCTAGGCTCTGTCACTGCTTCCATCTTGCTATACTTGATAACCACGTCTCCTTCCATCCATCCATTACTTTTCTGATGCATTTCAAAGTGAGCAGTTCATCCCAGACATCTGTCCACTCTTCCCCTGAACACTTCAGCAGGCATGTCATTAAGGACAGTCCATCACAGTGTTTATTTTTTAGGTTAACAGACGCACAGTGAAATGCACAAATCTTAAGGCCAACATTGGTGAGTTCTGACAATTGCACACACCTGTGTGACCCAAACCCCATCAAGACAGAGGACACTTCCATCACCCTGATCATTAGCTTCTTCGTTCAGACTGTACAACTTTCCTGTTACCAGCTTTTTGATCCTAACTCCAGCCCTGCTTTATCTGTGACTTTTAGACCCCAAATTATTTAAACTATTCTCCACCCAAGTGGAAGAGTGCTGCCTTACTTTCTGAAATGCCAAAATGAGGGGAAACGCCCACCTCACCTAAGAGAAGGAAGGTGGGACTGCGTTTTGAGTCCCCCCGTTTACCAGCAGGGTCTTGACCGTGTTACTTCTCTGCCTGATGCTTTAGAATTGAGGCTCATTCTTCCTAAGAGCCACACTGCTTTGCAGAGTCCAGCCCCTAACCCCACAGGACGCCACCACCTCGCTGGTGTCAGCGAGGGCAGGTGGGAGCAAAGCCTGCAATAGCTGTTCTCCTAGCGACTCCAGGCCAATCCTCCTCTGCGGTGGGGTTGGGCTGGGGGGTGCCTTCGCTGTGAGAGACGACAGAAAACAACACCAGCTGGTGGCGTCCTCAACCCACAGTGTCTCCTGTGAGGCCCAGCTGGGCTCTGGCCCCAGCCCACCAGACGTCCTGTCGCCAAACAGAAGCCGTGTGCAATGAGCACATGTGGGCGACGGGCACTGCCGGCCGTGGGGACGATGTGGAAAGCACGGAGTGCCCAGAACTCCCAGCACTGCCCACCTGCCCCCCTCTGCCCTGCCGAGGACCGGCACGCAGCCTCTCCAGGAGGAGCTGAAAGTCCAAACACAGAACTGACGGTGCCTGGCTATTTTCTCATGCGCACGAGAGCCGCAAGTGAGCAAAGGAAGGAAATCGCACCCACCTGCCAGCCATTGACAATCTTCTGGTTGAAAATCCCAAACTCATAGCGGATTCCATAGCCGTACGCCGCCAGGCCCAAGGTGGCCATCGAGTCAAGGAAGCAGGCTGAAAGTCCAAACACAAAGAACTTCTTGGGATCAAAGACGATCAGTAGACCCAAGGCCTCTGGAGCCAAGGCCCAGACGCCAAGTCAAGTAGGCGCCGGAGGGCCGGCCCCCAGGGCGTCAGGCAGGGGCCCAGTGGTGACCGGTCGCCTTCAGGTCTCATGAAAAGGAAAATGGAACCCCACTCTGATGCCCTTCGGCCTGAGAGCCCGGGGCCAGAACAAGACAACATCAACATGGGGGCTACCTGGGGGTGTGGGAAGAGGGACGAACTCCACAGAGGACACTGCCAAACTCAGCTCATCTCAACACACTGTCCCCTCCTGCCAACGTTCTCTTAGGGACCCTCACTCAGGCTGCAGGCCTCCCCACCCTCGTACGTTCTACTTGAAATCCAAGCAACATCACAAAACATCTGCCCACATACTGGTAAAGAGGGCACAGAAGTGGGACCTGCAAGTGTACATTTCAGCACCCACAGCACCAAATACCCAGGTGCCGAAGTGCCACCAGGGCCCCCGGAAGGGGCCGCCAAATGGAGCCCTTGCTCCGATCAAAACGTCTTGAAAGCAAACCACCATGATTTGATTAAAGATTCAGAAGGCAGCCTCATTAAACTTGTGGATTAAAAAGAACACAAAATTTTAACGACGAAACACCAGCACATAAGACACATGCCAATTTACCAAACATGCACAGACCTGGGGGTGTCAGGCCCTCTGCTGAGGAGCAACAAGAAGACCCACAAACTAAGGCCTGGGCTCTCGCTCTGAGGAAATCATTCTCGCGGGAGGGACGCCGCACACGAGCTACCGCAGGCTGGGGGTGTCCCGGGTCCGCACGGCGAGGGGAGCCGTGGAAGCAGAGGGGCCCAGACGAGTCCAGGGGGAAGGCCGGTGGCGCCGCCCAGTGGCAGGAAAGGTGCCTGGAGTGGACGCGAAGCAGCCTGACGCGGCCTGAGGACCCGCGGGGGCGGGAACGGCCCACAAGCTGACACGCCAGCCTCAGGGCGGGCGGCCTGGAGCTTCGCTAGACCTTGGGTTTTTACTTCAGTTTTTACTGACTGAGCAAGGACTAAGTGGGGAGATGACCACGCTCAATGGAATGCCGTCAGGGCGAAGGGGACCGAAGCCCGAGGGGCTGCCCTCTGCCTGCCGGCCTGGACGCTGTAACGCCGTCTGCAGCGGGAAGCGACGGCTTAGCGTGGTGCGTGTGACCTCACCTTCGCAGGCCACACAGAGCCCACACCCGCCAGTGGGGCACACACGGCCTTTCCCCTGGAGGCGGGGCACGCCTGGCCGAGGGTTAACCTAGAGCCGGGTGCTGCTGTGTTGGACAGAAACATACGCTGCGCTTATAATTTTTGAAGAATTTAACTTAAATTCTGAAAACATAAACACATACACAAAACTCACCCAGATAAATTTTAGGGCATTTGTTCCCTTTACAAAATGACAGCTCTCAAAAGGGGCAGTAATGCAAAGTGTATCACTTTAGGGCCCCGTACACACAAGGGCAGCACAGAACTTGATCATCTCTGCTCCAGAAGCACTGTGCCCAAAAGCCTTGAAGGACACAGTGACATCAAATCTCACTGTGACTGCTGTTTCCACTTCCAACTTCTTAACCCAGCTCCTTCCCCCTCATAAAGGCTGGTGAAAATAATTAAAACAGAAAAAAAACCCACAAACTTCAAACTGGGTATATTCTCAAATAGGGTGGCCCAAAGGAGCAGTAGCTCCAAGAGAAACAGCTCTGCTATTTTAGAGCAATCTGTTTACTGCAGTAAAGCAGGAACAGTTGCTTTATGCTGGGCTACATTCATAAATTGTGCGTGTGTGTTTCTAGCCCTCTGTCTTTCTCCCAGTTACTGGCTGTGGAGGTGGTTGGTATATTGCAAACCCCTCCTGGCACCAGTTCCCCAATACTGGCAAGCCTGGTCACCATAATTATGAAGCGCCCTTTGTGTGAAAGAGAATATATAATTTGCATTTTTTTCCCCTACTGGTGGCAAAGATTTTGACCCAGAGGACACACTGTCCCATCCACTCTGAGGGACCAATCTATCCCCACGGACCAGTGCTGGGAGCATGGCTGATCTTCGCCTTGCCACGTGCTGCTCTCTGACCAAGGCACTGTGTCAGGAAAGGTCTGTCCTGGACAGGAGGCTGGGGTTACCTGCCAGCCTCCCCAAGCCTCCGTTCCCCAGGCCGGCATCCTCTTCTATTTCCTCCAGTTCTTCCAAGTCTAGCCCCAGCTGTGAATAAAAACAGAGGTAACATTTTAATATTACTTAATATTTTCCCTCAGCGATAGGTGGAAAGATATTTAAATCTTATGAGCTTATATCAGTCAAAGGTTAGAGTCTGCCTTCTTTTAGACTTGCAAATCCAACATTAAAATCTGGTGTTAGGATGTGGAGAAAGGGGACCCTCCTCCACTGTTGGTGGGAAGGTAAATTGGTGCAGCCACTGTGGAAAACAGTATGGAGGTTCTTCAAAAAAACTAAATATAGAGTCACCATATGATCCAGCAATCCCACTCCTGGGCATATATCTGAAAAAAACTCTAATTGGAAAAGACATATGCATTCCAATGTTCATTTCAGCACTACTCACAACAGTCAAGACATGGAAGCAACCTAAATGTCCATCGACAGATGAAGAAGATGTGGTATATAATCTACTATGGAATATTACTCAGCCATAAAAAAGAATGAAATAATGCCATTTGCAGCAATATGGATGGACCCAGAGATTATCATACTAAGTGAAGTAAACCAGACAGAGAAAGACAACTATTATATGATATCACTTATACATGGAATCTAAAAAATAGTACAAACGAACATATTTATAAAACAGGAACAGACTCACAGAAATAGAAAACAAACTTATGGTTACCAAAGGGGAAAGTGGGGAGGGATAAATTAGGAGTATGGGATTAACAGATGCACACTACCATATATAAAATAAACAACAAGGATTTACTGTGTAGCACAGGGAACTATATTCAATATCTTGTAATAACCTATAATGGAAAATAATTGAAAAAAAATAAAACTGAGTCACTTTGCTGTACACCTGAAACTAACACAACATTATAAACCAAGTATACTTCAATTTTTAAAAAATCTGGTGTTTAATCAATGCATGAAAATGAAAGCTTCCAGGTATTTCAAAAGCTGCCGAATGACTTAAGAATTAACAGTCAAAGTGAGACGTGGTTTAATAGCCAGAGATACTGACTGCCGTGTTATTAACCTACTTACAGTGGACAGATTATAACATGTATCCTAAAAAGAAGCCAATGCTTTTAGTAACTCTCTACTTTCCCATGGTCTAATGATATTTACATGACATCTTTTTTATTTTTATTTTTTGCAGTACGCGGGCGTCTCACTGTTGTGGCCTCTCCCGTTGAGGAGCACAGGCTCCGGACGCGCAGGCTCAGCGGCCATGGCTCACGGGCCTAGCCGCTCCGCGGCATTCGGGATCTTCCCAGACCTGGGCACGAACCCGTGTCCCCTGCATCGGCAGGCAGACTCTCAACCACTGCGCCACTGGGGAGGCCCTACATGACATCTTTTAAAGCCAAAACCTAAAAGCACTTTTCCTATCTATTCCAACTGCATTCAAACAATCTTGTGAAACAGATATGGTAGGTTAAACATCAGAGAGAAAGCACCTGATTTAAAACCATTCAAAAATGCAGATCTTGGGGCTTCCCTGGTGGCGCAGTGATTAAGAATCCGTCTGCCAACACAGGGGACACAGGTTTGAGCCCTGGTCTGGGAAGATTCCACATGCTACGGAGCAACTAAGCCTGTGCGCCACAACTACTGAGCCTGCGTGTCACAACTACTGAAGCCTGCACGCCTAGAGCCCGTGTTCCGCAACAAGAGAAGCCACTGCAATGAGTAGCCCATGCACAGCAATGAAGAGTAGCCCCCGCTCAGCACAACGAGAGAACGCCCCCTGCGCAGCAACGAAGACCCACCGCAGCCAAAAACAAATAAATAAAAGAATGCAGATCTTAAGGCTCTCAATTAGGATAATTGAGATAAAGCCATTAATCTGGCTTTAGTGTATTAAACTTGACAAATTGCTTATTAATTACTTTTTTTTTTTTGGCCACGCCACATGGCTTGTGGGATCTTAGTTCCCCGAACAGGGACTGAACCCTCACCCTCCACAATGAAAGCACAGAGTCCTAACTGGACCGCCAGGGAATTCCCTCATTAATTACCTTGATCAGTGGTTTCTAAACTTTTTGATTTCAGGAAGACCTAAAGAGTCACTGTTTATTGAGATTATATCTATCAGTATTTATCAAATTAGAAATTAAAATGGAGAAATTTTTTGAAGTATATATGAATTCATCTTAAAACAACAAACCCATTACATATTAACACAAACAACACTGTTTAATGGAAAATAACCACATTTTTAAAAACAACCAAAAAAAATAATGAAAAGGGTGGCAGTGTTCTACATTTTTATAAATCTCTTTAATGGCATTCAATCTGTTAAGATATCACACACACAGAGCCTCTGGAAAGCCTACCGTACATAGACTCATGCGAATAAGAATAAATAGTTCTGACTCAGAGGACCCCTTGAAAAGGTCTCAGGGACCCCGGGGGTCTCCAGACCATACTTTGAGGATCTGACAAACTGCAAAGGGTGGAAGCTAAGTTGTGAGGAAATTAAAAACATTAGTCATAAAGAAATGATTTAGTATCTATTAAATCAAGTGGTGTTAACACATAACAACAATCTGATTAAGATTTCAAAACACTGACTTCCAAATTTCCAATTTGAAATTTCAAAATACTGACTCCTACAGCAATTTCAAAGAGTGTGCTCCACCAAAATATGTTGGGTGTGTGGGGGTTCTAGGATGTACCTAATAACACGTTACCTGCTCAACATTAAGAAACGTGTTTAACTGCCACATTTTCCAAACCTGATGCTGGAACCTCTTACTCCTGACACGTCTCTTAGCTCAGAGACCAGACACTCAAGGAAGACAGGCCCAAGGTGCATGTGGGCAAGATGTTTTGTTCCTTTACGTTTTTACCTGGAATGTTGTAGGCACAACTCAGCCTAGGAAGGCAAATTTTGCCTTGACTTTGAGAGCATTCAGAAGAGGCACAGAAGTAGCTAATTGACACAAAGTCTAAAACCTTCCTGGGACTTCCCTGGTGGCGCAGTGGTGAAGAGTCTGCACTCCCAATGCAGGGGTCCCGGGTTAGATCCCTGGTCAGGGAACTAGACCCCACATGCATGCTGTAACTAAGGGTTTGCATGTCACAACTAAGAGTTTGCATGCCACAATTAAGGAGCCTGCCAGCCACAATTAAGACCCAGCGCAACCAAATAAATAATAATAAAGGAAAAAAAAAACCTTCCTAAAGTGGGCTTCGGAAACAAAGATGGAAACTGAGCACAACAGAGCTCTCTTAACAACCTGACTTTTTCTTATTGAGTCATAACCCACAGACCACAAAAGCGAACAAGTTGATAGTTTTTAGCATATTCACAAAGCTGTACAACTATCACCACTATCCAGTTTTAGAACTTCATCCCCCCAGGAAGAAACCCCCTACTCAGTAGCAGTCACTCCCTATTTCCCCCTTCCTCACTTTTCTACTTTTTGTCTGTATAAATTTGCCTGTTCTGGACATTTCTTGTAAATGGAGACATACAATATGCGGCCTTTTGTATCTGGCTCCTTACAATTAGAATACTATTGTCCGGGTTTATCCATGTTGTAGCCTGTGTCAGTACTTTTATCACAGTGTAGTAGTCCGCTGTATGGCCATGCCACATTGAAAGACACCTGGTTGTATTCACCTTTTGGCTATTATGAATAATGCTGCTATGAACATTCATGTACAATTTTTTGTATAGATGTATGCTTTTTTTCTTTTTTTTTTTTTTGCGGTACGCGGGCCTCTCACTGTTGTGGCCTCTCCCGTTGCGGAGCACAGGCTCCGGACGCGCAGGCTCAGCGGCCATGGCTCTCGGGCCCAGCTGCTCCGCGGCATGTGGGATCTTCCCGGACCGGGGCACAAACCCGTGTCCCCTGCATTGGCAGGCGGACTCTCAACCACTGCGCCACCTGTAGATTGTCTTTTAACTTTCTTCATTATGCCCTTTGATGTCCTTTGTCCAATTTACCTATTTTTTTCTTTTGCTGCTTGTACTTTTGGTGTCATTTCTAAGAATCCGTTGCCAAATCATGAAGATGTACTTGTATATATTTTTCTAAGAATTTTATATTTTTAGCTCTTACACTTAGGTCTCTGATCCACTTTGAGTTAATTTTATATGTAGTGTGAGGTAGGGATCCAACTTCATTCATTTGCAAGTAGCTGTCTAAGCATCTTAGCACCGTTTATTTACTCTTTCTCTATTGAATTGTTTTGGTACACTTTTCCTTTAAAAAAAAAAAAATCAGTTGACCATATATGACACCAAAACCACAGGCAACGGGGACTTCCCTGGCGGTCCAGTGGTTAAGACTCCGCGCTTCCAATGCAGGGTGTGTGGGTTCAATCCCTAGTCGGGGAACTAAGATCCCACATGCCGCACGGTGCAGCCAAAAAATAAAAATAAAAAAAAATAATAATGAAAAAAATTTTTTTTTTAAAAAAAAGCATAGGCAACAAAATAAAACTGGACTTCATGAAAATTAAAACCTTTTGTGCATCAAAAGACATTATCGCAACTTCCCTGGTGTTACAGTGGGTAAGACTCCGCGCTCCTAATGCAGGGGCCCCACGTTCGACCCCTGGTCAGGGAACTAGGTCCCACATGCCTTAACTAAAGATCTCGCATGCTGTAACGAAGATCCTGCACGTGGCAACAACGATCCCGCATGCCGCATCTAAGGCCCAGCACAGCCAAATAAATAAATAATTTTTTAAAAATCTACTATCTTAACCATTTTTAAAATTAATTAATTTATTTATTTTGGCTGTACCGGGTCTTAGTTGTGGCACGAGGGATCTTCATTGTGGCATGAGGGATCTTTAGTTCCAGCATGCGGGATCTTTTTAGTTGCAGCATGCAGACTCTTAGTTGCATCATGCATGAAGAATTTAGTTCCCCGACCAGGGATAGAACCCAGGCCCCCTGCATTGGGAGCACAGAGTCTTACCCACTGGACCACCAGGGAAGTCCCTAAATAAATATTAAATAATTTTTTTAAAAAAGACATTATCAACAAGAGTGAAAAGGCAACCCACAGAATCAGGGAAAATATCTGCACAAACTACATATCTGATAAGGGATTAATATACAGAATAGATAGAGAACTCCTAAAACTCAACAATAAAAACACCAAGCAACCCGGTTCAATAATGGACAAAGTACTTGAATAGACACTTCTCCAAAAGAAGACATATAGATGGCCAATAAGCACGTGAAAAGACACTCAACATCACTAATCTGTAAGGAAATGTTAATTAAAATCACAATGAGATATCACCTCACACCCATTAGAATGGCTACTATTAAAAAAAAAGAAAGAAATAAAATGATAAGTGTTTGTGAGGATGTGGAGAAACTAGAACCTTTTACACTGTTAGTGAGAATACAAAGGGGTGCAGCTGCTCTGGAAGACAGTATGGTGGTCCCTCAAAAAGTGAAACAGAATCACCTTATGACCCAGCAATCCCACTTCTATATATACACCCAGAAGAACTGAAAGCAGGGCTTTGAAGAGATATTTGTATACTCATGCTTAACAGCATTATTCACAGTAGCTAAAAGGTTGAAGCAATCCAAATGTCCAAGGACAGATGAATGGATAAACAAAATGTGGTATAAACATACAGTGGACTACTATTCATCCAGCCTGAAAAAGATTCTGACATATGCTGCAACACAGATGAGCCCTGGAGATATTAAGCCAGTCACAGAACGACAAATATTGTATGTTTTCACTTATGTGAGGTACCCAGAGTATCAAATTCAGAGACAGAAAGTAGAATGGTGGTGGTCAAGGGCTGGCCGAAGGGGAGAAGGGGGAGGTAGTATATAATGGATATAGAGTCTCAGTTTTACAAGATGAAAGAGTTCTGGAGATGGACGGTAGTGACGGTGGCACAATGACATAAATGTACTTAATACCACTGAACTGTACACTTAAAAACAATTAAGATGGCAAATTTACATTATGTGTATTTTACCTCAATTTTTTTAAATTGGGAAAAAATCAATTATAAATGTGAGGGTTTATTTCTTGATTCTCAATTCTATCCCACTGCTCTGTCTGTCCTTATGCCAGGACCACACCTGTAGCTTTGTAGTGAGTTTTGAAATTGGAAATGTGAGTCCTCCAACTTTGTTCTTCTTTCTCAAGATGTTTTAATTAATCCTGATCTGTTGCATCTGCATCTGGATTTTAAAATCAGCTTGTCAATCTCTGCAAAGAAGCCAAATGGAATTTTACTGGGGACGGCAATGAGTCTGTAGATCGGTCTGGGGAGTCTCGCTATCTTTACTTCTTTGGCAGCGTGGGTCTTTGTTGCTGCACGTGGGCTTTCTCTAGTTGTGGTGAGCGGGGGCTAATCTTCGTTGTGGTGCGGTGGCTTCTCTTGTTGCAGAGCACGGGCTCTAGGCACGCGGGCTTCAGTAGTTGCAGCACGTGGGCCCTAGAGTGCGTGGGCTTCAGTAGTTACGGCGCATGGGCTCAGTAGGTGCAGTGCCTGGGTTCTAGGGCACATGGGCTTCAGTAGTTGTGACACACAGGCTCAGGAGCTGTGGCTCGCGAGCTTAGTTGCTCCACGGCATGTGGGATCTTCCCAGACCAAGGATCAAACCCATGTCCCCTGCACTGGCAGGTGGATTCTTAACCGCTGCGCCACCGGGGAAGTCCCTGCAATCTTAACATTAAGTCTTCCAAGCCATTAACAGGGGATGTCTTTCCATTTTTAGGTTTTCTTTCTCTCAACAATGTTTTATAGTTTTCAGAACATAAGTCTGTGTCTCTTTTGGAAATTTGTTCCTAGGTATTTTATTATTTTTGATGCTATTTTAAATGGAATTGTTTTCTTAATTTCATTTTAGGTATTTCATTGCAGGTATATAAAAATACAACTGATTTCTGTATATTGATCTTTATCCTGCAACTCTGCCGAACCCATTCATTTGTACTAATACATTTTTACTAGAATCCTTAGGATTTTCTAGGTCATGTCATCTATAAGTAGAGATAGCCTCCCTTCTTCCTTTCCAATCTGGATACCTCTTATTTCATTTTCTTGGCTAAATGTCCCAGCTCCATCAGTACAGTGTTGAGTAGAAGTGCTGAGACATCCTTTGGACAAAGCAGCAGGTTAAACACAAGCTGGGGACACTCTACAGAACCAACCCAGTTTCAACAAATACACTGCAAGGCAGACAAATTAAAAAAGAGGAAACGCTCATAGATTATGCTTATAGTTGCACAGATGCAACTAAGTTTCTGAACATACTATTTAAAAAAATTTTAAGGCGATCAGAGAAATTTCTACACTGCCTGAAAAACTGATATGACAGAATTGTTAATATTTTAGAGGTCATAATGGTATGACCCTATCTTTAAAAATATCCATTGAAATATTTACAAGTGAAATATTATATTTGACATTGGCTTAAACAATCTGGGAGTGGTGGGGGCATAAGGGAAACAAGACCGGCCAGGACTTGGGCTTGCGGACTGGTGAAGCCAGGTGATGGTATGTGGAAGAAGTTCATCGTAACAGTCACTCAATTTCCATATATAAAGTTTTCTACAATAAAAAAATTTTAAACGTGTCCTTGATAGCTCAATCAGGAGACACTGGCTTCTTCTGAATTTCTAGTTTTTAGTGCAACCCGCTCCCAGAACTAGCCCTGGGTGATGCAGCGGCAGCATGTTTTATTTCTGACACTGCACTGTAACTGGGGAGCCTGGAGGGAGGAGGCCTCCAGCCCTGCATCACTGACAGTCCCACCCACGGCGTCTGGTACCCGCCTTGTGCCTGGAAGGAAGGCCAGGCAAACGTGTGCCTGAAGATGCTCAAGTTCTGTCATCATGGAAACTTTTCAAACACAAGCTTAATTAAAAGCTAAATGGCAAGTGAAATACCATTTTTAGGGAAAAAAAAGTACAATGTTTAGAAAGATATATGCCTCCTTGTATTTTCTAAGTTTCTATAATTAACATCTTATTTGTGTAGTGAAAATTATAAACAGGGAATTCCCTGGTGGTCCAGTGGTTAAGACTCTGTGATCTCCTTGCCAAGAGCCAGGGTTCAATCCTTGGTCGGGGAACTAAGATCCCACAAGCCTGCAGTGCGGCCAAAAAAAAAAATGGCTTCAGGAATAATAAACAACCACTTTAAGTAAATATTTTAAAAACATTATAAACAGATAATGCATATTTATGGTATAAACATTCCCTAAAATATTTACTACCTGTAAGAAATATACAGAGAAAATGTTTCAAAAACTGAAATGCTTTATACGACTGTAAACTCCACTGTTCTGTGGTCCTTACAGACATGTTCTAACATTCACAGTCAGTAAATGAAACTCAAATGACCTGGGAGGATAACCGCCATCTTTTTAGATAACTGTGAGCCTAAGGTTCCTATTTGGGGGAGTCAATTTTTTTTCCAAGTTTTTATTGTGCCAACTGAAACTACTTGTCCCAGATGCTTGGCTCCCCTAAGTCCTGGAGGGGAGACAGGAGCCCCTGTGATGTCAGGGCCTGACAGCCACAGGAGGCTCACACCACGCTGCTTCCAACAAAGCCCCCAGAGCACCTCCCACCCCAACACCAAAACCAAACAAAAGCAAAGGCAGGGGCAGGTGCTGGGGGAAGGAACGACTCTGGTGAGGACCCTTCCACATACGTGCAAAGGGCAGGGGTGCTGCCCATTCACACTCTAGAAATCCTACACTGAGCGTCCGGTGCGGGAGGGAGACAGTGTCCACAGAGGGGGTACACACACAGTAAACAGACACGGCCTATTCCAGCTCTGCCCTAAAACTGCAAATCAACCGTGAAAGGGGGAGGCCTCTGAGTGAACAGCTGTCAAAGACGAAGCTCAGGCACAGGCAGTGTTTACTCTGAGTAGGGGAGAAAGGGCAATTTTATAACTAGACGGCAGGACCAGTGTCTTGGTGGGGGGGGAGGGGAGCTGGCGGTGGGTCACTGGCTCAATAAAGTGGAGAGAAATGGGATGATACCAGCCATTTCTGCCACGTGGTAAACCCGCCTGGGGTTGGGGTACGGAGTGCAAAGGTCTAGAAGCGTCAAGCCTTGGCATCACGACGCACCCAGTCCTCGCCCTCCAATGCATTAGCTCCCATCCACTTGTGCTTTCTCCCCTTGAGCAGGAGTGTCGCCCACCAACCCATTCTCCCCGACGCCCGAGCCATTTCTCCCGTCCCAGATGGCAGCGCTCACTTCTGCAGGGCCTGGATTAAGACTCAGTGCCCACGAGAGGCCACCTAGCATCCTGTCCCCAAGGACCCATACCTGATAGATGGCTTCGTCACAGGCGTTCTGAAGGCCCAGGTTCACCATCGTGTTCTGTAGTGTGCGGCCCATGTAGAACTCCAGGGAAAGATAGTAGATGCGCTGAGGAAGCAAAAGGAAGCATCTTAGACTGTGCATTCCACCCCACACACGAGAAGAGTCCGGTGCCGAGAAGACCTTCTTAGGGGCTTCGCTCAGTCAACCCTGCACTTACCTGCACATCCCTAAAATGGGCTCACTCCCTTCAGCCTTGGCCAACCTCAGCTTTCCAGGGGCAGCCCCGTAGTGGGGGCCCTTCGAAAGTAGTCTGTTCACTGCCCTTCTGGAGTCCCCAAGGGGATGGAAACGAACCACTGCCTGAGGTAGGGAGGCAGGGAGGGGCAGTCGTGGGGAACAGACTCCCAGGACAGACAGAGCCAGGTCTGAGCTTGGCGGGGCCTCTTCCCAGCCACGCCCTCGAGGAGGAGACCGCATCGCTCACACGGGGTGAAGCAGCCCTGCAGGATGAACAGCTTCTGATACCTGCACTAAGTATTCAGTGCAAACGGCACGGTCAACACAATGGGATAGACGGATGGGCACGTCTACTTCCACCTGCTGACTGTTTGCTGGCTTTGGGGGACTGAGAGGTAAACCTCCATGTAAACGAGGTGACGACCACCAACACTCGCTGGGGGCCACGCAGGGTTCAACACTTCCCGCGCCTGGTGCCACCTGCCCACACGACCACCCAATGGGCCACGGGAGGCGGTGGCAGAGCTGAGATCTGGCCCGCAGAGTCCTGCTCTCATACAGGGCTCCATGCTGCCTCCAGCTGTCAAGGGTAAGGCCTTGGGACTTCCCTGGAGGTCCAGTGGTTAAGGCTCCACGCTCCCAATGCAGGGGGCACGGATTCGGTCCTTGGTTGGGATCCCTCATGCCGCACAGCACGGCTAAAAGAATAAAATAAAATAAAACTAGAATGCTCAAAAAAAAAAAAAAAAAAAAGAGTAAGGCCTTGATGAGAGAAGGGAAAAACGCTTCCCTACAGAAGAATTCTGATTAATAAACGCAGAAGGAAGGGGAGGAATGGAAAACCACCATGAGAACAGCACAGGAACAGCTGCGCAGGTGACCACCGTGGCTCTAGGGACTGACTGGATATTCTGCACAGCCCTCCAAGTGTCTCCCCCCACATAATCTTAATCGCCGTGGTGGTTTTAGCAGATGCCCCCCAATTCTCTGATAGCCTTCACTCCAGGAGGTGGTGTGGTACTCAACCCCCTCCCGCTGAGGGTGGGCTGGTCATGGCAACTCCCTTCCGACAAATAGTCTGGAAAGGGAAAACTGCAAATTCACAATTTTGGATTGTGACGATACCTTCCCCACATGATCAAGGTTAAATTCCCCAGTAACAGGTCGGGTGATATGCTGTCATGAGAAGGGGACCTCGCCTCCACGGTTTTCTTTCCAAAACTCCCAACCCCAGACTGACGGTGAGAAGCATCGGTCAGACCCAAAGTTAGGGACATCTGTGGAACTGCCTGACCAGCATCCGTCAGATCTGTCAAGATCACAGAGGACAAGGAAAGACCAACAACCACTGCAGATAGAAGATTAAGGAAATAGGACGACTAAATGCCCTGAGGACCCTGGATTAGGTCCGGGACAGAGAAAGGCCATCAGAGGAAGAACTGACAGGAAGTGCTGAGCCAGCACTAACTTCTTAGTTTTGATACCTGTGCTGTGGTCACTCAGGATGTTACCATTGCGGGCAGCCGTGAAGGGCACGTGGGCATGCTACACTCTATTTGCAACCCTCTGTCAACCTAATATTGCCTCTAAGTAAAACGTAAAAGAGCAAAACCAGGCCTTGAAAAGGTGTGTGTCTGTGAGCTGTGCACGTGCACGATGATGAGAGAGCACGTCTCGGTCTCAGGTGTGAATCCAGGGGAGAGTGCTGGCTGCGCTACGGTTTTACCTTTCCTATAAAATTTCCAAAATATGCAATCTAAAAAATCTATTTCCCTATGGGCTGCAGAATGCAGGGAGAAGAAAGGCCTGGATTCCTTCTCCTCGGGTGGCGAGAGGGCTGCTGGGGCCTGTGCACTTCACGGAGACACCTGCAGAGGACGACCTGCTGAGCCCCGCACCAGCAGCTTCGGAACCTACCATGTGGGCAGAGACACGCTGAAGGCGCTTTCTTATACCTTGTTTAGAATTCTGACCAGCAGCTGACCAGAAACATCTGAGCAAACCTGGTGACCATCTGCCAGCCAACAGCCGTTTTAGTGGTGCTGCCCTTTGGGTTTTTCCAGCAGCATTCACACCATCACTTCACACTTCACTGTAGTTGTTCTTAACCTACTCTCCTCAGAACCAAGAAGCAGCCTGAAAGGATGGGCCAGGTAGAAAGAGGCTCCCAACTTGCAAAACACACAGACAGGGGACCTATGTACACGGAGAGACATCCCATGTCAATGGATTGGAAGGCCTAATGCCGTGAAGATGGCAATAATCCCAAAATGATCTACACATTCAACACAATCCCTGTCAACATTCCAGCTGGCTTCCTTGCAGAGTGACAAGCTGATGCTAGCATTCAGATGGAAATGCAAGGGATCTGGAATAGTCAAAACAAGCTTGAAAAAGAAAACAGAAGTGGAGGACTCACACAAGTCTCAAACCTTACTACGGAACTACTGTCAGTGAGACTACACTGGCATAAAGAAGGACACACAGAGCAATGGAATAGCACAGAGAGTCCAGAATAAACCCTCACATTTATGGTCAACTGATTTCCAACAGGAGTGCCCAGATAATTCTGTGGGGAAGAACAGTCTTTTCAACAAATGGTGCTAGGACAACTGGATATCCAGAAGCAAACGAATAAAGTTGGACTCCTCTTTCATACCATATGCAAAAAATTAATTCAAAATGGATCAAGAACATAAATGTAAGGGCAAAACGATAAAACTCTTAGGAGAAAACACAGGGGTAACTCTTTGTGACCTTGGATTAGGCAATGGTTTCTTCTGACATGACATCAAAAGCACAAGTGAAAAAAACAGATAAACTGGACTTCATCAACATTTAAAACATTTGATACAATTAAGAAAGTAAAAAAGACAACCCACAAAAAGGGGGAAATGGTTTTTAATTGAAGTATAGTTGATTTACAATATTATATTAGTTTTAGGTGTACAACATAATGATTCACAATTTTGATAGATTATACTCCATTTAAAGTGATTATAAAATATTTCCCTGGGCTTCCCTGGTGGCGCAGTGGTTGAGAGTCCGCCTGCCGATGCAGGGGACACGTGCTCCGGTCCGAGAAGATCCCACATGCCGCGGAGCGGCTAAGGCCCGTGAGCCATGGCCGTTGAGCCTGCGTGTCCGGAGCCTATGTTCCGCAACAGGAGAGGCCACAACAGTGAGAGGCCCACATACCGCAAAAAAATATATATATATATATATTTCCCTGTGCTGTACAATATATCCTTGTAGCTTATTTATTTTATACATAGGGGTTCGTACCTCTTAATCCCCTACCCCTATCTTGCCCCTCCCCTCTTCCCATTGGTAACCACGTTAGTTCTCTGTATATTCAAGCCTATTTCTGTTTGGTTATATTCATTCATTTTATTTTTCAGATTCCACATATAAGTGATAACATACAGTATCTGTCTTTCTCTGTCTGACTTGTTTCACTTAGCATATAATACCTCCAAGTCTATCCATTCTTCTTGTTATGGCTGAGTAATATGCCACTGTGATATACATATCACATCTTCTTTATCCATTCATCTATTGACGGACACTTAGGTGCTGCTGTGAACATGGGGTGCATACTTTTGAACTAGTGTTTTCATTTTCTTCGGATGTATATTGTTTTATGAGTAGTATTCCACTGTGTATATTGACCACATCTTCTTTATCCATTCATCTGTTGATGGTCACTTAGGTTGCTTCCATATCTTGGCTATTGTAAACAGTGAAAATATCTTTTCAAATTAGTTTTTTCATTTTCTTCGAATATATACCCAGGAGTGGAATTGCTGGGTCATAAGGCAGTTACACTTTTGAGTTTTTTAACAAACCTCCATACTGTTTTCCATAGTGGTTGCACCAATTTACGTTCCCAGTGTAGGAGGGTTCCCTCTTTTCCATATTCCTGCCAACATTTGTTATTTATGGTCTTTCTGATGATGGCCATTCTGACAGGTATGAGGTGACATCTCATTGTGGTTTTGATTTGCATTTCTCTGATGATTAGTGATTTTGAGCATTTTTTCATGTGCCTGTTGGCCATTTGTATGTCTTCTTTGGAAAAATGATTCTTCAGGTCTTTTGCCCATTTTCCAATCAGTTTTTTTTTTTGATATTGAGTTGTATGAGCTGTTTATATATTTTGGATATTAACCCCTTATTGGTCGTATCATTTGCAAATATTTTCTCCCATTCAGTAGGTCTTGTCTTTCGTTTTGTCAGTGGTTTCCTTTGCTGTGCAAAAACAACTTCTAAGTTTAAATTAGGTCCCATTTGTTTATTTTTTATTTTGTTTCCTTCGCCTTAAGATAAAAAAAAAAACTGCTAAAATTTATGTCAAAGAGTGTTCTGCCTATGTTTTCTTCTAGGAGTTTTATAGTATCTGGTCTTACAGTTAGGTCATTAATCCATTTTGAGTTTATTTTTGTATATGGTGTGAGGGAATGATCTAATTTCATTCTTCTACATGTAGCTGCCCAGTTTTCCCAGCACCACTTGTTGAAGAGACTGTCTTTTCCCCATTGCATATTGTTGCCTCCTATGTCCTAGATTAACTGCCCGTTAAGTGGGTGTGTTTACTTCTGGGCTCTCTATTCTGTTCCACTGATCTATGTGTCTGTTTTTGCGCCAGTACCATACTGGTTTTTGTTAGTTTGTTTGTTTTTGTTTTTTTATTGGAGTATAGTTGGTTTACAATGTTGTGTTAGTTTCAGGGTGATTCAGTTATACATATATATATTCTTTTTCAGTTTCTTTTCCCTTATAGGTTATTACAGATATTCAGTAGAGTTTCCTGTGCTATACAGTAGGTCCCTGTTGATTATCTATTTTATATGTAGTAGTATGTATATGTTAATCTCAAACTCCTAACTTATCCCTCCCCCACCCCCCTTACTCCTTTGTTAACCATAAGTGTGTTTTCTATGTTTGTGAGTCTGTTTCCTTTTTGTAAATAAGTTCATTTGTATCATTTTTTTTTAGATTCCACATATAAGCGATATCGTATGATATTTGTCTTTCTCTGTCTGACCTACTTTACTTAGTATGATAATCTCTACATCCACCCATGTTGCTGCAAATAGTATTATTTCATTCTTTTTTATGGCTGAGTAATATTCCATTGTATATATGGGCCACATCTTCTTTACCCGTTCATTAGTCAGTGGACATTTAGGTTGCAGTATCATACTGTTTTGATGACTGTAGCTTTGTAGCTTTGTGACTGTAGTCACAGCATGATACCTCCAGCTCTGTTCTTCTTGGAGAAAATATATGCAAATCACATAGCTGGTAAGAGATCTGTATCAGGAATATATATATATATACAATTCAATAATAAAATGACAGCCCAGTGGTAGGTTGGGCAAAGGATCTGCACAGACATTTCTACAAAGGAAATACAAATTGCCGATAAGCACATGAAAAGATGACTAACATCATGAATCATAAGGGAAATGCAAATCAAAAGCACAATGAGATGCCACTTCACATCCACTAGTACAACTATGATTAATAAGCCATCAGATAATAACAAATGGTTAGCAAGGATCTGAAAACTAGCTGATGAGAATGTAAGACGGTACAGCTACTCTGGAAACCAGTCTGGCAGGTCCTCAAAAGTTAAACAGTTTACCATTTGGCCCAGCAATTCCACTCCTAGACATATATCCAAAAGAAATGAAATCCTGTGTCCACTAAAAGACTTGTATTTAATAGTCAAAAGGTGAAAACAACTCAGATGTCCACCAACTTATGAATGGATAAATAAAATGTGATAGATCCATACAGTGGAATATTATTCGGCCATAAAAAGGAATCAAGTACTGATAAAGCTACAATGAGAATGAACCTAGAAAACATTATGCTAAATGAAAGAAGCCAGTCACAGAAGACCACATATTGTATGATTCCATTTATATGGAATATAGGTAAATCTACAGGAACAAAAAGTAGATTAGTAATTGCCTAAGACAGGCGGACAGGGAGTTTAGGGTGGGTAGCAGTTAAAAAGCTTGGGGTTTCTTTCTGGGGTAACGAAAATGTTATAAAACTGACGGTGGTGATGGTTGCACAATGGTTGCACAAAACTCTGAATATATCAAAACCACTGAATAAACTGTATACTTTAAATGGGTAAATTGTATGGTATCTGAATTTTATCTCAATAAATATTGTATGTAAGATAGAATACTTCCACTTGTAAAGGTGGTAGGATAAAAATGTCTCTACCCACTTCTCCCTAAAACTCACTGACCCTAGGAAAACAGAGGTGGAAACTGAGGGAGGCAGAACTCAGCCAGAAACTGGCCCTTGTAACACTTCACCACCAAGCTGCAGGAGACGGATGAGGGTGACTGTCCACTGCTGGTCTCTGCCTTCTGAGGCCGATGAAGGGACAAAGCACTTTACACTCACATGCGTGCACACATGTCTACACCCACACGTGTACATGCATTCACACCCACGGCACACACTCGCTCACACCTGTGTGCGCATGCACACGTGCACACACACACACACACACACCACAAAACTGGGAACCAGGAGGGGCTGCTCCCTCCATGCTGCACACAGCAGGCCCTGCCCCATCATCCAGCTGCAAGCAACTGGCTCAGGAAGAATCCCCTCCACTCAGAGATGGAGCTCAGGGTCTACACCCTGAGAAGAAAAACAGAACAGACAGGAAATACGACAAAGAACACCCAACATTTACCAAGGCCCACATGAAATCGATAAACACAGACCCATCTAAGACATCAAGAAACACCGATAAGGTAACAAAGGGACTCAACCAAGCACGGGAAAGAAGTAAAATAAATAAGAGATAAAACCACCACAGAAATGGAGGCAGCATTGAATGCAGAACAGCGGCACAGCTGAAAACAAAAAGCTGGCTGGAAAAGTAGCAAAGTGGGGGAAAAGCATGAAGAGGACTGGGGAGAAAAATACCCATGCGAGCGACAAAGAATACTCAACATCTGCATAATCAGTGTTCCTGAAGAGAGAAAATGAATAAAATGTTAAAAACTTTTCAATATGTAATGTCAGAAAACTTTACATATATATTAAATCTACATGATTTAATTGAAATTGAAAGAACATGCTTACGTACAAGAAAAGTTCCAGTGTCCTTGAAATCACAAACACGTCGCAGTGTAATGAGTGATTCTGCAGAGCTGCCCTCTGCCTCACCACCGCTGCCCCTGCTGCTCACGGCCCATTGCTTCCTCCTGACTTTTCACTGTCCTGGACACTATTTACTCTATACTTGAACTGATTTATTATTATATGGGGTTCCCAAAGCACGGTACCACACCTCCCTCTAGATGGGGCTTAGTAATCAATGTGAAAACACACTGAGACGACAACACCCAGCTGTCCGAGAGAGTGAGTGAATGTTTTGAGCAGCCATTCCCTTCTTCTAGGCACACATGAAGGCCATGCCTATTTATGGGGTTCTCCCAAGAGGTTTTATAAAAAGTTGGCAGGGCGTGGAGCAACAAAGCCCGTGAGCCACAACTACTGAGCCTGCGCATCTGCAGCCTGTGCTCCACAACGAGAGAGGCCGCGACAGTGAGATGCCCGTGCACCGCGATGAGGAGTGGCCCCCACTCACCGCAACTAGAGAAAGCCCGCGAGCAGAAACAAGGACCCAACACAGTCAAAAATGAATAAAGAAAGAATGAAAGGATCAGATTTATATTTAAAAAAAAAAAAAAGTTGGCAAGGGACTTCCCTGGTGGTCCAGTGGTTAAGAATCCACCTTCCAGGACTTCCCTGGTGGTGCAGTGGTTAGGAATCCACCTGCCAATGCAGGGACAAGGGTTCGAGCCCTGGTCCAGGAAGACCCCACATGCCACAGAGCAACTAAGCCCGTGCGCCACAACTACTGAGCCTGTGCTGTGAGCCACAACTACTGAGCCCTTATGCCATAACTACTGAAGCCCGCACGCCTAGAGCCCATGCTCTGCAATAAGAGAAGCTACCACAATGAGAAGCCCACGTATCGCAATGAAGAGTAGCCCCCGTTCGCCACAGCTAGAGAAAGCCCGCGCATAGCAACGAAGACCCAATGCAGCCAAAAATAAATAAATAAATAAATAAATAAACTTTTTTTAAAAACCTTTAAAAATAATTAAAAAAAAAAAGAATCCACCTGCCAATGCAGGAAACACGGGTTCCAGCCCTGGTCCAGGAAGATCCCACATGCCGCAGAGCAACTAAGCCCGTATGCCACAACTACGGAGGCTGTGCTCTAGAGCCTGAGAGCCACATCTACTGAGCCCATGAGCCACAACTACTGAAGACGGCATACCTAGAGCCTGTGCTCCGCAACAAGAGAAGCCACTGCAATGAGAAGCCCGCTCGTTGCAACTAGAGAAAGCCCATGAGCAGCAACAAAGACCCAAAGCAGCCAAAAATAAATTAATTTATTAAAAAAAAAAAGAATCCGCCTTCCAATGCAGGAGACGCAGGTTTGATCCCTGGTCAGGGAACTAAGATCCCACATGCTACGGGGCAACTAAGCCCATGCACTGCAACTACTGAGCCCACGCACTCTGGAACCTGCGCACCACAACTAGAGAGAAGTCTGCGCGCCACACTGAGAGATCCCGAGTGCCGCAACTAAGACCCAACACTGCCAGAAACAAATAAATAATATTAAAAGAAAAAAGGTTGGCAGGTCAGGGATATGATCAAGATGTTTTTATTTTGCCTTTAACTATAAATATGTATTTTAAAAGTTGTAGTTCGATCTTTCTGCTAAAGTTTCCAACTTTTAACTAGCACTATGAAAATAGCTTGATTATCTCTTTTTCTAAGAGATGGGTGCTGAGGGATAAAATGTTGGGCCCAGTCTTAAAGCCTCTGGATCTCTTTCATTTTCCTCCCAAGTTCAACATGGGTGTCCAGGGTTCAGCTGTGTATTTAGTTCTGTAAACCTGCCTGGGCAGCCTCCTGCGGCATCCTGAACAAGAGGGCAGCAGGAGCAGCATGGCATGCAGGGTCCCCCCAGCACTGCCCACTCAGAAAGGGCCGACCACGGTCAGCTCTGTGCCAGGCACCGCTGCAGACTGTGCCTGCTGGAGCTCTGGACTCAGGGTTTGTGCCTTGTTTTCTGTTGCTGTTTTTGTCTGTGTGACTTGAGAACTTTTATTGTTTCCTCACATATGTTGATTTTGTTTTCCCCAGTTTCCTTAAGATGGTTCAGCGTGAAACCATCAAACTGAAGAAGGCGCTTGAGAAGCCGGCCAATGACATGCACAGATTTTGAACCACACGGACTGGGTCCCATCCCGGCTCCTGCAGCGGCCAGTGGGGCGACCTGGTCACTTTATGTCTCTGATAGCACCATGCCTACCTGGGACTCAGCAATGCTTGTCCCCTCACCTGGCCAGATTTTCAGGGAGGGGTGTGGAACCTAAAGAACAGGGTGACAATTCTGGAAAAAAACCACCTTCAAAGGGCCAGCTCCTTGCCAGGCGCAAACTCTGCCGCTTGATGGCCAAGGCCATCGCAGGCCCGGCCCAGGCCCTTCCTACCTCTCCAGCCCCTCCAGCCTCCCCGGCGCCATCTGTGCAACCTTGGACAGGGCCTCCCGGCTCAGCGGTGCCAATAGAGAACCAGATGTTCACCTGCTTGAGCCTGAGAACAGCAGGGACCCCTTAATCTTGCCACACAGCTCTGGGGGGCCGTCTGCAGGCCTGAACTAGGTCACTGATCTTTCTTGCAGAGTCCCTTCTTTGCAATATGGCTGTAACAAGTGTTAAATGGCCTAGAAGCAGCCTTAAGTTTTTTATAAATTGAGTTTATTTATTACATGCAAAGCCCACACCAACAAGTAACATCACAGAAAAGCATAAACAAAGCTCTTTGACAAAGATGAAAATATGATCAACACAAACATTATACAACATATTACTCTCCTAAAGAATCTTAGGAGTTAATGAACTCTGTGAAAATGGAGTTTAATGTCAATAGGTAGAGCCTCATTTTGCTCTCTATACAACCGAGATTAATACATACAACTGGACTTTCAGAGACCTCCAATTTCTTTCCCCTCTCCTAAAAGTGTGTTTAGAGTCCTTGTTTAACAGAAGGGTCTGAACACTCTGCAGGAAAAGGAAAGAAATAACTTTCAACACTCAGGGCATTGAAGCATAGACTGGGGCAATCGACTTCACCACCAGCAAGAACCTGATTCTACAGGCAGATCTGGCCAGGAAGGTGTCCGCCTGCGCCAGGAACACGCAGCCTCACTCCTCTTGTCTATCAGATTCTGTCGGTGCCGCAGCGGCGTCTTAACCCACGAGCTGCCCTCTCGCAGCACAGAGTGGCTCCCTCCAGCCAGAGCTGGCCCTGACATGACACAGGGACACTGACCACTGACCCAACACAGAATTCAGCTCCGCTGGGCCCCCCAGCCTCTACAAAGGCACTGAGGTCACCTCCAGCCTGCCGCCCTGCCCGGCTCAGCGAGAGGAGGGCTGCTAGGAGGAGGGGCCCTTCCACCCCTGTCCTCACTGAGCATGTCCCCGTGTACACGCCACTGCGTCTGAGGGGCTTTTTGGAGGAGACAGCTTTATAAAACCACTACAGTGCTTGTGTGAGGATGCCAAGCGTTATCTACCACACCTCTTAAGGCCCAACCTATGAAGTCACACTCGTACTTTCTTTCAGAGCCAAGTGCCGAGAAACCTTGGCTTCCCCTAACTGGTGGGTTGTGTCTCAACGTGGACCACGAATGTCGTTTCTTATATTTTAGGTACTGGTACCTAGGAGTAGAACACAGGTCTGTTTGCGCAAAGTCAACTTGGAAAATGTAAAATATGATAAAATTACAGTATTTTATCCCTGTAAAATCTACAGGGATTTTACACTCAGAGATCGCTTAGTTCTACAGGAAACAAATTCACTTTGTGTTACATGATGTCAGTGTCACAGTCCTGTGCCTCCCACCTTATGTGCCATTAAGCTCTACAAAGCGTCTACTCACCCCATCCCAGAGCCAGATAATCATGGAGGCCACCTTGTCCCTGACAGATAGCCAGAGCCTAATCAGTTTACAGTAAGTGATCTGGACCACGTCAAACTACACTTGGGACTCAGTGTCATAACAGAGCTACTTTCACCTTTAAAAAAACAATGGTGTTTCAAGGCTGAGAAAAGACACTCAGCTAAAACTGAAATTACATATAATTCCTATTCCAGAAGATCCTGTTGAAGGCATTGTTAACCAGACTTTTTTCTTTTTAACATCTTTATTGGAGTATAATTGCTTTAAAATGTTGTGTTAGTTTCTGCTGTATAACAAAGTGAATCAGCTATACGTATACATATATCCCCACATCCCCTCCCTCTTGCGTCTCCCTCCCACCCTCCTTATCCCACCCCTCTAGGTGGTTGCAAAGTACTGAGCTGATCTCCCTGTGCTATGCGGCTGCTTCCCACTAGCTATCTATTTTACATTTGGTAGTGTATATATGTCAATTGTCAATGTTGCTCTCTCACTTTGTCCCAGCTTACCCCTCCCCCTCCCCGTGTCCTCAAGTCCATTCTCTATGTCTGCATCTTTATCCCTGTCCTGCCCCTAGGTTCACCAGAACCTTTTTTTTTTTTTTAGATTCCATATATATGTGTTAGCATACAGTATTTGTTTTTCCCTTTCTGACTTATTTCACTCTGTATGACTGACTCTAGGTCCATCCACGTCTCTACAAATAACTCTATTTCATTTCTCTTCATGGTGAGTAATATTCCATTGCATATATGTGCCACATCTTCTTTATCTATTCATCTGTCGATGGACACTTAGGTTGCTTCCATGTCCTGGCTATTGTAAATAGTGCTGCAATGAACACTGTGGTACATGCCTCTTTCTGAATTATGGTTTTCTCAGGGTATATGCCCAGTAGTGGGATTGCTGGGTCGTATGGTAGTTCTATTTTTAGTTTTTTAAGGAACCTCCATACTGTTCTCCATAGTGGCTGTATCAATTTACATTCCCACCAACAGTGCAAGAGGGTTCCCTTTTCTCCACACCCTCTCCAGCATTTATTGTTTGTAGATTTTTTTTTTTTTTTTTTTTTTTGGTGGTACGTGGGCCTCTCACTGTTGTGGCCTCTCCCGTTGCGGAGCACAGGCTCCGGACGCGCAGGCTCAGCGGCCATGGCTCACGAGCCCAGCCGCTCCGCGGCATGTGGGATCTTCCCGGACCGGGGCACGAACCCGTGTCCCCTGCATCGGCAGGCGGACTCTCAACCACTGCGCCACCAGGGAAGCCCTGTAGATTTTTTAATGATGGCCATTCTGACTGGTGTGAGGTGATACCTCATTGTAGTTTTGATTTGCATTTCTCTAATGATTAGTGATGTTGAGCATCTTTTCATATGTTTGTTGGCAATCTGTATATCTTCTTTGGAGAAATGTCTATTTAGATCTTCTGCCCATTTTTTGATTGTGTTCTTTGTTTTTTTGATATTGAGCTGAATAAGCTGCTTGTATGTTTTGGAGATTAATCCTTGGTCAGTTGCTTCATTTGCAAATATTTTCTCCCATCCTGAGAGTTGTCTTTTCATCTTGTTTATGGTTTCCTTTGCTGTGCAAAAGCTTTTAAGTTCATTAGGTTCCATTTGTTTACTTTTGTTTTTATTTCCATTACTCTAGGAGGTGGGTCAAAAAGGATCTTGCTGTGATTTATGTCATAGAGTGTTCTGCCTATGTTTTCCTCTAAGAGTTTTATAGTGTCTGGTCTTACATTTAGGTCTTTAATCCATTTTGAGTTTATTTTTGTGCATGGTGTTAAGAAGTGTTCTAATTTCATTCTTTTACATGTAGATGTCCAGTTTTCCCAGCACCACTTATTGAAGAGGCTGTCTTTCCTCCACTGTATACTCTTGCCTCCTTTATCAAACATAAGGTGACCATATGTGCATGGGTTTATCTCTGGGCTTTCTATCCTGTTCCATTGATCTATATTTCTGTTTTTGTGCCAGTACCATACTGTCTTGATTACTGTAGCTTTGTAGTATAGTCTGAAGTCCAGGAGACTGATTCCTCCAGCTCCGTTTTTCTTTCTCAAGACTGCTTTGGCTATTTGGGGTCTTTTGTGTTTCCATACAAATGGTGAAATTTTTTGTTCTAGTTCTGTGAAAAATGCCATTGGTAGTTTGATAGGGATTGCACTGAATCTGTAGATTGCTTTGGGTAATGTAGTCATTTTCACAATGTTGATTCTTCCAATCCAAGAACATGGTATATTTCTCCATCTGTTTGTATCATCTTTAATTTATTTCATCAGTGTCTTATAGTTTTCTGCGTACAGGTCTTTTGTCTCCTTAGGTAGGTTTATTCCTAGATATTTTTGTTGCAATGGTACATGGTAGTGTTTCCTTAATTTCTATTTCAGATTTTTCATCATTAGTGTATAGGAATGCAAGAGATTTCTGTGCGTTAATTTTATATCCTGCTACTCTACCAAATTCATTGATTAGCTTTAGTAGTTTTCTGGTAGCATCTTTAGGATTCTCTATGTATAGTATCATGTCATCTGCAAACAGTGACAGTTTTACTTCTTCTTTTCCAATTTGGAGTCCTTTTATTTCTTTTTCTTCTCTGACTGCTGTGGCTAAAACTTCCAAAACTATGTTGAATAATAGTGGTGAGAGTGGGCAACCTTGTCTTGTTCCTGATCTTCGAGGAAATTTAACCAGACTTTTCAGTTGTCCAATTACCTTTCTAAATTTCTGTGTTCATTTCTCTTCCCTTCGCCATATCCTAAGAGCCCCATCCTCTACAAGGCAGAAAAGAGCCAGCTATCTGCTGCCTGCTGTTTACCTGCTTCATCTCTTAAAATGTGTGGGTTTCCATATGGGTTAGAGCCTGCTCTGTTTAGCGGGTGGGAAAAAAGGAGGTATATCTGGAAAGATGTGTAAAGTGCTCTCAGTTTTCTTCCTTGTATTTCTTATCAGCAGCACAGCTGACAAAGCTGGTTAAGGTCTGCAGTTGACAACACCGTGTTGGTGTGAACACCCTGAGTTTTTTCCAAATGCTCCTGTTGTATAAGGGAATCTCCTTGATTTTCCAAGTTACACATTTGAGTTTTCAGGGGTAAAGGGGTATCAAGTCTAAAGCTTACTTTCAAATGGTTCACAGAAAAAATGTAGTTATACAGAGAGAAAGACATAACAAACATGTTAAAAATGTTTCATGTTTGGGGAATCCGGATAAAGAGCATATGGGAATTCTTTGTATCATTCTTGCAACTTGTAAAAGTCTGAAATCACATAAAATAAACATTTAAAAAATCATCTATAAAGGGCTAGGATGCAGAAATAAGATCGATTACAATATTTCATAAAGATACAAAGGGTTAGCCATCCACAGCACCTGCCTAAGGCTGCCTAAGCCATCCACTTACACAACACTGTAAGTCAGTGTTCCTCAGAAAAACAGAATCAGCAGGATATATACACAGAGATTTATTTTAAGGAATTGGGTCACATAATCATGGGGGTCCAAGACCAAAATCTGCTGGGGTGAGCCTGCAGGCTGAAGACCCAAGAAGGAGCAGCATTTGGGGTCCAAAGGCCTTCTGCCGGCAAATTCCTTCTGGCTGGGGAGGGATGTGGAGAGGAAGAGAGGGGAGGTGGGTATGGTGGGGGTATCAGTCTTTGTTCTGTTCAGGCCTTCAACTGATTAGAGGCCCATCTACATTACAGAGGGTAATCTACTTTCCTCAAAATCCACTGACTTTAATGTTAATCTCATCTAGAAAACACCTTCACACAAACAACCAGAAAAATATTTGACCAAATATCTGGGCACCATAGCCCAGCCAGGTTGACACACAAAATTAACCATCACAGCCTGCAGGAGCAGAGGCTAGACTGTCTTCTAAGAAAAATCACGCACACACCCAAAGCTTCCTAATCTCATAAATGACGGCTTCAGCCTACCTTCCATTTGGCAAGCTGTCAGGGTAATCAGCAACATGAAACATCTGCCCCTCCCCGGCTTCTGGCCAGAGAAAGTAACTCTGAGCTCTCTGCTATCAGGGAAGCTTGCCCATGGGATACAAGGTCAACTTCACACAGATGAGGGCAAACACATCAGAACAGTTGAGTGGGTCAAAAAGATCCCAGTGCTGGACCCACTCCTGCCTAATTCAAACAAAATTTCAGAAGTAGGGGTTGTGTGCAGCCAAGGCAACAAAAAACTGCTCTAGATCATCTTCCTTTAACTCCCAGATCCAGCCAAACCATAAGATTAATTGTATTCATCATGATTACCTTACTAGAAATATTTAGGACAGCTGTTTGGACCCAGTGGTAGAGCTCCTTTCCTTAGTCCACCATTATGGTTATGCCAAGAGCTCATGGGGAAGAGCCAGTCCATCCACTACAAGGATGCAATCAGGCCAGCTGTCTACATCGTACAACATCTCCTTTAAAGACCCATGGAAGAACTCTCGCATCTGCTCATTCTAGAATTTACTGCAGAGATTCCATGACTCCCATAACTGGGCATGATCTGCAATTTGCTTTGGTTGCCAGAACTTACATCTGTATTTTGTCTCCTGACCATGTATCTGAACTTAACCCACTTTCCTACCCTTACTGTCTTGCCCCAACTTTCTCTTTGAGGTCTTCTATGAAGTTGAAACCTTTGCAGCATATCTTGCTTAAGCATTCTCAAATTCTTTTTGGATGGAATGTTAATATAAAGTGGAAACATTTTATCAGCAAACACAAAGCTGTAATGTTTTAGAACGGCAAGGTACTCAGGGATGGATTACCTAGCTTGACCTTCCTTATTTTAAAGATGAAGAAACTGAGACCAAGAAAGGTTAAGAAATCCACCGAAGCCCAAGGGTCAAACAGGCCAAATGGTAAAGCCAGGAGGAGCCTGGATTTCTGTGAGCCATCCCTCACCACCCAGCTCTTTTCCGTCCCTGAGTTTGCAGTGGAGTCCTGACCTTGCCATCACTTCAGAGATGCCTGGAGCCGACTTTAGAACTAAGCCTGCCTCCTGCCAAGAGCAGACTTCTTAATTTTAGCCAGATTTTTTGACTTGCTGATTTGTCAGGCAGCTTACTTGAAAACTCTTCCTCTGAGCACTGAGCTTCAACCGTTTCTACTATTACCAAAAATAGAATGCTTGAGAGTTATGAAACAATAGGTGCAGCATAGCACTATACTAGTTTGTGTAATAAAAACAAATGTTTCTACCTGCACAGAAAAAAAGATGTGGAACGCAAGATGTTTGTAGCATTTACAGTGTTACCACTAGATGGTGAGATTACAGTTAATTTTTTCCTTTTGGCTTATCTGTGTTTTCTAATTTTTTCTCCAATAATCACAAGGACTTGCATAACTGTTTTAAAGTAAATAAAAATATTAAATACAAGCACTTTAACTTATTGTTTAGATCGTCAGCCTGCCTAAGTCTGCAGTGCAGTGGTTCACATCCTTGAAGCCGTTCTTAGCTGTGGCTCTGCAGGATTATTATTGGGAGACCTTCCACGTCCCCTCAGCTCTAATCCTCCTGGGGCTTGTTTCTTGTCCTTTACGAGCAAACATATAACTTTTGCAGAAAAAGGAGATGATGAGCTTATTTTCAACACGAATTAGCCAGACTGAAGCACTCAAATTCCAAGTTTCCACTTTCAGATGACCTTCCTATCCAGGACAAGCAAACAACCTTCCATTTACAGGCTGTGTGGCTTTAAAGAAGAGAAAGGTTTACACCTATAGCCACCATAGCAATCAGTGAGGATGAGCAAACCTGTTTTGTTAGAGGGATTTAATCCTGTTCATGAAAGGTTATTTCTGTAATCCCTGAGCCCATCACTAGCCTTTTCAGGATCTAAATATAAATAAACACTCTAATGGGACCCCACGGTGTTGCGGTGTGTTCTGGTCCAGCTGCAGGGAAATACCCTTGAATATGCCGTCAGAGATGTCACCTGCTACATGAATAACAATGATATTGCAAATCAGAGCTCTGCCATCAGCAGGGAATTCTGGGGGAGCCACTGCCTGTTGGCCAGTTTCCCTGGCAAAGTCATCCCAAGCCCTTGTTGAAATAACCTGTTTCAGCCATTTGGTGCCACTCCATTCTTCACTGTCTTGCATACTAAATATGAAGATCCTAGTTGGTATTCTAACAAATCTGTCCTTTTTACCACCTCTCTTTTAGGAAAAAAGAGTGCCCCAGAATAAGTTTGGAAAGGCAACCAATCTCAGACTTAGCAATTATTAAACATTTCTTAACGCCCTACAAAAATACTGTAAAATACTATCAACAAAGCAACTGCCCAGTGCTCAGGTGTGCACTGCAAATCAAATCTTTGCAAATTGGCTTCAGGCCTGCAAGTGTGTCCTTTCCTCACCAGTTTTCACTCTACATTAGTATAGTAGAAAGGATAAAACTTTCCACGGTCAAGAGGAAAAAAACGAAAACCAACAAACAAAACTGGTAGCAGGGGCCTGGCCAAGCCCATACCCATCAAACCGAAAACTACCACTTTGGAGAATCATATTTACTGACTTGGAAAGCTGTTGAAAAAGCCACAAATGTTGATGAATGAAACAGAAGCGCCACAAAATTGTATATACAACATGCTTTTTAAAAGTGTGCATATATATTCAAGAACAGGAAAAGATGTAGAAGGACATGCACCTATATTTTAACACAGTTAATAACGGAGGTGATGAACAAATTTTCTCTCGTGTATTTTGTACTTTTCTACCATAAACCTACATGTGTGTAAAATGTAAAAAGAAAACAATTCCTTAACGTCGGCCAACCTTAAGCTAAGTGAAGTTCTTCAAGGCAGGTGTGAGCGCCTGGAAGGCAGAGCCCATCACTGCGGGCTCCTTCTCCTCAGCAGGCTTCCCAGTGACGCCCCCCATCTCTGCCCGCCCGGACAGCAGGCCCCAACCACAGGGCTCCAGGCCGCCCAGTACGCGAAGTGAGGGTTAGGCGACGCCGTGTGCGGGGCCGTCTCACCCGGTGATCTCTCCTCAACTCCGGGGGGGTGGAGGTGGGGCGGGGTGTCGCTCCCCATCTTAGGGGGTCTCTCCTCACCCGTGGGTCTATCCTCACTTCGGGGGGGGTCTCTCCCCATCTCGCGGGGAGGTCCCTCCTCACCGGGGGTCTCTCCCCACCCCAGTGCAGCCTCACCTTGGGGTCGCGCTCGTAGTAGTGCTGCTGCGTGCGGATCCAGCGGCCCACCAGGTGGTCTCGCACCGTGTGCGCCAGCGCCAGGTAGTAGTCGCGGCGCGTGGCCACGTTGCGGTCCTTGACGAGCGTAAAGTGCAGGTGCCGGTTGAAGCTCTTCCGCACCTCGGCCACGTCGCCCAGCCCCGCCAGCCCGCGCACGCTGATCTGCTTCCGTCTCTCGCCGTCCGTCAGCGGCTTCGCCATCGCGCCGGCAGTCCGAGGAGGACGAGGAGGAGGAGGGCAAGATAAGCCGCGGGGACACGCCCGCACGGAGGATGCTGCAGCTTCGCCGGCTGCCAGGCCGCGCCTGCGCACTGCGCTGCGGCGGCGAGGAAGGGAGGTGCAGAGGGTGCGCCTGCGCGCTGCGCCGGACCACGTGAGGGGCGGGGCCTGAGGAAGGGCGGGGTCGCAGGATGGGAGGGGCCTGCTGGAGGGGCCGCGCACCGACCCCTGGGTGAAGGAGTATTGCTGAGTTTCTCAACTTCCAGAGCTGAGGATGAGGTCCTGGACTTATGGCCCATTCCTGCCAGCAACTCTCTTCATGTCCACTCCTTGAGACGGTGTCTCCTCCTGCTCGTCCCCCTCCCTAAAGCTGCTCACCTGGTTCCTACCTGCAGGTCCTCATCTGGGGCCCTCTTGCTCACTCTCACCAGCAACCCTCCAGTCTACACCCACTAGCACCACCGCTGCTGTTCCCCAGGGCCGTCTTCGGGTCCCCGGCTTCAGTGTTGCTCCCACTGCTCCTCCCTGATCCTATCTTGGCCTCTGGGGTCTCTGCATCAAGGAGAGTCCTTACAGGTTGGTTTAACATTGAAAAACTGGCAGTATGCACTGAAGCTAAACAAACACCTACTTCTGACCCAGCAATTCTAGTCCAGAGAAAACACCCAACAGAAATGAATGCTTATACCAACCAGAAGGCATGTACAGAAATGCTCATAATACTCAAATATTCAGAACAGTCCCAAACTGGAAACCAGGCAAATGCCCACCAATGCTGGACTGATAAATAAACTGTGGCATGTTCCCACAGCTGCACAGTCCCCAGCCGTGAGAATGACAGACCACGTCCAATACGCAGACGAACAGTGCTGAGTGAGAGTGGGCAGCGCTAAAGAGCACAGCCTGAAGGATTCCGCTCGCATGAGTTTCTAAGACTGGCCAATCTCTGGGCCTGCAGACCTAGGATGGCGCTGAGCGTTAGAGGTGGACATAGCTGGGGGTGAGGGGTCGCAGGGAGGGGGAGTGGGTGAATCCGTGGCATCTGGAAAAGCTCGATGACATGTGGTGTGCAAGCTCATCACTGCACACATGGGAGCTACCCCATGTGGGGAGTGTCTGTGGGAGTGGTCCTGGGGCAGGGCCCCAGTGGGGAGGTCACAGGTGCGGCCCAGGGCCTTCCACCATCTTTCTCCACAGCTCGTCCTGTTTCCTTGCCCTCCCTCCACACCCAACGGGGCTCCAGATCCTTCTTTAGGCCAAAGCCTTCCTGCTTGCTCACATATCCAGTGCCAATAACATCAGGCCTGGTGGGCCTGCCTTCTCTCCCAAGCTCCCAAGGACTCTCTCTCAGGAGCCGGTCCTCCAAGACGAAGTCTGGGTCCTCCAGCCATTTTATTCCCTATGTATCTAGTCCATCCTTAGCTGCTCTTTTGGGTCCTCTTGCTGGGATTCCTGTGGTAGTTTCCTCATGGGCTCCCCTGCCTCCCAGACACTCCCCAGAATCATCCTAGCCAGGCTACAGACAGCACAGCCCCTCAGCAGAGGGCTGAGCCCAGCACAGCTCCTGCAAACCACAACCCCAGCCAGGTAAGCTTGGTAAACCAGCCTCAGCCCCTCCCTAGCAGGTCCTCAGGCTGGGCCTGGGGGACTTGAGGGGACAGGTGAAGGCAGGCACCCGACTGCAGCGGGCAGGCATTCTTATGTGTCCCATCCCAAAGGGACCAGGCAGAAGGGGAAGTGGTCAGAGCTGGGGTCAGTGAGAGAGCTGGGGGTGGGGAGAGAGAAGGAGCCCCCAAACTGTGGAGCCTGTGGGGCTGTGAGGGGCGGCGAAGGACACACAACCGACATCCACAGGCCTCCCTGGTCTGGATCTTGACCTCTGCAGCCCTCACCCCTGGGGAGTCCCTCACTGGAGGGGCGGATTTGAAGTGAAGGTCCTGCGGCCTGGTTTCGAGCTGCATCTCGGGGGGCTGCCTCTGCCCACCCTCAGCCCAGGCTGGCCTACCCCCTGTTTTTATATGGCCCTTAAGTTAGGAACGCTGTCTACGTTTTTATTTTTTTTTATAAATTTATTTATTTTATTTATTTATTTTTGGCTGCGTTGGGTCTTTGTTGCTGCACGCGGGCTTTCTCTAGTTGTGGCGAGCAGGGGCTACTCTGCGTTGTGGTGTGCGGGCTTCTCATTGTGGTGGCTTCTCTTGTTGCAGAGCAAGGGCTCTAGGCGTGTGGGCTCAGTAGTTTTGGCACATGGTCTCAGTAGTTGTGGCTCATGGGCTCTAGAGCACAGGCTCAGTAGTTGTGGCGCACGGGCTTAGCTGCTCCATGGCATGTGGGATCTTCCCAGACCAGGGCTCAAACCTGTGTCCCCTGCATTGGCAGGTGGATTCTTAACCACTGTGCCACCAGGGAAGCCCTACATTTTTAAATGATTGAAACAAGTGAAAAGAAGAATAATTCATGATGTACGAAAATTACATGAAATCCAAATTTCAGTGTCTACAACTACAGCTACACTCATTCCTTTATATTTTCTCTAGGGCTGCTTTCACACATCCACGGCAGATCTGAGCATCGTGACAGAGACTGTATGGCCTGAATCTGCCCCTTACAGAGGGTGCTGCCCCTGACCTGTAGTGTATGCTCCTGGGGGAGGGCCCCACGTCCCCAGCACTGCCTCACACTCACAGGCCCCATGAATGTACCCCAAATAGAGCGAATCCCCATGGTTCTACGTGCCGCATTCCAGGCGAGGGTGGACTGAGGCGTGGGAGGTGGCTGGCCTGGGCAGAATTCTTGAAACCTCTTTAAAATTCACTAGATCACATTGGGAAAACGCACATTAAAACCCCAGCAGGCAGCAGGACTTACCTGCTACATACAATGGTCTGGTCAACATGAAAGTGACCGATAGGGACTTCCCTCGTGGTCCAGTGGTAAAGAATCCGCTTTCCAATGCAGGGGACACAGGTTCGATCCCTGGTCAGGGAAGTAAGATGCCACATGCCACGTGGCAACTAAGCCCACGTGCCACAACTGCTGAGCTCGCACGCCTCAATGAGAGAGCCTGCATGCTGCAAACTACAGAGCCCACACGCTCTGGAACCCGTGCGCCACACTAGAGAGAAGCCCGCGCACCGCAAGGAAGAGCCCACGTGCTGCAAGGAAAGATCCCGTGTGCCTCAATGAAGATCCCGCGGGCCACAACTAAGACCCAACGCAGCCAAAAATAAACTAACTAAATAAATGCTCTTAAAAAAAAAAAAAAGCAGCCTTTAAAAAAAAGAAAGAAAAAAAGAAAGTGACCAACAGCACAGAGTGGTGGTGAGGCGGTGGAGTGCTGCTCAAGGGAGTGTAACCATTACAGCCACGTTGGAAACAGTGTGGCAGTTTCTCATAATAAAATAATCAGTAGTTAAACATACACTTACTACGTGGCCCAGCCATTCTACTGTTAGGTATCCATCCAAGAGAAATAAAAACCTGTGCCCACAAAACAGCTTGTGCGAGGATGTTCACAGGAACCTTATCACTAACGCCCCAAACTGGAAACAGCCCAGGTGACTATCAACAGGAAAGTGAAGAAACAAAGTAAGATATTGAAATAGTGGAATACTAACTCAACCATAAAAAGGAATGACACCGGTGAGTCTCACAGACATTATGCCAAGTGGAAGGCCAGACACAGAAGAGCACATATTATACAATTTCATTGACATGAAGTTCCAGAATTGGCAAAGGTAATGTGTTGTGATGGAATTCAGAATGGTCCCCCAGGGGCCAAGGGTAGGGGGATCGTCTTGGGAGTTTCTGGGGTGACAGAACAGGGATATGGGCTATATGAGAGTATCTGTCACAGTAGTTTGACCTCTATTCTTAAGATCTGTGCATTTTACTGTATGAAAATACCTCTATAAAGATATTCTTTAAAAAAAAAAAACAACTCACTAGGTCAGAAGTAAAAGCTAGAATGAGCTTAAGTACCAAAAACAGCCTCCATCAAACAGGAAGCCTTTGCAAATCCAAGCCTCTAGGAAGCAACACTGAGTTCCTCCTGAGATTCATTCTGTGCAGAGACATTCCAGCTGAAGCTTTGAGCTGAGTATGAAGGGTCCATCCAAGAGAGAAGTGAAGGAAGTCTTCTTGCTGAAAGCCTATTTGCACTGCTAACCCAGGACACTGACCTTCCCTCTCTGCCCCCCAAATTTCCTGTGGAGCCAAATATCCTCTTGTTTTCCCAGTGGGAGTTCCTGGTAGGACTCCACCCAAACCAAACAGCATGAAATATCTTTCCATTTATTTGTGTCTTCTTCAATTTCTTTCATCAATGTCGTATAGTTTGCAGTGTACAAGTCTTTCAAAAGCTTCTGCACAGCAAAGGAAACCATCAACAAAATGAAAAGGCAACCTACTGAATGGGAGAAAATATTTGCAAATCACATATCTGATAAGGGGTTAATGTTTAAAATACATAAAGAACTCATACAACTCAATAGCAAAGCAAAACAAAACAAAAACAGAAACAAAACAAACAACCTGATTAAAAAATGAGCAGAGAATCTGAATAGACAATTTCCCAAAGAAGACATACAGATGGCCAAGTGCATGAAAAGACAAGTGTTGGCAAGGATGTGAAGAAAAGGGAATCCTGTGCACTGTTGGTGGGAATGTGCAGCCACTATGGAAAACAGTATGGAGATTCCTCAAAAAACTAAAAAGAAGGACTTCCCTGGTGGTCCAGTGGCTAAGACTCCACGTTCCCAGTGCAGGGGTCCTGGGTTCGATCTCTGATCAGGGAACTAGATCCCTCATGCCCCAACTAAGAGTTTGCATGCCGCAACGAAGATCCTACATGCAGGAACTAAGACCTGGCACAAAAAATAGAACTACCATTTGAACCAGCAATTCCACTCCTCAGTATTTATCCAAAGAAAACAAAAACACTAATTCAAAGATCTATGCACCCCTATGTTCATTGCGGCATTATTCATAATAGCCAAGATATGGAAACATCCTAAGTGTCCATTGATGGATGAATGGATAAAGATGTGGTATGTGTATACAAGCAAATACTGCTCAGCCATGAAAAAGAAGGGACTCTTGCCATTTGCGACAACATGGATGGACCTAGAGGATGTTATGCTAAGTGAAATAAGTCAGACAGAGAAAGACAAATACTGTATGATTTCACTTGTATGTGGAATCTAAAAAACGAAACAGACAAACAAACCAGAAAACCAAGCTCATAGATACAGAGAACAGATTGGTGGCTGCCAGAGGTGGGGGGCGGGGGTGGGTGAGATGGGTGAAGGGAGTCAAGAGGTACAAACTTCCAGTTATAAAATAATAAGTCCTGGGGATGTAATGTACAGCATGGTGACTATAGTTAATAATACTGTATTGCATATTTGAAAGTCGCTAAGAGTATAGATCTTAAAGTTGTCATCACAAGAAAAAAAAAAGGAAAAAATTTTGTAACTATGTAAGGTGGTGGATGGTAACTAGACTTGTGGTGATCATTTCACAGTGTATACAAGTATTGCATCATTATGTTGTACATTTGAAACCAATATAGGGTTATATGTCAATTAAATTAAAATGAATGAATTAATTTAAAGAAATCAATTTTTAAAAAAGCCTAAGAGTTGAAAAAGGAAGAAAGGATCTTGTGCTTTCAGACTGGAACAAAATGATAAGATGTGGTTAAGCATGAGGGGAACTTTCTGCGGGGAAACCTACTGTTTTAGGCAGCTCCCTTCCCAGAGTTCCAGTCCAGTTTTTAAGCTGCTTTATTGAGATGTAACTCACATACTATAAGTTACCCACTTAAAGAGCCTGATTCAATAGTGTTTAGTATTTTTAGAGTTGTACAACCATCACCATAATCTAAATATAGAACCCTCTCATCACCCCCCAATACCCTGTATCCGTCCCCAGTTAGCAGCTACTCCCAGTTCTCCCCCATCCCCACCCAGAGCCCCAGGCGACCACCGGTCTGCTTGTTGTCTCTATGGATTTTGCTTCTTCTGGACATTTTCTGTAAATAGAATCAGGCAATATGTGATCTTTGGGGTCTGGCTTCTTTCACTTGACCTAAAGTTTTCAAGGTTCATCCATGTTATAGATTATGTCATTTTTACTGCCAAATAATATTCCAATGCATAGAGAGTCATTTAAAAAAATCATTAGAAATCTCTTCCTCCCCAGAAAGCTGAAAACCCTGGTTTATATTCGCCTCTCTCCTTGTTGCTTTAGAACAAGTCCCTGCATGCCTCTGAGCTCTGGCATTCTCATGTGCAAACCCATCTGATCCTGAGCTGTCCTCTGGGTGGGTCTGGAGAACCCCCAGCCATATGTGCTGAGCACCTCGAGCCCTGGAAGTTACGTTTGGAGCCATCCCACTGCCTGTGTTCTGTGCCACAAACATGCAGCTCTGGCGCTCTCCTGACCTTCAGAGAGGCCTCCGGAGAGAATACCTTATAGGGGGATATCTGCTTCTGAGCCACATCGATCTGAGGCAGACACTAAGGTTTACAGGACTGCACTTAAGCTCTTAGACAGAAACCTCTATCCGCCAATCAATAACACAGAAAAGCAAGACATCAGGGACTGTTAAAATGATAGAGGCAGTCAGGCCTGGAGCTAGTTTTTATTTCTCTTGACTCTATAACTATTTTTTCTAAATATTCCATGCTTGGACTTCCCTGGTGGTGCAGTGGTTAAGAATCCACCTGCCAATGCAGGGGACACGGGTTTGATCCCTGGTCCAGGAAGATCCCACATGCCGCGGAGCAACTAAGCCCGTGCGCCACAACTACTGAGCCTGTGCTCTAGAGCCCATGAGCCACAACTACTGAGCTTGCGTGCCACAACTACTGAAGCCCGAGTGCCTACAGCCCGTGCTCCACAACAAGAGAAGCCACCACAATGAGAAGCCGTGCAACGCAATGAAGAGTAGCCCCTGCTCACTGCAACTAGAGAAGGCCTGCGCAGCAATGAAGACCCAATGCAGCCAAAAATAAATAAATTTATATATATAAAAAAAGTATTCCATGCTCATTATGATCGTGATGATTGATTCTTCAGCAGAGAAACCTGCTTTTGATAAATAGCTGCATGCAAGGTCTGATGTGATGAAAAATTTCATCTGGAGACACTCTTAACTTGGGAGGCACACCAGCTTGGGGTTTGGAAGCCTCCAGACCTGGGTCCTAGTGGGGCCCTTCATCTCCTCAGCCACTGACCTTCAGCTCAGACAGTCCCAGCCTCTGGGCTGTGTGACAGAGATGACAGGTACCTGCCCGTGGCTGCTGTGATGATGAAATCACTGGCTCCATGCCTGACACCCAGTAAGCTCTCCATCAACACAAGCCATTGTCGTTACTGTAGCTCAAAACAGAGAGATGCTACATGTGGTATGCTTATCCCGCCACAAACTCAACATAATTTTCAAGGCGAATCCAAGGACCTTGAGTGTGAAGAGGCCTTGGAGGTGCCCGATTCTGACCTCTCACCCCAAGCAGGGACCCCTTTCTCGGGCACCCTTGAATGCTGACATGTGTGAATGAAGAGCCGTCTTCTTTCAGGACATCTTTCCTCATCAGCAACTTCCCTGTAGTCTGAGCTCCGGCCTCTGGAGCCACACAGGCGGGGCCAGGCTCTGATAATTCTTACAGTATTTTTTTGAGGGGGGAGGGCAGGCGGATTGCAGGATCCTAGTTCCCTGACCAGGGATCGGACCTGCGCCCTAGGCAGTGAAAGCGAGGAGTGCTAACCACTGGACCACCAGGGAATTTCCAACCCTTACAGTATTGAGGAGGGCTGTGGGAACCCCGCCCACCTAAAGCCTCTTTCCAGGCCTGTGATGTCATGATTTATAGTATGAAATATATGTTTGGTCTTCATCCCTGCTCCTGGCTCACAGCTCCCCGAACCCTTGGGATTTCCTAAGCATAAAAGCAATGGAAGCATCTTGTGTTGCATTTGGTCTTTTGTCCTCAGTCCTATTAGCCCTTTCAATCATACTTGAATTTGCATTCATGAGATGATTTTTGGAAAGCCTCTAGGTAACCACAGGGGAGCCAACCAAGTGATTAGAGGGCTCAGAGATTCCGCCTTTCCTAGGCTCAGCCTCTGGGGTGGGGACAGGGGCTGGAGATCAATGACTTAATCAATCGAACCTACGTAATGAGAGGCCTCCATAAAAACCCCCAGAGTACAGGGTTCGGAGAGCTCCCAGGGTGGTGAGGAGTCGGGAGGGTGGTGGGCCCGGGTAGTGTGGGAGCCCCGCACCCTCCCCGATGCCGTCCCCTCGTGTCTCTTCCACCTGCCTGTTGGTTTGTATCCTTTGTGATAAACTGGCAATAAGAACTAAACTGTTTTCCTAAATTCTGTGAGCCTCTCTAGCAAACTACAGAATCTCAGGAGGGGGTCATAGGAACCTCTGATCTACAGCTGGTCGATCAGAAGCCCAGCTGACTACCTGGACTTGAGAAGGGCCTCGGAAGGGCGGGCAGTCTTGCAGGACTGAGCCCTCACCTGTGGGGTCTGACGCCGCCTCCAGGTAGATGGTGTCAGAACGGAGTTGAATGCTGCGCACCCAGCTGGTGTCTGAGATTTGCCTGGTGGGAAAAGCCCCACACGTCTGGTCTCAGGGTGAAGCACTGAGAGCAGAGTGAGGGGTGAGTGGAGTAGAAGGAGAAAACAGAGTCTCCTCTACAAGGATGAACACTCCTCACATTTCATGGTCTCCAAACAAGTCATTTAAAAACAACTTTACCACAAGCTGCACACCCAAGTGTGGCTTTTCACAGTTCTTACCTCGGGAGACTCTGTATTTATATTACTGACCTGTGATGATTCTGCACCCTTCTGAAAGTTCCCTTTGGGAAGGCCTCATGATTTTACTGTCATCCTTGATTTTATCCAAAAATGGTATTATCCCAGTTCGAATATCATATTTGCCTTCCAATGATTCTGAAATTGTTCTAAAAATCATATCCACCCCGAAACAATGATTTGCTGTGCCTGGGGGTACTCAAAAGCATGTGTGGGGGGTTCTGAAAGTAATGTAAAAACTAAAACTACATTTTAAAACCACTGTTTGGTTAACTTTTAAAACTGTCTCATTGGGGAAGCCTTTCTAACTATGACACAAACCCCAGAATTCATCAAATAAGATAAATTGTATCAAATTGTAATAAATTAGATACATTTAAGAAATTCTCTGGTGGTCCAATGGTTAGGACTTGGTGCTTTCACTGCCGGGGCCTGGGTTGAAGCCCTGGTTGGGGAACTAAGATCCCACAAGCCTCACAGCACAGCCAAAAAAACCCCAAACAAACAATTAGATATATTTAAATACATTAACATAGTAAAATTGTGTATTGAAAAAATATTGTAAAGTCAAAAAGTAATAATAAAATGGGGAAAAATTTGCAACACATTCTACCATGCTAGCTGATTTCCTTAATATATAAAAATCTCTTAAAATCAGTAAGAAAATGACCATACTCTTACAGAATAATTGGCAATGGACATGTACAGAAGGACATGTACATGTTCCTTTTCACAGAAAAGGAAATACTCAGACACACGCACACGAGATGAATTAGATCAGTACCTAGTAAATCTATCAGTTTTCATTGTTTACCTGACAGAATGGCAGAGCAAACAGCTTGGCCATGGCTGTGTTGATGAGGGCTTGGGAAGCAGGCACCAGAGCTGCCAGTGGAGTTGTAGGGAAATCTGGCAAAGCAGCCACAATTTAAAATGTTCCTGCCCTGCAGAGCAAAGCAAACCGTCAACAAAACAAAGAGGCAGCATACTGGGCTTCCCTGGTGGTGCAGTGGTTGGGACTCTGCCTGCTGATGCAGGGGACGTGGGTTCATGCCCCGGTCAGGGAAGATCCCACATGCTGCGGAGAGGCTGGGCCTGTGAGTCATGGCCGCTGAGCCTGTGCGTCCGGAGCCTATGCTCCGCAACGGGAGAGGCCACAACAGTGAGAGGCCCACGTACGGCAAAAAAAAAAAAAAAAAAAAAAAAAAAGAGGCAGCCTACTGAAGGGGAGGAAATATTTACAAATCATATCTCTGAAAAGGGGCTAATATCCAAATTACATAACAAACTCATACAACTCAATAGCAAAAAACAAAACAATCTGTTTAAAAATGGGCAGAGGATCTGAATAGACATTTTCCCAAAGAAGACATACAGATGGCCAACAGGTACACGAAAAGACACTCAGCACACTCATCATCAGGGAAATGCAAATCAAAACCACAATGAGATATCATCTCACGCTTGTCAGAATGGCTACTATCAAAAAGACAAGAGAGAAGTGTTGGCAAGGAGGTGGAGAAAAGGGAACCTTTGTGCACTGTTGGTGGGAATATAAATTGCAGCAGCCACTGTGGAAAATGATCTGGAGTTTCCTTAAAAAATAGAAAATAGAACTACCGTATGATCTAGCAATCCTACTTCGGGGAATATAGCCAAAGGAAATGGAATCACTAATTAGAAAAGATACATGCACCCCAATGTTCATAGCAGCATTATTTACAGTAGCCAAGATATGGAAGCAACCTAAGTGTCCATTGCTGGATGAATGGATGAAAAACTGTGAAATATTATTCAGCCGTAAAAAAAGAATGAAATCTTGCCATTTGCGACAACATGGATAGACCTAGAGGGCAGTATGCTAAGTGAAATAAGTCAGACGGAGAAAGACAAATACTATATGATCACACATGTGGAATCTAGAAAACGGAAGTCATAGAAACAGAGATCAGACTGGTGGTTTCCAGAGGTAAGGCGTGGGGGGCTGGGTGAAATAGATCAAAAGGTACAGACTTCCAGTTATAAAATAAAAGCCCTGGGTACGTAACGTCCAGCATGGTGGCCATAGTTAATAATATTGTACTGTACATTTGAAAGTTGCTAAGAGAGTAGATATCACAAGAAAAAACATTCTGTAACTATGTACGGTGACAGAGGTTAACTAGACTTATCAGTGATCACCTCACAACATACACAAATGTGGAATCATTATGTTGTACACCTAAACTGATACAATGTTATATGTCAATTGTACCTCAGTTAAGAAAAGAACAGTTCAAGACATGATGTCTTGCCTGGGGAAGCTGTTCCCGTTCTGCATGAGGTGGCATAATGGCAGCAGGCAAACCCTTGGGGGTATTTCAAGTGAAGTCCTTCTTGAAGCTCCTCCAGGGGTCTCACAACTCTGTCTTCTGGAAAAGTGTTGCTTCTTAAAGGACTTTGCTCCCACCAGGGCCTGATCTTCACAGGTGCTTGTCACCTCGAGCAGTTCCCTAGATCAGCAAGGCTGCCCCTTCAACCACTCCGTTTATATCACCCTTAAGACTCGTCCATCTCCTCCAGGAGGGCAGGGAAGATAGACCCCAACTCCACACAACACTCCCTCAGAACTGGACCCCAGAAGTCCAGGCTGGGTCTCCCAGTGGGACGCCTCAGTGAGTCACCTAAGACACAGAGCTCCTGGCACATTTTCTATTTTCTCAAGATACTTAACCCCATGAAGACAAAGGGGAAGTAGGTTGAACTATTCTGAGTATCGAGAGGGTACATTTCATATAGGGAGTAAAAATCAGTTTAATTCCATTATTTTCTAAGTTATGTTGATCCGAGCCTCGCCACCATCATTCAGCTTAAGCTGCAATTTAATTTAGATTTTAAATTCCTTATTAAAATCCCCTCTAAGAAGCACCCTAAGACAAAATAAAGCACGTTCCTGCAGTTGGGTCCGCAATGTCAGGCCAGTTCACACACACGGGTGTGGGAGTGCAAACAGCTGGACACCGTGGGGTTGTCTTCCAGACGGGGCAGCTGTTCTGAGTGAGGGCGGGAAGGTGGGGTGCGGGAAACACGGGCAGGGCGTGTGGGTGGGAGCCTCTTCATGCATATGCATCACTCACGTGTTGGGATGTGCACGTGTGGCTATTTTTAAAAAACAAGAGCCTACTTCATTATCACAAAGACACTCAGTGAATGACTTGCATATTCTGCTCAGCTCAAAAACATTCCATGACTTATTTGGGAATCTCTCGGGAAAAGTCCAGTTGTTTACTTTTTTCAGATGTGAGATCACCAACCTATAAACAGACCAAATCAATTTTCACTTCTGCCTTCATGCATTTTTGATTCCTTGCCTCTGGAGTCCGTTAAGTATCTAAACTGTAAGGTATCATGGAAGGAAGGGGCTGGGAGGCCCACCAAGGCGGGGGTACTGGGTGGAGGGGAGCTGGTTTTCATGTCCTTGTCAAGTAGAGCCTGGAGCTTTAGTGCTGATGTGGCTAAGCATCTTCCTGCTCTGTCTTTTCCTGCTGTGTCGCATGCAGACCTCTGCCCCCTACCCCAGTATTGACACTTCAGGCAAACCACCGGGCAGAGGACAGCTGGCTCGTTTCCAGTGTTTGCATCCTGGTGGCCTCCCTCCAGCCCTCTAGGGTTGTGATTGTGGTGACGCCCCAACCCAGGCTGGGTCAGGACACGCAGGAGGGGGTGGGGACTCCCCACGTGGCTGTCCTGCACGCTTAGCGCTTCTCAGGTTGTACACTTGCATCCCTCTCCTGGGCCTGCCCACTCCAGGGTCAGGGATCCGTGTCCACAGGCCTAACACGTGGGCTTATTCAGCAGTCACGTCACTCTGGACCCGCTGCAGCCCTGGGAGGGGTCTGTCCAGTCTTTGTCCGGCCCGTGATCCCCTTCCGACTGTCCTGGATTAAAGCCAGACCCTTGCTGAACACACTGCAACCTGGAGCTCGGCGCTCGCTCCAGACCCCACGGCCGCGGGAGGTGATGAGCCCAGATCCTCACCCGGCAGTGCCGCGAGTCACAGTCGAGGGGGCTCTGCCCTGCCAGACCCCAGAACAGCCTGGGCCTCCACAGGGCCAGTCCCGGACAGGGGACGCCAGGAGGGCCCGACGGGGGCTTCTGTGTGTCCGTCTGCTGTTGTCTCCCCAAGATGTACAGACAGGATTTGATCCTGCCATCACATGTCACCCACTTGGGCAGGTTTTTGTTTAAACTTTGGTGAACAGGGACCTCAGGTGCCTGACACCCGGGGTGGAGGGACACAGCTGGCGCTCACCGAGAGGAATCAGAGGAGCAGAAACCCTGGAAAACCCTTTATTTCAAGTGGAACACATGAGGTTCAGCTTATTCCGTGAACAGTGCATATGCCACAGGAACGGCTGCGGGCCTGGGACACAGCATCCCGTGCACAGCTCAGCCAGCATCCTGTGAGCCTGCGGGGACGGGCCGTGAGAGGGCGCATCTGGGGCTCCAGCCTGACTGACACCGCTGGGCTGCAAATGGCTCAGGGCAGCGATACATCCACTGGGCTCAGAACACAGCTGCTACACGAGCACGCAGCACCACACAGACATCACTCACTCGCAGACACAGATATCTCACAGCAGCTCACGCTCACGTTTAGACCGCTTCGAGAAGCCAGGGCACACGGGGGCCACAAAGAGGCATTTCCTCCAGCCCCTCTTTCCAGTCTCAGCGCCAACCCGCCAGCTAACCCTGAGCCACCCGAGGACCCAAGGAAGCAGCTTCTGGATGACGTCACAGTCTACACCCACGGAGGAGACGCCTGGCCCACCAGCCCAGGGGGCTCCCGCTGGGGGCAGTGGGACAAAACAAGACTCCCGTCACCGGACGTGTGTCACAGCCGCCCCAGCCCTGCGATGGGACGGTGGGGACAGCGGCTGTGCCACCCTGGCCTCAGCCTGTGCCCCTTACCCTGTCTGGTCATGGGCCACCGGGAAACAAGTCCTGGGCCATGTTCCAGCACGTCCAGGGGCCGGTCTGTGAGGTCACGGGGAGGAGGGTCTCAGCCTGTGCCATGACCCCCTCCCCGCACACTGGGGGTCCCAAAGGGGCCTGTTCTCGCAGAGACAGTGCTTCTACGGGGATGGCTGGCAGCTGGGTTGCTACAAGGTGGGGCTCTTCTGTCGGCTCAGGGAGTCGATGTAATGAAAAGTGGCCCCCAGAGCCCAGCTGGTCTCCACGTTGTCAATCTTCCGGGTCAACTTGAAAAGACAAGGGGCAGGGGGGTGGAAGGGAGCACGTGCGTGTGAAAGGCGGGCATGTGCTCGCGACGGGTGGGGGCTGGGGGCACCGGGGGAGTCCCCACCTTCAGCACTTTGTCCCCCGGGAAGCCGAGTCCGTGGAGCAGCGAGCTGACGTAGATGAGATCCAGGCACAGGAAGGGGCTGCGCGGCGGCTGGGTCTCTGCCGTCCGGCACACTGAGGGGAAAAGGGCTCCTGGGTGGGGGAACGTGGAGGGGGGGCAGTGCGAGCAGCCAGACTCCACCCCCCTGGGGCACCCCCCCACCCCCGCCGCCAGGCCCTGTGCCACCCGGGGCCTCACTGCTGGTCAGAGCACAGCACAGGCAGGGACTTGAGGCCAACCCAGTGCCCACTGCCTGCCTCCAGGCCCCATCTCTGCACCGTGACCCCCGACACCTCTCCTAGGCGTGGACCTGGGGCTTCTAGGGACTGGAAGCACCCACCAAGCTGGCACAGAACACCCCACCCCTGTTCACGACGGGGACGGACAAACCAACCCACGGCCTCTGCTCGGAACCATTTCTGGCTGGTGTCTGGGAGACAAACCCAGAGGTGATGAGAACGATTTTAAAAAAGCCTTTTCTGACGGGAGGGAGAGAAGGTCTTTCTATGGAGAAACATACAGCGTTTAACCCCTTTGACCCGCAACTGGGAAAGGCAACCAAAGAGCAGAATCTACAAGCAGCCCGTACACCCGGCCACGGAGGAGTGGGGGGAGTGGCAGCCACCGGGCACACCCCGGGGGACAGCTCTCCGTCCCCCACACTGGACTCTGCAGTGCAGGGGTCCCTGGCAATTGTGAATCTGCTGGGACACTTTGGGGAGTTGAGGTCACCTGAGTCACAGAGAAAGAGTCAGAAAAAGTGAAATCAAGGGAGTCTGTTCCTCACAACACTGGGACTAGAAACGCCTGCCTCCACTGCCCAGGCCACACAGGGCGCGGTGGGCCTGCGGTCTGAGCTAGCTCAGCGGCCCCTACACACTCTCACACCCCCGAAGGCTCGTCCGGTCGACAGTCAGGGGCCGACCAGGAGCTCTGGGGCCAGCGCCTGCCTCATGCCTGGGCCAGCGTCCTGCCTCCAGGCCACTCACCGTACTTGGCCGCAGTCTCAAAGTCTCCGACCACAAGGCTGCCTCCCTTCTCTGCATCTGTGGAGGAAACGGGGCACCCAGTCTGCACCAGCACCGTGGAGGCGAGACGGCACTGAGGCCCCTGGGCCTGCGCCTGGGGTACCCTGGGGGTGGGGGGTCAGATGCAGGTGGCCGCACGTCTGGGCATCGGCGTGCAGACGACGGTGCCCTGGCTCCAGCTACAGGGAACCTGCAGACCAGGCGGCCGAGGGGCAGCTGCTGGGGTGCCCCAGAGGGAGGGGCCTGGGCCTAGGTGAGGGGTGAGAGGTCACCTTCCGCCTGGACCGGTTGGCTGCCATCCACACTGGGTCCGAGAGTGTAGCCCAGTGGGGCCCAGCGAGCCGGAACCTGATGGCTTCGGTCTCTCCAGGGCGGCTTTCTGTGGACATTAACGTTCTCACCCTTGCCACGGGCAACACGTTCTAATATCCTCAATCTATTTCATCAAAACACATGTCGGGTCACGACCCACTGAAGTGACCTCACAACCCTCTCGAGGGTTTCCAGTTGGTCTGACTAGCTCCGGTCCCAGACTCATGATACCGTCTTCTGTCCTGACGGCACCGCGGGCTGGGGAGGGGTCAGGGTGATGTCCCCAGGCTCCTGAGGGCGATCTGAGGGGTGGGCTGAGCCCTCCTGCTGGCCTGGGTACCAGCGGCTGACGGTTTGAGAATCACACAGGTGAAAGGAGAATAAACGGACAGCGAGGAAGCCTTCCTGCACTGAGCGGCTCAGAGGACTGACTTATTTATAAAAAGGGGGCCTACTACTCTCTACTCAGTGACACGTCCCCGCCCTCCCTCTATTTCTATCACCCTGATGTGACTGACGGGCCCTCCACCCGGGGACCCACACCCAAATCCCTGCACAGCCCAACCGAGCCGCACCCTTACCTATGAGGCCCACATTTGCGGCAAGGTCATAATAGTAGGAAAAGGCATAAAAATCCACGTCCTTCACTTCCTCCGTCCTGTGCACTTTGTTTCGGAGGATCTCGGACACTCGGCGGGTGCACAGCTGGTAGAGGCTCCCCGCTGGAGCGAAGGGAGAGCAGACTCAGCGGTCAGTGGGCTCTGGGCGCCTGACCACACAGCCCAGGGTGACTGCGACCTGGGGGTGCTCACCAGCAACTTTTCAGGGGCCACGTGCTGCAGCCAGCTCAAGGGGAGAAACTGTGAGCATGAAAGGTGGCCCGAGAGAGTGTGGCCCGACCCTGAAGGTCACGCGCCTCCAGCTGGGCGCCTGCAGCTGCCGTGACGCAGCCCAGGGGGTCCACCCCACGCTCACCCTGCCAGCCCTGTGCTGAGCTCGAGTGTGCACCGTCCCACTCCATCTCACCAGCCGGCCGGGTGGGGCCTGCACCTCCCTCCTGTCACAGATGAGGAAGCTGGAGCCTACAGGCAGCGCGCCAAGCTCACAGGGCTGGCCACTGACTCCTTGCTCAGGAGAGCGACAACACAAGACTGCGTCAGTGGACATGGATGCCCACAGCCCACACCTGGACCCAGGCCTCAGCTTGCCCCAGCCCTGCTCCACGTCTGAAGGCAGCTCCGTTCAGCTCTCCCAGGGCCCGGGAGCTGCGCCCTTGCACTTGGGACCTCATCTCCCTGCACTCTCCCTCGTCTGACCCGTCACACCACCTCTTCCATGTTCCTTAAACACAGCAGCCGCCTCTGGTCCTTTGCATGTGCTGCTCCCTCGGCTTGGCACTCACTTCCCATTTCTTCATGTCTTGTCTCAGGTATCACCCCATAAGGCCTTCCCTGGTCGTCTTTAGACCGCGATCCCCCCTGGTACCCACAGCCCCCTTCCGTTTATCACTGGATAGTAAGGAATGTGCATTTGTTCTCCACCCTGGGCTCCTGGCACAGAGATTGTAAAGCCTTGTAAGACCCTGAGTGGTGAGAGTGAGAGAGACGTTCTGTGATTCATAATAAGCCCCTTTCAGTCCACCTGGGTTGTGCTAACGAGGTGACTCCGGGTGGGTCCTGATGGCTTCAGGATGGGAGCTGGTGATTAGAGGGCTGAAACTTTCAGCCCCACCCCCAAGGGCGTGGGCAGGGGGCTGGGGATTAAGTCAGTCACCAGCAGCCACTGAGTTAATCAGTCCCTCTGCCATGAGCCTTGTGAAAACCCTACACGATGGGGCTCAGAGAGCTTCCGGGTTGGAGACACATGGAGGTGCTGCTCCCAGGGAGAGGGGGTTGCTCCCGGGAAGGGGGCTCCCGGGGAGAGGGGGGCTCCGGGCGCCCTCCTGACACGCCTGCCCTGTGCCTCTCTCCCATTTCACTGTTGCTCAGCTGTGTCCTTGATAAGAAACCAGTGATAGGAACATGTTCCCTGAGTTCTGTGAGTGCTTCCAGCAAATTATCAAATTTGAGGAGGAGGCCGTGGGAACCCCTGATTTGTCGCCGGTCGGCCAGAAGAATGGAAGGCCCAGCACTTGCAAAGGTCGGGGAGGGCCTCATCTGATGGGGGCTGCACTGACTCCGGAAGTCAGTGTCGGAACGAAGTGAATCGCAGGACACCCTGCTGCTGCCAGAGAACTGGCCGCTGTGGGAAAACCCCCACACGTTTGCCGTCAGAAGTGCTGTGAGTAGCGACAGCCCTGTCACCAGAGGCAAACCTCACGCCCACGTGCCCAGCTTGGACACATTTCAGCATCTCTTTTAGAAGAAACTCAGAGCACAGAGCCACGGGACCCTGTGGGTGAGACAGGCCTGGGGCTCTGTGGCCTCTCCCGCCCTCGCCGGAGCACAGGCGGCGCGTGTGGGAGGAGAAGCCATTTCCCACAGAGCTGCCAGGCCCGCAGCCACACCTGGCTGTCTGCTCGAAGCCGAGGGACGTCCAGATCCTCCCTCACTGGAGGCTTGCTGGGAAATCGGGTCCCTGGAAGAGCGGCAGACAAGGGAGCCCTGTGCAGGGACCCTGCAGGAGCTGGGGGTTCCAGAAGCATATCTGGCTTGCGGGCAAGTACACACTTGTCTGAGACGGAGGCTGGGTGGTCCCCCTGCTTCTCTGAGGTGTCCGGAGGGAAGGGGCTGCCGTCGACCCTCACGAGCCACCCACGGAGGATAAACGTGCCGTACCTGCCTCCTGTCCTGACACCCTGTACGTTACTTCAGCGTGCTCCCACTCTCCTCTAAAACCGGGAGACAAACAAGGGCTGACCAACTCTGCTCCATCCTCAGCTGAAACAGAAAGAGACAGAGTCGGATAAAGAGCACTGACCGTGGTGGGGTGAGGGCAGGCCTGGAGCTGAGACGGGGCCCGCTGAGGGGAGGCCGACAGCACTGAGTGTCTCAGGTCAGCACCGAGGGCCTCGGAGGGTCAAGGGAACACGCTTCCTTTTTGCCGCGGGATGGACTTGCGGAAGCGTCCCGAGTCAGCTTCGGGAGTCAGCTCCCAGCTCACGGCCACAGAGGGGCTTCGGGGTTCCAGGCGACGCTCATGACGACCCCAGTGGCTCCCCGTGGGGCAGCCTCCAGGGCCCCAGGACGCCAGCCCTCGGGGACACGCCTCCTGGCGTCCTGCCGAGTGGGTCCCTGTGTCTGCCTGATTCTGGCCTGGGCCCGCCTGCACCAGCGGAACGTGCAGGACACAAGGCCGTGGGACTTCAGGAGGCTTTCCTTCCTCTGAGCCGCCAGGGAGAAGTGCAGGCTGCTCTGCGGGGTAGAGGCCAGACACGCGCCCAAAATGCCACCTCACAGGACCCTAGGGACCCCAGCAAAGGGACCGCCGAGTGGATGCCTGTGCAATCCTGAGATAAGACGACTGCTGTTTGCAGCTACTCAGGGCGGTGGGTGGTCTGCTGAGTGACAACGACTCACACGGTGGGAGACGCCTCCCTAGGGCAGCGAGGGGTCTGCACCCCTTCTGGCGGCTGTCACAGCCCCACATGAAGACACACGGCTCCCCGCCGCTCTGCCGGGTCAGGGTGCAGGAGGGACAGGACCCTGAGGCCGGCACAGACGGGCAGGTGGGTGCCTGCCGTCCTCCACTGGCTAACAAGTGTTTTCTGGCCCAGAGTGTGGTCGTGGGTGTTTCTGAGACGTGGACGCGTTTTTGGTTTGCAAAAAAGGGGCCACTGTTACGAGGTTAAACAGCAGGATGTGCGTGGAAAACAATTCCAGTGGAACATTCCCGCTCTGTCAGAACAGCCAGGCCCTGGAAGAGGCAGCGGAAGTGCTGTGCCGGGGGTGTGCGTGGCCGAGAACATGCTTGGGCTTGCGCACGTCTGACCGAGGCCTTCGAGGGGACAGGCCGAGGCGGCCTCAGAGCAGGGTCCCCGCTCGCCTCGGGCATGTGGTCCCCTGAATGTCCCAGGGGCTCGAGCGCCTGCCAGCAACGCCTGGCTTGTCCCAAGCCAAGCACGTCAGGGCAGGATGGCGCAGAGAGGGCCTGGGAACAGACACAGGCTTCGTCCCCAAATGCCGGGTCTGGAGGAAGGCAGAGCCCGTTCCAAGTCCCCTCGAGAGCAGAAGAACAGAGGGGACGTTCTCAGGAGCCAGAACCTCCCCTGAAGCCTCCATCGGAGCCCCCCCGCCCCGTGCGCCCAGTGGTAAATCCTTACAAACAAGCCAACTCCGATCACACCCAGTTCCTTGGGTTCCTAAGAACCCCTGCAACTCGGTGATGCAGAAACCGCTTCACTAGCATCTTTCTTTAAAAGTAACTGAGAAGGTCTTCAGGGGCCCACCAAGAGGTCTGGGGGGGCACCCTCTGGGGCTCCCGAGTCCTGCTGGCTGGGAGGGCTCTGAACACTGCACCCCACTCACCAGGCTTTCCCTCCTCGCCGCCTAGAACCGCCAGCCGCGCCGACATCAAGCCGAGCCCCAGGTAGCTGCGGAGAGAGAGCCCAGGTGAGCGGAGGCCTCCCTCAACTCCACCTGCAGCACGTTCACCAGCCTGGATCCAAAATGTGGGGGGAAGGAGGAAACCAGAGGCAAGGCAGCAGCTTCCTGCTTCTTCCAGGAGCTCCCTCAGTGGGGTTCAGGGCATCCAGTGCCTCAGCTCGACAGCGAAGGCTCTTACTTGGTGGGAGCTCGTCCAGGAACTGTGGACACCAGCGAAGGCGACACACAGGTCCCCAGCTTTATGGTGTGGACGGGCCTCACGGAAAGAACCTATTAAAGGCGCCACATGGCAAAAAAGACGGCCCAGAAACTTCCTGCACCATCTGTGGACTCTTCCCCACTTTCCCAAAAACCTTTTCCAAGGCAGAAGAGAGTAACTACAAAAGAAGAAATGTAATCTTACTACAGGTGAATTAAAAAAGGAAGAGGAGGAGGAAGAAGAGGAAGAAAGAAGGAGGGAGGGAGGGAGGGAGGGAGGGAGAGGCTGCAGGGGGGTCCACAGCAGGGATTTTGGGACCAAGTCTATGGCCCAGCACCCTGGTCGCTCCCCAGGCGGGAGGCGGAGGCTGGGGGAGGCCGGCAGTGCTAAGCTGAGCCACATGCCTGGACAGTGGACCTCTCCACGCTCGGTCCTGAAAACAAACCTGTAGGAGTAGAGCCTGTAGGTCCTATTAAACATCTGGAGGGACGTGAGGAAGCCGGGCGGGGAGGTCTGAAGGGTGCCCTGGGGAAGAACACAAGGGTTAAAGCACCTTTCCTGCTGGCCTTTATAAAAAATTGTCCCCCACTCCCTCAATTCATTTGAAAGAACAGGGATATTCACGGATGTATTCAATTAAATTAGCCTTTCATCAAATCACATGCCGTGAAACAGCTTGCAGCAAGCAGTGAAACACTTTGTCTTTCCTCTTTTTTTTTTTTTTTTCCGGCTGCACCAAGAGGCCTGTGGGATCCTAGTTCCCCGACCAGGGACTGAACCCACACCCCTTCCAGTAGAAGCATGGAGTCTTAACCACTGGACTGCCAGGGAAGTCCCGTGTCTTTCCTCCCTGTGAGTAACATTTACCCATTCTGGGAAATACGGCCCAACCAGAAGAGTTATGCGTAAATTTAAGGCTATTCCATTAATGCTAAGTTTTATATTTATTTATTTGGCCATGCCACGCGGCATGCGGGATCTTAGTTCCCCAACCAGGCATCGAATCCATGCCCCCTGCACTGGAAGCGCAGAGTTTTAACCACTGGACCGCCAGGGAAGTCCCAAGGCTCTTCCATTAAAACTAAAAATAATAATAATTTAAAAAGTGGCAGATGAGGAAAGTGCTTTTTAAAAACAGCACGCAGTCTCAACTGGAAGCGTTTTCGTGTCGCTTAGAACAGCGGTCCCCAGCCTTTTTGGCACCAGGGACTGGTTTCGTGGAAGACAAGTTTCCCACGGACAGGGAGACGGTTCAGGCAGTAATGTGAGCGATGGGGGGCGGCAGATGAAGCTTCGCTTGCCGCCCGCCGCTCACCTCCTGCTGTGAAGCCCGGTCCTACTAGTCCGCAGCCTGGGGGTTGGGGACCCCTGCCTTAGAACATCCGTCCTGGAAAGGCCTGAGGCTCTGTCCCATCTGAGTCAGACTCCGGCCCCTCCCTGGAAGCCCTTGCGGGGGGTTGGGGAAGAACTCACCCCACACCCTCTGCCCCAAGGTCTCCAGGTAGTATCTAGTTTATCACCCTGCTGAAGACCAGATTCCTATTTTCTTTTTTCCAGGCAGAGTTAAAATCAAACTAAGAAGCATTCGCTGCGGGTGATCTGACCCTCAGGAGAGAAGCTGAGTGCACAGACCTCCCCCGGGGCTGAGGCTCCCCCATGGGGCAGGTGGCCTTGGGGGCGGCGGCGGGTTACCTCGAATCTCGGGAGGAAGGTGATCTGGGTGGACCCTCCGCCCAGGTCCAGCATGCCCACGTTGCTGCTTCCGGGGGTCTTCAGACTGCCTGCAGCACCGAGAGTAAAATCCACACAGCAATGCCCGTTAGTAAACAGAAGAGCAGAAAAGGGGAGGTTAGAAGCCAGGCCCTTCCGTGGAAAGAGAACAAGACAGACAGAAGCTGTGGCCACTTGAAAATGTCCATGTGCATTTGGGGGGCGTGAAGGACAGCTGCCCCCGTGGTGGCTTTCATCTGAACGAAGGACAACCTGTGCTCCTGGGGCCTGGGCTCCTGATCTGTCACCTGACATGGCTCCCCATCCCCGGGGCGGCAACTCCTACAGGAAACTTCCTGCTTTCTCATCCGTCTGTCAGACACACTGGTCTTGTCCATAATTACAACAAAGGGACAAAAATCCACATCCTGAGAGTAATCTAAGAAAAATGACTCCTTGCCACCTGTTCCCTGTTCTACCTACAGCAGGACTTCAATTATAAGGTGATCAGCATTCGCGTCACGTCCAGTATTGACTAGTGTGACTCAGGGCTTCTCTCAGGAATGAGGACGGTGGCCAGGGGATGCCGCCGTGGGAGCAGAGGCAGAGCTGAGCCTTTGGAGAAGGACCCCCTGCATCTCCAGCATTTGCATCTGCAAGCTTGGTGCCTGCCCCACCCATCCCAACACCCTACTTCGGGTCAGCAACCCGAAGGGGTTATTTTAGAGTGGAAATGAGGCCCCTGCTCTAAAGACCTGTGTCTGTGAACTGCTGGCTTTATGATGAAGGGAACCCACCTGTTAGGAAGTTCACGGTGATCCACGCGGAGACACCTGCAAGAGAGGGTCACAAACAGCACCTGAATCACCTGAGATGCTGTAAACAGCAATGGGGACTCATGACAGCTTTCCGATTTCAGGAGCACAGGGAGGCCACTTCCTCACTACTCTCAGCCTCCAGATCAGGTACAGACACGGGCATCACTCACAGAACCATCCAGCTGCTTCTGGCAGACTGCTCTAGAGACAGCACCTAAAAATCAGCGTGCTCAGCCAAACTGTCGCATCTCTTGGTCACGCTCTTTAGCAACTGCCTCTTTCTGGAAGAGGTGGGATGAGAAACAAATGTTCCCTTTCCCTCCACCCAAACAAACTCTGAAGGTCACGTTTAAAGTCAGGGGCTGGTAAGGAACCTTATGAAGTGACTCTCCCTTAGAATTAATGCAACAGCAACCTTCTAACGCATCAGCAACTGGGGATTCTCTCTAAACGTTCTTAAAACAGAAAAGATGGGATTTCCCTGGTGGCGCAGTGGTTAAGAATCTGCCTGCCAATGCAGGGGACACAGGTTCGAGCCCTGGTCCGGGAAGATCCCACATGCTGTGGAGTAACTAAGCCCGTGTGCCACAACTACTGAGCCTGCACTATAGAGCCCGTGAGCCACAACTACTGAGCCTGCACTATAAAGCCCGTGTGCCAAAACTACTGAGCCTGTGCTCTAGAGCCTGTGAGCCACTACTACTGAGCCTGCACACCACAACTGCTGAAGCCTGTGCGCCTAGAGCCCATGCTCCACAAGAGAAGCCACTGCAGTGAGAAGCCCGCGCACTGCAACGAAGAGTAGCCCCCGCTCACTGCAACTAGAGAAAGCCCACGCGCAGCAAAGAAGACCCAACACAGCCAAATTAATTAATTAATTAATTTAAAAATAAATCAGAAAAGATGATTTGTTTTCAGAAACGTGATATATGCCAGGCTTGGAGCCAGTCACGAGGAGAATGTCTCTATCACTGGCCCCAAGAATACAGTGCTCTGAGACGGTCAGACTGCGGACTGGGGTGGGACCGGCACTTTGGTGTCTGTGCCTCCAACCAGGGAAGGCTCCCAGCGCAATGCTGACTGCAGCCCCGCATGCAGCCCGCCTCGAGGGGCAGCCTCATGGCACATGGAGCTTCTGGCGACTACCTTCGTCCGTCCCGTTCATGATGGAAACACAGTTGTCCCCTACGAGGAACGGCGACGCCTCAAACACTTCTTTCACCTAAATGTAAAGAGAGACAAGCCTTGATCGTTTAGAATCTAAACTCACAGTCCCAATCACTGCCCTGCTTTAGGACAGGACACGAGGGGTGGGAAGCCCCACAAGGCGGATCCCAGCCCTGGGCCGCCACGTGGCCTGGTGGGCACGTTCCTGGGAGAGGACCTGGCACAGGGGAAGTGAAAGCGGTGAGCAACTGTGTTTGGCTTTATTTCCTTCTCCTTTTTTTTTTTTTTTTTTTAGCAATTATTGATACATAGAAACTTCAGTACGTCTGCACTTGTGTCCCACCATCCAACTTGAGCATGTGAAGGTATTCAGTAGTTTTTATAAGGGACCTTGACAAACCTGCAACGATCTGTCATTTAGCAGCTAACAGGTTCAGAAACAGTGCGGAGGAGGACTACTTTGCTGAGAACACTTTCCCTGATTCCTGATGGTAAGAACCCTGCAAGCACATGTCAAAGACAGGCTCCAGAGCCGCCTGCAGGGAGGTGCAGGGCTTGCGCAGACACAAAGGGGCCTCCTCAGCAGTCACATCTGAACATCAGACCAAGAGCGGAGCCTGCACTTCCCACGAGGACGGCTGGCTTGAGCCGAAATGTCAAGAATTCAGGTCCCACAGCCTTAGACACTCGGCAAGTTCTTGGATGGAAGGAAGCCCTTCAAAAACACAATATATTTTTAACACCAACTTGTTCTTTTTATAAAACAGATTCATTCTAGAAAACATGAATAGCTTTAAACATCCTGAGAAAGAAAGCATCATTCAGCCACAACCCCTCCACCGAAGGCGACACTGCAAACATTTCGACATGCTTCCCTCCTTGGGGAGCTTCTCCGTGGCCTGTCTGCCTGCTTGGACGCGGGCTGATGTTCTATGTTTTCAGTTATCTCAAGTCACCCGCCCCAGGGTAACTGGATGAGCTCACCTTTCGCAGTAACTTCTGAGCCTTTTCTCCTGGTAACAGACGTAAACCAGCTGTGGCCTTGAGGACCAAGGGGGTGGCCTTCCAGAATTCAAAGGGTATGTCCTGTTTAGCAATGTCCAGTAACTCCTGAATTCCCGGGGTGCTCTGTGAACATGGTGGGTAGAGCAGGGTTTGCACTCAGCGTGCAGGGGTAACAGGTGCTCCCCACCCTTTCGGTTTTATTAATTTATAAACGTATTTTTTCTAATTTTCCAAATCAGCAGAGACAGCAACTCAAGTGGTGCAGGCAGGAGCGTGGGGCGGACCCTCGGCAGCGGAGCGGGCCAGGGTTCTACGCGCCTGGCAGCCGGAACCCCGCCGGCCCTGCCACCAGCCCCGAGCAGCCTCAGACGAGCTGCGACGCCCCTGGACACCATGAGTGAATTCTGGGGTCCCTCACGGCACTAAAACCCATGAAGAGCTACACCGAGGAATCACTTCACCTGCCGGAATGCTGAGCTCTCCATGCTGGACCAGGGCCCGTGGGGGGCGGGCTGGGCAGGGCGGGGGACGACTGCCGTGAAGCCTCGCCAGACGTGTGGAGGGTACGATGCTGGGGGGGGTTAGCAATGCCTGTGGGGGACACGTGTGCCTCTCACTCAGAAACCCCCCAAGAGTTCACCCAGGCGACGCCCTGGCATGTGAGGGGAACGAAGTGCACATGAGATGACACAGAGCAGCCTTTCCCAAACCGTGAGGAGCGAAGGGTGGCGGGGGTCACCTACAGGCCCTCCGGAGGGGCTGGCTCTCCAAGTGCAACGTGCACACGCATGGCAGGACAGAGCACTCTACTTCCTGACGGGGCACAGTCTCCAAGGCACACTGCTCAGCCCCGGGAGCAAAGCGCATACAGCATGAACGTGCTCCACTGTGTGTGTAAAGAGAGGGGACGAGAACACAGAAGGACAGCGAGAAACCAGGGACACTGTCCTCCTGGAGGAAGTGGGAGGGGTTCGCTGTCTGCTGGGAAGCTGTAGCAGTCACCCCACATGAATGTGTGCTGCCTGCCTGAACGAGTAAGACTTAAAAAGCCCCATGAGGGGCTTCCCTGGGGGTGCAGTGGTTGGGAATCCGCCTGCCAAGGCAGGGGCCACGGGTTCAAGCCCTGATCCGGAAGGATCCCACATGCTGCGGAGCCACAACTACTGAGCCTGTGTTCTAGAGCCTGCACGCCACAACTACTGAGCCCAAGCGTCACAACCACTGAAGCCCGTGTGCCTAGAGCCTGTGCTCTGCAACGAGAAGCCACCGCAACGAGAAGGCCACACACCGCAACGAAGAGTAGCCCCCTCTCTCTGCAACTAGAGAAAGCGTACGTGCAGCAATGAAGACCCAATGCAGCCAAAAATAAATAAATAGATAGATAGATAAATAAATTTATAAAAATAAATAAAAAGCCCCATGAGTTTATTCCAAGATATATCATTTAATCAGGTTTAACCTCTAGAGTCACTCATTTCGATTTGTTTTCAATTTGTTTCTTAACCAAGTTACAGGAAAGCAAAGCCATGACCTCACTGTCTGGGATCAGGATGCATCTGTGGCAAGAATGTTGCGTCGGCTTCTGATTTAAGACGTGCTGGGGCCAAAGGAACCGACAGCTGCATGAGGGGCTGCTTTCAGGAGCCCCCTGGAACACAGGTGCCCTGTGTTCGTGCAGCTCAGAAGTGTAAACGCCACCAACTTACCAAAGTCACCATTTGACGGTTCAGCTAAATTTCTTTTACACTTATTTGGTTCTGTGGATTTTGCATAATACATTTTTTTTAGTGAACATTTGTCATCTTCAATCAGAGAAACCGAAACAAAAAAAAGTTAAACTTTCAAATAATGCTTTTTCTAAGTTTGTAGCATTTGTGCTTTTAAATCACACCGTAACTTCTGGGCGGCATGCGGGCCAGCTGGGGGATGTATGTGGGGTGTGTGTGTGGTGTATATGTGTGTGTGTGCTGTGCATGTGTGGTGTGGTGTGTATGTGGCGTGGCTGTGTATATACGTGTGGCTGTGTGTGTGTGTATATGTGTGTGGTGTATGTGTGTGTGCTCTGTATGTGGTGAGGTGTGTGTGGCTGTGTATGTGGTGTGGTTCTGCGTGTGGTGTGTATGTGTATACATGTGCAGTGTGTGTGGTGTGGTGTGTAGTGTATGTGGGGTGGTGGTGGGACCTCCCACGGGTGCCAGTGTCCTCCATAGACTGTCCTACGCAGTGAAATGTCCCAGGTCAGCACAGCAGAGACGCTGCTCTGGGAGGATGGCTCTGCATCTGAGAGAAAGAGAGTCACTTTAACAAATCGACAGAAGGCAAATTTGATGAGCAAAGAGAGACGAGAGAACACTGTTACCTTATCAACGTCATCAGCATAAGCAGAAAGACCTGGCTTCAGTGCTTTGAAGGTTTCATGGGTCAAGGTGGGAGTTTCTAAAGGAAAATCATGTTTTAGAACAGGTACGTGTGTGAATACAAACACAGATACGTGAATCTATACAACTATGAGGAGCCACACTTTCAAGGCAGACTTCTGAAAACAGACCTTCATTGTTTCTCATCTAAACTCTGCCTCTTTAGTTTGGCTACACAATGAATATTATACTTAATGTTTGGGCCAGAACTTTTCCTATTTAAAAAAAAAAATCAACTTTATTGAGGTATAATTTAAATACCAAAAACTACCCATTTAAAATGTTAAATTTTAACATAGTCAATTCTTGCTGATTCAACAAATACAGAAGCAGGGAATTCCCTGGTGGTCCCACGGTTAGGACTCTGTTCTTCCACTGAGGCAGGCATGGTTTGATTCCTGGTTGGGAATTAAGATCCTGCACGCAGCAGCATGGCCAAAGAAACAAACAAACAAAAAAACAGAAAAAAACCCAACAGAGGAGCAGGGCAAATGATTCCAAACTGCAAATGTGAAAATCATTTTCTTAATTCTAGATAGGACGCATTATACATTCTAATACATTCTATTCTATACATTCTATTCTTTTTTTAAAAAGAATATTTCAGCCTTCTTTTTAAAAACTGAGTGTTTTAGATTATTAGGGGCCTGGACTCATGTGCTCACAGCAAGGGAGAGTATTCCCAGGCACACCGAGGCCAAGGGGTGCTGTCCGAATGCAGACACATAGACCAAGGAGGAAAAATCAGCAACAAACTTGCTGTAAGGAGGTCTCTCCAAAGATAACACGCCGGTTCATGGCTACTGAAGGATTACATGCCAACACACGTTGCCTTAAACTTAGCTTCAAAACCAATTTTGGAGGTAGGTTAAGTCCAGCATATAAATATTTAACCATTATGACAAGTTTAAAAATAAAGCAGATGAAAAGTAGATAAACGTGCCATGAGAGGTTTGAAGAGAGCTACTAAAGGCATCCGGAACACCAGTCCAGTTAAACGCCCAGAAGGGTCAGCACCGAAGCAGAGGGGAGGGACCCCAGCTGTGAACACCGACCCACAAGGGGTGGAGGGGGGACTGGGCGGCGCTGGGGGTCTCCCCAGGGGAGAAGCCCGCTGGTGAAGATGCCCAAACTCCACCCTCACTCCTCCTCAGCACCCCCCTGGGAAGCCAGGCCCACAGGCTCTGGTCCCAGCTTTACTCTCACTGAGGCCACTGCCATCTGTCACCCTTGTTGCCCGGCCCCACTGGGCAGTTCCGTGTTGGCCTGGGCTCCGGGTCTTTGCTCATGTACCTGACTTTCCTGGACTCCCCGCTCCCACTGGTCTGAACCTGGGGCTACTTCCTTCCTTAAACTCACCCCTGGCCTAAGTCATGGTCCTAGCCACCCAACCTGCCTGGGACGCTGGGAGGGGACAGGCCACCCCAATGCCTTCTGGGATCTCAGCTGCCCCTAGGTGGTCACCAGATGCCAGTGCGAATGAGGACATCTGGGACTCCTGGGCAATGGCACTGGCGACAGGCTCCCCGGGGAGTCCCAGGCCGGGGGTCCAGCCCACCCTGAGGGCCCATGCTTTGCTGTATGACGGAGGACAGGGGAGCGCGGCCAGGGCTTACTAGCCGGTACCTCCAGGCTGCCGGCTGAACTGGAAGACGTGCACTCGGGTGCCAGTGCTCCCCGCGTCGAACATGATGCCGTAGAAGACCTCAGGCCCGCGGGCAGCTGTCCCCGGGGGACTGCGGGACTGCTGGCCCCTCCGGGCCCCCGTGGCCACCTCGGGGATGCCGAGGAAGGCCTGGGTGGCGGAGGCCCAGTGCCACTTGATGTAGGCGACGTAGATGAACAGGCACACGAACAGCCCCAGCGGGTACGCCACCTTCGTCACCCTCAGGTTCCCATTGTTTGGTACTTTTCTCATTTCCTTGTCTGCTGAGGACTGTGCCACAGCGGCTGGTGGAATGGGAGGAGAGGCAGGAAAAACCCGTTAGGCTGCGAGGTTCTAGGGCAAGTCAGAAATCCCTGTGCTCAGGGACAAAAAGTTCCTTCAACCAGAACTTTGTCCACAGGTCTGCATTTTTCCTGTGGAGTCAGAAGTTTCATTTGATCCTCAGAATGATTCTGGAAGGTGGAATCCCCATTTTGCAGAAGAGGAACTGAGGTTCATAGAGACTAGACAACCCGTCCAAGGCTGTCGGTCCTGCAGGTGCTGACCTGGGCCATAGCCCCACAGCCCGAGCATCCCCTCTAGGTGCTGGTCCAGGCAAACGGCTCTAAACTCGCTGCTATTGCAGCTCTATTTACAATAGCCCGGAGATGGAAACAACCTAAGTGCCCATCATCGGATGAATGGATAAAGAAGATGTGGCACATATATACAATGGAATATTACTCAGCCTTAAAAAGAAACGAAATTGAGCTATTTGTAATGAGGTGGATAGACCTAGAGTCCGTCAGAGTGAAGTAAGTCAGAAAGAAAAAGACAAATACCGTATGCTAACACATATATATGGAATTTAAGAAAAAAAAATGTCATGAAGAACCTAGGGGTAAGACAGGAATAAAGACGCAGACCTACTGGAGAATGGACTTGAGGATATGGGGAGGGGGAAGGGTGAGCTGTGACAGGGCGAGAGAGAGGCATGGACATATACACACTAACAAACGTAAGGTAGATAGCTAGTGGGAAGCAGCCGCATAGCACAGGGATATTGGCTCGGTGCTTTGTGACCGCCTGAAGGGGTGGGATAGGGAGGGTGGGAGGGAGGGAGATGCAAGAGGGAAGACATATGGGAACATATGTATATGTATGACTGATTCACTTTGTTATAAAGCAGAAACTAACACACCATTGTAAAGCAATTATACCCCAATAAAGATGTAAAAAAAAAAAAAAAAGCCACGTGGGCGTGGTGTCCCCAGACCTTTCAAGGTAACAGAGATGTATATGCAGGCCATTCTCTCCACTCTCCCTTTTTCTCCCATGTTGGTAACTTATATTTAAAGGTTTAAGATCCTGTCCCTTGGGGACTGCAGAGCCACAGACAGATCAGAGAAACGGCTCATCCTCCTGGGAGTTTCACAACAGATACCTCTTGTCATTCATATACATGTTCCTGCCGAGAGGGAAATGATGCCCATGTGCTTTCAAAGCCCAGAGCAAAGGAAATCCACTCAGCGCCCCTATTTTTGGTTCAATGCACCCCAAAATGGAGGCACTTGCTCAGCGGAGGCACTGGGTGGGAACCCGAGACTTCAGAGGACGAGAAGCGAGGCGCCTGGTTCTCGGGGCTCCCCCTACCCTTGGGGACGTCCACCATCTGTCCACCCTGGCTGTCAACATGGGAGGTGGAGTGGACGTCCCAGGGGGAGGGAGACAGGCACGTGCCGGGTGGGAAGCAGGGCGAGTGTCTGTGGACCAGAGCCCTGGGGGTGTGTGGGCCGTGCTCAGGACACAGGGATGGTGGCGGGGGAGGAGGGCTGGAGGACAGCGTAAAGGCCCTCACAGGGGAGGGGGAGCGGGGGCCGGGCCTAGAAGCGTAGGGGGCAGCCTGTGGTGGCCTCACGCCAACCCCAGGCTGTCTGGGGGTAGGAGAGACGGAACAGTGGCCCTTGCGGGGAATCCAGCCCTACAGTCACACCTGGATGCCTGCGGCCCCTGGAGCACTGTCCAAACCTTGGGCCAACCCTGTGCCCCTGCCAGGGGAGAGGCCCTCCCAGAGGCTCACCATCCAAGCTCGGATGGGGCAGGGGGACAAGACAATGCACCCCTCCCTGAGCACAAGGGGCCTCAGGGAAGGCTCTCTCAGCAGCTCCCTCCCCAAGGCTCGCCCTCCCCAGCCCCAGCTCAGGCCTCACTTCACTCTCAGAATAACATCATACCGCTGCCCAGGCCTGGCCCCCATCGGCCTCTGTGCTTAGTCTCTACCTCTCTTGGCCCTGCTCAGGTGGGCCGACCTGGTCCTCATCCCTAAGCCTCAGCTGACAAGCTGTCATCCCCACCTTCCCTGACCACCTCCACCCACTATGTGCTCCATGACTCCCTGCCCCCTCCTGACCAAGCACCACCATTATCTGTGATGATGATGAGTCTGTGGGATTTGTTCCTGAAGGTCTGTGTCCCCTCGAGGCCATCAGCCCCCGAGCGCAGGGACTTAGCCTGTCTTGTGCTGCTACAGCAGTCTGGAACACAGACCTTTATCTAGGACAGCCTTAAATATTCTGTTTTTTTTTTTTTTAAGCATCCTATTTCTTTGGTCCTTTATCCACACCCCTGCAAAACCTACCCAAAATGCTATGCTCACTGCCGCTCTGAAACCTGCAGCCGGAGGCTCCTCCTTTGTGTTCCTTGGTGCTCTCCACTCTCATTCCCTGAGTAAGCTGCATGTGGAGTTGTTCATTTGTGTCTCCCTTCCCTCTGGTGAGATGGTGCCTCTCTGGAAGCAGGGACCAGCCCAGTCATCCTGATCTCCCACCCATGACACAAGGCCAGAGCCCAGCAGCTGCTCAGCCATCGCTTGCTGGTGAAGAAAGCGAGCTGATGACATAGCAATTCACCAAGAGGCACGGATGATGCTTCAGGACCCATGTGATGGCCACGTGGGATGGGGCAGGAGACAGCAGTGACCAGGTTTTCTATACGTCGAGCTTGAAATGACAGCGGGACATCAGTCAGAAACAGAACTGAGCCTTGTGAAAGATGACAGGTTTGGGGTTGGTGCTTGAGGAAGCCATCCCCAGGCAGCCAGCTCTCACCCAGCAACAGGCCCTGTCAGAGGTCTCCTTTGGTTAGGTTATAGTAACCCAAAGTTTCCCACTGCTAAGTGATCATTTAACAAAGTATTTCCAGGGAAAGTTCTAAAGCTACTATTTCCAAGGATGATTAGTGAGGACACAAAAACAATACTAACATCTTACAACTCTGAAAGCGTTTTATAAAACCCTTTTATGTAGTCCAATTTTATCATGTCCTATGTTAGTCTAAGAAGCATAACATACATGATCAGACTAACAGGTAGTATATTAAATTTCGAGGCAAAGGTTGCTCTTCATTAAATTTGTCTACCCATTTAAAAAATACCCCTTTAAATATGCTAGATCCTGTTACCAGAGGCCCACAGGCTGGCACTTATATACCACACGACATATGATGACTTACTTCCATACAACAGGACCAAGGCCCGGGAACGTCTGTAAACGGACTTGCCTGGGATCACAGAGCTGGCACGCGGCAAGGCAGAGGAGTTTCTGGCTTCTGTCTCCAAATCACGTGTGCTTCATCACTTCACTTTCCCTATTCATATAAGACTACTTCAGACGACCGAAAAACACTCATGTGAAATTACATACACATAATCATTCAAGTTACACACCAAGTTCAGGGTGACATAAACAGAGGCCAAACAGAACATAACCCTGAGGGGGCACAGAGCCAGGAACAGCCTGGCCCACAATCACCTCCATGGCCCTGAGGCCCGAGCCTAAAAGCCAGTTTCATTCCATGGGGTAAGGTGCTTGTCCAGAGCTAAGGAGGGGCAGATCACATTTCTGTGACACCACTAACACCACAGTGGCCCTCTCCAGAGGATCACCAAGGAAAACAATTTTAGATGAGTTTTGTTCTTTAAAGGAGAGTCTAGAACAAAGCTGTAAGAAAAGGTAAGCCTGGAGGGAATGGAGTAGGCTGGGGGGTGGGGCAGGATGTAGGTGCACAAAGGCAAACAGAGGTTTGGCGGAGCTAACCTTGCTCTCAGCGGGCTCCTGGGGCGGGGGTGCCTCCCTCTGTCAGGGGGAGACGGGGTCAGAGAGGAGAATCTCGGTGTGGGGCTGTGGCAGTGATGTCCAGACGGGCCCCGCCCCATCCCCCTCCCCCGACTAGCTTTCTAGGAGCTGGGGACGGCAGCTCGGCTCTCAAAATACAAGTTCTATCCCAAGGTTAAAATACCCCAAAACGGCCGTGCGTGCAAATGACTGCCGCACATGCTTAAAACCTATACAAAATTAAAGCACATGAACAAATACTGTCTTTAAACGGGCTTTTCTCCCCTGCCTGTCCTGCCCCTATTGGATCTCCCGAGCCCGGCACAGAGCTGGGAGCGGGTCAGCAGACCCTGGATGGATGAATGAAGACAGCAGTGCTACAGGCTCCCTGGGGGTGGAGACTCCGACTGTCTTGCCCACCCGGTGACAAAACACCGACCGCGCCCCTCACTGGTCAGCGGAGTCCTGGCTGCCAGTGACCCTGAGGCCGCCTCCAGGCGCTGCCGCTTAAGACCGGGTAGTTGCCAGGCGCTGGGTCTGAGCCCCGGAGGCCCCCGGCCCTGCTCCGCCCCGGCCCTTCTCCAGGGCGCAGCGCACAGTGCCCGAGGGGGCCCACGTGCATAGATATCCCGGGCCCGGCGGAACCCGCCGCTTACCCTGCAGGGCCCTGTGCTCCACCCACGGAGCGAGGTGCCAGTCCCGGGGGAGTGCGCGGGCCGCGGAGATGGCTTCCCCGCGCTCCCGCCCCACCGGCTTCAGCGTGGCCTCCACCCGCGGGCTGAGGGAGGAGGATCTGGAGGCGTGGCCCCGCCCACGTGCACCGCGCGTCAGCCCAGTGCGCAGGCGCGGTGGTGCGGCCCACTGCACAGGCGCCGTGACTCTTCCCGCCGGGGTCCGGTGGCGGGTCCCCCTAGCCTAGAGCCTGGCCGGTGTTGTGGGGGAAGCGGGGTCTCGGTCTTGTGGCCCCCGCTCCTGGCCCCGCTTATAGGGTACCCCGCGGCACGGCGGAGAGGGCCATCGTCGTCCCTGGCCGAGGAGTCAGTCCTGCAGCCTCGCAACCTTGACCAGCTGTGGAAATTGTGGTTTTCCTTGGGCTCTCCCCCCGCCCCGCCCACCTAAAGGCTTTCTTTTCCCTTAAGGTAACGCACGATAGAAAATGCCACCACAACAGGACAGGCAGTGCCGCCAAGCCCCTCCTGTTCCCGACCCCCATTTTCTCGTCTCTTCCCGGAGGCCGCCAAGGTTGCCGGCTCCTGCCTGGGTCGGTCGTCCATGCAGCCCCGTTTACTCAGGGTCCTGCTGGCAGGACGGCCCACGTGTCCCCTCGGTCAATCTCCTCTCCTCACCAGAAGGCAGCCCGGCTTCCAGCTTCCCTTGCTGTGGGTGTGCGCACGTGACGGCGTCTGGCCAATGGGGTGTGGGTGTGCCCCTTCGAGGCCTGGCCCTCGGAGAACCTTGGTCTTGAACCCCTCCCCACCCCTCCCCGTGGCCTGAGTTTGTTGTTGAGACAGGGACACCTGAGAGTGAGTGGGTGCCCACAGGTGGGATGTAGGGACAAAGTACTAGGCCAGGACTGGGCAAGGCGAGTGTGTCATCACTGCCAGCACCTGGTGGGACTCTGGCCTCGTTTATCAGGTTGTTTGGTGAACACTGGCTCTGTTTGTTCAGCTGCACCTTGGGCCCACAGTGCTACCGCTTCCTTATTCTGGGTGACTGAACTTTAGCCCACTGACAAGGAATGAGCCCAAGCCAGTTAAGCTCCCATCAACCTTTACCCTGGCCTCATCTGATGTGAAAACTGGAAGAGTGCCTTTTGCTGATGCAGACGGTTAAAGGTCGAGACCCTCCTCCCCAGCAGATTAAAAACCTCTGGTTCCCATCAGTGTGGATGTGCTTCTCTCCAGTAGTCAGATTCTATTTTCAGCTTTGGTCCCTTTAAGTTTTCCTGTACCCCTTTGGCAGCAACGAGTGCAGTTGTGAATGCCTCTGGATCGTACCTCCACCCATCTGCCTGTGTATAAGTTACCCACAATAAACTCCATAATGGCACTATAGAGTTGCCGCTTCATCTTTCAGTCTCAAGGTTCCTTCTCAGGTCGGAGGATGTTATTCAATGTCTCCACCACCCAACACAGGCCAAACCGGGAGATTTGGTTGTTCAGGCAGCAGTTAGCCAGCACCGTCCCTTGTTCCACAAGTTTGCTGTCATGAATAATGCTACGGGATCCCCGAGGACTGTCTCTATGCACATGTGAAGGTATATCTGTGGGGAAAATGCCTAGAAGAGGAATTGCTATGGTAAAGGGTACGTCCTTTCCCTTTTTTTCTTTTAAATATTGGATCCATATGGCTAAATTGCTCCTTACATATTGTACTAATTGACATGCCCACAGTAGCGTATAGGAGCATGGGTTTCCGCAATCTTTTGTTTTGAAATCATTGATTGCGGAACTATGATGGCTCTGCTTCAGTCTACCTCACTCACAACATCGCTTTCACAATATTTCACACTTAGAATTTCTAGAATTAGTTTTACTAACATAGGCTTTGCATATGCTATCTGCTGCTTGGAAATCACTTCCCCCAAGTCTTTCCTTAGTAAAATGCTATGGTCTGAATGTTTGTGTCTCCCCAAGTTTATATGTTCAAATCCTAACCCTCAAGGTGATGGTATTAGGAGGCGGGGCCTCTGGAAGTTGAAAGGCAGTAGTGCCCTCCTAAAAGAGCCCCCAGAGAGATCCCTCACCCCTTCTGGCACGTGAGGTTGCAGTGAGAAGCCAGCCCTCCCCAGACCATGAATCCTTGTTTTATATTTCTAAATTTCTCTCATCTTCATTATTTATTTCTATATTTTTAAAGTGTATTCTGTTTTTTGTTTTTCTAACTAATTATCTCATTAATTTTCAGCCTTTTTTTTTTTGGCGTCACCGTGCAGCATGCGGGCTCTTAGTTCCCCGACCGGGGATCAAAATGCCCCCTGCAGTAGAAGCGTAGAGTCTTAACCACTGGACCGCCAGGGAAGTCCCTTAGCCTCCTTTTCTAATAAATGCATTTAAAGCTTTCAATTTCCCTTTAAGTACCACTTTAGCTTTATCCCACAAATTTGCATTATTGTCTTTTTTAAATTATCAATTTGAAGTTTTTTCCTAAATTCCATTATTATGTTTCTCTGTCCCATGAGTTACTTAAAAATGTTTTAAATTTTTGAATTAATTTAAAAAATTAACCAATTACTTAGTAAATTCTCATTTGATTGCATTGTGGTCTAGGGATATAATCTCTGTAACACTCATTCTTTGAAATTTGTTGAGACATGCTTTGTAGCCCCATCTGTGGCTACTTTTTTAAAATTTACCATGTGTACTTGAGAAGAATGTGCGTGTTTCAGCTCTTGGGTGAATAAAATACCCATTAGGTCACACTTGTGAAGTGTCATATAAACTAGGATAAAGCAAAGGGCTGAAACAACGATACCCCACCGTAGGTTTAAGCAAACAGAAGAGGATAGCTCCCCATCTCTCTGACCCAAGGCTGGGAGCTCCGCTCCACACCGTCAGTCATCCAAGGACCCAGGTTCATAGGGCTCTGCAACCTTCAACATGTGCTGTCCAAGGCCATCCTCTCAGAAGAGCCTAAACCTCAGGAGGGCAGGAATGTGTCTGTTTTCGTCACCTTTGTTCCTGCAGATACAGAGTAAACATTCAGGAAGTATTTGTTAGGTATATGAATCAATGAATGAAGAAAAGATGGCCTCCTTGTTAACATACTGAAATTTAATAAACAGATCTTTTTCTTTTGGACTTCATTTTTTTCAATTAGCAATACGTTATGGCTCAAATTTTTAAAGGTATGGAAACAGTAGGGACTTCCCGGGTGGTCCAGTGGTTAAGACTCCACGCTTCCAATGCAGAGGGTGCCGGTTCGATCCCTGGTCGGGGGGAAAAAAAATACAGTGATAGTGTTCCCAGGCACACTGTCCCTCTTCCTGGAGACAACCACTGTTAACAGCTTGCTTGTATTCTCCAGAAGAATTTCGTACATACACAAGTATCTCTGCATCTGTGTGGACTGATTTCTAATATAGTTTTCAATTATAATAAAACGGCTCATTCTCCACCTTATTTCAATACTTCTGAATTCGCACTTCTGAGAATGTGTTTGGAGTCAGTTTGTTGAGGGGACGCCAGGTGGCAGTATACTACCAAGAGATGGAGGCCAAGGGCGGGGGTGGGGGGTGGGGGTGGGGGTGGGGGGAAGGGGCTTCTCTTTCCAAAAATTAAATAGTGATTTCACGTGGTTTTCCTCTGCCTAACGGACCTTGTAAGCTCTCTGGCCGTGAGTGCTGTGTAAGTGTGCAGGTAAATGCCTGCCCAATTTCAACAAATTAAAGAGGACTCGGTTGAGTTGAAAAGCTAGGGCAAAACTGAGCTATAGGATCTGACCTAGGACTCAGTTATGTTTAGTTTATTGAGAAAAACACAATTTTGAAGCTGCCCCCAGTCCAGACTCCCTGAGCAGGCTTCCTATATCATGTATCTGCACTCGCCTCCTCCCTCAGACTGGGAGCTTCCAATGACTTAAACCCACACTACAACTGTCATCTGTGGGGTTAAAGTAACAAAGGAAGCCCTCTTAACTTCTCCATGCTTCAGATTACCCCTAGCTTTAAAAGGTTAATTGGGGCTTCCCTGGTGGCGCAGTGGTTGAGTCCGCCTGCCGATGCAGGGGACACGGGTTCGTGCCCCGGTCCGGGAAGATCCCACATGCCGCGGAGCGGCTGGGCCCGTGAGCCATGGCCGCTGAGCCTGCGCGTCCAGAGCCTGTGCTCCGCAATGGGAGAGGCCACAACAGTGAGAGGCCCGCGTACCGCAAAAAAAAATATATAAGTAAATAAAATAAAGTAAAAGATTAATTGACTCCTTCCCCACGTGAGCACCCACCCCAGGCCCAAGGCCACCCGGTTCTCTCTTCTCCTGGAGACAACGCCTTACCCCTTTCTCCTTCCTTCTAGTGACAGACGTTCTGGGTATGAGTATATATTTCCTTTATTGAAACCCCTCCCCCCAGCAAGGAGTGCGTTCACTATAGCTTGTTCTGTACGCATTTTCCATTTAACAATATACCCTTGGAGATAATTACTGATCAATAAATACAAAGAGAATATTTTTTGAAGCTTAAAAAAATTGACCTATAGCTTTTTACAGCAGGTGAGCAACACGAATCTTGTGTGAGACCTGATGCTTTTTTGCAGACGTTCACAACAGCGTCACCACCGACCCCTCATGATGGAGAGCACGCCTAGCTCCCAGCAGCCCCCTTGCCTCTTCCAGTCACACCTCCCTCCCAGTAACCACAATGGTGACTCTCAGAGAGGAGATCAGCCCTTTGGGCGGCTGCATGGTATCCGGACGCACGGATGTGACGTGTTTAGCCACGTGCCTCCAGTCTTTGCGGTTAGAAATGGTGGTACCCTGACTGCCCTTGCACACATCACCTCACGTCTTCTCTCCTCTACCCGCAAGCCCAAGCTCATCTCATAAAAAACACACAAAAAGTAATTTAAACAGGGGCTTTGGATCTTGCTACTTCTTCCCGTCATTTCTATCTTCCTTTACTTCTTCCCGTCATTTCTGTCTTCCTTCTGAACAGATTCCTCTCCCTCCTTCGAATTCCTTTTGTTCTTCTCATTTTACCAATCAGTGCTCACTCTTTGTTCGTCCCTTGAAGGCGTCTTTCAGCTTCTCCCACCAGAACAGACACCCTGAGGGCCTGGACCTGGACTCGACTCCGCAGTCCCAGCTTGGCACAGAGGCTGGAAAATCCAGATCTGGTTCAGCGTCTGTTGGATAAACAAATCTGTGTGCCAGTATCTTAGACCTTCTGAGTGTTAAGAATACAGGAGGCCTCAAGGATGAAACCTCCGTCTGCTAAACAATTAAGCAACGAAGCTATCCATAGTAGGCAGTGGAGAAGACTCTAATTGCTTAGTTTAATAGCTGTAATTAGTCTCTTCCCAAGGCTCTTGCTAAGACGCTCTCCTGTGTAGCCACAGTGCCCTTATCACAATCAGAAACTTAACACTGATTCTACACGAAATCCACATGGACCAAGGTTCACCGATTGTAGTAAAAACGAAACAGAACATAAACTCTCTCCGTTACTTTCCTTCCTTTCCAGCCCACATCTTTTATGTACTGGTCTCTGTCAGTCTCTTTCAGTCTAGAACAGTTCCTTAGCCTTCTTGTATGTCACGACCCTGTCATTTATGAAGTGAACAAGCCAGTTACTTTGTAGAATGTCTCCCAGTTCGGGTTTGCCTGACGTATCTTCACAGCAGCTTAGGAACTTTGGGGGGTAACACCCCAGGTGATGTCATGTTCTTGTCAGTGCTTCACGTCAGGAGCCCATGATGGCTCACGATGGGTGATGTTAACTTTACTCACTTGGTTGAGATAAATCTGCTAGGTTTCTTCACTTTGGTACATGCACCCTTTAAATGAATTCCTGAGACAATTATGATTATCTTCATTTTACAGATGAGGAAACTGAGGCACAAAGACATAGAAAACTTGCCCAAAGTCATACGAGCTGTTATGGCTCCAGAGCAAACACTCTTAGCTGCCACACTGGAGAGACCAACATGGGGCCGGAAGCCTGGATGAACTTGGCCTGTGGAGGACCCTCAGAGGACGGGGGATATTTGGATGGACAGAAGGTGAAGGGTAATGGGCTAAGTCTGGAGTTTCTTCGTCAGCATGTCTGGCTTGGGGCTTGGTGCCTCTCTGGACACCAGCATTACTCTGTGGATAGTTTTGTTAAGAATGGCCCGACGTGGGAATTCCCTGGCATTCCAGTGGTTAAGACTCCGCGCTTTCACTGCTGAGGGCTTGGGTTTGATCCCTGGTCAGGGAACTAAGATCCCACAAGCTGCGTGGCATGGCCTAAAGAAAAAAACAAAAAGAACCCAAAAAAAAAAAAAAAAAGTGGCCCGTTGTATGGTTTGTGCTGATCTGACCCTCCTTCTCTGGAGTGTCAGGGCTGGACTTGCTGGAGATGACCTCCACTCCAAATGCTTATTCTGAGGGAAAGTTCCCGTAGTTGTTTGAAGATCATGGTGTGCGCCGAAGCTTGAGTGTCTTGGCTACATCTGTGGCTTCATTGTACGGCATGGTGAGGAAGTGTCCATCATTTAAAAAAAAAAATTTTAATTAAATTTAATTTAATTTTTTATACAGCAGGTTCTTATTAGTTATCTATTTTATACAAATTAGTGTATATATGTCAATCCCAATCTCCCAGTTCATCCCACCACCACCACCACCCACCCCCACTTCCCCCCTTGGTGTCCATATGTTTGTTTTCTACATCTGTGTATCTATTTCTGCCTTGCAAACCAGTTCATCTGTACCGTTTTTCTAGATTCCACATATATGCGTTAATATACAATATTTATTTTTCTCTTTCTGACTTATTTCACTCTGTATGACAGTCTCTAGGTCCATCCACGTCTCTACAAATGACCCAATTTCATTCCTTTTTATGGCTGAGTAATATTCCATTGTATATATGTACCACATCTTCTGTATCCATTCGTCTGTCGATGGGCATTTAAGTTGCTTCCATGACCTGGCTATGGTAAATAGTGCTGCAATGAACACTGTGGTACATGCCTCTTTCTGAATTATGGTTTTCTCAGGGTATATGCCCAGTAGTGGGATTGATGGGTCATACGGTAATTCTATTTTTAGTTTTTTAAGGAACCTCCATACTGTTCTCCATAGTGGCTGTATCAATTTACATTCCCACCAACAGTACAAGAGGGTTCCCTTTTCTCCACACCCTCTCCAGCATTTGTTGTTTGTAGATTTTCTGATGATGCCCATTCTAACTGGTGTGAGCTGATACCTCATTGTAGTTTTGATTTGCATTTCTCTAATAATTAGTGATGTTGAGCAGCTTTTCATGTGCTTCCTGGCCATCTGTATGTCTTCTTTGGAGAAATGTCTATTTAGGTCTTCTGCCCATTTTTGGATTGGGTTGTTGTTTTTTTAAGGAAGTGTCCATCATTGAGTCACGAACAGAAAGAGTTGACTTGTGCCAACTACAAACCTGCTTCACAGATAAGCCTCTGTGTGTTAGTGTCCACACTCACCTCAGGCTAGAGACCCCCAAGGCTTCGAGGCTTTGTCTGAGCAGAACCATCCTGCTTCTTTGCTCTTCCCTCTGATTCTTTGACCCGTCTTCCCCTCAGCCCTTGCTGACCCTTGAAAGCCTCCTAGTCGCGTGCGCCTTTGCTCCCCATCGCTGCCCCGACAGTGTGTAGGGCATCCACTCGGCCACACCTGGCTCAGCTCCAGATCACTCAGCCAGGTGTCCTCTGCTTCACAGCAATATTTCCAGATTCATGCTACCTTAATTTGGGTCCCCCAGAAGAAGAGCTTGAGACAGGAAGGAACTGGGGTGTTTATCTATCAGCTCCTATCAGCCATTGGTCGAGTGTTAATTCCCCTGCATGTCTGGCCTCCTGTACACGCAAACCTTGGAAAGAGCCCTCAGGCGTGGAGATCAGATACTGGCAGCTGGAGCTGACCATAGTCTGTGCTGGAAAGATAGGGTCTGAGGGCTACGGGCCAGGGCATTGGCAACTTCATTCATAGAATCTTAGGGTTTTAGAGCAGAAAGGGAGTTCAGAGAGAATCTAGCCCACTTCTCCTCGCTGTGTGGAGTCAGGGATGAGCACTGTGTCCTCGGGTATGAAGAGAAAACTCAAACGGGAAAATTTCCTGAATTTCCTCAATTTCTTTGAGCTCCACTCTTATCATGTATAACGCAGGAATTAACAACAATATCTACCCCACAGGTGGCACAGAGTAAATGACAAATGTTGGATGTTATTTTGGGAGAAATGGGCTTTGCACACAAGGTAGCTATTGCCACGATAGTGCTATGTAACAAACCACCAAGGTTGTTTTTTCAAGGTTGTTCTCTATACCTCACAGAGTTCGAGAGAGTCCTGGGCCACTTTTATTTACTGAGGTTCTAGGAATATTAAAATGCAAATTGCAAAAGTAAGTTGACTTTAGTGGGAAAAATCAGTAGTTGCTGCCTATGGGGTGGGGATGGGGGTGCGCTGGGCGTGGGGCTGGGTTGACTGGGAGGAACCAGAGAACTTATTAAGGTGATGGAATATTTTGTGTCTTGATGGGGGTTTGGCCATGGATACACACTTTTGTCCAAACTCTGGAATTGGGCGCTTTGGAGTCAAGAGTGACATTATATATGTTTTACCTAAAAACACCCACAAACACATGTTGACTTCTGGTTAATGACACACGTGCTGAAGTGTCTAGTGGAAGGACATGGATGTCAGCAGCTTAGATGTCAATTTAGATGGATTGATCCCTGGACAGAGGGTAGATTTGTGATGAGGCAGATGTAGCTGTTTTAATAACCGGGGAATGAACGTGGTGGCTAAATGGGGGTTCGCTTTGAACTTTTCTGTATATTTGAAACTTTTCGTACTAAAATTTTGGGGAAAAATGGGTTACCAAAGAGTTATAGTATGTTTCAGTTGTTTGCATTTAACAAGTAGATGCTTTTTATATACCAAAATAAAGTGCAGTGGAGTGGTGCCCTTCACAAGGTAACTGTTGAATTCATGGAAAATATGAATTTATAGTGTAAAGATGTGGTCTCATAATGGGACACAAGTTAAAATTAGTACGGGGGCTTCCCTGGTGGCACAATGGTTAAGAATCCGCCTGCCGATGCAGGGCACATGGGTTCGAGCCCAGGTCCGGGAAGATCCCACATGCCGCGGAGCAACTAAGCCTGTGCAGCACGACTACTGAAGCCGGTGCTCCTAGAGCCCGTGCTCCACAACAAGAGAAGCCACTGCCATGAGAAGCCTGTGCACCGCAACGAAGAGTAGCCTCTGCTCGCTGCAACTAGAGAAAGCAAAGACCCAATGCAGCCAAAAAGAAATAAAAATAAAATAAATTTATAAAAGAATAATAATAATAAATAAAATAAAATAAAATTAGTATGAAGGACTTTTTAACTCTTAACGTCTGACAGTGTAAGTCAGAATTACACTCTTTTGTAAAAAACTGAGCTTGTATACAAACTCCATCGATCTGTCCAAAGTCTGAATTTGCTGTGGACTCAGATTCCATGGCCTTTGTCTCCCCAACCCCAGAACAACCCAGTTGGTACCCATGGGATCCCTGACTTGCCTCCCCACAGGCCTCTGGTTCTCTACTGTGCCCGTGAATAACAAAGCTTTAACATTTACTAAGCAGGAGGTGACAGGTCCTTCCCATCTCTTTCTATTCATGGCTTCAATTAATAATTAGTCCCCCTGCAGAATGAGACAATCTGTTTTGTGGAGGGAAAGAACCATGAGCCAAGCCAATTAGCATCTTGGTCTGGCTGCCTTGGGAATTTAATTTAGTCTCACGGCCCATTTAAGTTCTACAAATATTGTTGCCTCCCCAAGATCGAAGTCATGATAGTTAAATGAGCAAAGGCCCTGGGGACCCATATGCTGAGGATGCCCCGCAAAGCGGGCTGGCCTGGGCACGGGGCCAGCGGCTTTTGTCCAGCCCACATGCCGGCGCCATTCTTCTCCCAGGACTCGGCAGCTGGCCCCGGGGCAGTGCCGACCTTAACCACCCGCGGAGGGAGTGGCGGCTGCCCCCAAACAGTTGCACACTTGAGTGGGTCTTTTGTCTGCTCAGAAGACATTCCAACTGCCCGTTAGCAGTTTGCCTGTGCACAAAAGGGGGTGACCGCCGGACAGGGCAGTCTGTCTGTGCAGCGTATTGTTGAGGGGCGGCGAGTCTGCAAACAGGCCGTCCGAGTTGTCCCCTGCATGGAGGGTGTGTGGGGAACAGCCAGGAAGGACAGGCCAGGGCAGGGCTCAAGGAGCAGGATTAGTCAGACAATTTAATTAGGGGCTGTGAGGAATCATGGAATCAGGATGTTGAGGCTCCAGGGGGACCTTGAGGAACAATCTCTATCTTTTCTCTCTCAGGAACCACCCAAGCCCAGCAGCATGGAATCCTCTTTTAAAAGAAATGCCAAGGCCTCCTGCATTTCACAACTGTTGCTGGAAGAAAATTCTTTGCATCATGCAGATTTAAAATCTACTCTCCTTTCTTTTTTTTTTTTAATTTCTGAATGAATTTTAGAATGACTTTAATATATACACTAATAACAACAACAACAACAACAACACCTGCTGGGTTTTTGGGTTTTGCATATAACCTATAATCAATATGGGAAGAATGGACATCTTACGATACTGAGACTTCTGTGAACAAGGCATATCTTTTCATTAATTTCGATATTTAACATCTTTCAATGACACTGTATTATTTTCTGTATAAAAGCTCTTATATGTGTCTTGTTATATTTATTCCTAGCTACTTCTTATTTTTGATAACGTAAGTAATAGCTTTACATGTTTTTGCTTGTTTTTGAATAGATATTTTACTAATAATTTTGTGTCTGGCTTCCTTGCTAAACTCTTCCTTAGTTCTATACGTTGTCCCTCTTCTTATATTTGTTTTTCTTCATCTTCTTTTTGATTCATTGGGTATGTTTTTATAATGTTACTTCTCCCCCTTTACTTATTTAAAGGTTACACACACTGTTTCCATTCTTTTAAAGGTCGGCACAGCATATTTAACTCATCAAAGCCCAAAGTTAATCATCACCTTTCCCTCTTCCCTAATGACTGGGGAACTCGGGACACTACTTCATTCCCCACTACCACCTCTCACCTCCAGATTTATACACTGTATTTAAATTTTTTAACCTATACTCTATTACACAATTGGTGTTTATTTAGATTTGTCCTTTTTTTCTTTCTTTTGGCCAAGGTGCGTGGCTTGCAGAATCTTAGTTCCCCAAACAGGGATTGGACCCAGGCCCACGGCAGTAAAAGCATGGAGTCCTAACCACTGGACTGCCAGGGAATTCCCCTGCCCTTATTTTTTTTTTTTTTTACCATTTTCTGTGCTCTTCATTTTTTTTTCTTGCATCTCTCTGCTCTCCTTCCTCAAGCGACACCAGTAACAGCTGGCTTTCTGCCTCAGAGGCATCAGAGATGTGAAAACGGTTGTAGATGAGCCTGCGGCCCTGATTGCAGAGCTCGCCCAGGCGGCTGTGCTATGAGCCTGTGCCTGGCTCCTTTCACCAACAACGGCCTGGGAACTTGATGTTATCACCCACATTTCAGAGAGGAGGGAACTGAGGCTTTGAAAAGATGAGGGCCCAGCCCAGTGGGGCTCAAGCCGGAGGGGTCCATCCCAGGCAGCACAGGCAGGTCTCAGAGCCTCCTGGGGGCCTCGGGCCGGTGGGGAGCTGGGGTCTCCATCCGCCATAAATCCTCTGTGCGTGGCTGGGGGCCGCCCCTGCAGATGTTGGCTCCTGGGCCCCTCTGCCTGCCCTGATGTGGGCTCAGTAAGGACCTCACAGGTTGGGAGGTTGGGAGCTGCTGGGGCTGGCTGAGAGGAGGGGACAGGGCATCTCCTCCTCAGGACGGGCTGGATCCCTCCTCCTCCACCAACCATCCTCTTGACCCCTCCTCTTACCCTTCCCGACTCTGCTTTGCCCAAGAATAATTTGCCCAAGAATAATCTGGTGGGTCGGCCCTGGCCCGGCCCTGCATCTACCTTCTGGCCTGGGGCTCCCCAGGCACGGGTGTGGGTGCCCATAGGGAGGTGACATCTCCTCAAGGCCCCTTCAGACACGTTGACCAACCCAGTAATGCTCCCCAGCATCGGTACCCTCCTCCACCAGCCCTCGTGCCTGCAAGCCGGGATCACTCCCCAGCCTGCATCAGGCCTTGCCTTCCGGGGACCAGCTGTCCGCTCGAGGCTAGACTGAGGGACCCTATACACGCTTGAGGGCGGGCGGGCGGGCGGGGTCTTGGCTGTGTGGTCTGTCAGAAATCTTCATGGGAAGGATGGTGGTTTAACACATGAACACTGGGCTGCAGGGCGGGCAGGCACTGGCAAGATGGTCAAATCTCTGAAATGAGTCAGCCATGTCCCCATGTTCAGAAGGGGGCAGAGAGCAGGGTAGCACTGGCCTGCTGCTGGAGGGCGTTGCTTTCCAAAGGGCAGAGACGGTTCAGGCAAGTCTCACTCCTTTATTTTTCCTCATCGTCCTGGAATTCAGGGCCAAGGTGTGACATAGCCCCGGAGCTGCTGGCCATCCCTGGCAACAGCACCCAAGGGACTCCGGCATGTCCGGGGGTGGTGGTAGGGTGACTTACGTGACAATGTTACGTTGTCAAAACAGGCACTACACTATGTACTATACCACAGACTTCATTTGGATTTCACCAGTTTTTCCACTAATGGCATTTTTTCTGTTTCAGAATCCAGTCCAGTAAACCATAATGGAAAAGAATACAAAAAAAAAAAGAAAAAGAATGTCTATATGTGTATAACTGAGTCACTTTGCTGTACACCAGAGACTGGCACAACACTGTAAATCAACTATACTTCAATAAAAATTAAAAAATTAAAAAAAAATTCAATCCAGGACTCCACATGGCATTTAGTCATCATGTGTCCTTAATCTTCCATCTGTGACAGTTTTGTGGTACGCGAGCCTCTCACTGCTGTGGCCTCTCCCGTTGCGGAGCACAGGCTCCGGACGCGCAGGCTCAGTGGCCATGGTTCACGGGCCCAGCCGCTCCGCGGCATGTGGGATCCTCCCAGACTGGGGCACAAACCCGTGTCCCCTGCATCGGCAGGCGGACCTCTCAACCACTGCACCACCAGGGAAGCCCCATGACTTTGAACTTTTGAGCAGTATGTTTACTAATTTTTTTAAAACGAAGCTGGCTGACAGCTGGGGCTTGCAGACACAGTGATGGTTTTGGCCATCCTGATCCAGGAGACCTGACTTTTCACCAACCGAGGCCCGTGCAGTTCTCTCCGGGTGGCTGATCCTCGAAGCCCTTCAAAACCGAGTGGAATCTCACCCATCTCCTGCATGTGTGCTCTCTGGTGCACTCTGTTGTTTCTATCGGAAGGGTGCTCTTGTGAAAACGGGCAGTAGTAGCCAGTGTTTGGACGTGGTCCTGACATTGTGTTCCTGCAGGAAGGGCAGCCTGTCCCGCAGGCCGCCTGCTCCAGCCTGGAGACGAGGCTCGCTCTGCCGGCACCTGCCTGGCCTGGCGCCTCACCTCCTCAGGGAATTCCCCAAGCAGATGTCAGACTCTGCCGATGGTGGCTCCAGGCCAGTCTGAGCTGGGAGTGAATGTTCCTTGACCCTCTTTCCCACACAGGGCCCTCCGTTGCCCCTCGCGTATAGATGCAGCCCTGATGTACTTACAGAGACAAGCTCCTTGGGAAACAGATGCTCTGGACTCGGCCCCTCAGGACCTGTCTCTGCAGTGAGCTCATACAGTATTTGTCTTTCTCTGACTTATTTCACCAACATAATGGACCTCCAGGTCCATCCATGTCCATGTGTTTTTGGTTTTGGTATCTAATTGCCATATTAATTTGGGGTAGGATTCAAAGAGATTCAAAGGCCCTTAAATCCTTGTGGATTTGATAACATAGGAGCATTCCTGAAAGCATCCCCAAGCTAGGACGGCTGCAGTAACTTAGCTACGACCAGAAGTGATTGCATCCTCAACTCAACTTCCCCCAGATGCCCCTGACCTCCTAGCAAACTTGACACACAGGGCTGCGAGGGGGTCAAGTCGGAACGTCTTAAATGCCTGTGGTCATGGTAGTTGTCTGTTGTGGATTTTACAAAAACGTATGGCTACAGGAACTCACTGCTGGCCTTGGAAAGGGCATTTAATGTCCACCATTTGGGTGAAGATTAAGTAAACCAGAGTGTATCCACAAGAAGAACTATTACACAGCCAAGGGGAAAAAAACTTTTCAAATTTAAAAGTAATCTCCTCATAATAATAAATGTGCATTAGAATAATAAATGTGCAATGAATGTGTAGGAAATTAGACAAATTAGAAAAAAATACACGAAATAAGAAAATAAAAACATCATATTCCTACCACCCAGAGGTTGTCACTGTTTCTATCTTGGCATATATCCTTCCAGATTTTGAAGCATTTTGACTGACAGTTAAAACTGCAGGTAAATGATGTGAAGTGAAAAACAGAAATCAGTGCAACCATCTGTATCTACTGTGACACTGAGTTGTAACATTTTGTATGCATGGAATATACCAAAGACGTTAATGGGACTTATTTGTGAGTCATGGGTTTAGGGTGATTGTTACTTTCTTATTTCCTACAGCAGACATGAAGACTTTTATAATCAGAAAAAGGAGTCATTTCAGAGAGTAATTTACAGCCATTTCAAAAGTGAGATGGTGATTGTGAGTGTATGTAAAATAGGATAAACAGCTTATTTTGTGTCTGATGATTATGTGGTTTCAGGTTCTCCTTCTTCAAAAATAATCAAATCAGATGGTGATTTTGTTCCCTGACACTAACACGTGGGCGTTACAGGAGCGTGTATGTCATGTGGTCAATTCATCGGCAGAGGATTATGTCGCCAGGGGAATAAATGCGAAATTCTCAAGGTACTTTGCTCCAGTAATCAGGACTTTATTTATCTCTAAGCTAAAAGAGGGGATTGAATTCTTCGACAATGATCAGAAAATGCTTTTAGGAAGATTCCTTTCCTATTAAAATTTTTCTTAAAGTTGCAGTGCACACAGCGTGACTTGCCATGCAGAGGGCTTGGTGGGACCGTTTCCTTTGCCTTAAAGGCACAAGAAAGGATGTCACAGGATTCCCGCAGAGAAAATAATTTGGAGGAGGAAAAGGCTGAGAGCAAGGGCAGTCAGCATTACTGGCAACGTTCTTGGTAAGGCTTCCTGGCCAGTCACCTAGGGGGACTTTGATTTCCCAAGTAAGTGTCACTTGGTGTTGAGACTCCCACCATTGGCCACCAGAGTGTCCCCTAAACTACTTGAGAAACCGAGGCCTTAAAGTAAAATCAGATTCAGCAACTTAATTGTATCTCAGCAGTTTGATAAGTGCAGGTTCTCTGTTTGAAATGTGAGTGTGTTGGTGGTTTGGTCATGTAGGTGGGAACAGCTGGTACCCATGAGCTGGCCCAGCCCCTGGAGACCTGAGGCTTCCAATGAGAAGACGCTAGACCACAGCCACTTACCCTACCCTTTCTTTGGGGCTGCCCAAGATACCGGGATATTCCCCTTGACTATCATTGCACTTACACCATTGGAACGTGACGGCAGAATCGCCATGCCCAGGCCACGCCCAGAGGAGAGGACCCACTCCCCTGGAGCAATGGCCACCTCTCCCCGCCAGGAGGCCAGCAGGAGCCCTTGTCCAGCAGCGGAGCTTAGCTAGGTGTCTTCTGTGCTCCTGTCCTGTGCTTCTGGAGGGGCTGGGAGGATGGGGGGGGCACTCCTTACCTGGGTCTGCGTGCAGACCCACTCGGAGGAGGAAGAATCTACTCACGGCTCCGTGTTCAGAACCACAGACCAAGACAGTGGACAGCTGCAGCTTTGACCTGAGAGAAAGCCGCAGTTCGGACATGAACAAGTATTACATGTGGTTGTCTTGACCCGTAAACCATATGGCATTAGCTAATGGTTTAATTAGAAAATTAACAATTTTCTGGGCACACTTGAGTATAATCTACCCCTTCCAGATCACTGGGGAAAACCTCATGGCTGAGAACTAAGTAAGCATTGAAATATCAAAGAATTTCCCTGCAAATCTCACTAAGTCCTTCTGGTGTCCTAAGGATTTGCTCACATATACGGAACTTACTGGTTGTAAGAGTCTTTTACATTCTTTATAATATGATCCTGCCTGCTTTGTAAGGAAGGTTGTGTGGCTGAAAGATCATGCCCTGTGGGGTTAGAGTGTCATGTGTTTGAATACAGTGTGTTCTTGGGCAAGTTACATAGCCTCTCTGAACCTTAGATGCATCCTCCTTAAAAAGAGGATGATAGGGAATTCCCTGGCAGTCCAGTGGTTAGGACTGTGCACTTCCACTGAGGGACGTCTGGGTTTGATCCCTCATCAGGGAACTAAGATCCTGCAAGCCGTGCAATGCAGCCAAAAAATAAAAAAGGGTGATAAAATGCAGTCACATTGTATGACTTTTGTAAATACAACTATACACGTTTGCAGAGAAAGGGAGAGAGAGAAAAGACAGAGAGAAAGATAGAGACAGAGACAGAGAGGGAGACAGAAAGGATCAGAAAGAACAATTTAAGTAGCGGTGGTCATTCAGTCAGCACTGCCCCTAATAAGCATGTACCCCAGAGAGATGATGCTTCCCCTGGCTGTTCTCAGCCCATGTCATTGTGGAGTGTCAGTCTGACACTCCCATATGTGAAGCACACTGAGTGAATCCCGATTTTCTTAGACGGATGGTCTCCTCCACGGTTGAGTTTATTGAAAGGTGGTAGGTCAGTCTTCTACACAGTGGCTTCCTGAAAGATACTCAAGCACAGTCTTGACCATGTGAACGTGGCCCTTTGCTCCAAGCCTTGGGAAGCGTGTCCCGCGGTGAGCCATGGCCCCAGCACCGCCTCATTAAAGGCTGGTAGTGCAGAGGCTTGGCCTGGGAACACGGCTGGATACATTAGGTGCTCAGTAGAGGCGTATTTTCCCTCCTAGGGGAAATATTAAGTCTGAAGTCAAAGGATAATTTAACAGGACTGTGGGACGAGCACTTCGGGGAAGTGTTTGGGGGTATCCACGAGAGCAGACCCAGGCAACCCCCCGCCACCCAGCGATTCTTCTGCTGGGAACCTGTGCTCACTGTGTCCCTTCTGGCGGTGCTACATGTAATAGTCCCAGCTGGAGAGACCCCAAATGCTCACCCACAGCAGAGTGGATGTGTGGGTCGTGAAATACTACACAGCAGCAGCAATGAACACAGTGCACGTCGTCACGGGTGAACTCATAGCGTGATGTTGAGTGGAAGAAGCCAGGAGGTAAAGGAGTTCACGTTGTAACTCTAAAGAACACTTTCAGTAAATATAAACTTTCCTGTGGCTCAGGAGGCAGAGTGTCATAGGAACTGGTAGCTTTTCCCCAAGTGGTGTGTGGGGTGAGGGTGGCGCTGAGGTGACAGTGGTGAGAACTCATGTCCTGGTGGCAACGTGCAGGGTTCGCTCTGGACTCAGCTCCTTTCCAGGGGGCGATCCCAAGCGCCCCTGTGCCTTGGGTTTTTCACCGGAAAAGCAAGGATGGTAATGCCTCCCTCCCCCTAGACTGCTGTGAGGGAGAAAGGAGGTACTAACACGGGGAAAGGCCTCACCACTGGGTCTGACAACAGCTGACGGTGAATAAACATGAGTGACTTTTATATAGAAAATAAAAGCTGGACTTCCCTGGTGGTGTAGTGGTTAAGAATCCGCCTGCCAATGCAGGGGACACAGTTCGAGCCCCGGTCCGGGAAGATCCCACATACCATGGAGCAACTAAGCCCGTAAGCCACAACTACTGAGCCTGAACTCTAGAGCCCATGAGCCACAACTACTGAAGGCCGCGTGCCTAGAGCCCGTGCTCCGCAACAAGAGAAGCCACCGCAATGAGAAGCCCGTGCACCGGAACGAAGAGTAGACCCCGCTCGCGGCAACTAGAGAAAGCCCGCGTGCAGCAACGAAGACCCAACACAGCCAAAAATATAAATAAATAAGTTTATAAGAAAGAAAACAAAAGCTGACAGAAACACAAAGAGAAATTTAAAACTCCACTATCTTGTGTGAGGTTTTTAATGGACAGTCTCAAAACTGACACAGATGGAGAAGACAAAGTAAGCAGAGCACTTGAACAACACAGATGACAAGTTTCCTATAATAGATAGTAGGTCTTTTGACCCATCAGAGAATATACATTACTCTCAATCATTCATAGCATGGTCACAGAAACTGGGCATGGGTTAAGCCATAAAGAAGTTGTCAATAAAATAAAAAAAAAATAGAAATCATGATATAGATCACACTGATCACAGTACCATAAAATAGAAACTGATGACTGAAGATAATATAAATATACTCAGAAATGATAAATTACACAGAAGTAAATGTACAAAGATGAATATACAAAGTTCATCATTGTTAGTAAAAGGAAAAAGACAGACAAGCTAGCTCTCTTTCATTAGGCAAATAGTTACAACCTTGGAACATCCACAGTATGGAATCCTGAGCAGGACTTACAAAGGATGAGGTGGACTTATACACAAGCATGGAATGTCTAAGACATTTTGATACGTGGAAAAGTAGTTTGAAGGGCAATGAGACACTGTATGATATAATTTATGCAAAAGACCCCAGAAAATTAGATTACATTTCTCGTGAAATTAAGTCCATTTCATACCTGCACACACACATCAGATGTAACGTAAGGAGAAAACTGGGATATTACTTCAATGTGGCACCGTGACAGCCTCTGAGGATGGAGGCAAGAGGGCATATATCTTCATTACAAGGAAGATATATGCACTGTAATGAAGATGTATGCATGCATTACTGATATCATTTAAAATAATTTAAAACAGGGGTCCCCAACCCCTGGGCCGCGGACCAGTACCAGTCCACAGCCTGTTAGGAACCGGGCCTCACAGCAGGAGGTGAGTGGCAGGGGAGCGAGCGACGCTTCATCTGCTTCTCCCCATCGCTCCGCATCGCTCGCATTACCGCCTGAACCATCCGCCACCCCCATCCATGAAAAAGTTGTCTTCCATGAAACCGGTCCCTGGTGCCCAAAAGGTTAGGGACCACTGATTTAAAATAACAAAGATGAGAAAAGAAAAAGTTCTGGGTACCACTGTCCAATGGAAGTACGAGAAGGTTTTAATGTTCCTGTTCTCCTCGCTAATTCTCTGTCCTTTATCATCCTCTTCCGATATCTACAGAATCCATGGACCTGCTTTGGCCGCTCTCAGTATCCTGTTTCCAGAATGTCTTGGCTCACTTGGTCCGGGATGCCAGTCTCCAATATGGCTGCCGACGACCCCTGCCCCCAAGGATTCACACTCTTGTGCCATCCTGCCCACACCGACTTAGGTTGGCCTCCAACTGCCAGGTCGCAAAAGCACTGCAGTTTCTGTCTTGCACGGCTCACGGGGTGGGTTGCCAGCCACCGGGCCATAAGGGCGCCCAAGCCGCTGTGCAGAGACCCCTGTGAGAGGCACAAAGGGCTCCCACCAACAACTTCAGCGTGGGTGGGGGTCCTCCAGCCCGGTCAAGCCTCTAGACAATTCAGCCCCATGAGACACCCTGCACTAGCAGCGCCCAGAGAACTCCTGACCACAGAAACCGTAAGACGATAAATGACTGTTGCTGGTTTAAACCATTAAGTGGCAGGGTAATCTGTTGCACAGCACTGGGTAACTAATATACTGTCTTTCTCATTGTTCAGAATATCCTTTCCACCTCTCTGTTTTTCCTTTCCCCATCACCCTTCAATCACAAACGTCGGGTGATTTTGGTAGATCCGATGGTCTTTGAAGGCTCTGTTCTCCCCGTCAGCATCCCACATCTGCCTCGCTTTCTCTCTGTTTGGTGCCATCTCAGGCTGCCTCCACCTCTTCTCTCCACCCGCCTGCCCACCTCCTGGCCAGTCCCCAGGCTTGCCCTCCAGAATGAGGAAGGGTCAGCAGTCTGCCAGACCCTTAGGCGCTATCACAGGTATGACAGTTCTGTGGGTCCAACCTGGTGTACTTCTCTAGCTGGACAAGGGGTTCCAAGGAGGATGCTGTCTCTTTTGTGTTCAGGACGTAATTCTCTTTTTCTTTTCTAGGGGATGAACCAGCCTGGTGGGAGCATTATCCTGGCACAAGGGGACAGACCAGCTTTGGGGATAGGCAGGGGTAGTCCTTTGGGGTCAAGCGTTTTCTGGAGCGTGTTTGAGTATTTCACGGGGTCAGCTCACTCTCGAGTTTCCCACATTTGGTAACAGAAGCCTCCACCCCTTGTGTGTTAGCACAGCCATAGGAACAGACCTTTTCAGGCTGGTTTGCTGCTGAGATGCCATTCTGCTATAATCCGACCGTCCCAGGTCTGAGGAGAGGGACGGGCTCATTTGTGGGAAGGGTCCCACCAGAGCACCTGTGAGGGAGGAGAGCCGAGCCCTCCTGCCGCCCACTCTGGGCAGGCTGAAGGGAGGTTTGAATGGATAACTTGGATTTTCAGAGCTGGAAGGAACCCTAAAAAACTACTTAAAATTATAGTGGGAGACCCTGCAGCCTTAAGAAAGAGAAAAGATATAGCATTTGCCTGCTGACGCAGCACCATCTCCCAGGTGTGTTGAGTGAAAAGTGTCAGGTGTGGGAGGTTTGCATAAATAAAGTGAATGTGCATTTCTTAGGAAATGTGTAAACTGTCTCTGGGAGGAGCATGCACAAGTAGGGTTGGAGTGGGAGGGAGATGATCACTGAATGTCCTTCTGTCATTTTAAGCTTGAACCGTCTGCATTTATTCCTTTTCCAAACATAAAGTTTAAACACACAGCACACAACTCTATCTAACCTAACCTCTAATCATCTTACTGATGATCAAAGTGGAGACCAGAGAAGCGCCAGACAGTGAGCCAAGGGGTGGGGCTGGATCTGGACCTCCCAACTCGTATTTCTCTTTGTCATCGCTTTCCCGGACTTCCTGGGCATCGGCTGGCTCCTTGCACCCCATTTTCTATGGGGATGCCCCAGGTGGGAGGATGAGAAAGAAGGCTCTCTGGGGCCCCTCCCCATTTGTCTGCTAAGCCTTGGGCCAGCATCCACCCAAAGGGAGTGTTGATTACACACAAACACACACACACACACACACACATACACACTCACAGCAAATTCTTTATCTGCAGAGGTTAAATCTAACTGTGCTCTTAAGAAGGGTTTCAGATGTGATGTGGATTGCAGACATTTTTGGAGCCCACACCATTTTCATCTGACCGTGATTTCCAGGCTTTTTCATTTGCTTTCCATTCCCAGTGAAATAACAATTACTTGATAGATTCCGATGCTGCCTCTCTGACTGTCTCGTGGTTTTATCTCTTGGGGCATCAACCTGGCCCTCTGGTCTCTCTCCCCTCTCCCCGTGGGTCCCTGCCTTCTTTGAAGCCATTCTCCACACAGCATGAAAACCAGTAAATAATTACAGGGTCGTGATGGTGAGAAGTTAAAATCCAGGCGTGACACCTCCCTGAGCTGGAAAGCTTTTAAACAGCTTCCTTCTCCGTGCTGTTTTTTTCAGCTTTTGCCAATGGGCGTCTTAGGTACCTTTAGGGGCTTGTAGTCTGTTCAGTGGTGTTTACCAGTCATTTACTATGTGCTGGCCACATACCCAGCATGCTAACTCCAACCCAATAGGGAAAAAGGGCACATTTTACGGAGAAGGGAGCTGAGGCTCGGGAGGCGGAGAAAAGGGCTCGGGTGCTGGCAGCTGTTGCGGAGCATAAGCCTATGGCCCCCACAGGACATTCATGCCCCCAGGCACCTGCTAGAGGCGGCTCAGGTCACAAGGGGTCTCAGAGGAAGGTGCCTGGCTCATGGCTCAGCTGGGCCAAAGAGGCTTCCTGGAGGAGGGGGCCTCGGGCGAGGCTGGAAGAGGTGAAGAGTGGGCCAGGGAGAAAGGGGTGTAGGAACAGTGTGTGCGGGCTGGAGGTGGGCGAGGGAGCGTCTTCTCGGAGATTGGGAGGGAAAAGACCAGAGGGAGGGGGCGCCTGGCTGAGGGGTCGGCAGGCAACAGCCGTAAAGGTCAGCCAAGTCCCAGGCCTGCAGGGAGGTCCCCGCTCCCACCATCACCCCACAGTGTTCCCAGGGAAGCCCCCTGCCTGTTCAGGTAGTTGCAGCTGCTCTGGGTTTCCCAGACAGCACTGCTTTCATGAAAGTTGACACTTTTCAGTAGACTGGGCGCAGGAACTGTATAACTAAATGTGATTTATCTGTATGTAATCCTTTGTAAACAGTGTTCCACGGGAACACAAGGATTGGATCAGACACTCTCCTTTGCTAGATCCTGCTTTGACCTTGACCCCTGGTCCTTTTGTACCTCCTGGCTCCTTGAACCTTCTGTACTGAGTCCTTGGACCAGCTCTGGCTTAGTCTCCAGAGCTTTAGGCCATTGTAGTGTTACCAACTGGGGTTTTAATCAGTAGAAATTGATAAGAGGCCAGACGAGGAATCCAGGCAAGGCTTTACGGGGGCTTGTGCAGCAGCAGGAAGGAGGGAGAACAACAGGTACCCTTGCTCACTGGCTGAGGGAGGTGCGAGCTGGTCTCAGGTCCAGAGGTCAGGCCAGAGGGGCGACTTGGGTGGTCCGCGTGCCCCCTTGGTGGTGCTGTGGGCAGTACCCTGCTTTTGCTCCCGCACCTCAAAAGTGGCAGCTGGGTTTTGAGTCTTCTTGTTCCTAACTTGTTCATATCTTGCTGTTCATAGTTTGCCCCAACCGCGTGCAGTTATTTTTAGTCCTTTATAGTTTCTTTGTATTTTGTTGCTTGAGGAGAGGTTTGTCCAGGTGCAAGCACTGCAGCAAAGGGTCCCGGGTCCCAGGTCCCAGCCTGCGTCAGTAGCAGATGTTTCCAGTGCTCTGCCCAGACGCCCCCCCCCCCCATCCCCCTGCCCCGTGTCCTTTTCTGGTTAGAGGGTGTGTCCTCCCCAGCTGCTGAGGGGGCTGGAGCCCGCTCCTGCCACCTGCTCCTGGACCCCTCTGGGGAGGGGAAGCCACCTGGCCCAGAGCTGCGGCCTCCACCCCCTGGCACCCAGCCGCCTGAGGCTTCTGACTGCCCAGCCAGGGTGAGGACCTCTGGGTACCAAGCCCCTGCCTCCTGTCTCAACAGGACAGTCCCTGCAGGGCCCTTGAGCTCCAGAACTCCTGCGGGATCCGGCTGGAGCCAAACTTCACCTGAAACCGCGTTCCTGCCCTGCATCCTCCTTCTTCCTAGGTGTTGCCCTTCAGTGAACCAGAGCCTGTGAACGCCCGTCTGGGCTCAGCTTCTCTGGGCCCCAGACTGGGACCCCTATTCTGAGTATCCTGGCTTCTCCAGCTCCCTGAGGACGGGGATGAGGACCGGCATTTTTGGCATCTCCTGGGGGTCAGGCACAGTGCGGGGCTCCGTGGAGCTGGGATCATGTAGACACAGTTAGACAGCAGCTGCCCCTGCTTGGGGAAAGCCCACCAGGACGAGACAGCCTTCCCCCGACTGTGTGCACAGCAGCTCTCCTGACGGTGGCCAAGGTAAGTGGGTTGATCACATGTGGTCGATTGGTGGCTGGGCAGAAGATGCCAGCTAAACGTGAAGCTGGAAAAAAAGTGGAGGCAACTTACGGGGCTCAGTGTTGGTGGGAAGTGGGAGGTGGGGCTGGGACAAAGGAGCTACCGCCAAGTGTCTCTGCTGATACCAGGACACCTGAGCAGGGGAGTGGAGGATGGGCAGGCGGGGCATTGCCTCGGTGGGCTCTGGGGATCGGTGAGCACAGACTCGGGGCACTTCCTGAAGGCCAGGAAGTTGGAGCCGTGGCCGTCAGCTCCTGCCCTTGTGGGTTGGGGCTGTTTTGGGGCATTGACGCTCTGGCGTTCCCAGCAGTCGGGTGGAAGGCAGAGTGACGGGAGTTCACAGGAAGCACCCTCGGACGTGAAGGGGGCCTGGCCGGTGAGTCTCACCTATTGGACTAAATGCTCTCCCTGCCCCGTGTTAAAAGATAAACTGAGGCATATTAAAGGAATTCCCTGGCAGTCCAGTGGTCAGAAGTCGGCACTTTCACTGCCGTGGGCCCAGGTTCAATCCCTGGTCGGGGAACTAAGATCCTGCAAACCATGCAGTGCAACCAAAAATAGAAAAATAAAGAAATGAAGCATATTAAAAATGGTAAGAGTTTACTTGAGCAAAAAACGATTTCAATCACGCAGTGTTCAGTCCAGCAGATAGAAAGAGCTCCGAGGAGCTGTACCAAGTGAAAGACTTTCACAGGCAGAGGGAGCGGGAACAAGGAAGTTACATGAGACAAAAAAGCATGTTGTTTATAGCAAGGTCACTTCCCTTTAGGGGACGGCAGGGGTAGATCAGGCAGATGACCTCATTAGCGCTGATAGACACGGTTACGATTCCACTTCTGGGGGAGGCGAGACTGTAGTGAGGTGGGGTCTGGGTTTGGTGACGCAGCATAAGCACCTCCTCGTGGGCCTGTTGTCTAGTTTTTAACGCAGGGTTCCATCCGTGGAACCCACACCTGTGGAGCACACACTGTTCTCGCTGTACAGACGGGAGACTGAAGAGAGGCCACACTATTGCTGAAGGTCGCACAGCTGCCAGGTGGCAGAGGGAGACCCAGGCCAGCATGGCCCCGGGCTCTTAGCTGACCATCTGAGCTGCTTGGAGTCTAAATAGGAGCTTCCTCATGTGTTACGAAGACCGGGACGGGTCCCCATCTCCCGTGGGCATCATGCTGTCCCAGGGCCCATGCATCTCCTGGGGCTCTGATCCCGGGCTGAGTGTCCCCAAGCCCTCGCCTTTCCCCCACTGGGTGCTAGGAGGCCCTCCTGACTTGCTGGCCTCACACACAAGCTGTGAATCTCACTTGGGTTTGGGAGCAGAGGTGGGTGACTGCCGCTCCTGTTCACATCCATACAGGAGTGCAATGAAATTCCCCTCTAGGAAGTTCCTCCTTGCCTCGGGGAAGGGGAAGACCAAACACAAAAGGGTTAAATGCTTTATTTCAATGGCTGTGCTTGTTCCGGAGAATTAATGGAAGATAAGCTAAAAGTTCATTTATAAGAGTATTAAAGGATAATTATGATGGAGTAAGTGCAGAGAGTCAAAGGGCATTATGATGAACAGACTTAAAACACAGAGCTGGGAAAAATAGGCTAAAATATATTCCGTAATGCAGTACCAACATTTCCCCACAAATTCCACTATCTGTGAAAATCCATCTTTCTCTCTCTCTCGCTCCCTTTTTTCTATTTTAATTAAAAGTATAGTAATTCAACCCTTGGTTAGATCATCTATGAACTTATAATTATAAATTCATCCCAGGAACTTAGAGTTTGAGGCAGATCCACATAGGTGACCTTTTAATAGCAACAAAATTAAAAAAAAAAAGATTTTGTGCAAAATCTGCTTCGATCAGATTAGATGGAAAGTGGGTAAAGCTGATTACAATCCTACTAAAGACAGTATTTGGGCAGTATTTGTTCTAAAACAATAGTATTAATTCTTCTTTAACAAGTATTATCTGGAAGAAATCAGTAATTAATGGGCCCTCAATATTAACTCACAGTGAATTAAGGGAAACTCAGTATGAAGTCCCCATGCGGCTCACGACTCAGGAGCAGGAAAGGATGAGGCCACGGGTGCTGCCTGACCTGCCGTCAGGGGACGGCGCCCCAGCTCCTCAAGTTTTGGGTTAGACTGGAGCATGTTTGGCCTTTTAAAAACATAGTAACTTTACTGAGGTATCATTCGTGCACATAAAATTCACCCTGTAAGTGTATAGTGCAGGGTTCTCAGGAACGAGATGCCAGATATTCTGAGCTTCCACGCAGACACGACAGCAGAAATGGTGGGTCTTCAGTGGCAGAGCATGGGTGTCTACATGGGGGTTGGGGGGCACAGTGATTTAAACAGGACGATCTGTCCTTTCACCAGCGGCAGCCCTCAGGTCCTGTGTGGTTACCAGGGAAGTTTTGTTTGGCCCAAAGATTATTAAAACGAAACTTGGAGCTACAGTAAAAAATAGGTATTTTACATGAAAATCTGGATTTCTGCATTTTACTGAGACATCAGAAGATCTACAGACTCCAGGCCCTTGTTCCCACATGGCCGTGATGAGCTGGTTTTTACAATCCGAGATTTAGTCAACGATCATGCATTTCACTTGGTGTTTGTGCTTCTGAATTTGCAATCCTCACTTCACACATTTAGATTTAAAATCCTCTGATGTTTAGCCTGGCCTTATCCATGCCATTTCTTAGATGTTTCATTTAATGTGTTTTATCACTGAGGACAAATCTTTTAGGTGAGTAGGCTAATTTCCATTTTCCTCTCTGCTTTCTGTTCCCTCTTTCTGGAACTCCTATTATTGGGTGGTGGAACTTCCTTGTTATATCCTCTAATTTTCCTGTCTCCTATTTCTACCTTCTTTTGCTCTATATGTTGGAGGAAGATTTCCTCATTTTTAGCTTCCCAACCCTTATATTGAGTTTTAAATTTCTGCTACCACAGTTTTCAAATGCCAAGAGCTCCTTTTTGTTTTCTGTTCCTTTTGATAGCATCCTGTTCTTGTTTCATGAGTGCATTCTTCCATCCTCCCCCTGCATGGGGGAAATTCCTAGACAGGGAATTTCATTACCCTCCTGTATGGATGTGGCATGCTTGTCAAAGATCATTTGACCATACATGCAGTGGTTTATTCCTGGGTTCTCCATTGGTCTACATGTCTGTCTTCATGCCAGTACCACATTATTTTGATTACTGCAGCTTTGTAGTAAGTTCTGAAACTGAGAAGTGTGAGTTCTCCAGATTTGTTCTTTTTCAAGATTGCTTTGGCTATTCCAGGTCTCGTGACATTTCATATGAATTTTAGAATTTCTATTTCTGCCATAAATATCTTTGGCATATTGATAGGTGATGCATTGAATCTGTAGATAACTTTCAGTAGTATGGACATCTTAACAATATTGCCTTCCAAACCTTGAAAACAGGATGTCTTTTCATTTATTGGTGTCTTCTTTGATTTCTTTCAGCAATGCTTTGTAGTTTCAGCATACAAGTCTTTCACCTCTTTGGTTAGGTTTATTCCTAAGAGTTTTATTGTTTTTGATGCTATTATAAATGGAATTTTTTTTCAATTTCCTTTTCAGATGTTCATTTTTAGTGTATAGAAACACAGCTGATTTTTGTGTGTTGATTTTGTATCCTGCTAAGTGTGTGTGTGTGTGTAATCTTGAGGGTTTTCTACATATAAGATTATGTTATCTGTGAACTAGCCCTCGTTTTTGAAAGATAATATCAGTTGTATATAATGCTAGGCTGACAGTTTTTTTCTCTCAGCTTTTGAAAATATTCTACTGTACTGTATTCAGGCTTCCATTGTTGCTTTAGATGGAAAGACAAGTTCTTCTCTTCCGGGACATGTTCTCATGTGCTTTGTCTGATAATTTTCTCCATTTTTTCCTGCCCTCTCTTTCTAGGACTCTCATCAGCCATGTGTTGTATCCCTGAAGTGATTCGCTAATTTTCTCACATTTTTTCCTCTTGTTATTCAACCCCTTGCTTCTCTCCACTTGTTTTCTGAGTGCTGTCTTCAACCTCTTTTTTTTTTTTTTTTTGTGGTACGCGGGCCTTTCACTGCTGTGGCCTCTCTCATTGTGGAGCTCAGGCTCCGGACGCGCAGGCTCAGCAGCCATGGCTCACAGGCCCAGCCGCTCCGTGGCACGTGGGATCCTCCCGGACCGGGGCACGAACCCGCGTCCCCTGCATCAGCAGGCGGACTCTCAACCACTGCGCCACCAGGGAAGCCCCCAACCTCTGTTTTTGGCTGTGCCGCATGGCGTGTGGGATCTTAGCTCCCCAACCAGGGATCAAACCCGCATCCCCTGCATTGGAAGTCTTAACCACTAGACTACCAGGGAAATCCCCCGTTTTCAACCTTATCTTAAACTCCTGCTTCTGTTGTCATGTGTTTAATTTCTGGAGGTCATTCTTACTTTTTAACTGTTCCTTTTTTTAAAAGCCTGTCTGTTCTGATTTCATAGACACAGCATCTCTCATCTCTTTGAGGATATTAACTATAGTTCTTTTAAAGCTGTGCATTCTATGTTTTCCCTATCTCCACTGCATTTCCCTAGTTTTCCATGATTTGTTTTGGTCTTTGTCTCCAACATTAAGGGCTGCCTCCAGCTATACTTTCGTACTGAGAATGAGTAACTAAAACCAGATGGAAGTTCTATGTGTGAGTGTGAGTTTGTGAGTGTGTGTGGTGGGTTTCCCTGCAGGTAATCAGACACCAAGCTGGTGCCCTGGGCCTGGAGGTGGCAGGGGCGGGGCAGTGGTCTCAGGATTTTTTCTCACAGTTGCCACTTTCAGTCTGGTGCCTCAGCCCTGCCCGCCACTGTGCCCGACGCCTTCACCTCTGGAGACGTTCTGGAGGGTGGGGAGGAGTGCCCCGTGGTGCAAGGGGCTGGCTCCCTGGAAGTCAACTTGTCCCTCCTGAAGACTTTCCCCCTTTTCGCCTCAGGCTTCATCCTGCCCACCCCGGGACTTGGGGTCTCCAATCCTGGAAATTTCTGGGTCCACATCCTCACCAACATTTGTTATCTCTTGTCTTTTTGATAAAAGCCAGCCTAACAGGTAGGAGGTGATATCTCGTTGTGGTTTTGATTTGCATTTCCCCCCATGGTTAGTGATGTTGAGCATCTTTTTTTCTGTTAAATTACTTCCTTAGGATAACTTCCCAGGAGTGGATTAGTCACCATCTTCACGAGCTTTTTCCCCTATTGCTTTTCTTGCCTGTAGCCATGCTCACCTGAGGATGTGTCCACACTGGCTTTTTATTTTTTTAATTGGCAGCAATGGTGCTATTTGTCCTCAAGCGTCCTCTGTGCTCAGCATGGTGTCCCAGGATCAGGCCAAGGATGGGGCAGGGAAGGGCACATGGGTTCACGTCTGGAGAAGGCTGGCAACTTGCAGGGAAATGTGGGTTTCTTGACAAGCGGTGACACTGGCCTCAGGAAGAGGGGAATAGATTGTGGATGAGGGGAGGGGCCTCTGCACGATGTCTGATCGTTGGACATGAACGGGGACATCTGTCACCGCGCTCACTGGGGAGGGCGGCCTGCAGCCTCGTGTGACAATATGTTCTGAGCCTCATAATCACTCGAAAAATTCCACGTTTGCAGAGGGTTCTTCTAGCGTTTGTTGAAGATCCCTCTATTTTATTACAGAAATCCCAGCAAATCCTTCAGCGAGGGGGACTTTCTATTAACACACAGATGTTAAGTGAAAATTGAAACAAACAAGAGAAAAACCAAGCCAGACCCCAAATAGTCCCACGCTGGCCTGTAGAGCTTTGAGCAGCGCTCTTTTGAAGGGAAGAGCCCTGACCATATGATGACTCCCAGAGGCCTCTGGAGGCCCTAGGTCCACGCCTTCCCTTCCTGCCTCTCCCTTCTCTTCCCCGTCTCCTGCTTCCTCTTTTTCTCCCAAGAGGGAGATTTTCATCCCATGCTTGCCCTTGGTCAGCACCCAGGACACCGTGGGAACCACCCACCCCTTAGCTCAGTCCCCCTCCCCTCCCGAGAGATGCTGCCCACAGGGGCGGCAGGAGAGTGTTTCAAATGCAGGAAGCGGGTCCCTGGCCATGCTTCCCTTTGCTTTTCTCGAGTTTTTTCTTGGTTAACATCTTGTAAACAGACATCTTTTGTCCACGCAAGGTGCAACAGCAACTCTTTTCCCGTGGCGGTTCATCTTTTTTTTAGAAGGCAGGTTTACGGAGGTAAAATTGAAGAACAGTAGCACACACCCTTCTTAGTGTAACAGTCCGAGTGACAGTCACCAGCCCTCAGAAGCCTTGGAGGCCCATCCTTCGGGAGCCGCTTGGCTTGGGTGGGTTTCCGGGGAGCAGAGCCCGAAGCAGGGGTTTGCTGAGGGAGGGCCCCCAGGAGGAAGGGCTGAGGAGGTGGGATGGGGCAGGGGAGCGGCTGACTTGTACCACCGTGAGCCCTTCTTGAGGGAGGGGTCACCCCTGAGGACCTTCTGTCAGCCAGTGGCTGTCCTGGGGGAAGCTGAGCCCCGGCACTTTGGGGCAGGTGGCTCTGGCCCCCTGGGTGGTTCTCCAGGGAGGGGACCCCTGTGAGCCCATGGCTGCCAATGCTCACAGCAGCGGGGGAGGCCAGCACCAGCCCAGAAGTCACCTGGGCAGGCGCGAAGCATCCGACTGCACTTCCTTAGAACCAGAACATTCCACACACACAAAACCCATCTTGGGAACACCATGTGTGAGGAAGGGCGCCAGCTCTGCGCCCCCAGCCTTCTCAGTTATGCGGAAGCTCGCAGAGGGAATGTCTCCGCTGCACATTTTGAAGTGGAGGCAAAGGACGGACATCGTCACCTTTACTTCTGACTGATCAACATTCTATCCGCTTGGAAACAAAGAAGATGTATGTTAGAAATATGTTCCTATTTTATAAATTTTTAAAACATTCATCTAGGCTCGTAGGGGAAGTATTTTCATTGACTTTTACCGAAAGGTTGTTGGGCACTGGAGATCCATGTAATATAAACTATAAATGAAAATGTATTTTAACTTGGGCACAAGTCTCAGGAGCCCTCGCTCTGCCCTCTCACTGTTGGGGGGTGACGTGGGACGCGCTTAGAGGCGACTGTGGCCACTGGCGTCTAAGCCGGGATTACAGCACTCGCCCCCAGCAGAAACAGCTTCCTAAAGCATCATCTAGGAATCAATTCTCTGAATTTGAGAAAACCGGCTTCATTTGAGTAGGATTAACTCCTCCCTCTCAGCCTGGAGGGGCTGTGTTAAATCTGTCATAAAAGTAGCTATAGAGTCAATTTCTATGTGTGTTTATATACATGTGTATCTGCCTCTCCAGCCATCTGTCACGCCTTTTATTTTTAAGCACTTTAAGATAACATATAAAATGGAAATTGATGGGCTATGTTGGTTTTTATTCAGAGCTGCCGGGAATGTTTCTAAACGTACGTTTTCCAATTTTACCTTGATTTCACAGTTTTGTTCCTGTGACAGATCTTTGTTCCTGTGATAAACAAGATGAAAGGCTTTTCATCTCCAGCCTGGTGGGGTCCTCACGCACATGGGGTCTCACACTGACCCCCAAAGCTCCGGACGGTCCACAGGGCCGGTGGTGGCCTGGCACAGTGTGTGGTCTAGGTGAGGAAGGGCCAGCTGTGCCCAGGGGTGTGGGCCACAGGGAGAGAGTCCCCAGGGGTTCCTGCAGGGCCAGCTGCACCCTGTACCCTCCCCCCTCAGTTATCAGACTTGGTGTCACATTTCACAAGCCAGTAAACTTGCCTTTTGCCTAAATTGATTCAAGTTGGTTTTGACACTTGCAACCAGAAGAGCCTTGAACATTTGATCTGAAGCAGAGCATTCGAGCTCCGTTTCCAGCAGCAATTTGTGAACTGATTAAACGGAAAACCTACCCTAGAAATAAAATATAACACACATCCTTTCAGAGTCATAGCTTCTCTCTCAACATTTAGGGGGAATTTCCAGGGACCAAACATGAGGGTGGGAACCAGGGGCATGAGGAGAGCTGGGAGCCGGCTTCTGTGGGCCGTGACAGCTTCAATAATTACACTCCCCACCACTTCTCTATATTTTAAAAAATATTTTAAAAAATTGAGCAGGAAGTACAGAGAATTCCCATATACACCCCTCCCCGCACCGTGTCCTCTATTATTAACAACTTGCATTTGATGGTACATTTATTACAGTTGATGAGCCAGTGTTGGTGCACAGTTATTAAGAAAAGTCCATAGTTTACATTAGGGCTTGCTCTTTGTGTTGCCTATTTTATAGATTTGACAAACGCATAATGTCACACATACACCATTACAGCATCGTGCAGAATTGTTTCACCGCCTGGAAAACGCTCTGTGCTCTACCTCGCCATCCCTCCCTGCACCCCACCCCTACCGCCTGGCAACACTGATGGTTTTACAACTCCACAGTTTTGGCTTCTCCAGAATGTCATAGAGTTGGGATCATGTAGCTCACGGCCAGCATGTAACCTTTTCAGACTGGCTTCTTTCACTGACAAACACGTATTTGAGTTTCCTCCATGTCTTGTCATGGTTTAACAGCTCATTTCTTTTAAATACCAGATAATATTCTGTCGTCTGGACCTGTGACTCTGTTTACATATTCACCAGTTGAAGAGCCATCTTGGTTGCTTCCAGGTTTTGGCTACTGTGAAAAAAGTGGCTATTATATTCATATATAGGTTTCTGCGAGGGCATAAATTATCCGCTCTGTTGGGGAAACACCAAGGAGCATGATTGCTGGATTGTACATTAAGATTATGTTTAGCTGTGTCAGAAACTTGCCAAACTGTCCTCCGAAGTGACTGCACCAGGTTGCATCCCTAACAGCCATGAACAACAAGGGTTCCTGCTGTTCACCCACATTCGGGCAGCCACTGGGGTTGTCAGTGTCCTGGATTTAGTTCAGGTGTGTAGTGGCATCTCATTGTTGTATTAATTTACAGTTCCCTAGTGACATATGATGTCGACTGTCATTTCATATGACCATTTGCCACCTGTCTTCTTTGGTGAGGCATCTGTTCAGATTTTTGCCCATTTTTAAATTGGGTCGCTTGTTTTCTTCTTGTTGAGTATAAAGTGTTCTTTCTATATTCTGGATACAAGTCCTTTAAAGATATGGCTTTTGATCCAGTGCCCCCTCCAAAAAAAAAATGTGTCTTTTGTAAATATTTTCTCCTAGTCTGTGTCTTGTCTTCTTGTTCTCGTAACAGTGTCTTTCACAGAACAGACATTCTTAATTTTCATAAACTTCAACTTATCATCTTTTTCTCTCATGGATAGTGCTTTTGGTGGCGTTTCTAAAAATTCATTGCCAAACAGAGTCACCCAGGTTTTCTCCTATGTTATCTTCTGGAAGCTTTATAGTTTTGTGCTTTACATTTAAACCTACGATCCATCTTGAGGTAATTTTGGGGTCAGGTGTAAGGTCTGTGTCCAGTCTGTTTCTTTTCTGGCCTATGAATGTCCGATTATTCCAGTCTCATTTGTTGAAAAGACCGTACCTCTTACAGGAGGGAGTGGGAAGACCTTGAGTTCACCTCCTCCCAAATTACAACCATTTACAGAGCAGCTATCGAAGAGACCAACTTGCAGACTAGCAGAAAAGATCTCCTACAACTAAAGACACAAAGAAGGAACCACAACGAGACAGGTAGGAGAGGCAGATGCCGTATAGTCTAGACTCACACTCCAAGTAAGCGACCCACAAACAGGAGGATAATCACAATGGTAGAGGTTCTCCCCAAGAAGCGAGGGGTCTGAGCCCCACATCAGGCTCCCCAGCCCGGGGGTCCTGCAGCAAAATGATCATCCCCCAGAACATCTGGCTTTGATGGCCAGTGGGGCTTCTATACAGGAGAGCTGGAGAGCTGTAGGAAACAGAGAGTGTACTGTTAAAAGGTGCACACAAAACCATATACACTCCAGGACCTAGTGTTAACATCTTACGTCACCACGGTATGTTTATCAAGATGAAGAAATTAATGCTGGCACATTATTATTAATTAACCTCAAACTCTATTCAGACTTTCTCAGTTTTTCCACTAATGTTCTTTTTCTATTCTAGAACCCAAGCCAGAATACCACATTGCATTGAGGGGATTTTATTTTAATAGAAGGAAAGGACTTGGGTCTGTATGAGGCGGTGTAAGGGTAAATAAAACTGAATGAAGGGGAAAGAGGCAGTTTTCTCACTCTCCCCGTCCTGGGTGTCTCTTCAGGGCACATAGTGGCTTGAGTCATTTCTCTAACCTTTGGAATGTACACAAGTCTCTCTAGGGACCAGAAAAGCCCAGTCCTCAGTTTTACAACCAGTCACTTCTGCTGGGTCATGGGCCTCCTAATCCACTTGAAATGTGGAGTTAATGCCTATCTTAAGGTGTAAACATTTGTCTTTGGGGAGATAAGAGAAGTTTTATTATTCTTTTCAGAGGAGGTCAGTTAGCTAAGCAAATACTGCCTTGATTCCCAAGTAGACTTTGAACCTGCTATGCTGTATAAATTGTGTGGGATTTTATTCTGACTTCGTAGTCTCTTGAGAGCTACTTACATGCTTGTATTCTGTTAGCTTATCCAGCAATGAACCAGTTATCTTTCTTTCCCTGTTAATGTGGCAAGGTCTCTGTGTTGGCTGCATTTTTACTCCCTAACATAAGACACTCAGAACCCAGTTTCTCCCTTAGGGGGTGATACCCTTGAAATCCCACTCTGGGAAAGACCATGAACAAAGGGGGGGGGGCTGTGGAAGACTGTTTATCCTGGCCTGTCTGACCAGGCCCTGGGTAGGAATATGCCTTCCTTGATAATCTGTAGCCATAAGCCTGCCATCACGTGGGCCTGGGGTTCTAATTTACATTAACTCATTGGTCCAGGAAACCTCCAAGCCTAAAATTAACAGAGAAAGTGGTAGCTGGCTGATACCAGGTGGTATCTTCTTGTCAGCTAGAAGTAAACACAAATGGAGGGTCAGGAAAACTTATGTGAGATGACCTCAGCTGAAGTCCTACAGAACATGGGACAACCCTTGATCATTAGAGAGCACATGGCAAAGCCCCAGGACAACTGGTTTCTGGTTCCACACGTAAGGAGTTTGGAAGTTGCCACTCCATCCTAACAGCAAGTGAAAAACTGAACAGACTGAAAAAATCAACCACTCTTCTTAGATGCATAAGAGAAGTGACCACACTGCTGCCCCTAAGTTTGGAAAGTATCACGATTTACCGGAGCAGAAACAGGAGTAGAGCCTCTGTGGGAATCCGCACCAGGGGAGGGAAACCTGACCTGGGATTGACAAGTTGCTGGAGGCTCAGTGTGGACAAGCCTGAAAGTGGAAAACGCCAGGGGGAACCTGGTCATAGGGTGTCTGCCTCAATTCTGTGAGATTTCCCTCCAAGAGCCCCACCATGTTCCCACAGTAAATATTAGAGAAAACCCTCCAGGAGCTTCCTGCAGGGGGTGGGCACCAGGAACCATTTGGAACACATTGTACTACTCTGCTCTTAACAAGGCCTGCCCTCAGGAGAAATGAGTTAACCAGAGCCTCACCAGCTGGGGTATTATCAGGGCCTGGGGGAGGGGCTTACCCAACTCTAGTCAGCCCTAGCCTTCCACTGCATAAAGAGAAATACCCAACTTCAGCCCCCTCCAGCCATCCTGTCCCACCTGAGGGGGAGAAAAAAACAGAACCTGTGAAGTTCACAGCTAAGAGGCACAGGCACTGAAAGACTGAGGCCTTAATCATCGGACTATAGAATGCCTCCTCTCCCCTCCCCCCATCTCACCACCACATTGCTAAAGGCCTATTTACATCATGTCTGTCTAACAAGATAAAATTACAAGGCACACCAATAGGCAAAAAACACAATTTGAAGAGATAGAGCAAGCATCAGGACCAAATATGGCAGGGATGTTGGAATTACAGACTAGGAATTTAAAACAGCTATGATTAATATAGTAAGGGCTCTAATGGATAAAGTAGACAGCATGCAGGAACAGATGGGCAATGTAAGCAGAGACACAGAAATCCTAAAAAAGAACCTAGAAGAAATGCTAGAGATAATAAACGCGGTAATAGAAAGGAAGAATGTCTCTCATGGGCTTATTAGTAAACTGGACATTCTCAGAGGAAAGAATCTCTGAGCTTAAGCCTACCTCAGTAGAAACCTCCAAAACGGAAAAGCCAAGAAACTGATGTAAAAACAGCACAGAATATCTAAGGACTGAGGGACAGTTACAGAAGGTGTAACACACACATAATGGGAATACAAGAAGGAGAAGAAAGGAACAGAAGAAATATTTGAAACGAAAATGGTTGAGAATTTCATCAAATAATTTCAAACACCAAACCACAGAGCCAGGAAGCTCAAACAGCAAGTAGGATAACTTCCCTCCACAAAACGAAACATAAGTATATTATTTTCAAATTACAGAAAAGCAAAGGTAAAGAAAAAATCCTGACAGAAGCCGGGGTGGGGGTGGGGAACACTTTACCAATAGAGGAGCAAAGTTAAGAATTACATCCGACTTCTCCCCAGAAACCATGCAAGCAAGAAGAGAGTGGAGTGAAATATTTAGTGTTGAGAGAAAAAACCCTACCAACCTACAGTTCTGTACCCTGTGAAATTATCCTTCAAAAATGAAGGAGAAATAAACAGACAAACACAAACTAAGGAAATTTATTGCCAGTAGACCTACCTTGCAAGGTAATGTTAAAGAAATTCTTTAGAGAGAAGGAAAATAATACAGGTCAGAAACTTGGCTCTACATAAAGAAAGGAAGAGTATCAAAGAAGTGAAGGTAAAATTAAAACTTTCATGCAAAAAATTCTTAATTCATCTAACAGATGACAGCTTGTTCAAAAAAAAAAAAATAAGTCAACGAAATTGAAAACAGGAAATCAATAGAGAAACCCAATGAAACCAAAAGCCAGTTCTTTGAAAAGATCAATAAACTCAGTAAGACTTTGGCAGGTAAACTAAGAAAAAGAGAGAGGACACAAATTACTAATATCATAAATAAAAGAGGGGGACATAGATCCCATGGATATTAAAAGGATAATAAAAGAATACTACGGCAACTCTGTGCCCACAAGTTTGATAACGTAGATGAAAAGGATCAATTTGTTTTAATTAACTTTTTTTTTTTTGGTTGTGCTGCACTGCTTGCAGATCTTAGTTTCCCCACCAGGGATGGAACCCGTGCCCTCAGCAGTGAAAGCACAGAGTCCTAACCACTGGACTGCCAGGGAATTCCCTGGATCAATTTTTTGAGAGGCGTAATCTGTCAAACTCATACCAGAGGAAATGTACAATCTGAATTGGCCTATATCTGTCAAATAAATTGAATCAGCAATTAATATCCTTCCCAAACAGAAAGGAGCAGGCCCAATGGGTTCAGTGCCGATTTCTATCAAACACTTAAGGAGGAATGTATACTAATTCTCTTCAATCTCTTTCAGAAGATAGACGCACAGGGAATAACTTCGTAACTCATTCCCAGCATTGCCCTACTAACATAACTGAGGAGTGGCAATATTAAAAAGGATAAAATCTGATCATTTCTCAGAACAAATGAAATGCAGGGGACCTCGGGCAGGGGGAATCACAGCGAGCGCCCAGCAAGCGAGGAGTGTCCCTCCCAGCGCGAGAGGACCGGGTTCAGAAACCGCTAGGAAGGCTCTTCCCCTTGGGTATTTGAAAGCCTTGCCGGTAATTGTGCTTTACGAATGAAGTGTCCCAGTGTTTGCCGTTTCCTCTCTCTGGGGAGCTGCCCTCTGAACAGAGGCATCTTTGTTGCGTTCAGGAAGCTGTTTAACTACTGCGCGGTGGCCAGCGCCCGCGACGGTGGATTTTCAGTCTTACCTTCTCCTTTCCCGCTTCCTCCTCCACTCTTTAATGAGGATTCCGCCCGTTGATTTGCGGGTGCCATTAATTAGCGTGTTTGGGGGGGAGTGAGCCAGAACGAGCAGGATTCCGCAGTCAGACCCGGTCAGCCGAGCGCACGGTCCCGGCCCTGCGTACAGATGGCCGGCTCCGCCAGGTCCCCGCGGTCCCCGCACCCAGACAGGCCTCGGCCCCACGGCCCTCAGCCTTCACCAGTGAAAACCCCACGCGAACGAAACACAGCTGCAGGGTGGCTGCTCTGCGGCACACATCTCAAAACCTTTGTTGGAAGCAGTGAACCAAACAGCTTTGTAAAAAGAGGTACCAGGCAGGAATAAAACGCACAGCCCATCCCTGCGATGGGAGGGCCGGTCGAAGGGCTGGGCTGTGGCTCGGATGTGGGGCTCCTTCCTGCCCCTCCAGCCCTCGGATTGCGCGGGGGGAGCCGTGCTCTCAGCCCACCCTCCTCCGACCTGGCCTTGGGAGTGAGGGAGGGGCTCTCGAGGAGAAGTACCGAGCCAGTGCCGCCCCGCTGAAGTTCACGTCCATCCGCCGCGGATTCTTTCCCTCAGCAAATCCTGGCCGTGCGCCAGATGCCGGGCCCACGGGTGCCAGATGCCGGGCCCACGGGCGCCAGGACGGCCCGGCCCTTGTCTTGTGGAGCTTACCGATTGTCTAGGGGTGGGTCCCCCCAAGGCAGACCCTGAGGACGGGGATTGGGTGAAATAGTTCGTCTGGAAGGTGAAACTAGGCAGCCCTGATGAGGGGGCAAGACACAGGGAAGGCGGTGATAATGGGTGGGGTTTGCGGGTCTCCATCCTGACCGGGTGCTGGGAGCGACTGAGACGGAACCCATCTCAGCCCAAACTGACAAGGATGCTGGGGTGTTTACCCACCAACTCCCAACCGTCCTTGGAGGGTTGCTGCTGGGGGCGTTACCCCCCCAGGGCCCCAGGCCCGGCCGGTGCACTCCCGGGGCCTGTGCACATCGTCAGGCAGAGGGGCAGGTGTTGAGGTGTGTTTCGGAACTGTCTACAGGTGCTGCAGGTGACCTGGGCTGGTGGGCAGCCAGCAGTCAGTGCCAGCTTCGGGGTCTGATTAGGGGGCCAGGTAAGGGGCAGTAAGCCAGCAGGCAAATGAGTAATTACAATCGTGGAGGTGCGCTGGGGGGAGAGGGCAGGAGCTGAGCGCAGTGGGGCAAGGGAGGACCTCCTTCGGGTGGGAGGCGCCTGTGTCTCCGGTGAGGAACCTGCAGCCCCGCCTCCCCGGGAGGACACATCTCACCCTGGCCAAGAGCCTGGTTGGCTACACGTGAGTTAGGGCGGTGATCGTGTGTTCACTGCCACTGCGAACTGGCTAGAAGCATGTTATTTGCTGTTAGTTTTCTCAATTGCCAGTAGATGACCTAACACTTGACACTGGAAATGAAAGTCACCCACAGCACCCACCTGCCCTTAGTGACCCCTTCCCATGACCTGTTGGCCGACATAGCCTATGTCACCCCCCCCACACCCTGCTGATGCCCAAGCAACACACCTGCTTCCATCTGCAGGTCCCTGTCCCCTTGGGGAGGCCATGCAGGCCTTCCCGGAATCTTCCTCTGCTCAGGGATCCCCGCTCGGTGCTGGGTGCTGTGCTCGCTCCTGCGTTTCATCTGGTCTTGGGGTTCGTTGGACTTACAGATGGGACTTGAGGAGTGTAGCCATGAGCTCTTTTGATGGGCTGAAGTGAAGGAGGAGCTGAGGAGGAAGTGGGTGGGGAGAGGAAAGAGGACAGAGGTGGGTGGAGGTCAGGGAAGGAAGAAGGGAAATACAGTCCCGGGGGCCAAAGTGTTACCTGGGTTCCTACTTGGGGTTTCCCTGTTATCTCAGGACCTAAAGAGCAGAGACGGAGCATGGGCACCCGAGCCTCCTGTAGAAATCTGCCTCAAGCCCACAACACCGCTGACTCATGGCACCTGGAGCAGTGCAAGATTGAGGGCTTCATAGGCCCTCAGCACCTAGAAATTCAAAATAAAACCAATGCTGAACCTCAGAAAAGTGTAGGGACCCCCTGACATTGTCATTTTCCCCATCCTGACTTCGCTGCTTCAGGCCCGACAGTCAGGCTTTGGGTCCCGACCTCTCCAAGGCCTGCCAGGCTAGTTGCAGCTCTGCCCCTCAGTTTTCTCAACCACAAAATGGGGATAATAATAGGCCTCCCTCGTTAGGTTGGTCACAAGTATTAAATTAATTGATGTGTATCTAGCGCTTAGCACAGCACCTGGCCCAGAAGAGATTTTTACGGCTGGGTGAGGGGAATCTGGGAAGGACTCAGCCAGAGGAGCCCTTTGGACTGGGCTTCCACGGCAGGGTCACTGTGGCTGTGGAATAAAGACGGATTGCTGGGGGCGTGGGAAGGGGCACAAAGATGGTGGGGGCGACACCAGAGGTGGAAGGAAGCCCAGTGCCCAAGACAGCGTTCTTGGATGCAAACCATAGGAACCACAGCCAGCCAGTTCGTGCTGCAAAGAAGTTTACAGGATGGCATCACTTTTTTTTTTCTCCCAGACTGAGGAAAGTTTGGAGAAAAAGAGCAGGGCCGTGACAGGCCAGGCATCTGTGAACGAGGCCAAATTATTCAGGGAACAGTGGGGAAGCGTCAGGGAGTGCAGAGTAGCCACTGGACACTCACCACTACTCCTGTACAAAACCCAGAGTGGACTCTGGGTCTCCAGGATAAGTCGTTTACCTGGGAGGGGATTTCAGGCAATGCCAGTAGGGGAGTTCAACAGCAAGACAGGAACAGGCCTCTAGAAGCAGAGCCCAAAGCACGGTGTGGGTGCATGAGCTTTATGGGGGGGAGGGAGGGGGAATTCAGCAGTGAGGGGTCCAGAGAGGAGGGAAAGGGTGGATGAAGATGAACACCTGGGTCCAGGTGAGCCTTGACCTGACCTGTGAGCCGAAAGGGGTTTGAAGCAGAGACGGCTCTGCACAGTTGTCCCTCCGAGGGTAAGGGGGCAGCCTCCTACCAAGTCATATGAGTCAGCAACCGTTGTGTATGTGGGTGTGGGTGTGGGTGTGGGTGTGGCCTGGTTAGAGGCTTTTGTCAGCAGAGGGCAGTTCTCCTGATTAGGGGCAAGAGCCTACATTGGGGTGGGGTGTGAGGTGTGGGACTGGGTGGTGAAGGGATGGGGTGGGGGGCGGTGCAAGAGCCCAGGAAAGGGGCTCTGGGTGGGGCACCCATTAGCACTTAGGAAGAAAGCAATATGGGATGTGATAATTAGTGATAACTTGAGCAAACCCGGCTGGGGACTTCTGGAAGGCCTGAGTTATCCCACTGAAGACCTGGGGCCGTGTTTATACACCGACTCCTGCTTTCTTTGGTCCTCGGCTTCTCAGGGCATGTACTCCTTGGCCCCTCTGGCCAGAGGACTCTGCAGACCAGAGAAAGTCCCCAGGCAAAGGCGTGTGTCCTGGGCACCGGAGGCCCTGCAGGCTGCAGGTGGAATGGTCAGGGCACAGATGTGGACAGGGCAAAACAGCATCTGCTACAACAACCTTTAAAGGGGACACAAAAGCAACCGAGAAAGAGCAGACAGAGGCGGGAGGAAACTCCAGAGGAGCAGAGCCCTAGGGTTCCAACGTGCAGACACACGCGATGCTCTTTATTCGCGGTGCGCATCCCACTCCTAGCGCATCTGCGTTTTATACTACCAGCCTGGCGGGGGGCGGCTCCGAAAAGCCCGAGACGGCTGTCGTTGAGCCACTTACACCCCGGCCAGCCTCAGCCTGGCGTGGAGAGGAGCCGGGACGCGTCCAGGCAGGGAGAACGAGGGAAGCGGAGAGCACATTCGTGGCTGGCCACAGACAGGGGCTGGAAACTTTCCCTGGAAAATATTGAGCGGAGAAACCTTTACTGATTAGTTAAATCCCAGATAATCCTGGTTGATGAAGGCAGATCCGGACCCCTTAACGGATTTAGGGTTCCAAAACGACTCCGGGGGTTGACCCAGGCGGGGCGCGCTAGATGGCTCTGGCTCTGTCCGCAGATTTGTATGTGTTGGGAGGGAAGCTGGGAGGCGCCTACCTTCCACCCCGCCGGCGGCCGAGGGGTTCCCCAACGCTGTCGCCCACTTGCGTAGACTCCGCAACCGCCCGAGCGCCCGGAGGGACGCGCGGAACGTGGGTGGGCTCGGAGCCTGCTCGCTCCATTTCCAAGTCTCCTAAAGCACTGGACGCGCTTCCCCCACTGGGCGGACGCTGCGCAGAGCGCTCGCCGGCTCCCCAGGGGTGGGGTCTTCTGAGCCGATCCCGCAGAGTCGAGGGGCGCGAGTGGACCCGCCATCCCCCGCAGGAGCTAGGGGTGGGAGTGGTGGCGCGGATTAGCGTAGCGGGGCGGGGCGCTTCTTACCCGGGAATGGTCAGTAAGAATGCCCGCCCGCGCCGGGCTCCCGCCGCCGCCACGCCGCGGAAAGGAAGGCGCCCGGGGTTCAGCTCTCCCTCCATCCTGGTCCCTCCCGCGGTGTGGCCGGAGGAGGAGGCAGTGACTCTTCTGTACAGGAATTGCAAGGTCCCCTTATAGCTCCAACCTCGGGGCTCTCGGGGTCTCTCTCTGCTTCGCTTTGCTCTCCTGATTTCTCTCTCCGTGTCAGGTGTGTCAGGTGTGAGCGGGTTAACACACCTCAGGTTCTCTCATCTGCAAAATGGGTTTTATAATATCCTTCCGAAGGGGTTGGAAACCGGTGTGCTGTTGGCACTGAGTGGCGGTCACCGTGTGGTGCTGTCGAAGTTGGCCTCCTCCCGGATGGCCTTTTGGTACCTCTGGGTCCCTGGCTATCTACTCGAGGCCTCCTCTGACAGAGGCTGGGGGACAGAAACTTCGAGACCCGGGCCCAGGCGAGGGGGTGCCGTCGGCCCTCCAAGCTGCCTGTGCGGCGCACACGTCTGCCTCTGAGACCGGCCGTTGCAAATGTCCCGGACAGGGCCATCTCAAGGCCAATTGTCCAGCCTGCCTGCTCCGGACATCTGCAAATGTGTGCATCGTTAGCTGTCTTCCCTAACTGAGGCCCCAAATTCTGATTTACAAACTTCTGCTCTGCCGGGCCAAGAGCCAGAGCATCTTGGCTGGGTCCTGTACCCCTAACACCTTCCCCTAAACCCAGAGATAAATTAGGGAGAAATTCCTGGCGGAGCCAAAAACGACGCTGGCGTCTGAAGCCGCCCCCATCCCGAGCGACTCAAAGGACAATTATCCCAAAGGAAAGTTATTGTTTTGCTAATCCCGGGAACAGCTTGCGAGGGGGAGATTTGGGTCTTCTTTTAATAATGAAAAGTTAATGCTTAGCCTCTTGTAATTATCTTTATCGGAAGCCCCTCGTTTAATCCTCAGGTTTGCCGAGGACCCACCCCGAGGCGCAGCCAGCTGTAGATCCACTTTGCCGGGTTCGGCTCCAGCTCGGGTTCCTCCTCGGCTCGGGTTCCGGTTTGGCTCGGGCTCCGGCTCGTCCCCGCTCGGCTCGGGGTCCGACTCCGGCTCCGGCTGTGCTGATGGTGCGCGCAGAGACCCGTGGGGCGTCCGCGCGGCGCTGTGAGAGCTGCCGCACCCCTCGCTGGGCGCCCGCCTGGCCGCTCGCCCTCAGGGGCGGGACTGAGAGATTCTGCTTCCCGGGTTCCGCGTTGGAGAAGGGTGGGCTCAGGGCTCCGAGCGATTCAGGTTGGGTGGGCTCAAATTTTCGGAGTGCGAGCCAGGAGAGGTTTACCCACGTGTTTCGTTTCGCGCCCACTTTAACAAATATGGGCGCTGCACGTGAAAATCAGGCTTTCTTTGAATAGTCATAAAATCTGACAATAATTTGTTAGCCTCCATGAAGAGGGGTGGGTCCCAGTAGACAGGCCCTATTTTCCAATTTACCATCCCCACTTAGGGGTCGCCAGATAAAATACTGGTACACACTTATAATTTAAAAGAATCACAGTTCATCTGAAATTCTGATTTCACTGGACCTCCTGTAATGCAGTTTGCAAAACCTGGCGCCCTTCTCCGACGCCCTGGCCCGGCCGGCCGCTCCCGCCTCTCTCTACTTCTTCTTCTTCAGCTCCTTCAGTGTGTGAATTTTGCGACCCCGACGGCTCGGCCATTAGAACGCTGGGGTGGGTTTGGCTGGAGTTGGAGTGGGCACGGGTTAAATGAACGTTTTCCACTCCTTTCCCCTTGGGGATTTTCGGGGAAGGCCTTGCCTCCAGCGGTGGCGTTGGAGGGCTGGAGGGGGTCATATTGGTTGTAGTGTTGAGAGTGCGGCTGGGAATGGGGCCTTGGTCTTAATGGGCGACTGGATGCGGGGAGGGAGGCTTCAGGGAGGCTGCGAGCGGGGCCTCCGCCGGAGTATCAGGACGGGGAGAGAACAGAATCGGGATCTGGAACCTGCGGCTTTCAGAGCAGAGGTTTAGGGAGGGGACGACTCTATTTTAGGAACAGAGTTGTCTGCTGCCTATTTTCCTCCCACCGAGAATGGGAATGGGAGTGGGGGTGGGCAGGGGGACAACTGGAAAGGAGAGGGGAGAGGGACATGATTGAGTGGACCGCAGCTGGGAGGGCGGCGACCGAAGGGAGGGAAACTGGTGGCGTCCCCATCTCGCGGGGTCCAAGGCGTGACGCATCCGCGCCCCGCTGATTGGAGCCCTCCTGGCGCCCGACTGTATAAATCGTCCTCAGAGCTGCGCCCCCTCCGCAAAGGTTACCGAGAGAGGGTCCAGCCTCGCTGCCTAAGAAGCCATGACCGGTCGAGACGCGCTTTCCGACGGGCGTGCCAGGAGCAGGGCACTGGTGCCCGGAGGCCCGCCCACCGGCTCGCGCCCCCGGGGCTTTGCCATCACCGACCTGCTGGGCCTGGAGGCTGAGCTGCCCGCACCTGCTGGCCCCGGGCCGGGATCCGGCTGCGAAGGCCCCGTGGCCGCGCCCTGCGCGGGTCCACGGCTCTGGGGCTCCTGCTTGGCGCGCGGGGCCCTCCCTCTGGGACTCGGCCTCCTCTGCGGCTTCGGCGTGCAGCCCCCTGCGGCCGCCCGGGCGCCCTGCCTCCTCCTCGCAGACGTGCCCTTCCTGCCGCCCGAGGGGCCTGAGCCCAGCGCCCCGCAAGTCCTCGGCCGCCCGCCGACCCCGGCCGCCCGCCAGAAGCGCAGCGAGAGCGTCTCGACGTCCGGTAAGGAGGCCAGTCCGTGCCACTCGTGTCCCTTCCCTCGGCTCGGGCGCGCAGGGTGACACTCCGGGGCCCCACCAAGCCCAATGCAGCCCCCCAGATCTAGGGAAGTCGGGACCCCAGAGCGTGGCCTCGCCGGGGAACGCATTCTCGCAGCCGCGCCCTCTGCCCCTGGCCTCTCCTCCGGGTCTGGTCCCGCGGACACCACCAACACCCGGTCTGGACCCACCCTCGGGTCTCAGCGACCCGGCCGCGGTCTCCGGGGTCCTTTCCCCCGTGCCCGCGCGAGGCTCGGCCTCTGGGAACGGCAGAGGGCGGGAGGTCTGGCCCTGCCTCGTTTGTCAGTGGCACAGAACCCGGTGCCCGCCAGAGCTGGAGGGTTCACTGAATTGATTGACGAATTGTCCGGCTCTTGGAGAGCGCGGGGCGGAGGCCTGGAACTGTCCTCCCTGTGCTGAAAAGCGAGTCTGGGCACCGCGCTTCTCCCCTCCTTCCAGCACGTGAGAAGCGAGCTTGCCCGTCTTATGGTAGCTGTGCCCAGCTCCTCAGAGAAGTCGGGGTGGATTGTGGGGAACAGAAGGGAGCAATGGAAATCTACAAAGACAGAGCCGAGAAATAGAGAGGTTTGGGGTGTGGGGGAAGAGAACGGAGAATTACACGAGAAGGGGTGGATGGAGAGAAACTATGTAGCGGACCGCGGAGCTGAGCATCCAGGCAGCCGAGGCAGAAAGAGTGTAGTGGTCTCCACTGCTGATTAAAGGAAGCAGGCGGGGGACTTCCCTGGAGGTCCAGTGGTTAAGACTCCGCGCTTCCACTGAAGCGGGTACGGTGGTCCGGGAACAACTAAGGTCCTGCCTGCCCCGCAGCGAGGCAAAAAAAAAAAAAAAAAATTAAGCAGACGGGATCAGCAGGCGGGCCAGCGTCCACCCAGCTCTAAAAAGACTTTGTTTCATGACTGTCTAGGTAAGATCAAATGAACCCCACTATTAGTTGTTTCACTAAAAATGCAGGAACCACCTTCATAGAATGGGCTCTTTCCGTGTGATGACCATAAAACTAAAGGCAAAATGCAACCGCATCCTAGTCTGTGAGGGCGTTTCTCAAGACCAAGACCAACACTGTCCAGTAGAAACACCATGTGACTGCGAGTAACGAAAGTTTCTCAAAGCCACGTTAAAAAGGAAAAATAAATAGTTGAAACAAATTTAAATACTCTATCTTATTTAATCCAATACATACCAAACATTGTCATTTTACATGTACTCAATATAAAAATTATTAATATTTTACTTTTGGGGGTATTAGGTCTTCAAAATCCACTGACTATTTCACATTTACAGCTGGTCTCAATTCAGATTGGCCACATTTCACGTCTCAATAACCTTATATGTCTACTGGTATACCAGATTGGACAGCATGGATAGCATAATATTATAATCCAATTTTTCTGGTGAAGTAATTCATGTAGGAGTAAAACTGACATTATTTTACTATTTTTGCATTTCTTAATTCACTTTTTAGTGTTTTGAAGCAAATATGCTTTTTAACAATGAACCTGACAATAGTTTGGTCTTCTAACCTTCCTTTCAACCTAGATCTTTTGATATAATGGATTTCAAAAGATAAAGCATAGTGGAGTGGGTTCTTAAAATTATTTCACCTGCCATCTATGAATCATCTGGGCACATTTGCCAAGAATGAATTTCCCAGATCCCACTTCCAGAGGTTTGGAATCGGTACAGCAGGGCAGGGGGCCAGCTCTGATGAGGGTCTGATGTCACAAACCTCCGTCCTCCCTTTGAGAAATGTTGGTGTATTGGTTAAGATGAGGAAGGTGAGATAGAGGCAGAAGGAAGGGGATGCATTTGGAAGCTGAAGGGACAGGAAATGCAATTAGTGTTCACACAGTCTGGGGTTTGAATCCCAACCTCACTGTTGACTACCTGTGTGACCTTGGGCAAGTTACTTAATCTCTCTGTGCCTTGGTTTCCTCCTCTGTAAAAAAGAGAATAATAATAGCAGCTGCCTTGGAGTTCTTTTAATTTATGGAGAAGAGCGGTGGTAATGCACGAGCAGTGCTAAGCTCAGCACCTGGAGGATGGTGTGAAAAATGCGAACTTGTAAATATTCACATCCCCAACAGGTTCACAGCGTCAATCCTCAAAGTAAAATCCAGAAACCAAAGTGAAAAATGTGCTCACCTTGAAAGTCCTCCCTCTCTCCTTGTGCTCACAGATGAGGACAGCCCATCTGAAGACAGGAGTGACCTGAAGGCGTCCCCCGCCCCCGGCAAGAGGAAGAAGCGGAGGCATAGGTACCTGCCCTCACCCCTTTCCTTGGGACACAGTGCCTGAGAACCAGCTGGCCCTGCATTAGGGCAGCAGCGGGAAGGGCTCAGTAGCCACTTGGGAATGTAATTCTGCAGTTCCCAGGGGGCTGCAGGTCAGCCTTGGTAGCATTTTAAAGACACAGTTTTGTGGGCCTTTAAAATGGGTCTTCTTAGAATGAGTTGATGGAATTCATTGAGGAGGAAAAAAGACCTAAAGAACTTTGTTTGGTCTGAACTAAATTGTGGACTTTCCAGAGGCTAATCATTCAGAGGTGGGGCGTCCAGTTTTCATGAAGTAGACAAAGAGGGGCCAGGCATGGGGTCCTCTGAGGCTGGAAGCCTTGCAGTCTTATGTGGACATGTGCCCACGTGTGTGTTCGGGCCTCCCTCCAGGACCGTCTTCACAGCCCACCAGCTGGAAGAGCTGGAGAAGGCCTTCAGCGAGGCCCACTACCCTGATGTGTACGCCCGGGAAATGCTGGCCGTGAAGACCGAACTCCCTGAAGACCGAATACAGGTGCAGGTCCCACCACCCAGAGACACCACAGAGAATATGCTGCCCTTACATGCAATGAGTCAGTCCATAGCCACCTCTAAACAGCCCAGCACTTCCCCCTCCGCACCCAAACCGCAGGTTACTTAGATGCTAGAGCTTTCCTTTGTGTTCATTTAGAGAGGATGACCCCTGTAACCTTCAAGCCTTTTTCCCTTTTATTAAATCATTCTTAAAAATTACACAGTGTGTGCTGCATCTAGAAACTGTGTCAAGATATTAATGAAAAAATGACTATCACTCCATTGCAAACCCTCAAAGAAACCAGTGTAAATAGCCTGACGAGGCTTTTCTGCAAACTGCCCCCATGCCATATGCACATCTGGCCCTGGAACATGCACTCACAGGCACACAGGATTGGTCTTTGTCTTTATAGAAAGCCGTCCTGTGTGTGCCTCAGCCTCTGTGCTGACAGCACATCCTCGCCAGGTCAGAAGATATGCCACTCACTCTTTTTAAACAGCTTAACAATAGTCGACACTATTATTAAGATAAAGCAATCCAACAACCGAGGTTAGAAGAGACCATTGCCCTGGTGAACTGCTCCCATCAGTGTAAAAATCAGCTTCTTTACACACTGTGGGATACTCTGATTTTGTTTTGTCATCCCTGACCCTGTGGAAACCTCGGTGGAAACTGATCCCGATCACCCAGCACGACCAGTCCTGCGAGCCACGAGAAAGGCCTGGGTCCCAGGTGCCCCCAAGAGGGTGCACCTGTGCCCCTCTGCGCTGCGGTCTCCTCCCGTAAGCCCTTCTGCTTCCCCTCCCGCCTCAATCCAGGTCTGGTTTCAAAACCGGCGGGCCAAGTGGCGGAAGCGGGAGAAGCGCTGGGACGGCAGCAGCGTGATGGCTGAGTACGGGCTCTACGGGGCGATGGTGCGACACTGCATCCCGCTGCCCGACTCAGTCCTTGGCTCCGCGGAGGGCGGCCTGCTGGGCTCCTGTGTGCCCTGGCTCCTGGGTAAGGAAGAGGGTCCTGTGGCCGCGTCCTGCCAGAGATGTTGGGGGTCCCCATGCCCGGTGGCCGTTGCCAAGCCAAGCAATGTAAATTTACTCAGATTCAGGCCCAGAATATCACATCCGATTCTTAATGAATTACAAGGCTTGGACTCTGATCAGTTGCCTTATTTTTCATTGGAACTACGTAGGCAGTGTGTAGACAGGTCCAATCAGGCCCTGGTTTTATGAGTGGAATGACACACTTTCATTATATGAAATATGTTTCCCAAATGTTGAGAGCTGTTAGAGGTTTTGGAAACCATACAGTTCAGAGCTCATGGTAATAGGAAGCGGGAAGGCGCAGGCAGTGAACCTGCAGACTGTTAACCCCTTGCACCCTGGACTCAGGAGGTCCAGTTCCTGGTCCTGGCTCGGCCATTAATTATCTGCCGTGTAGCTGTTCTGTCCCCTAGTTCTTGATGCTGGGACAGTCTTCACTGGTGAGGTCCAAGCTTTGAGGCTGGTCATTCTGAGGAGCTGGCACCCTTCCTGGTCTGTTGGCTGTTACCAGAGACACTCGGGCTTGGAGGAATGAGTGACAGACAGCACGCTGGGCAGGGTGTGAGATTAGGATTAGGGGGCCGAGGGGGCATTTTAGGCTGGGGAGGAGGAGGGGTTTTGTTCAGCAAACACTTTTTGAACCCCTACCCACCTGACACTATGCCGGGACTGAAGAAACCAATCACCTTTGCCCTCAAGGGTTGGAGAGCCTGGAGGGAACTTTGGGCAGGTAACCGGGCCCACCCCTCTGAGTTTACACGAGCAGGTGGGGTGGAGCTTACTGAGTCCGCAGGTCTGTGGCCGAACAAGAAACTGGGCCTCGTGCTGCCAGACATCTGACTTTTTGAGAGAAGCTGGAAGTTTGACTTTTGATGTAAATCTCCTGATTTTAAAATGTTGCCAACAAGTTTTAAAATAAAAATTTAAAAATCACCATGTCATCCAAACAAGGCACTTTGCTGGCTGTGTCCAGCTGGCAGACACCAGTCTACAACCCCTGATGTTGAGAGTTACCTACGAGACTCTCCTGCAGGCCCCAAGACAGGTACCAATAAGGGAAATTCTAATGGGATTTAGAGAACAGTGACATGGAAGAAATTGACTTAATTGCTGTATTTAGAGATATGTTTTTATTTATTTTCCTTTTTTGCAAGGGATGCATAAAAAATCCACAGGGATGATAAGGAGAGCAGAAAGAGAAGAAAAGCTGGCAGGACTCTGGGGCTCTGACCATCTCAAGGAAGGTTCTAGCCCACATCAGGCAGGACCCCAGAGGGGCTTGGAGGAAGGCAGCCCTGAGAGCGGCTTGGAAGACGTGGCCATTGATCTCTCCAGCACCACACGTCAGGAGACCAAGAGAGCGCAGCAGGGGTCTGGTGCCCAAGGATGTTCAGACTCTGAGGGGCTAGAGGGGCTCCAGCCAGGGAAGGAGGGGGCCTTATGAGGCTGCAGGTCCCCTCTCCCCCACCAAAGGCTGGAAATGTGCACATTCCTCACCAGCTTTTTTCAAAAGACAAAAGTTGTCGAAGACAAATACTCTCAGTTGGATTTTCTTCTTCCGGTGTCAGGATGAAATGCAATGCCACTTGCTTTAAGAAGACAAATGGTGACTTATGGAAAATTCCACTTCATTCTAGAATGGAAATCATTCCTTAAAGGCACATGAATCAGTTAATTTGGTGTAAAACTTTTATTCTCTTCTGTAGAACTTGAGGAGGGAGGATATTAAGTCCAAAACCCATTTTCACTGCCAGACACCCCAAGATTTGGTTCAATATACTGTGTAGACTCCCAGGTTAAGTCTGCTGTCCTTACTCTGAATCCAAAATTATTTAACCTACAGAGAATCATATATCTTCATAGATACTGAAGACTTCATGCAGACCTCATATGAATGAAACATAGCATTTTTACCTTGAACTTGGCTTTGGACTTTTTCATTTTCTTGTTAGGCAATGATTCTATGTCCTCCTGAGTGTCATTTGATCGGGTCTGTCATTCCAACCAAGAAAGTCCTCTCTCCCTTCCCTTCTGAAACAGCACAGGACCATATCTGAACAACTGTTGAATATCTATAAACAGTGTTTTAAGTTCAGACCAGGCTTCTTGGTTTTTTAAAATTTATGTTTGAGAGCACTTTAGTGACTTGATTTCGTGAATGTTTCCTCGCCTGTATTTCCTTTCCTTTATTTATTATTTTAAAATAAACGTTTTGTGGTGTGTTGGTGTCTCACACACCCCCTCTCTCTGCACGTGCACCTCCTGCTGCCCCTGCCGAGGGTGCCTCCATTAGCCTGGAAACATTGTACCCCAAGTGTCTCACGCTCGGGCTGCAGCACTTACCCTGTGTCGCTCTGTAAACTCCTATGGGGCAGCGTCGGTGTCTAATTCTCTTTTCTGAGTTCAGAGTCCAGAGCTTACACCTTGCTGATGGGGAGGCTGAGGGGGAAACACGGCTCTCCTTGAAGAAGAAAACGTGGGAAGGAGGGTGAGGACCCTCTAAGCAGGTGGCTTCCTCTGGGAATGGGCGCCGCCGCCCTTCGGGCTGGGCCTAGCTCTGCCGTCTCTCCGGATGAGAAAACACATTTTCCTTCCTTTGGTCTGTTTCTCTTATCCTGTGATTGTCCCAGACTTCTGTGAAAATTAAATGTCACCTATCCTTACTGCAGCAACAGCAGCTAACAATGAGCCCCACCTTCTCTCATTCATTCTGGCACCAAGGGCTCAGCTGAAGCCTGGGGCTGACGGCGGGAGGGCAGGTGCTGGGAAGAATCTGGACGTCACCTTCTCTCTGTCCTGCTGGACCTGCAGAGCAGGCCCTGAGCGATGTGGCCACACCTGTTCTGGACCCTCTGCTGCCTCAGGCCGGTTCTCAGATTCTTGCCTCCATCTCTCTTCCTAGTTTATCCAGGCTTGAGTTTGGGGGAGGGAGCTAGTAACCTGTGCAACTTACATACAGCACACTCATCAAATAAAATATTATGCAGCCACTAAAAATGATAGCAATGAGGCATACTTACATGGAAAGATGTTCATGAGATGTTGCCATGTGGGGGCTTCCCTGGTGGCTCCGTGGTTAAGAATCTGCCTGCCAATGCAGGAGACATGGGTTCGAGCCCTGGTCCGGGAACATCCCACATGCCATGGAGCAACTAAGCCCGTGTGCCACAACTACTGAGCCCACAAGCCACAACTACTGAAGCGCACACGCCTAGAGCCCGTGCTCCACAACAAGAGAAGCCACCACAATGAGAAGCCTGTGCACCGCAGTGAAGAGTAGTCCCCACTCGCCACAACTAGAGAAAACCCATGCGCAGCAACAAAGACCCAATGCAGCCAAAAATAAATTTTAAAAATTAAAAAAATATTAAACGTAATTATAAAAAAAAGTTGCTGATTGAAAACTCCTAAACGAACCCAAAAAAGGATACAAGTAGAAAAAAATATGTAAAGCAGAATAAAAATGAAATAAAGAAACTTAACTGCCATAGAACTATACAAATAGTGGACAAATTTCTAGGCAAAATTATCTAAAAAAGGAGAAAACAGGAAGAGGCAAAAGAGAAAGGGACTAGAATCAGTAATATAGACCATTTTAAATGTATAAGGACACTAATGTCTCAGCTTTTTCAGTCATAAAATGGGGATCATAATAGAACACTCTTGTTTTCGTGGAGATTAAATGGAAGGATGTGAGTAAAGTGCTTACCTCCGTTTCCAGCATGGTAGAGAAAGAGCAAAATAAATACTATTGTTACACTATTACTGGCATTCCCGTTAGTATCAAGACCCCAGTGAGAACACTTGTCATCATCATTATTTAGCAACATGGGATCCACTAAGTAAACCATGGGATAATAACCGGTTGGAACACTGTGCAAACAGCGTTTAAGAAGAATCCCAGGGGCACAGCAGAACTCCACCCGGGGGCCGCTGTGCACAGGAGAGGGACATGCCCAACGTGGACAACCATGCACTGTCCGGTGAACTTAAATCTGGGCTGGGCCTTCCAGCAGCTGGGGGACCCAGGTAGGGTCTGTCCTTCTGCCTCCTTCGCCTGTCCTGTTTGTCCAGGCCAGGGTGCTTGGCGCTCGACAGGCTTCCTCACTCCCTATGGGTCAGAACTTCTGTCACTCTTGGGCCTAAACCAATCGTGAGTCAAGGGGGCAGAATTCCTCGTTGGGCTTAGACCAAAAATGCACCTGCGTTCCCCAAGCTTCTCTCACCCTAGAGCTAAGTATATTTGGGCTCCTTCCAGCAAAGAAGAAAAAGGAGTGGCCGCTGACCAGCCAAGGCACAGGCTGGCCACAGGCAGGATGTGAAATAGTATATGTGACACTAAAAAAGAAAAGAAGGCAGATGAAATTCCTTTGAAACGTTCAGAGCATTTATCTTTGGATCATGGGTAAATGGATACTTTTGGTCTTTTTTTCATACTTTCTAAGTTTTGTAAAGTTAGTATGTAAAAATATAATAAAATAGTGATTATTATTATTAATAATATTATTAAAATAGATATTCCTCTTTCTCAATTTAGGGCTAAGCACACACAGGACAAAATCTCATTTAAAAATACAATGAAAACGTTTAAGGATAGAGTCCGTATTTTGCCTGCATCTCCTGGCAGGTCACCAGAAGTGCCAACTTGACAGGAAACACACAGTCCCCTTCAGCCCTTACTCAAATCATGCAGCAAATTGGAATCTGACCACTGACAGCAGGACTGAATTGTTTCCAGCTTTCAAAATTGCTTTCCAGCTGAAATGTGGCTATAAAAGCCTAAAAGGAGATTTTTAAAAAATTATAATTTTAGCAAGGCCAATTTGGACAGATTCCTACTATGAACCAGTGTCACCCCCGCTGCACTTTGGTGACAGGAGCAGCACATCAGTGCCTGAGAAACATGCGTGACTCCAGGAGATATTTTCAGAAATGACAGAAGAACAAGATATAGCAATCAGTGTCGTTTTCTTAAGTTTACCAGCATAAATACAATAAACTAAAACTATCATTCTCTGTGGTCTACAAATCATGTCCATATTGTTTTTTTTTTATTCTCACAGCAGGTGAGAAACTGAGCTGCAGAGAAATTAAGTGGACTTGCTAAGCTGATTCTCAAGTTTATTAGGCTCAGGGCCAGAAGAGCTAAGCCAGCCTTGAAGCAGACGGAGGTGGCGACTTGCTCTGCCGCATGTGGACACTTGGGTGAAGCTGTACGGTCAGGCCTGAGAGTGCTGGCTGGGGAAGCAGACCCAATAGCAGGGAGCATACGCACATGCGGATACAGAGGTGGCAAGGCCGGCCACGAAGGAAAGGGCTCACTGTTTGATATGTTATTGGGACAATTGTTTATCCAAACGGGGAAAAATGAAATGGACATCAGTTTCACACCTCACAGGAAAATATGTGCAGGTGGATTAGACAAATGTGAAAGGCAGAACTATAAAGCTTTTAGATGTTTGGGTCTAGAAGATGCTTCAGTTGCCCCAAGGCTGTGGTTCAAAACCACCATTTTATTTTGCTGACAGTTTTGTGGGTCTTTCTTCAGCAAGGCTTACCAAGTCTCAGCCCCTCTTTCCATCCGTCTATCACCTCATCTCTCTGTCCACACATTATATTTTTCCAAACCGTTTGAGATTAAGATGCATACACCATCAGACCCCTTATCTCTGTTTTTCCAGCTTGATTGAGATATAATTGATTGATATACCATTGTGTAAGTTTGAGGTGTACAATGCGATGATTTGACACATGTGTAATGGCAGCCAAAGAACCCCGGGCCATTGATCTGATATTGGTCTTGGGATTCTTAGAGCCTCACTTTGGAAGCTGAGTAGGGGTTGCAAAGGTTTCAGAATCCTGGGAATGGGACCAAGAATTTTGTCTTGGGTATAGCTCTAGGGAGACCTGCTCTCAGAGAATTACTGTGAAACTCTCTGTTTTCCAATGTTAACTTCTGCTCATTCAGGTCCCGTTCACAGGATTTCATCAGGGACCCCACAGGCTGCTGCATACCCTGTTTTGGTGCATGACCACCTTCAGCTACACCCTCTGATGTTGCCAAAGTTTGCTCCTCTGGGGAGTTTCTCACACAGCTGTGTTCTTCCCCAAATAAGCATGCTGTGTCCCTGTCACCACTGATGGTCCCTGTTAGTGCGTGCCCCACGTGCAGGGCTCCCCGATGATGCAAATTGTTCAACAACCTTAGGACAGAAAGCGCTGATCTCCCAAGTGTATTGTATTCTTTCCCAAATCTATTACCCGGCTGGTGAGAGCAGAATCACACCCATGACATCTGGGCCCAGGGAAAGGCGCGCAAAGCTGTTCTTACAGAAGCGCCCTCCAGGTTAAGGCTTCCACACAGATATCTATCAAGGGACTTCCCTGGTAGCACAGTGGTTAAGAATCTGCCTACCAATGCAAGGGACACGGATTCGAGCCCTGGTCCGGGAACATCCCACATGCCACGGAGCAACTAAGCCCGTGTGCCACACTACTGAAGCCTAGAGCCCGTGCTCCGCAACAAGAGAAGCCACCGCAGTTAGAAGCCCGCGCACCACAATGAAGAGTAGCCCCCGCTTGTGGCAACTAGAGAAAGCCTGCGTGCAGCAAAGAAGACCCAACGCAGCCAAAAAAAAGGTATCTATCAAAAGGGAATGGTAGAGACCCATGGTTTCGTTCTGACTTCTTTGGATCCTCCCCACTTCTTAAACATTCATCCAAGGCTGGCTGCCTTTTCGCCCTTTCCATCAAAATAAACGGATAAATCAATCAATCATCACCAATAACATGTTGGCGCCACCTGTTGGCAGGCATGTGGCTGTGCTCTGGCCTGACTTGCGGGTCAAACATCTAAAATCACAGCTTGAACACGTTTGTGTAGAGGAATTGTTTTTCTACCCATCCTTCCAACCCACCCACTGAGTCACCGGTGGTGGTCGTCTCCCCTTTGAAATATCTACAGTCATGTAACTGTCTCGTTAGCCACCCTTTCTGTGGTTAACTGCCCAGTTTATGATACTTTGTTATAGGAGCCCACACCGACTCAGACAAAAAGGCCTCATCTTTTTTCAATTTATCATCATTTAAAATAAATAATTCCCGCTATTCCCTATGCCCAGTCCACCACCTTAATCTCTCTCTGCCGCTTACACTAGATCTCTCCTCTCCTTCCCCAGATTGTCTGTCCCTCAAGTTCAGGGCTGTTCTGGACGCAACTAGCCTTCGTTGGTGAGGGCCTCATTGTTCAGGATATGCTCCTGGACTTCCCTTGATGGAGACGTGGCTTCGAGGCCGCGCTGTGTTCTTCCTGTCCACTGGTCCTGAAGCAACTTCAAAGTTAAAGGCAGAATCCATCACTAGGTGGCAGTGTTGGCCAGCTTTAAAGTTTGTCCAAATGGGCGCTGGGTACTAGAAATTTGATTGTTTTGTTTTCTATCCCTCATCTTCCCATTCAATCAATCCACAATCAATCAATCAATCCAGATTCATTGGGCCCCTGCTCAATCCACACACACCCTCCTGGATTCTCAGCTGGTGCCTTCAGGGCTGGGCTCTGTTTAATTTCTTTGGGACCCCCAGGGGCCAGCCCCAGAGGAAGCGGTGTCCACCCCAGGCGGTCAGCACATGTTTGCTGGCTGACCCTTCCCTGTCGTGGCCTTTGTCTCAAGGTCGTGCTCATATCATAAACCCTCACTTTTGGGTTGATTGAGCTGAGAGGCTGGGGAGCCCCAGAGACATTCCTGAGGCCCCAGGTAGGGACAGTGATGTGTTTTCAGCTGCCTCTGCTGTCTCAGGCAGAAAAAGAGACCGATCTCTCAGACCAGCCCAGAAGCTGCTCCCTGGTTTCACTCCGTACCTCTCATCCTCCTCTGATCCTGAGAAGCCCAGCATCCAGGGCGATCACCGCCAAAAGAGCGTCTGAGCAGGGATTTCCACTGGCCTGAGACCATGAAGGGGACAGGGCAGCCACCACTGAGCATCGGGACCTCGGGTTCAGAGTGAGGGGACTGCACAGGCCTCTGCCGGACGATGGACCTGCAGGATGAACCATGAGGACAAGTGGCCACGGGGGCTTTCTGGCGTGTGTGGGAGACCCACAGGCTGTTCAGGATGAGGTCTTGGTGTGGGAGCTGGCTCTTCTAAGCAGTGTTGCCCTTGGCCGTCCTGCCCCCTTGCCCTTGGCAGTAGAAGCATCCTCCCCCTCTACCTGCTCGCGGTTCGGTCTCAAAGGAAACTCCGAGACTCAGCCGAGAGCACCTTCCCTAGCTGCCCAGCCCCTCAATTTTTAATTTTATGCGTGTCAAAATACAAACGTTCCCAGCCAGAACTGCTGCCATTCTCAGAAGCTGTTGGACCAAAATCCATTTATCCCTGGTTGCCCTTGAGTCCAGGATACAGTTGGTTCTAGGGGGACCAGCTTCAACAGGAGACCGCAGGAAGTGAGCTGGGGTTCGGGGGTGAGGGGAGGGAGGCATGACTTCACTGCTGGAGCCCTGAAGTGGGGGGAGAAACAGCAGACTGAGGGGAACAGCAGCCCTCTGCTGGGAGGGGGCAGTCTACTAGTTGGGAGCCAAAGAAAGACAAGGGAAGGGGTGGGGAGGGCATGAGACTTAAGCTCATTAGCCCTTAAATACGCCTGTGCAACCCCCATGCCTTAGAAGCTATGATTTTACGGAAACAGAAAAAGCCGGATACTCTGTCTGCCATATCCCCATCGGGATGAGCACAGCACCTGGCGTTCGCGAGCCGAAGGATTCAGGGTCTGGCTCCCACTCGTTCATCTTGCACGTGACAACACCGAGGCACTTACTGCACGGTGGGCTGGGGGCAGTGCAAGGGCCTGGTGCGCTTGTCCTGGCTCCCTGACAGCGCCCTCTGTCCACCCGGCTTCCTCGAGGTGGACGGAGGAGGAAGCCAGGGCTTGATCCACGGGTGACGGTGGCCACGGCTCACAGTTCCTAGAGCTCGGCCCTCAGAGGGACCTTCTGTGTCTGGTGATTGCCCCTGGCCTGCTGCCACAGCAAGTGTCCATGCAGAGAGGCGGGAGGGGCCGTGGCTGTGAGGTCCCTGTGGACCTGGGCAACGAGAGAACCGGTTCCTGGAGGTACCAAAGACACATCACAGGAGATGCCACTGTCTTCTCTGATGGCGCTCTTGACCACTGTGGACTGTGGGAGTGTCTGCTGGGGGCCACGGAGAACTCAAAAGCCAAAGTCCTTCTTGTGGTTTGTGGATGGATGACACCTCAGTCTTTCCTGCTCACAGAGGGCTAGAGGGAGTTAAGGGGTTCCAGGATCTGGTGTTGATGGCATTTAGGGAGCTTGTTGCAAGAGCTGCATGAGAACAGACCCACCCCGAGGTCTGCTGGCTCCACATGGCCCCATCCTAAGCAGATGGGGGTCCCCAGCTCTGGGAGGACACCATTGCCAGCCCTGTGCCACCTGGAGTCTGTTCTGGTTTTCACATCTGGTGTCTCCCACTCGTTGGTGGTGAACCCTCCTGCCCTGGGGCTGCTGTGTGCATGCTCCCTCCCGGGGATCTGGTGTGCAGGGTTACAGGGCACTGCGTGGGGGTCCTGGAGACCCAGCTGCTGAAGCCACGGATACGAGTGTGCCCACACGTCATCGCTGCCACTGAGGTCATGGGGACATTGGGAAATGCGGGCCTGGGGGCAGGGAGCCTGATACCCTTGTGCAGCCCATCCCAGACCCCCAGCAGCTGCATCCTCTCCTTCCTCCTACCCACTTCAAGGCTCTTAGTATGGATTTTCTGTATTGGTTTTGCTTTGCATTTCAGTCATTTGAATTGGTGCCTGTCTCCCTGTCTCCCCCTTTCCTTGGTCGTGCCCTTGGGCTCAGGGGCTGTGTCTAGTTCATTGCTGTTGAGCTGACAGCCTCCATGTTGGCCCATGCACACGGGGTGGGTGGTGGTCCATCACTGAAGGGAGTTGTGGGAGTGAGGAGACAGGGGCCAAGGAGCAGGGAGCTCTGGTGGCTCAGTGCTGGGTCTGCTGAGGGGGACAGGTGGGTCTCCCGAACCTGTATCTACAAAGCTGCTTCTCAGGAGGGTCCAGTGCTCCGAGCAATGTGGGAGGTAGGGCCTAAGAAGTCAAACACCCTAAAGCTGCTAAAACTGTGAGCGCTGGGGACCAAGGCCCCCAACTTGACAGCTGTGCCGCCTTAGGTGGGCGTGTCCCCTCTCTGTGTTTGCTTTTTCATGTGTAAAGTGGGGACCAGGGCAACCTTCTCTTAGGATTGTGAGGGTTGCCGTCTCCGAGTTGAACATCAGGCCTGAGACGTAAAGTGAGCCCAGCTCCCCTGAAAACCCTCCCAGGCCTCCCACATCGCACCTGCCAACTTGCAGCCTTCTGCAGCAGAGGGTCCTGCCTGTGTTAAGGGCAGGGGCTTCTGTGACCCACGCTGCCTAGACGACCGGCTGCTCTCAGAACTGCCGAGGCCCCATGGGAAGCTGCTCTGTGGATGTGGCCAGACGGGCGGTGGGGTATGGCTCTACCTGCCATAGTCCCCAGAGAGCCGCTTCCAGGAGGCAGCTGGTGGCCTTGGCCTCAGTGGCCTCATCCTGGGTAAACTGGGCTGCAGGAAGTGCAATCTGTACCACCTGATTGGCTCAGCAGTGTTTTCTGTACCCACAATCACTTCTCTTTACCCAGCCTGAAGGAAACACCAGCTTTGTACTTTTCTTTCTTTTTTTTTTTTTTTAGATGTTGGGGGTAGGAGTTTATTAATTAATTAATTTTTGCTGTGTTGGGTCTTCGTTTCTGTGCGAGGGCCTTCTCTAGCTGTGGCAAGCGGGGGCCACTCTTCATCACGGTGCGCGGGCCTCTCACTATCGCGGCCTCTCTTGTTGTGGAGCACAGGCTCCAGACGCGCAGGCTCAGTAGTTGTGGCTCACGGGCCTAGTTGCTCCGCGGCATATGGGATCCTCCCAGACGAGGGCTCGAACCCGTGTCCCCTGCATTAGCAGGCAGATTCTCAACCACTGCGCCACCAGGGAAGCCCCTGTACTTCTTTCTTTAGAGTCAATTCCATGTACATTGTCCACTGTTCTTGTAATAGGGGTGGGGCAGTTGAGCCACCTTTATGTGGCTGTTACAGTCAGCTGGCGGGTGTCCTGGTGGCAGAGAGTGAATTGAGAGGTGGATTGCGGCCATCTGCCCTGGGGGGTCTGGGGACAGGCTGGGGGCTGTGTCCCACGGAGCTCCAGAGCCCTGGCCTCAGCTGCCCACTGGCCGGGCCCAGGCCTTGAAGCAGAACGTACCTCTCCCCCATCCCCACCTCCGCAACCTGATGGCGGCGGCGGTCTCCATTGGTCACAGTCTGAGGGACCTGGCCCCACTTTGGGTGACCTGAGGGCCAGCTGGGTCCTGGGCACCTGGCTCCCTCAGTGATGATGGCTGGGCAGGGTCTGGGGACTTGGCCGTGAGGGTGCCGCCAGCTGAGATCTCCCTCTTCAGTCGGGCCTGGGCACTGGCAGGAGGAGCCGGACTGGGTGCTGGACGAATGCTCCCAGGTAAGGTAACCGGCCGGCGCACGCACCCCCTCCTTTTAGCCTTGGAGGGTGAAAGTCAAGCCTTGGGACCTTGAACAAGTAAAATGAAGGGTAATGATGTTGCTTTGCTTATGGGATTTGTTAAGTGTTAAAAGCCGCAAGGAGGCATGGAGACAGAACTAAATGCCTCCCCTTCCCTTTCTTGTCAGAACAGAGAATAACATTTGTTTTGGTGGAGGTTTTATAGGAACATCGTCACCTGGCCATGACCTAACCTCAAGAACAAAGGATCTGACACCAAGAAGTCTGCAACAACTAACCACGCCCCTCCCTCACCTTTCCTATAAAAGGGCTTTGCTGAAATCTTCTGGGGAGTTCAGGGCTTTTAAGGCATGAGCCACCTGTCTCCTTGCATGGCCCTGCAATGAATGTTTCTCTGCTCCAAACTCCGATGTTTTGATAATGTTTGGCCTTACAGTGCATCAGGCACACGGACTTGCATTTAGTAACATTCTCTCCATGGGGTCTCTTCCTCCAGAAGGCTAGAGCTTACAGTATGGCAGCTGGGTTCCAGGACAGCAGGAGCTGCAGCTGTGGCCTTGCAGGGCCTGGACTGGGACAGTCAGAGCAGCACTGCTTGCCCACGTGAGGGGGAGCTTCTCACTTACACAAAGGGGTGAAGTTGATGGCCATCTTTGGGGCCCCCAGCCACAGTTATGGTCTTTCCCTATTTCAATTTTATTTATTCTATTAAAAAGGTGATTCAGGCCAAGTGGTGAAGCAGAAATTGAGGTGGGAGTAGGGTTCTGCCCACCATGTGCCTATTTCTTAGGGCTCAGTGCCCTCATTTGTTCCACTCAGGAGTTGAGAGTGGGCGGGACTTGATAGCATTAGGTAATTTTTAAATTAAGTGAAAAATGCAGGTCAAGCACTTGGCACAGAGCAGGGCCCATGTCTAGTGCTAGTTATCACTGGTTCCCTAGCCTAGAACTCAACCAACCAGTTTTCAAAACTACCCTTTTCCTTCTGTTTACCTTATTATGTATTTAGTTTGTGGGTGCTGTAATATTTAAGAGTCTGGTTGAGACAAGTTTCTGTGGGTTCCCTTCTATCTTTCCTGGCTTGACAACAAGACCACCACCCCCACTACTGGGTTTCCTGGGTACAGCCCAGGGAGGGAGGTATCACTCCTGTTTCCCCCTCCTCAGGGCTGCATAAGAATAAAAGAGTTGGTGCCTGAAACATGCAACCTGGAAGGGGCACTCAGTGAGTTCAGTAGTGGAGGTGGTGTAGGCACAGAGACGTTAAGGAACTCGCCCGAGGTCACAGAGCTGGAAATGCCGGGTTTTGAACCCAGGCCACAGATGCTGGAGCACTGAGCGAAAACTCCCCAGGGTTCCAAATCAGCTACGGTTAGGGGAGCGTTTACTTCTCTACCACATGAAAGCACCGGACCCCAGACCACCGCCCCAGGTCCCCACAGCCTCCTGCGCCCAGGACCAGCCCATAGCCCACAGGGGCTGCTTATGTGTGTGGGCATCTTGGTGGGGGGCGGGGGACGGGTACAGGCCGACCAGGCCGCTAGAGGGTTCACTCGCAAGGGCGCCCAAAAGGATGAATACTTTGCCTTCAGCCTCTGAGATGTTGAATTGACCTAACTGGTGGTCCTCGGACCCACCTAAGCGCCTCGCTCCGTCGGTCTCCTGAGGCCGAGCCGGCTCCCTCCCATGCCAGACAGTTCCGGGCGCCCCGGAGAGCCTGCGTCCGCGGCGCGCGTATCTGCAGGTCCCCGCGCGGCGCAGCCGTCGGGGCTTGAGGACGCACCAACTGAAACCCCGGCAGCCCGCTCTGGGACCACTTCCCCAGCTGCTCCCTCTCGCTTCCCGGCTCCGCTCTAGGGTGGGAGAAGAGAGGCGAGGTGGGACGAGGTGGGGCGGGTAGATTCTTCAGACTGGGACCGGTAGGGCCCGGGGTTGGCCGGAGGGCGGGGTCGGGGGTCGGGGCCTGGCCGGGGCGTTGACCGGAGGGTGGGGCCTGGGCTGGGCGTTGGCCGGAGGGCGGGGCGGGAGCGGGCGGGGCGGGCGGGGCGCGGGCACGCGAGGGCTCGGTTGCCACAGCCGCGCGGGGCTCTGAGGCGCGATGGCGGCGCGCTGCTTGGGCCGCGGTGTCGTACGGCTCCTGGGCGGCCTTCGCGGGGTGGGCGCGCGGGGCCTGGCGGCCCCCCGGCTCTGGGGCAGCGCCTCCGCCCCCGCCGCGCCGGCCGGCTCGTACCAGGAGCGGATCGCGCTGGCCGCCAGCGAGCCGGCAGCCTTCTGGGGGCCGCTGGCGCGGGATGTGCTCGTGTGGGACACCCCCTACCACACTGTGAGCGACTGCGACTTCCGCAGCGGCAGGATCGGCTGGTTCCTGGGAGGCCAGTTGAACGTGTCCGGTGAGTGGGCCTGGGGGCCGGGGCGCCCCAGCTCACGCGGCCGAGGGGACCCCGAGCCCAGCCGGCGGCGGCCCCACATGCTCCCTCCTCAGCGTTCGGGACTCGACCCCGGCGGGCTGCGCAGTCACCCCGCCCCCAACCACTAGCCCCGGAGACTCCCGGCCCGGCCCGACTCCCCAGTCCCGGCTCGGGCACCCGGCGTCCCCCAAGTTTAACTGGGGCTCCCACCGTCCCGCACGGCGAGCGCGCCGGGCCGCGGTGGAGGCGGCGAGGGGCTCCAGGAGCAGGACTACCTGCTCTCGCCCCGGCGCCAGAGACAGAACCGAAAAGCTTCTGGCCGATGTCACCGCCGGGTGCCGGCCGGCGACCCGCCTGGGGAGCAGCCCTGCTCGTGTAAACAAATCGAGCCGCGGCGGGTGGCGGGGAGGAGGAAGCCCGGCCGGCAGCGGGAGTCAGCCCGCGGGCGGGAAGGAGGCAATGGTGGGGCCTCCCAGTGCTCAGTTTCCCCTCGCCCCCAAGACCCACGGGGCTGCCTTTAGACCTCGTGCGACTGAGATCCCAGAAACCAGCTCCACCGCCAGTCAGTCCTCTGGTGTCTGCTGAGATTGGATCCACTACTGTTTTTGTCGAGATTGGGGTGGGGTGGGGTGGGGGTGGGTGCACTGCACCCACCCCCTGCCCAGCAAGCGGAGAAGGCCCAGGAAATGAGGGCGGGCCCAGGCAGGCTAGGCCTGGGGTGGGGCGGCCAGAGGGGCTGCCTGTCAAGGAGGAAGGGGGTAACTGGGGATAGGTGAGATCCAGGGGGTGTTTAAGCAAAGGATCTGTAGGTCTTGGTGGCCAAGGCCTGAACTGGGCGGTGGGGTCTGAATCTCCGAGGCTCCACCATTTACTGGCCCACTTTTTCTGTTCCTCTGAGCCTCAGTCTCCTCCTGTGTAGACCGGAGGCAGTAATGCCCACCTGAGGGACTGGTTGTGAGGCCAAGGCACGCAGAGCGATGGAACGGGCCTGGCACTTACTGGTGACCAATAAGTAGTAGTGATTTCAACTTGTGAAATTCAGAAATAGTCATAGAATTATAGATAGTACCTTGCAGTTATTTTTCAAACAAAGAAACTTAAGGGAACTTCAGACCAGATTTTTTTTCATATGGTATATTGCTTTGCTGGTTTAATAAAAATGACTCAGTAGAGAAGTGTTTTCTCTAAACTTGAGTCAGCAGCGAGTGTCCTTGAACTATTGGGAAAAAACCAAACCCTTAGGTTTGCAGGGTTGGCGGAATGCGCCCTGGATGGGGGAGAGCTGAGTGCAGAGGGACAGCGCAGAAGGATGCAGCTCCTTTGGAAGCTTGGACTTGGGAGGCCTGAGGCTGCGGGACATTCAAGGTTGACTCTGAACATGTGCCACCTTTCAGTCTCAGATAAGACGGGGGTCGGGGGGTGGGGTGGGGGGGGATGGGTAACGACAGACATAATGGGACAGGCAGCAAGGGCCTCCTGAGCCTCACTTGGTCAGGGTCAAGGTCAGGGTCAGGGTGCAGCAGCAAGCAACTCTTCTGCCCCTTTTTCTTCACTTATTTCTCCTTTATGGTTACCTTAGCCAGAAACTGAACTTCAGAAAACTGCCTTGTAGAAAAACAGCTTTTCAGCCGCATTCTCACCTCAAATGTGTATGCAACCCACTCATCTGTCAGGAATATCTCTGCTGTTCGCCAGTGTCTGCAAATCACAGAGGTGATGGTATGAAAAAGGACCAGGCCAAGCCATGGCTGCCCTGGGAGCCACTAGAAAGTTGTGGGCTGGGTGGGGTGTTTTGGCATGATCTGTCTGTGTGACGATTGTGTGATGATGGCTTGTTCCAAAGGAGCATCGCTTGAAACTCCCTTTACCCCTTTAGGAAGGTCTGTACATACAGTTCTCAAAGTGTGGTCCCTGGACCAGTAGCATCAGCACGACCTGCAAACTTTTTAGAAATACAAGTTCTCAGGTCCCATCCTAGGTGGCCAGAACCAGAAACCCAGGGGTGGGTCCTCCAGGTGCTCCTGATACATACTTGAGGCTGAGAACCACTGACCTATGTCCAACCTGCTAAAGTGGGCAGAATTGGGAATTGTTTAACAGAGACAGTTGTTTAACAGAGACAACTCTGTTAAACAAACAAAAAGAGTCTGTGGGTGGTTCTGTACTGTTGAGTCATTCCAGGTGTGTCTTTGAAGTCACACCTGGGTTTGAATCCTTGTTTTCCCCAACTGTTCTTTTTTTTTAAGTCTTGCCAAGTGCTTTTTTTTTAGTTAATTTTTTTATTGGAGTATAATTGCTTTACAATGTTGTGTTAGCTTCTGCTGTACAGCAAAGTGAGTCAGTTATACATATACATATGTCCACTCTTTTTTAGATTCTATTCCCATATAGGTCATTACAGAGTGTTGAATAGAGTTCCCTGCACTATACAGTAGCTTCTTATTAGTTATCTATTTTATATATAGTAGCATGTATAAGTCAATCCCAATCTCCCAATTTATCCCTCCCTCTCTCCCCTAACTGTTCTTTCGTGCGTCTCCTCTTCTGTAACATGAGAATAGTGCGTAACTGAATTCTATTCCAGTTCCTATTGTTGCCATTTCATTAGTCTCACGGATTCCGTGGGTCAGGACTTTGGACAGGGCTGGCAGTGGCTTGCCTCTGCTCTCCGTCATCAACGTGACTCTAGTCATCTACGTGCTGCTGACTCCCAAGTCTGGGGCCTGAACTGCAGGCTGGGCTCAGCTGGAGCTGCGGCCCAAAGCACCTACAAGGGGCTTCTCACAGGGTGGTGACTAGGCCCAGGGTCGTTGGTGGCCAGAGGTCCCAGAGACCAAGGCAGAGGCTGCTAGGCTTCTGACCAGCGCCGGGTGACCTGGGGACACCTGGGGCTGCTGTTACCATTGAATGAGAAAACACTTCGAAAGCACTCTGCACTGTCTTTAGAACATTCCTTGCAGCCAATCACTGGCCTTTGTTAATTATTAATGAATCCTGGAAGGGAGGCTGGGACCTTGAACCTGGTGTTCATCAGTGCTGCTGAGCCTGCTGTGCTTCCTCTGAACGGGACCATGTGGATTTCCACCTGATCAGCCTGTTCCAGGAAGCAGGCTGGGGAGGGCACACAGGTGGCTGACGTGGCTCTGAAAGCCCTTCTTGGATCCTGGGAGAGCCAGGCTGTTGTTGTAGGGGTGGGTAGGTCGTGGTGTCAGAGGCCCTGGGTTGGGGAGGTAAAGCCACACCCCCCTGCAGTGCCACGTTCTGAAAAGGATTCTTTCCAGCTTTTGAAGTTTGGCTCTTTCCCTTGTAGGGCTCAACAGATGTCTTTGCTCCTTGGGTATAAACTCCGAGATGTCAGGCAGTTGCAAGTGCAGAACTGGAGGGTAGTGACGCATTGCTTTCAAAACACAAAACTAAACTCTCCTTTGAGTCTGATTTTAAAAAACAAGTGTGTTTATTCTTACTTTCAAGCTCGGGTATAGAGACACTGTTGTTAACTAAGCATTGAACACAGAGATTCCTTGGACGCTTTTGAGAACGTTCCTTTGAGAACGTTCCTTGCAGCAGTGGAAACCATTTCGCTGTAGCTCTCTCCTCTTCATGATGTGCCTCGAATAATTCAGATGGCAGACACACTGAGATGGCAAGAGCCTGCCTCCCGCGTTGCATTTCCTTCCAGCGACTGGAGTACCTCTCTCAGGTCCTTCAAGGAACTCTAAGTGGACACATGACCTCAGGTCTCAGAAGGAGCATCCCTCAGAAAAGTCTGAATCCTCCCCAGTTGTTAGAGATGCGACCTACTTTAAATAGCAGATGCTTCTGGAAGGTTGGCAAATACAATTTTTGTGACTGATGTAATACCTCAAATTGTACCAAGGAGGTTTTCTATTTAAAGAAAACCTATTGTGAGTTCTTTTGTGAATATTAACTCCCTTATCTCTTTGGATTAAAATTGAATTTCTGTAAAGTGGGGAGGGGCAGGGATGCATTTAAACAACCAGCAAGAGTTTGTTGAATGAAAATGTCTGCCTTTGTGTGTACAAGTTTATGATGGAAATGATGACCCTCTCATCACCTTTTCTTAAAAACAAACCCAAACCCACCACACACACCAGCTTACCTGCTTGCAGAGCTGTGACAGGCCCGGGTGCAGACCTGTCCTTAGGTGAATGAGATGATGCTTCATCTCCCATCATACCTGTGACACCAACATGAAGTGTCTGGTGGCCCCCTTGTACAGATGGGGAAATAAAGGCTCCAACTCATGTTTGGTGGTGAACGGTGCAGAAAATGCCCCAGTGCCTCGGAGCCTGCATTCTAATGAGACGGACCACAGATCAGTAAAGGAGCAGATCCACCCTGGGGAATGTTCTCAAGGTTTTTACAGCTGCTAAGGGGAGAATTAGGAAGTGTGTTCCACCATCCCCTGCCCCCCCTCCCGTGTTGAAGGAATCTTAGGGACATGGTCTCTGCCTGCAGGGACGTTCTGACCTGGATGGGGGAGGGTTTAGCGAGCTGGGAAGATGAGTGAGCGCTGAATGGTGTGGTGGGAGGGAGAGATCATTGTGTGCTGGGAAACTTGGAAAAGGCTTGAAATAAGAGGCCCGGTTTGAGCCAAGCCTTAAATTGCACTCTCTTCTTGCCCAGCTCTTCTTGGAAATACTTGGAAAGGAAATTCCCTTGTCCCACTGCCCAGTTCTTTGGGTGGAGACTTTTTTAAAACTGGGGGATGTAAGAGTTTCCTTCCCTTCCTCCTTCCTCTTCTGTTTTCCTCTCTGCTGTTGAGGCAATAGTGGGACCCATGCATACGTGTTAAGAGCCAACATACACATGGCATCGTAGGGCCACGTCGCCCCACACCCTGCACTGTGCTTTTCTCTGGGCGCTGTGTCATCTGAGTGTTGTCCATGGCAGTTGTGAACTGTGTTTCCCTTGGGGACACAGCCACAACATCTGACCCCATGTCAGGAAAACTCCAGTGGCATCTAATTACTACCGTGACTCCCAGAGTCTGGAATCGTTACCACCACCACGGATTAGGAGAGTGAGATTTAGCGGGGCTGTTTAGAGATAAACAAGTGAGTCTGCAGTTAGCGGTTAGCGAGTGGTTGGACAGCGGCCTGGCTCTAGAGCATGGTTTTAACCATGACCCCAGGCTGCCATCCAGTGGAGGCGTGGCCAGATGTCTTACAGAGCTCGCAAGAGTCTTTAATTACTCCTGTCCCCATTGGAAAAAGAAAGCCCCCCTGGAATTGGGAATATACATACCAGGTAGACGTGAGTGCATGTGTGCGTATGTCCGCCTGTGTGAGCGTGGTCCTGGACCACAGCATCATGTCAGATCTTGGTAGAAGTGAGATGCTTAGGCCCACCCCGACCTGCTCAGTCAGAGACTTAGGGTGGGGCCTCGCTACATGCTCGTGAGTCCTCTGGGGATCCTGGGGCATTTAGAAGCCCTAATTTAGACCAAAAAGAAAACTTCTTGAGGGACTAAGCCATGAAGATGAGAAGAGGTCTCTTCCCTCCCCTGGGCATGGGGCCAACCTGGTGTCATTTGGACCCCACATTGCCCTCCAGCTCAGGGACTTGGGAGGTCCATCCGTCATCCATAGCTTAGGTGCTTCCTCTGCTCTGAGCCCCGGGTCAGGCTGCAGGTGTCCAAACAGGAACAGGACATCTGGCCCCTGCCCACAGAGGGGCAGCAAGTTGGATACATTGCAGGAAGAGTTAAGAGTCTGGGAGGCATGAGGTCCAAGGGAAGAGAAGTGCTCCATAACAGAGTGAGGACGTGTAGGCTGGGGCCTGTGGGAGGGTGGGCACCAGATGAAGGGCAGGAGTGGTGAGGGTGGGACGGTGTACCCCAGGCAGGGTGAATCTGTGCAAAGCCCCCGAGGCAGGAAGGCCTTCAGCAGACTCGGCACGGCCAGTGAGGGGAGGGGACGGGATCCACCCCTGCTGAGAGTGGTCACCACCTCAGCTGCCAGGCGAGGGTATGGCCTCATCTGCTGCTTGTTCAAGAGAAGCCAGAAATCTGTGGTTTTAGTATGAAAACTCTTGATTTCTAAACTTTGGACCAGACTGACACACACATGATGTTGGGTTTATTGTGTAAATCCAGGTTTTGCCACCAAGCCCCTTCTCAGTTTGCCTTCTTGCTTTCCTCTCTTCTATTTTTTTGGCATTTTTTTCTCTTCTATTTTTCTAGTCATTCAAAGAACTTTGCTGTGCAAGTAGTAATTTTTCCCATGACATCTATCTTTATTTATTAAATTTTTTGAGGTATAATCTATATACTTGTTAGGAGCCAGAAAGTTGAAATGAAACTTTTTAATTTGTAAGAGTAAGTGACAGATAAAATAACCTGAGAGGGAAAAATGTGATACACACACACACACAGACACACACACAGACACAGACACACACACACACAGACACACACACACACACACACACACACACAAGCTAAAGTTTGTAAATGTTTTCATGTGAGTTCACCCTGTTGAGGATTATGGGAATCACGTGGTTTGTTATGGGGAGGGCCTCCCATGACTTTTGTCAGAATGGTTTTCCATCAGGAAATATTTGTAGTAACCCGCAGCAGGGTGATTATCAGGTGGTAGTTGACCTGTGGTAGCACCTCAGTGTTGCCTTCCACCTGATTCTGACCCAGCCCTGTGAGTTAGATGCAGCAGTGGGTGCATCTCCCATTTATGTAGGAGGAGATTGATTTGGAGAAGATAGTAACTGCCCCAAAAAGAAAAAAAAAAGAAAAATTTATGTACCTGGACATGAGGGCGACCCTGAAGACCAGGTGAGCAGTGGCTGCTGCCCCCAGAGCTGTTTGTGGTATTTATTCCTCTGCTGATGGGGAAGTGCGTAATGAAAACAGGCCACGAGGGCCGGCTGGAAGGGGCTCTGGCACAAACCGGCCAGAGCCAAGCTCACCCTGAAGTCCAGCCAGTGGTGGTGAATAGGAGGTTAACAATGAACATGATCCTACTAATCTTCAGGTTGACGGTAAACCAGCACAACTGACCTGTTTTTGCGGGCAGTCATGTGACCTGAGCTTGGGTAATGGAGGGGAAGGGAGCAGAGCCTCCCGGAAAACTAGCAAGGCATTTTGCCATCATTGCATCACTTCTTGGGGGAGGGTGCTGGCTGGACACCTGAGAAGGGATGTGGGCCCTTGTCCTGGCTCGCACCTCCACCACATGAGAGCCCACCCCACGCACGTGCACTGATTCGGGGCACCCTGTTTGCATCGAGTCTTCTTTCCCACAGCCCAGCCTGCGGCACTCAGCCCTGGCCGTGCACGTTAGAACCGCCAGGGAGCCTTGAAAACCACGGGGCCAGTCGGGTCAGGGTCCCCTGGGTGGGGGCCGGGGTTGGGACTCCTGGTGTGAAGCACCTGCTTCAGAGCATTCCCAGGGGTCACCTGTACCTGCGAGGTCATCTTTGTGTAGTGACCACCTCGTTTCTGCAGGCTCTATCACCGTTCTCCTTGCAAGGAAGTAGAAACCCGCCTCTGATGAGGGAAGGGTCCACCCCAGTGAGAGCAGCGCAAACCACTGCAAACCTGACCCTCCCCTTTCCGACTCCAGTGGCACCAAGTGTAATGTCCATGAACCTGTTTTTGTGCAGTCAACTGCTTGGACCAGCATGTTCGGAAGTCCCCGGAGAGCGTCGCTTTGATCTGGGAGCAGGATGAGCCTGGAACTGAAGTGAGGATCACCTACAGGTACCATGTGTCCCCTGAGGGAGGGCACCTCTGTCGTGCTGGACGTCAGCACCAAACGCTGCTGCCGGGCTGTGACAGGAGGAGCCCTGGCCTCCTTGCCTACCTGGGCAATACTTGTTGTCTTTAGATTCCCCTGGAAGGAACTGGGTCCTCAGAAACAAATATGACAAACGTTCAAGGCACAGGGCAGACTCTTGGTGCGGTCCCGTGTGACTGTGACCTCTTCTGGGCGGGGGGTTATATGAGAATCAGGGGCCATGTTTCCTCTTGGGAAATGTTCTCTGGTCTCAGGAAAAGTAAACATGAACATGGACTGAATAAAGTACACACTGGGGTAACTAAAATCAGCCCTCTTAGTGTGCTTACAACCGTGGCACAACAAATAAAATGGTCTTTAAAAAGGGACTAAAATAAAACAAACAAAAAGGGGCCACACCTGATATTTGTATCTGTGGCTCCTTAAATAAATTCTTCGCGCATCGTGTACACCAAGCCTGTGTGTTGGGGGCTTTGAGCGGACCCGGCGTCTGGGGGCAGATGCTGGCCTTAAAGCCCTGCCCCCTCCCGGGACTGGCTTGCTCAGAGGTCTCTGGTCTGTCACCGCATCCCTGTGGGAAAAGCCCTTTGCTCAAGCTTCAACTTACCTTTCCAGCGCTCTCTCAGGAGGAGGGTTCAGAGGAGCAGGTCCTGACCGCGGGGACCCCTGGTTTCCTGCTTGTTTTTCAGACGCAGGTTTTATCACAGATGCAGGGCACCAAGCCTGGGGAAGCTGTGTGCAGCTGAACTTCGGGATGGAGCAAAGTGACATTCGTTAACCTGCTGTGGCTCCTAGTGCGTCCTGCCTTGCTTGCCCCTCCCCTGCTCCCAATACCCCTCGGCCGCCACAGTCCCTCCCAGCCTTTACTGCCAGTCACTGCACTGACCTGGGTCCCCTGGACAGACACCCTCCTGACTCCATGGGGTCCACGCATCAGCAGCACTGTGGCCTGGGACCCCCGGGCCCTGCACACTGGAGCTGGGGGCACTGCTCTAATAGACAAGCCGCTCCGCTGTTCTTCACCCTTATTGGCCCGACTTGATCTCTGTGTGATTGTCCAGTAGATTAAGTCTCTATGGGTGGGGGTGGAGGAGGTCAGGGGAGTTCAGCTGTGGGCTAATTTTCTCCGGTCCTCCCGTGGACCGGGACCCGGAACTGGGGTTGGGCCGAGTCAGGCCCCTGAGAGCTGCTCAGCTGGACTGCTGAGTGTGTGTTTGTAACTGGGGGGGAGTCTCAGGACTGCAGCCATCTTGTTAAAACAAAGAACAACTTCATTTCCATAGCAGAGCAGCCCCGGGCAAGGTATAAACCTGTAAGTACAGGCAAAGAATTTATTATTCTCTCTCTAAAAATAAACAAGCTCAGCCTGAAGAAATGGTTTTACAAACTTCAGGTGGTCTTAGTGCCAGGTGACTGTTGTTATTTACTGTTTGAGGGAAAAGAGAAGTGTGTGAACGGGTTGTCTGTAATTGCAGCTAGTTTTTCTTTTCTTTTTCTTTTTTTTTTTTGTGGTACGCAGGCCTCTCACTGTTGTGGCCTCTCCCGTTGCGGAGCACAGGCTCCGGATGCGCAGGCTCAGTGGCCATGGCTCACGGGCCCAGCCGCTCCGCGGAATGTGGGGTCTTCCCGGACCGGGGCACGAACCCGTGTCCCCTGCATTGGCAGGCGGACTCTCAACCACTGCGCCACCAGGGAAGCCCCTGCAGCTAGTTTTTGAGGGACTTGGATTCATAATTTTCCTGGTCATGTTAGGTTTTTGACATGAGATTTTCTTCCTCCTGTCTCAGAGGAGGGCTGCCTACACTTGGTGCTCGTCGTCCTGCCAGCATACAAACTGCCACTAAGATAAAGTGCATTCCTGCCAAGTGTCTCACATGGTGGCACCCAAGGTGCCCCAGGATGGTCACAGGCCTTGGCGACCTGAAGACCAAGTTCCAGACCCATGGTCTGAGCCCTTGAAGGAAACTGCGTGGGGATGTGGTTCTCATGGGCTGGGGTGCTGGAGGTGGATTCCTGGGGACCACGCCTGCCTGGTCTGTCCTAAGCTTGGGCACCCATCTCAGTCCTCAGGTGCACAGAGCCTCTCCCTCCTGAGTCTGCTGAATTCTTCTGAAGAGGTGCACTTCTGAAGAATCATCAGAGAGCTTGTAACGTGAACCCACTCCTGTCCCAAGCCCAGTGATATGTGGGTCCACATGTGTTGCACATGCCCTCGCACACACGCCCTAAACGTGCACGTGTCTACAACCTGCTCTTGGTGTTCAAGGATCCTCCGGAACCGCTCTCCCGGGTTGCAGGCACCGCCCTGCTCCTTTTCTGGAAGTTGGGCCATTGCCTGGGGGTGGCCTGTCTGCTGTCTTCAAGGTTCTGAGCACTGGGGTGTATGTGCAGCTACACCTCCCTAGGGTGGGGGAGGCCTGGCAGGACCAGCTTTGGGAACCCTGGGGCAGCAGAGTGTCCTCAGCCCGGCCCCACCCCGCCTGCAATTGTTGCTTGGCTGGCGGCAATTCCCAGGCGCACCCTGGCAGACGGGCTGAGGCCTCGGGGGCCCGCTAGGCAGCGTGTGGGGTGCCTCATGCTGGCGCCGGCTGCGTGGCTCTGGGAGAAGGACAGCCTCGTGGGCTGGGGTTCTGTCCTTCAGGCGCGGTGCTCCCTCCCTGATGGGAGGCGAAGGGGCAGGACCTCCGCTGTCTGGGATCAGCCTGGGATGGCCTGCACGTGTCTCCCCGGGAAGAGGGCAGCCTGTGACCTGAGGCCGGAGCCAGGGCCAGAGGGCCGCCCATCCGATTTCCAGCCTTCCTCTGCCCAGAGGTGTGTTCAGAACTGACCTGAGGGAGCCGTTCTCCCCAGCGAGCCAGCAGGCCTGCAAACCTGGGCCTCCTGGCACCGCCTGAGGCCTCCGAGGCCAGGGCTGCAGAGGCCAGGCAGGCACATAATCTGGGTGGCTCCCCGAGGCTGTGCAGCCAGATAGCACTGGGAGCAGTTCTTTCCAGCCGTCCACGTGCTTATTTCGCAAGATGGTCCTTCACATTCAGTTTAAGCAGACAGATTCTAGAGGCCCTTGGCGATGGGGATGTGGACAAACACAAATCCCTGTCCTCTAGGCAGGTGGTGCGGGGGCTCAAGACCATTGCCTGCCTGGAGCCTGGGCTCTGGGCCAGGGGTTTCCAAGCTGGGGACGGGCGGAGGGCATGGAGCAGAGCAGACGCTGTGGCTGGTCCTGGTGTTCTGTGCTCAGGACCTCTCAGTGGAGGGTGCCTGCGCTCGGACAGAGGAGAGAGCAGCCTGAGAGTATTCACCAGGCTCTGAACCAGGATCTCCCGTGTGAGGCTCTCTGAACAGGGGTCCAGACATGAGTCCTTTTAAAAAAAAAGTTTCTTAAAAATTTATTTTATTGAAGTGTAGTTGATTTACAATGTTGTGTTAATTTCTGCTGTACAGCAGGGTGATTCAGTTATACACATATATATTCTTTTTCATATTCTTTTCCGTTATGGTTTATCCCAGGATATTGAATATAGTTCCCTGAGCTCTACAGTAGGCCCTTGTTATTTATCTAAGATGTGACCTTTTAATTAATCTGTAGCATGTTTTAGCCCTGGCCTGGCCCTCCTCTGTGAACGCGGGTTGCCGTGAGGGCAGCGCTGCTGTGGTCATGGCCAGGCTGTGCAGCTGAGCTGGGCGTCTGGGCTGCAGCGGGGAGAGCAGGCCTGGCACCCCCATGTGCCCACATGAGAGCCGAGTGGAGTTTCCACTGTGGGTCCAGCCCTAGAGGCGATGATTTCTGTAGTTGTTCCAGCTGGGCCTTCTTATGGTGGGGCGTGCATGGTGGGGAGCCCCTGCCCAGAGGCGCAGAGTGGACGGAAGGCCCCCTCCCCGCTGCCTGCCTCAGAGCCCCTCGGCCAGCGCGGAGGACGCCTCCTGCCTGGGCCAGCCGACCAGGCACTGGGCGTTACTGGTGCCTAGCGTGGGGGGCCCACTGAGTATACAGAATGGGGCCCAGCCCCTGGGGCGGCCCCCTGTCTGGGGCAGCCACACCAGCACCCCTGGGTAGAGGGTACCGTGAGCTCTGAAGCCTGGAGGCACCTCCTGAGAAGCTGGCTTGTGCCCCGGGCCCCGGGTGTCTTTACGTGGCCACTTGTTAAGGTCACGGAAGGGCCCTGTGGGCTCTGGTGGGAGGAAGCAGGAAGTTGCTGTAATGCTGTTGGAGAAGACTTTGAGGAAGTGCTGGGGGGTTGGGTTTTGGGAGGCCGAGGAGGGGAGGCCCGAGCATGGAGGCCGAGGGCAGGGCCGGCCAGCGCACTGTGGGGTGAGGTGGCGGGGTGGGCGGAGGCCTGTGTTCCCGTCTGCTTTGTCCCCAGCTGTGTGTGACCTGGAGCAAATCTCCAGCTCTCTGACCCTGTTTCCTCCTCCACTGGGTGCTGGGTGTTGAGCAGCACAGGGGAATGAAAGCCCAGACCTGGGTCTGGGAGGATGTGGGTCTGATTTGGCTGTAGGTCGGGGCAGGTGAAGGGAGGTCAGTAGAGGATTTCAGATTTGACGAGGGGAAGGGCATGGGTGGCCCCACGGCTGCTGCGGCCGGGAGGGCCGGGTGGGGTTTGCAGGGAGAGGTCCTCACGCCAGGAGAACAGTTTGGAGCCCGCTAAAAGGCAGCCCCCTGACGCTTGCACCTGGTGCTTCCCACCCCCAGATTAACTACAGTTTGCAGTGAGCAAACTCCTTTATTAAGATATCAGGGCAACTGAAGGGGAAGATCATTAAGGGACATAGTGAGGCTGAGGGTGGGGTGCTTTGGCGTGAGCCAGGGCCGGTGACCATGAGGCTCCAGGACAGGGGCCCCTGGCAGGCAGGGTGAGTGGGTTTGTCGGTGGGCTCTCCTCGGTAGAGGCACCGGAAGCTAGTGGCTGCCAGGCTTGTGTGCAGTGTCCCCTGCTGACCTCTGAGTAACCCTGATTGCAAAACTTGGTCAGGAATCCCCGTGCTGGCTCCCGGAATCCGGTAGGAGCTCTGGGTTACGTGGATGGAGCTGGTTTTAAACCAGCATTTAACTTTCCTTTAAGACTTGGCTCCAGATTTTGAAGCTGGCAAGTGCTTTGAATCTTTCTATACGTGACACTTAGTTTTCTTTCCCATTCTTTTGGGCAAGCTGAGGCTCTTGGAATTTCACATTTTACAATGGCCCTGTCTTGGGACTGCAGCAGGAATGACCTCCACAGAGAGTCGAACCTCCTTGATGGGGCCCTTTCTGGGAACCCTCTGGCGGACGTTTAGTTGGAGGACCACACATAACAGACGTCTCCCTTGGAGCTGGATGCCTGCTTTTTGTGAACTCCCTTCTGCTGTGCAGGGATGCTGGAGGGGCTGCATTGCGGGAGGTGGAGGGGCAGCAGCCTGCGGAGGGAAGGGGCGTGGCCCCTTGGGGACCAGTCTTTAAGGAGGTGCTTCTGTTCCAGCTGTGTGGTTCGGCTTCTGGCAGCTGCAGACCTGGTGGTGGGAGGGGGGCCGACAGCCTTGCTGTGGCTGTGCTGGGTCCCCTCCGGGGCAGCACAGAGGCTGCTCGGGTGCTTGTCACCCCAGGCCCCTCCCCCACCCTCCCCGCCCGCTCCTTGGCCACTTCCTCTTCCGGCTGAGGTGGCAAATCGAGGCCCCTGGAAGGAGCAGCCCGGCAGGCAGCCCTGAGACCCTGCAGGGCCGCCCTGACGCTCGGCTGACATGTAGCCCCCCGTGCTGGACCCTCTGTCTGCTGCCCAAGACCCGCTTGCAGGAGGGTTCCCTGTAACCAGCCAGGGGCTGGCTGTCCTCCAGGTCCCCGGGCCCTAACCCTGGCCCTGACCCTAAGGCGGGGGCAGCCCCCGCTGTGTGGGCCCCTGGCACTTACAATCTTCGTTTGGATTCCCGGTCACCCTGGGTTGTAAAGTGAGGGACCTGATGCCCAGCGAGCTGAGGGGGCTCTCAGGCTCACCCAGCTGGAAATGCCAGAAACAGGGTTTGGACCCAGCAGTGTCTGATCTGCGAGAGGTGCTGTGGCATCTTGGAGGCGGTGAAGGTGTAAATGGCGGGCTGCCCTGTGGCGCTAACTTGGTGACAGGCCTTTAGGTCTGTGTGCAGACATCGCACCCCTTCACTGACCAGGGCTATGTGTTCCAGGACCTCCAAGACAAGGAGTCGCATGTTAACCGCGATTCCAGCTGGGGAGGAGAGGTCAGTGCCTGAGGGCTCCAGGTGGCCTCTAGGAGGGACAAGGGACGGCTGCGGAACAAGGTGGGCCTAAAGACTGTGGAGTCCTGGTGTGACGGTGGGGCCGTGAGGAGCAGAAAGTGCACGTGCTGGAGGGGCTCTGGGGACCTCGGGGCCCTGGAGGCAGGAGGGGTCACTTTGGGTACGAGAGGAGGGGCAATGGGCCAGGTTAGGGGGCCTGCCTGGCCCTTCATTCTGTCTCCTGACCCCCTGTGTCTGTCTTGGACCTCATCCGAACCTGGGAACAGTGGGGGTCTGGAAGGGGGAGAGGCCTGGCAATTTCCCATCAACAGATCCAGTTAAACTTCCTCTGGGAAGCTGGAGCGAGGTTTCTGGGCCACTGGGAGGGTGGATTCCTTTGCTCCATCTGGGCCGACAGCCCCATTCTCCCTGCTGGTTGTCCTTGGACTGGGGCCTCAGACCGCTCTCGCTCAGGGCTACCAGCCTGCGGGAGCCTCTGGGGTTCTTCGTGTGTTGGCACTGCCTGCCTCGATGTGAGCAGGGCTCTGAGTCTGGAAAGGAAAGAACTTCTTTTCCGGAGACAAGACTCGGGCTGAAGGCCAGTGCCGAGGTCCAAGGGAAATCAGGCGTGAATCAGGGAAGAGGGCAGACCTTTTCTCAAGTCTGATCCGTCACTTCTGTTCCACCAGGGCTGCGTCAGGAGTGGGAGAGAAAGACTTAGGATGGGGGGGAGCTGGACCCGGGGGCAGGTGGTTCTGAATGTGGAGCCAAACACTGAAGCGTGAAGAAAAGCACGCCCACCCCGCCCCAGTTCTGCTCCGTCTGGTTAGAGGAAGGCTCGATTCAACCACAGTGAGCGGCTTTGAACACTTCTCTTGCTCATTTCAATCCAAGGAAAAATGTTACATAAATAACGATGGAGTTGGCAGACGGCAAACATCCTCAGGTTTGGGAACCTTTGAAATAGGGTGTCAGTTATTCTGAAGCTGTGGGTTTTGAGAGCTGCCCTTGGAGCCAGGCTTGGGTTTGAATCCTGACCTGACCCTTGACCCTTTCAGCTGAATAGCCTTGAGAAGTCACTTAACTCCTCTGTGCCTCAGTTTCCTCATCTGGAAAATGGGGTCGTGATGGTAGCCCCCAGCCCATGGGCTGTTGTGAGTGCTCCACGGATGTGCCTAGGGTTCAGAGCAGCGCTGTTCCCGCTGTCACTGAAGGAACTGTGCATGTGGTGGCAGTGGGCGGGCAGGAGGAGGCTTCCCTGGGCAGTAACACGAGCGGGTTGGGGAAGGCTGAGGAGGCAGGAGCCCGTGGGCCTGCAGGTGGCCGAGGCTGGCCCGGAGAGGAGTCTCCTTGTGGTCACAGTGGGTGGCAAGCGTGGCTGGAGAAGACGGGGCAGCTGGTGGAGGTGGTGGGATGACACGGCAGGTGGCGGATGGGCGGGCTGCACAGGCATGGCGGTGGGCCTACCTTCCCTCCAGGCTCCCGGAACCCCAGGCCATTGCCAAGTGCCTGGAATCTGTAGCTGGCAGCAGCCCTGACTGTGGATGATGCATCCTCAGACCCACCTCCCACCCCAAACGAGGGCTTCCCATCAACAGCCACGGCAGGGCGCGTGGAGCAGGTGGGCCTTCAGGGGAGGGATTCTCGAACCGCATTCAAATACACTGGTGACTCTCATTCACCCTGAGCCAGTGACACGGCTGCCTAAGAGTTACACAAAAGCAAACTGGCATTTTCACTCTCCTTCCTGCTGTTAAGGAACCACTGATTTTCACCAATTTTATTTTTCTGCCATTCTGCAATAATTATAGCTACTGTTTATAGGATCCCTTTATATGTGCCTAGGACTTCATATTTGGTCTTAAGTCTGTTTGGGCTGCTATGACAAAACACCACTGACTGGGCGGAGTGGGGGGGCTTATAAATAACAGAGACTTATTTCTCACAGTTGTGGAGGCTGGAAGTCCAAGATCAAGGTGCCAGCACGGTCACCTGCTGGTCAGGCCCTCCTCCTGGGTCACAGCCAGCGCCTTCCTTTTGTGTCCATACATGGTGGAAGGAAAAAGGGAGCTCTGTGGGGTCTCACTTATAAGGGCACTAATCCCATCATGGGGCTCCACCCTCGTGCCCTAATTACCCCCCCCCCCGAAGGCCCCATCTCCTAATACTATCATCTTATCATCTTTGGGGGTTAGGATTCTGCAGACATTCAGACCACAGGAGTCCTCGAGACCACCTTAGAAGTGGTCCTATTATTAGGCCATTCTATGGTTGAGACAGTCTAGACCCTGGGTGTATGGGGAGCTGGGTGGGAGCCCCATCTCTGATCAGATGTCGTTCACTGAGGCATTCTCCTGAGAGGGAAATTCCCTGAGTCCAGAACTTTCTGCAGAGTGTAGCAAAACCTCAAGGAGAATACATTTATTTTTTGTAATAAATTTAGAAAACATGCAGCTTTAGTGATTGCAAGTTCACTGGCTGGCCTGGCGTCAGCTGTGGCAGTTCAGCTCGTTTCCTGTGAACGCTGAGTGTGTCCGGGGCCTTCCTTGGCAATGACAGCCTGGGCGTTTTTGTGTTGACATGTGGCAGCTGCTTTATAGTTCACTGCAGCTCACCTTCGCTCAAGGTCATGGTCACGTGATCAAATCATGACGTGAGAGGAATTTCATACTTGGGTTATGAGCCTGCCCAGCTGAATTTCCTGGGCTTCTGTTCTCTCGGTGGCAGTAAGTAGCAGAGTAAGCGCATGTCATTACGTTAGATTAGATTTAGTGGCTACAGTAATGTCTGGGCCAGAGGAGTCTGCCAGAGGGAAGGAGTTGGTCCCGAGGCCTGGTGAGCTTCTCCCTGTGAGAAGGGGACCCTCTTGCTGTGCTCCGCTTTCTGAAAGCCAGCCCTTGCTTCTCTCACCACCTCCATCTTCCAGAAATGGCTTGCTGAAGAGAATATCAAAGTCTAGAGAAGTGTACCGAAGAAAGATGTGTCCTGTCCAGTCCTGCATCTGGACCATGGGGTTGACCCCTCCCCTCAGCACCAGGCTTGGAGGAAAGAAGTGACTGTCACAGACCTTCCACACACACATCGACACAGTTCCCTGGGTTCCTTCCCTTATCGGCAGAAGGAAACGCAGAGGACAGGAGCTGTGTGCTGGCCTATCAGTGGGTGGCCCTGCCCATCGCCCTCTCTGAGGGGCAGGATGTCTCCTGCCAGGGTACAGGAGGTACAGGAGGCTGGGAGGCATTTGCGGGGTGGACCCGGCGCTCATGGTTAGAGCTCGGGCTCCAGTCGCCCTGCACCCGCCAGGGCTCTCGTCCTTTCTTGCTTACCTGCTCTTCCTTTCCAGTCCACAGATATCTGTTGCATACCTTCTCTGAGCTAGGCCCGCTTCTGGACGCTGGGAGGAAGGCAAAGAACAAATCCCTGCCCAAGTAAAGCTCATACTCAGTGGGGCAGGCGGACAAAGAAGGAGGTAGCCTCTTTTCCAGTGTTTAATGAGCACAAGAGCCAGAGTAATGGTAATGGTAGCAAGTAAGCAAGGCATGCATTCCGGATGCGTTTCTTAAATACAACAGCACCACACACACACACACACACACACACACACACACGCACACACACGCACATGCACACACGCACACAAACACACCCGGCTTATCTTACTTCCCCTGGGGCTGTCCAGCTGTGTCCTGTTTTGGATTGAGCTGGGCCAGAGGTGCCTTTCTTCTGTCTGTGTTTGGGCAGATGTCGTGTTGGTTACGGATTAGCATTGGATGAATGCTCCTCCCACTTGAAGCTTAGAGTTGGCTGTAGAAGGTTTCCTTCCTTCCCCCAAGGCCAGGCAGCATTTTGCTGGTGTTCAGCACCCTGAATATGAGGCCAGTCTGTGTATTTGTGCCTGTCATTTGCATGCGTCCACGTGGAAGGCATGGCCCTGAGGAGTCTACTCACAGACAAATGTGGATATCTTATTCAGAACCTGCATGACGAATGCTATATTTCTCCTGGCACTTGAAAATAGAACTCTAACTCATTTTGTTGAGATCATTTCTCAGAAAGCTGCGTGTCACTGTCCCTTGGAAAGATCTCGCAGGCAAGGAGGAAGCCAGTGCATCCTGCAGTAACAGCGCAGAGCACCCATCACTGAGTGGCTGCGTTCTCTGTTTGATAAGAAACAGCATTTCGGTTTGTGAAAGTCTGAGAAGTTATGAGTATCCAAGAACTGCTTTTGAATGATTTTTGAGTACCTCACGTAACAGGATCACTTGAATAACACTTACTTTTTTGTTATTTGAAGACCTAGGTTTGCTGACCATATATTCCAGTGGTCTAAGTCTGGAGAAGATTGCTAATGAAAAGCAAAAGCTTAAAATGAAAAATCCAAGTTTAAAAATATAATGGATGAACTGGAAAGATGAGGAGAAATTGAGATGGAATTAAATAGGGACAAATGGACAGTCTGGAAAGTCTGATTTTAAAAATTAATTTACTGACTGTGATATGGAGGACCCCTGTTCACAGTGCTGTTCTGTGTGTGGCGATGGTCAGTGGGTTAGTGACCTCATGTTGAATTTGAGCCACCTTTGTCAGGCATTAGAAAATAAATGTATTCTTCATTTACATGGTTAAGTATAGAGTTGGGGTCAAGGGTCTGCGTTCCATGTTCTGACCCGGGCAGATACCATGGGAATGCCGGGGTCCGTTTGGTAACCTGGGGGTTTCTAGAGAATGGGAGTGGCGTCACGGAGGGCTGGGCGAGAGAACCTGGGAGAGAAAAGGCTTTGCGAGGTAGTGGTGGGGGGTATTCAGGAATCTGAAGGGCTATCATTGAATGACAGATTTTCTCTGGACATCTTTAAAGGGCTGAACTGGGACCAAGGGGTGGAAGTGGAACAGCTACAAGTCTTGGCCTGATTCTAGGAAGACTGATTAGTGCTGTGCGGGGTGATTCCCAGCAACGTGATGTTTAAGCAGAGGCTGGACCGCTGTGGCCAGGAACCCCAGGGAGGCTTCAAGGATCTCTTCGACCTTGAGTTTCATGGCCTTGGCAGAGAGGATGGGAAGGGGAGTGAACTCGAGAGATTTACCCGCATCAGGTTCTTTACCAGAAACTTCTCTGGATGCAGCGGCAAGGGTGTGGGACCCAGCAGACTCAGTTCCAGGGCCCATGAGAAGGCCCCTCGATCCTCCAGGGAACACCTGGGCTACTTCAGCTTGGCCTCCAGACCTTCCCGGGGCTATAGGGCAGCTGCCCAGCTCTGACCGCCAGGCAACTTCTGCCCCTGAAGGGGAGCCCTTTCCCCTTTGCTGCCTTTCTCCTCCTCCCCACGGCCAACCTTTCCAGAAAGCTCTCCCTGCTGCCTCAGTAATTGTACCAGAAGCTGAGGTGATAAACGCCCATCACACTTTCATGTGCCTTCATTTCCCCAGTGGGAGCTGGATTGCAGGAGGACACTTTCCCTCTCATTTCTTTTGTCTGGTGCCCTACTCGCCCCCATGGTGCCTAGAATGGAATTTTTAACATCTTACAAATTCATCAAAATGAATTAGTTGATTTTAGTACTTCTAGAAAGTAATTTCAAACAAAGACGTCTGATGGTAAAGATAATCTCTACTGAATGTTTGGCCGAGTCCTGAGTGGGTGAAGCTTTTCATTAACACTCGTGACAGTTAAACAAGGTGGAAGGGGCTGCTGTTTCTCAGGTGATCTTGTGGCAGCTGAGAAAGGTGAGCTCCCATGCCCGTGCAACTCCTATAGAAAGTAACCCAGGCCTCTCTGTCTGGACGGCTCTGTGCCTTCCTCGACTTCAGAATGCTGCCTTCCGTCTGCAGAAAAAGGACTGGATGTCGTCACCACTGATCTCTGACGCACTTGAGCCTCCATCTCCCCAGCACCGACTCCTTAAGTCCTTAGCGCTGTTGAAAATGGCACCTGCGCTGGGCTGAAGTTATCCTTCTGTGTGACTGACCGTAGCTGCCTCTCGAGTGCTGTCACAGACTGTCCTAGCCTCCTCCCCGCACGCAGGAGGCGCGTTTCTGGGCCCTGGCTCCGGGGAGTTTGCTGTTGGGGGCTGTCGGGGTGCTCTTTCTTTCATCACAAGCTCAGGTGCAGGGTGGATGGGGTCAGTGGATGGTGCTTTTGTCCTCCTAAAGCCTTAAGGAGAAAGGATAGGGTCCTACCAGAGAGGCAGTGTGCCAGCCTGGGCAGGAGTCGAGGGGGAGCGCAGGCTGCACTCGTGTTACCCGAACCAAACTTGGGTCCGTCCGCTTGCCCGTGCACAGTAAAGCCAATCTACTGACACCGGGTTGGAGTGAAGGAAAGTGCAGCGTTTACTGCAGGCACCAAGCAAGGAGTCCAGGGCCGCTGGTGCTCAAAACACCCCACTCCCGGATGGGTTTCAGGAAAGCCTTTTTAAAGGCAAGGTGAAAAGGGGAGTCCCAGGGTATGTGATCAGCTCACCACAGTTCTCTGGTCGATGGTGACTAACAGGGCTGTTAACATTATCAATCCTCAGGCTCCAGTAGGTCCAGAGGCTACAAGTAGTCAATTTCTTCCGTCTGGTGGGCGTTTTAGCATCTGTAAAACAACTCAGGGATGTGCATCAGATACTATTATCTAGGTACTTTAGAGAGGAGCTAAAGCAGAGGATATGGGGGCGGGGTCTGTCCCTGGAAGGCCCCATAGGGTCCTGCTTGGTTACACTGGTGATCTCTCATCTGGTCTCCCCCAAGGCCTGTCACCGCTCACCCTTCATTTCCTGCCGGCCCTTGCTGGGCTGCCCCTTTCTGGGCCTCTGAGCACAGGGCAACCACAAACGCTCCTGGGTCTTGGCCAGGAGGGTAGAGCCACGTGGGTGGGGTGGACTTACTCCGCCCTTCCATGCCAACTTTCTGTTAAATAACAAATACAGCAAGTCATTCACACTGACGTTATGAGCAACATTGGAGCTATGATTTTGAGTGTTTAAAATATTTCTGTTTAAATTGTTTTGATTTTGTTTAAAAATTATTTAAGAAACTAAGTTACAGATGTTGTATGTGCTTTAAAAGTCTACAGTGACCCTTAAATTTGTGTCCTCATATGCTGTATTGAAAAGAAACCATCAATGAATTTCAAATGCAATATAATTTTTTTCTTTGGAAGAAAAATAAAAAAAAAATATATATAAAACAAATACAATAAAACAAGAGCAGTGAAAATGGGAAATGTCCCTTCCTGTGGGAAGTGGGGTTCAGTGGGACCACGTGGGAAGCAGTGCTGAACCCAGCGTCCACCTGCTTCTGCTCTCCTGCACTTTCCTCCATTTCCTGCTCTGGTTTCTGGTAGACTGTCATCCTCTCGGGGTTGTGTTGGGTCACGTGCTAACCCCAAGCATATCAGCTTGTTCAGCGGGATGCTGCTCTCTGACTGGCTGGCCGAGCCTAGGCCCCTGGAGTGGAGGCAGGGGCCATGTGGGCACAGGAGGCGGGGCACAGTGTCCTGGTCCCTCACCACCCAGCCCTGCCCCGGGCTGCGGGTCGCTTTCCTTCCCAAATCACTGAGGCTTCGCAGAGTTGGGGTCCCCTTCCCGGCGTCCCCTGCCCAGCAAGGCCTGTGCTGACCCAGAGAACAGGGGCCTCTCGGGGAGGATGTGTCAGAAGGCTCCGGGACCGGATGACCCAGGTCTCTGAGAAGCTCTGCTCTCAGTGGATGCAGGGACAGGCGATTTTTCTCAGCAGTGTGGCCGTGAATCTGTGTCAGGACAAGCCTACAAAGTTACAATGTTTTCTGAAAGGAGCCTTCCATGCATCAAGTGTTGGAGTGGCTGCCCTCCCCCTGGCTGGCCGGGGCTCCAGTGCCTGCAGTTTGCAGAATTATTCCAGCCAAATGACTATGCGTGCTGGCCCTCCCCCTTCTTTGACAGCCCTCCCTTCCTTGTGCCACAGGGAACTGCTGGAGACCACGTGCCGCCTGGCCAACACGCTCAAGAGGCATGGAGTCCACCGAGGGGACCGGGTAGCCATCTACATGCCTGTCTCCCCACTGGCTGTGGCCGCAATGCTGGCTTGCGCCAGGATTGGAGCCATCCACACTGTTGTCTTTGCTGGCTTCAGTGCGGGGTCCTTGGCTGCGAGGATCAATGATGGTGAGCACGTGGGCAGTGGAAGGGAGGGAGGAACCTGGGTCGCCTGGCCTTCAGGGACTTAGCGTGGTGACAGACATCACTGAAAGTCACACATACAGATGATGGACACTACCAGGGACAGCGCATGGCTGAATGAACATTTGCTCTATCAGCTGAGATCTGAGTGCGTTGGATTTAACCAGATGAAGGAAGGGAAGATTCCAGGTGGAGGGAGTGGCATATGTACCCACTGGAGGAGGCTGTGTGGCTGCAGTGCAGGAGGGAAGAAACGTAGGGTGAGATGAGGCTGGGGAGATATGGGGAAGATTCCACAGGTCAACAGCTGGAAGCCTTCTGTGATGAGGACTGATGGGGTGGGCCATCTCCTGAGGCTTGGAGTCAGGTGTGGGCCTCGTGGTGTGTCTTTAAGGCCTTCTGTCTGCAGGTAGGTCAGGGCCTCCCAGACAGGTGTGCAGAGCAATATTGTCTCCTTCCTTTTTCTGGTGTCGGAGGGCTGAGTGTCTGAATGGTGGCCTCATGTCTGTGCAGCCTGACCCCTGCTCCCTTGAGATCCTAGAGGGTTCCCTGAGCTGGCTCCCCTGGGGCTGTTGGGAATTCCTTGTGTCTCATAGAAGACTTCCCTTTGGGTAATGGACAGAGCTGAAGGGCATAGTTCTCAGACCTCTGTTGACCACTCTCTTTAGGAAAGACTGGGGAGCCTTTCTGTTCCCTTTCAACATTTCCCCTCTAATTTCAAGCATTGGTGCTGCTACTCCTTTCTCTCTCTCTCTGAACTCTGTAGCACCTACTGTGTACCAGGTTTTGTTTTAAGCAGTTTGTGAAGGCCATCTCTCTTCATTTTAACTTAGTCTTCATAAATATTATATGAGATAATACTCTTGCTATTTCTACCCTCTCCCTTTTTCTATTACCATTGAATCATTTTAAAGTGTACAGTTCAGAGACATTAAGCACATGCACAATGTTGTGCAACCGTCATCACTATTCCAGAACTTTCCCGTCATCCCAAATGGACATCTCATACCCATGAAGCAGGCATTCCTCATTTCCCCTCCATCCAGCCTCTGACAACCACTAATCTGCTTTCTCTCTCTCTATGATTTGCTTGTTCTGGAGGTTTTGTAAAAATGAACTCCTACAGTATGTGGCATTCTGTGTTCTACTTCTTTCACTAAGCATCATGTTTTCAAGGTGCATCTATGTTGTAGTGTGTATCAGTATTTCATTTCTTTTTGTAGATGAATGATATTTGACTGTATGGATAAACCACATTTTGTTTATCCATTTATCTGTTTATGGGTATTTTTACTTGTTTCTACTTTTTAGCTATTGTGAATAGAACTGCTGTGAACGTTTATGTATAAGAATACCTGCTTTCAATTATTTGGGTATATACCTAGGAATGGAATTGCTGGCACATATGGTAAATCTATGTTTAACTTACTGACAAACTGCAAAACTTTTCCAAAGGAGCTATTCTGTTTTACATTTCTACTAGCAATGTATGAGGGTTCCAATTTCTCCAAATCCACATCAACACTTGTTATTTTCCTTTTTTAAAAAATTATAGCCATCCCAATGGGTATGAAGTGGTATTTCATTGTAGTTTTGATTTGCATTTTTCTAATGACTAATATCATTGAATATCTTTTTATGTGCTTGTCCATTTGTGTCTTCTTTGGAGAAATATCTACTTAAGTCCTTTGCCCATTTTTTTAATTGGTCGTTCGTCTTTTTTATATTGTTGAGTTGTGAGTTCTCTAGATATTCTGGATACTGTACCTTTGTCAGATATATGATTTGCAATTATTTTATCCCATTCTGTGGGTTGTCTTTTTGCTTTCTCAGTATTGTCCTTTGAAGTACAAAAATTTTTAATTGTGATAAAGTCCAGTTCATCTGTTTCCTTTTGTTTTTTGTGTTTCTGGTATATTATTTAAGACTCCACTGCCAAGTACAACATTACAAAGATTTGCCTCTGTGTTTTCTTCTAAGAGTTTTTTATAGTTTTAGCTTTTTCATTTAGGTCTTTGATCCATTTTTTAATTTTATTTTTATTTTTGTTTTTTTTGCGGTATGTGGGCCTCTCACTGTTGTGGCCTCTCCCGTTGTGGAGCACAGGCTCCGGACGCGCAGGCTCAGCAGCCATGGCTCACGGGCCCAGCCGCTCCGCGGCATGTGGGATCTTCCCAGACCGGGGCACAAACCCGTGTCCCCTGCATTGGCAGGCGGACTCTCAACCACTGTGCCACCAGGGAAGCCCCCTTTGATCCATTTTTAAAAAAAATATTTATTTATTTTGGTTGTGCCAGATCTTAGTAGTGGCAGGTGGGCTCCTTAGTTGCAGTTCCAGGGCTTGCCGGCTCCTTAGTTGTGGGATATGGGCTCCTTAGTTGCAGCAGGCAGGTTCCTTAGTTGTGGCATGCAAAGTCTTAGGACTCCTTAGTTGCAGCTCCAGGGTTCCTTAGTTGCAGCCCATGGGCTCCTTAGTTGTGGCATGCGTGTTTCTTAGTTGTGGCATGCGAACTCTCAGTCGCAGCATGCATATGGGATCTAGTTCCCTGACCAGGGATCAAACCTGGGCCCCCTGCATTGGGAGCGCGGAGTCTTACCCACTGCGCCACCAGGGAAGTCCCAGGTCTTTGATCCATTTTGAGTTAATTTTTGCATATGGTGTGAGGTAAGGACCCAGCTTCATTTTGTTTGGCCTGTGCATATCCAGTGATACCATTTATTGAAGAGACTATTGTTTCCTTTGTTGAATGGTCTTGGAACTCTTGTCAAAAATAACTTGACTGTATATGTGAGTGCTCATTTCTGAGTTCTCTATTCTGTTCCACTGATCTATATATCTATCTTTGATTTTCGCATGCTGCACCATCCATGCATTCCAGGAATAAATCCCACTTGGTCATGATGTATAATCTTGTTAATATGCTGCTGGATACAGTTTGTTAGCATTTGGTTGAGGACTTTTGCATCAGTGTTTATAAGGGATATTGGTCCATAGTTTTCTTTTCTTGTGATCTGTTTGTCTGGTTTTGGTATCAGGGTAAAGCTGGCCACACAGAATGAGTAAGAAAGTGTTTCCTCCTCTGCAATTTTTAGGAAGAGTTTGAGAAAGATTGCTGTTAATTTGTCTTTATCTATTTGGTAGAATTCACCAGTGAAGCCATCTGGTCTTGGAAACTAAGGCACAGAAAGGTTAAGTGACTTGCCTAAGGTCACACTGCTACTTAGTGACAGACCCAGGATTTGAACCCAGGCATTCTACCAATGCTTTTAACATTACATTAGCTGCTCCTTTCCTCTCTTGCTGATGTGGCCACAGTTACCAAGTGTTTCTGTTAAGATTCTTTGAAACAAGCAAAAGCAATTGACTCTGGAGAATTAGTAACTGGATGCCAGGCAACTCCCAGAACTCAGGAATCCTAAACAGCCAGGCCATGGGAAGGCAGGGGCCCAGTCAGCTCTGAGGGACTCAGTCGGGGAAAGTCCTGTAACTTTTCTCTAGAACTTTGCCATTAAGTGGCTCTTCCCCAGCACCCTACAGCCTCCATGTCCAGCTATTCAGGTGTCAGTTTCCTGGGGGCAAGACCCTGTTGGGACAAGTGTCTGTGTTCTCTTGGCTCAGTGAGGGTGGTATTTTGGTTTATTGCTGTGTTACAAGCTACTCCAAAAGTAAGTACTTAGAACAGTATATTTTCTTATTATGTTTCATGATTCTGTGGGGCAGGAGTCAGGTGGGCGTAGTGGGAATGGCTTCCCTCTGCTTTGTGATATCTGGGATATTGGCTGGATTGGTTTGAATGTTTGGGGGTGGCCAGGGGTCTCTTTCTGTTCATGTAGCCTCTTCACATGACTAACTTGGGCTTCCCCATAGCAAGGCAGCCTCAGGTGGTCAGACTTGTTACATGGTGGCTTATGGCTCCACGAGGAAGCAAGGAGACTGCCACTCGCCCTACAGGCTGACCCTGGAATCAGTAGAGCATCATTCTGGCTCTACTCCATTGGTCAAACCAGTCTGTAGCCACCCCAAATTTAAGGGGAGGGGGCCTAGACCCTACTTGTCCATGAGAAGTGGCGTGAGACCAGGTCAGAGAATTCACAGCTGTCTTTTGTCCACCACGGGGAAGGAGAGTGTCAGTGTGGCGACCAGGTCTCACCGTGAGTAGGCAGCTTCTCCGGTTAGTATGTCCTATTCTACGGCCCCGGCCCCCTGGCCTGGCCTCTGGTCTCTGGCCACTCCTCTTCCTTTATCTTCCCTCCTGGTCTAGGCTGTGTGAGGAGTGGAGAGAGGGAGGCGTGGGGAGGGTGGAGAATGGCTCTGCGAGATGCTGTGAGGGCAGATTAGTGGCCCAAGCAGTTGTCCACGCCCGAATTCCCCAGTACCTGTGAATATGTACCTTACGTGGCGGAAGGCCTCTGCAGATGTGATGGGACCCCAAAGTGGGGGGATGATGCTGGTCCGCCCGGTGTAACCACCGATCCTTAAAAGCAGAGAACTTTCTCTGGCTGAAGCAGAAAACATGTGGCAAGAGGGAGGTGAGAGAGATTCCAAGTGACAAGGACTTGACCTGCCTTTGCTGGCTTTGAGGTTGAAGGAGGTTGTGTGCATGGGGTGTAGGTGGCTCTAAAAGCTGAGGACGACCCCTGACTGACAGCAAGGAAATGGGGGCCTCAGTCCTACAGCCACACGGACCTGACTTCTGCCAACACCCTGAGCAACCTGAAAGCAGATTCTCCCCAGAGCCTCCGGGTGAGATCTTCCCCCACCCCCACTGGCACCTTGATTTTGGCCGTGAGACTCTAAGCAGAGAACCCAGCTTAGAGTCTCACGGCCGAGCTCACCCAGACTATAGAACCGTGAGCTAAAAAAAAAATGGGGGTTCTGAGCCACTAAATTTGTGGTAATTGGCTATGGGAGCAATTAAAAACAAATACAGAAGCTGAGACCTGATCAAAAGCCAGGGTGAAAGTGAATCCTCCCCAGACCGAAGTGTCTGCTGATCCTGCCTGTGCTGATGCCGTGCACCTGCCACGGCCCCGCTGCCCGCCCTCGGGGACCGCAGAGAGAGGGTGCTCCTCAAGCACCTCCTGGGGACTGGGCATGTCGGGCCCGGAGGTTCCTGCCCTGGAGAACCACTCGGGCAGGGAGGCCTCGCACAGATGGGCACCGGGAGTGAGGCCTGTGTCTCGGAGGCCGGGATTCCAGCACCCAGGTTGGGCCGGGGCCACTGTTTTCTCCAGAGGGTCCTGAGCTTTCTTTGTCTCTCATCCCCTTGAGCAGGGTCGCTTTCTACCTGCTTGGCCATCTCCCTTCCTGCCCCACAGGGAGCTTCCCTGGACAGCCCCAGCTCAGGGATGTAGGCCTGAGCGTCTCAGGTGGGCTCTGTCCACCTGACTTTGTCTCCCCACGGTGACCGATTGCCAAGGCTCGAGGAGCAAACAGTGTGTGTGGCCGGGGCCTGGCGTGCAGAGCTGATGACAGTCCTAGGCGCCCCAAGCAGTCCAGAGCATCTCTCTGACCCAGGCAAAGGCCTGTGCTGGAGGGGTCACAGGTGGCCCGCGGGGCTGTGCCGCCTCTAGGGCTCTTGGGAGGAAGAGAGGCTGTGAGCATGTCTCTAGAAAGCACGTTTCAGACTGGAAAGCTGAGGGAGACTGGCGCCTCAGGTAGGGCCCCCAGGAGCCGCCCTGAGGCGAGAGTTCAAGTGCAGGCAGTTCACTGGGGAGGTGGTCCTGGGAGGTGCTGCGGGGTGCAGGGACTGAGGCCGGGGAGCTCCCACTGTGGGTGCCCAGGGCTCAGACCGCAGGGAAACCCTGGAAGGCGATGGTGCCCCGGGCGTCAGCATGAACCCCGAGGGGCTGGTTGAGGACTACTGGGTGGGGTGATTCCTCAACACTTCCGCCTGTGGCTCCAAATCAGGCCTCGGTGCCCACGTCACAGGTCTGAGGGCTGTGCTTGGCCATCAGCATGGCAGCTGGATGGTTGTTCCAGGCTCTTTCTCAGGGGCCAGTTGTACAACAGCCCACCTCAGCCGTGATCCCTCCGGGTCATCCCGGGTTGGGGCGTGGTGGGCGGAGGGTAGCCTGGGAAGGCCCCGGGGCAGGTGGGAGGCAGCGGGAGACTGGCAGAGTTGAGCTTCCAGTGGCTTAGCTCCAGTTACACCTGCTCCTCCCAGAGCTGGGAAGAGGCTGGCGCTTCTGCTCTGAGCACAAATACCCCAAAGCAGGTGGAGCTTCACTTTGTTGTGTTGACTCTCTTGCTCAAGGATGGACTTTATCCATCACACCCTGAGGCCTGGGCTGTGTGGCTGGCTGGGCTGTGAAGGTCGGAGTGGGGAGGAAACTGACCCGAAATACCTGCCTTTGACTCCGATAGCCAAGTGCAAGGTGGTTATCACCTTCAACCAAGGACTCCGGGGAGGGCGTGTGGTGGAGCTGAAGAAGATTGTGGACGAAGCCGTAAAGCTCTGCCCAACCGTCCAGCATGTCCTCGTGGCTCACAGGACAGACAACAAGGTCCACATGGGGGATCTGGACATCCCCCTTGAGCAGGTGGGTTTATCTCCTTTTGTATAGTTTGAGGAGAAGAGGTTGTCATTGGATTAACTGAGTCTGAATCTTGTCAGATTGTGGTTCTCAGTCTGGGTCCCCCAGAGGTGCCCAGAGTTCCCCTTTGCTATTTGATGGGCTTCCATCCGGGTAGGGAAGATGGAACTCAAATTCCACAAACAGAGGGAAACATTTAACATAACAGAAATGACTGGATCCATCCTTTTATTTGGAATTAAACTGGGGCAGGCTAGAGAAGGTGAACTCTGAACCCTGTCTGCCGAGTCCTGAGGCCGAGGGGGAGAGGTGTTCTCGGGGATGCCGGGTGCAGGGGCGAGGTCACTGCCCTTGACGGGCTGTCTGGTCTTCTCCCTCACAGGAAATGGCCAAGGAGGAGCCAGTGTGCGCCCCAGAGAGCATGGGGAGTGAGGACACGCTCTTCCTGCTGTACACCTCGGGGAGCACTGGGACACCCAAGGGGCTTGTCCACACCCAGGCGGGCTACCTGCTGTACGCCGCTGTGACGCACCGGGTAGGGCGCTGCCCCAGGGGGCTCCAGGCGGGGGGCCAGAGCTCCTGCTAACGTCTTCTCCTCATGTGTTCACGAGCAGGGCCGGGAGTCCTGGCATCAGCGTGGTGGAGGGGTGGGCTTGGGCAGCTGAGTTTCTGTCCTTGTCGGAAGGGCCTGGGTCCTTGGACCTGTGTCTTCTGCTGGTCTTTAGCCCGTCACACGTGTGCCAAGCCCTCCCTAGGCCTGACGTGCTGGCTGGCACGGCTGCTTTCAGGTGCTGGGAGTCCAGTGCTCTGGCCTTCCTGTGCCCTTCTCCTATACAACTAGGTTGGTATAGATATGAGTACATTATTGTTATTTGTTAAGACGCGTTCTTCTACTTAAGATATCTTTTTCATCTGATTTTGAAAGAAAGTAAAACATTTTCATGGGGCCCTAAAAGTGCTGTGGCCTCTAGGCTCTGCTTACTGGGGCCACATTTTAAAGGAAAATTTTTAAAAAGACTTGATTTTATGAGGAGGCTTAAATTTAGCGTATGGAAATTGTATTACAGGGGACCATCCTTTAAGGATTATAAAGCAAATGATCTGGCACAGTTTTATTATAGTAAATGCATTTAAAAATCAGCACTCATTTAAACATGGGTGGGTGGGGGGATTTTGGTTAACATGCATCCCTGGTTGCCTTGGGGAATAGCTGACGCTTCCCAGGTGGGATGGGGCCTCAGGATATCGTCAGTGGACCAGACTCTCTCTCTGGCTAAAGGCAGAACTCAGCCCCAGGCAATGCCAGCAGCAGGGGAGCCGACTGGCCATGTGACCGGGAAGCCCAGGCGCATCTAGGCAGGGCTTGGACGCTGAGAGCACCTACAGTCTGGTTGGGGACCAGGGCCCCGCCCACTCAGTCACTATGGTGGGGGTGGGAGTGGGATATGCTGATCGGTCGTATCAGCATATATCCCAGGCCTGGTCATCCGGAGGTGGACCTTACGGATGAGCATGGACGACGAGCGGGTCCTGGGAGGGCAAAGATGAGGCCTGGGAGTGGCAGCCACTTGCAGGCAGCACTGAAGATGCGGAAGTGAGGCAGAAAGATAGACGTGTCACAGAACCAGGCCGGGAAGACGAGGTATTATGCTTGACACAGTCCATGCTAAAGCCGCTGTCTTCTGGCCGCTGGGTGACCGTGAGCATCACAGAGCTGTTCTCGTCTGAAAGCCCCTTGCTCAGCTCTGGGTGGGCATGTTGCAAAGAATGACACGTTGTGTAGGTCAGAACACTTTGGAAAATGTAGCTACTGAGACCGAACACCAAGAAGGTCACAGAATGGGTCAACGTGTTTCCATCAATTTATAACAGAATTAGCGTTAGGGGAGCTGTAAATGTGGTGAAAGAGTCTTCATTTTTTGTTTTCAAGCGTTACCAGGACACTGCCTACATGAGCAAAAGCAGTGGGGATGTAAGGACGGGACCATCTTTTGAATTTCTCTTCAATACAGTGAGGGCATTTTAAAGCATTAGGAATAGAAACTTTCAGCCTTCTGTACATAAGCGTGTGTCTATGAGTGTACGTGTGTGTGTGTGTGTGTGTGTGTGTGTGTGTGTCCATCCGCGTACCCGCTGAAGGTATTAGGGCTGTTGGTTTCTTCAGGGAAAAGGACAGTTGACTCTGCAGGGACGGTGGGGACGTGGGCAGGTTTCAGGGTGAGCAGTGGGGTCAGGGTGCCCTTTGGAGAGTGGCTGGTCCCGGGCACCTGTTCTCCTTCCAAGAACAGCAGGTAGAGAGGTCGCCAGCCCCTTGAAAGATGTGGCACTGTGGGTCCTCATATTAAAAATCCTCTCAGTTCCGGAATGCTGTGGGCCTTGGGGTGTGGGAGTCCTGCTTCACCAGTGCAGTGGGAGTGGTTTCCTTGAAAGACCCCTCTGCCTTGGGTCACGGCTCCACAGGACCCTGGCAGACTCGAGACCACTGTGCTGTCTGGAAACTCCTGGGGGACCTCAGTGTGTGTCTGTGGCAGCAAGAGACTGGGCCACTCGCCCAAAGGTTAAGAAAACATCTTTATTGCAAAATAGGACACAGATATAGAAAACCACCGAAATCAAATGTGTGGCTTAATGAATTATTGTTGGACAAACTCACTTCATTCAAAAACTGGAACATCGCCAGCCTCACCCAGAAGCCCCTTCATGGCCCATAGTGTCCCTGCCCTTTCTAGTTTTGTCACCCAAATGTGCATCCCTAGGTACTGTAGCTTACTCTTGCCCACTGACTGTTTTGGGTAAGCCTTTTAAGCCAAGTTTAACCAATGGGTTTTCCTCCATCCCTTCATTTCCTTGAATGTTGTCGGTTATAGCTCCCGGCTGTGTGCCTCTCTGTCCTCAGCATCTCCTGCAAAAGGGCAAGTGGACCCGCAGACAGGGTCAGGTTCAGGTTTGACTTTTTGGCAAGAATAAGGAGATGCCCGTGTCTCTCAGACTCTTCGAAGCTGATGATGCTTGGTGCGTTTCTTGGCCTTTTTGGCTTTTGTTGTTTGCAGTTTTAAAAGGATTAAAAAAACAATGGTGTAAAAAAACAAAAAAAACTATGGTGTAACTTAATGCAGAAAGGTGCCCTTATTTTAGACATAGGACTGGATGGAGTTTTACCTGTGGGTACACGTGTGGCCAGCTCCTTCAGGCCCTGACATCCGCCCGCTCCCCCAAAACCCCCATCCCCGCCCACCTCAGGACTAGTACTAGGCGACCTCCAGCGTATGCATGGGCTTTGTGCTGGGGCTCCAAGAGTGTCCCCTCTAAAGTCCAGCTTCTTTTGCTGTCATCTGCGGGCCTGGCGCTGCTGTCACCAGTGATTCCCCTCTCATCACCGCTGTGGCTGCTCTGCCCTCACTCCTGCTCTCGGGGGCCATGGGAGCAGCTGTGCCTCGGTGACAGAACACGCCCTGTGATGTGTGGGAACGGGTGACAGGCTCCTGACAGCCCCTCCTCCTGTTTCTGCAGTTTGTGTTTGACTACCGGCCAGGTGACGTCTTTGGCTGCGTGGCTGACATCGGCTGGATTACGGGACACAGCTATGTGGTGTACGGGCCTCTGTGCAATGGAGCGACCAGCGTCCTTTTTGAGAGCACCCCGGTTTACCCCGACGCTGGTGCGGACTGCAGCAGGGGCAGGAGGAAGGAGGAGAGGTTGGGGGTGCGGGCTGCGGGGTGGAGGCTTTGCTCGGGTCGGGCTCGTGGGTGTTTGTGACAAAGCTGCCGGGCGGCAGGGGCCGGGCCAGGTCTGCAGTGGGATCACACACGCAATGGGAGGGGCTCCAGTCGCTGGAGCCTTCGGGAGACCACCCATGCTAGTGTCCCCCTAAACTCTGCGGCCACCTGCCCGGATCCTGCCCTTCCTCGAGGCCGAGGCCAGTGGCCAGCCTCCCCGGGCGCCCTGCTGCCCGTGCCTTCAGGCCACTCGGGCCGAGCTTGTGGTGTGTGGCCTGGAGCTGCCACCATGGAGAGGGATCCCTTTGAGGACCCACGTCTTGCTCCCCTGGCATCTTCCTCCCTCGTTGCACAGCGTCTTCAAGTGTTTGTTCAAATGTGACTGAAGGTTGGCGGCTCTGCGAGGCTCTTGCCCAGGCTCTTGCCCAGGCAGTCCACAGCGCTGACGGTTTGGTGCCTGGAACTTTGGTCCCCCGCTTCCCCCGCTTTGGTCCCCCTCTCCAGCCTCCCGCAGGGGCCAGATGTGCTCCTGGAGGGCGTGCAGGGGGCCCGGCTAGGGATGAGAGCCGAGTCTCAGGTGGCCTCAACCTCCCTGTGTGCAGAGTGGTGGCGGCGAGCTGGGGGGTTGACGGGGCGCGTGCGTCCTGGGCGTCGCTGCTGCTCCGGGGGAAGCACGGGTCGCCACTAGAGACCATTTAAATGTGCCTGAATGCGGTTCTGCATTGGTGCTACTTCATGGTAATATCCCTTTGACCCGATTCCTCGCTGTGTCCCGTGGGTCAGGACATGGGCTGTCAGCGTGTGGGTCGGCATCCAGGGCCAGGCAGAGGCTGCAGCCTCTGACGCGGGGAGTGCAGGAGGCGGCCCCATGGGGAGCCCCTCCGGTCCCAGAGGTGGATGCAGAGTGCGTTTCGTGGACACCGTGGGTGTCCGCACACGTCCGGCGCCTGGTAACGTGGGCCGCCTCTAAGTAAGGCTCATGGAGGTGACGTGACCCGGGGCCTCTTGTAGGTCGGTACTGGGAGATGGTGCAGAGGTTGAAGATCAATCAGTTCTATGGAGCCCCGACGGCCTTCCGGCTGCTGCTGAAATTCGAGGATTCCTGGGTGAAGAAGTATGACCGCTCCTCCCTGCGGACCCTGGGCTCAGGTGAGCGGCTGCAGGATCCTCCCTGCGGGCCCCGGGCTCAGGTGAGCGGCTGCAGGCGGCATGTGTGTGCCAGAGCCAGAGCAGGTCCCTGGATGGCTTCATCACAAAGGCTGTGTCTGCGCTGAGTTCATATGATGCGGCTGCAGCCAGTAGAAAGCAGATGTCCCACGTGGAAGCCCCTTCTGGGAGCCCACAGCCGTTAAGGGTCTGGGGCTCAGCATTGTGATGTTGTCTGTGCTCCGTCTTCATTATGAAAACTCACCACCGTTGGAAGGTCAGGCCCGAGCCCTCTCCCTAGTGGCTGCCCAGGATCTCACCCCCTGCTGTTTCCAGCGCTGTCATCACTGCCATTCTGCCCTTGGGTGCGTGTTTCCAGGCAGGGAGGGAGTTGTGAGATCAAAGGTTATCTCCACTCGTCATCAGGATAGATGTCGCCAAGTCATGTGAGAACGTTTTGGAAAGGTGACCTGGGTTACCCTGAGTTGAGGTGGTCCTGGGAGGTGGAAGGCGCCAGGCCTGTTCTCCTGCAGGGGATTCGGTTACTAAGGAAGCAGGACGCAGGTGACAAGGCAGGTGCTCAGAGTGCTCTGCTGTGCGTCCCCTAGGCCAGGGGCGGGCTCCTATGGGCCTCACTCCCTAAGGGCTGTGACCAGAGCCACTCTCTGGTTGGACCAGGCAGCAACGAGCGTGCAGGGACCCCTACTCCCCCCAGGGAGTCCTCACCAGCTGGCTGGCCTCTGTGTAGCTTGGGGGCACCCCTGCTGCATAACCGGCTCCAGCAGCAGAGCCCTGCGGGGGTTTCCTGAGACCAGGGTATTGTCGAGGAAAATAATCAGTAACCAGTCTATAATAAGAATAGAAGAGAATTTTATTCAAACCAAGCTGAGGGCTACAAGCTCTAAGGGAAGTGCTCCAGAGAAGCATGGTTTTCAGCAGTTTTATGTCTTATCAGGACAAAGAACGTCAAACCAGTCAGGGATACGTTCCTTCAAGGCTTCAAAAAAGCAGATCAGCACGTGCAGAGAGTCAGTATAGCCTTGGCTCTGGGAAGGGAGTCTTATCATCAAAGGAGTCCCAGCATTGGCGTCCCAGGGAGGCATTTATCTCTATTTTCAGACATTCTTTACTTCTGGACAGCCTGCCCTTTTCTTTAATGATTAACGCAGATGTGCAGTGTATGTCTGACGGGCCACACAGGCTGTTCCAGTTAGCATAAGGTCTGAGTTAAAGGGTGTGTGAGCCAGAATGACTTTCCCGCACCTCCATGTGTGGACGTGTTTCTTCCATCAGGATCAGTGAGCCGTGCTGGCAGGTGGGTGAACAGCACGGCGGCTCCTGCACCTGGGCCAATTCATGCCTTGGCCGGTGGTGGTCCCTCACGAACATGCCACGATTCACTTCGCCATTTTCCTCTCCATGGACAGTTTTTAGCTCTTGGCCATGGGAACATCCCCGTCCGTGTCTGCTTCTGGGGGTGGGTGCCTGGAGCGACCTTCTCCAGTCACAGGACGAGTGTGTCTGGCTTTAGTGGGTTCCATCACCAGCAGGCATCCAAAGCAGTTGCCACGGGCGTGTGCACTTCTAAACGGGAAGAGAAACACTCGAATCGCCCTGCAAACCGCACTCCAGCAGTGTGTGTGGTGCTGTTTCCTCCACACTCTTGCCAACTTCTTGGCTTTTGACCCTCTAATGGTGAAAATATTTCATTGTCATTTGTGTTCTTCCATAGCCATAAACCTGATGATCTCACTGCTTTTTCAAGTCTCCTTTTGTGTCTTTTGGGAAAATTATAGAGCTGTTTTCGTCGTGAAATCAGCTCCTTTTGGTTTCAGCCTTTTGGAGGTCTCTTAACACCTTCTCTCTCTCGTGTGGTGGCAGTGGGAGAGCCGATCAACCACGAGGCCTGGGAGTGGCTGCACAGAGTGGTGGGGGACAGCCGGTGCACGCTGGTGGACACCTGGTGGCAGACAGGTGAGCACGTCCCCAGGGGAGGGGCAGGGAGCACGGAGCGTCAGCTCAGCGGGCGCCTGGCGTGTGGGGAGAGGAAGCTTGGGGCAGCAGCTGCCGCTCTGCAGCTGTGAGACATGGGTGCGAAGGCTTCCCTGAGCCTTGGTTTCCTCGTCTGAAAGATGGGGCCCGGGAGGGGGCAGAGGGGCGACATAGGGCCCTGCGAAGGTTCCCTTCCTTGGCGGCCCACCTCCTGAACCCGGTACAGCCCAGTGATGGGTCCTGCCGTTTAAGCGACCTTGAGTCTAGATTTGGATCTAGAGGGAAAGGAGTTTTTTCTGCACCACTGTGTTTTGATTTGCCCCCCTCCTCTGGGGTGTCTGACTTATCAGGATTTTGGCGGCAAGAGACCACCACTGACGTAATAAACATGACTGAGGTCTCGTCCTTCAAGAAGCCAGAAAGTGAGACGTTCCCAGTGGCGTGGGCCTCATGGTTCAGGAAGGCCCCAGGTGTTCCCTACAGCAGAGTCTTGGGGGGACCCTTCCCATGCAGGCTGATGGAGGCCGGAGCCAGAGAAATGCCTGGGGGCAGGACCCGTGGGCGTTCTTTCCCTTTGCCCTCCTTTCCGACATCCCCACGTCCCCACAACACGGGATGGGGGCCGTGGCTCCTGGGGCTGAACCTGGCCCCCGGCCCGCTCTCATTTCCACAGTGGAGGGGACCGGCATCCAAGCCTGGTTTCTCCTCAGAGGTCCTTTTGTCACTGGGGGCTGTTTTCTTGCCCCGGATGGGCAGGTCTACCCCCTCCCACCCTGGAGAGCAGCTGTGTGTGTGGACCCTGTGTCCATACGGTCTGGATACACGTGTCAGTAGCCCCAGGCCCACTGGTGTTTCTTTCTGTCCTCCCCGCAGAAACGGGGGGCATCTGCATCTCGCCGCGGCCCTCGGAGGAGGGGGCAGAAATCCTGCCCTGCATGGCGATGAGGCCCTTGTTTGGCATCGTCCCTGTTCTCATGGATGAGAAGGTGAGTCTCCCTGCCCACGTGCCCCGCCACCCCCTGGCCTCGTCTGCCCTCCCCCGTCGCGCGGCACCCACCGCAGGGTCTCCTCTCAGAGGAGAAAGCTCCGGGCAGCTCCCTCTGGGGCACTTGTCCTGTTCCTGTCTCAGGCCTGGCAGTTCGGAGAACGCGAGATGGTCACTTCTTCTGTCTCCCCATCTCCCGGGTCTGCAGGGAAATGTCCTGAAGGGTGGAGATGTGTCCGGGGCTCTGTGCCTGTCCCAGGCCTGGCCAGGCATGGCCCGGACCATCTTCGGAGATCACCAGCGATTCATGGACGCCTACTTCAAGGCCTACCCGGGTGAGCCTTTCCTCCCGCCGCTGGACTCGGTCTCAGAACCGTTTCCGAGGGGCCGGGGGTTGCGTGAACGCTCCCTCCTTTCCTTACCTCTGAGCCAGGAGCGGTCCAGCTCGGGGTTCTCCCAGGGGCTCAGGCCATGGGCTCCCAGGAGAAGAGTAGGACGCCACCTTGGCGACAATCGTGGTGGCTCCAGGCCTCCCCCCGGTCTCCATGTCGTTGTCTTCCCGGCTTGTGTCGTGTCGTTTGGTGGGAGTTCACGTACACGTGTGCCCCTGGGAACCGATGCTCTGCAGTCGCAAGCACGTCAGCGACACTTTTGGGGAAGCTCGAGTGGGCTCCTCGTATCTTCTGCTTCCAGACGTTCGCAGCCTCCTGCTGTCTGGCAGCCCCTCTGCCCTTTACTGGCACCAGCTTAGCAGCACCGGAGAGGTGTCTCCATGGGGGGTGGTGCGTCGGCAGGGGGGCTTCGGCGCTTCCTCCTGTCCAGGGGGTGTCCCTCACGGAAGGGTGGGAGCCCCGCTGGGTCCCAGTTCGGAGCTGGTGCTGAATCCCCCACTGTGGTGCAGGCTACTACTTCACAGGAGACGGGGCTTACCGAACTGAGGACGGCTACTACCAGATCACGGGGCGGATGGACGATGTCATCAACATCAGCGGCCACCGGCTGGGGACGGCGGAGATTGAGGACGCCATGGTGAGCCCAGCCGGCCTCTGTGCCCTGCACTGCCACCGGCTGCCGCTGCCTGGGGTCTGGGGTGGTCGTCACTGGCTGAGTTGCTGCCTCACCTCTGCGTTCTCTGTCACGCCCAGGCTGACCACCCTGCAGTGCCCGAGACCGCCGTCATCGGCTACCCGCACGACATCAAGGGAGAAGGTGCGTGTCCCCCGAGGACCCTCCTGGCCCTGGGGCCAGGGCTCCTGTATGAGAAGCAGACTCGGTGGGCAGGGGCCAGGGCTTTCTTGTGGGTCAGGCTGCTGGTTCACGTCTCTCAAGTGGAGATTTTGGGTGAGGAGGCTGAACAGGCACAAGTGTTAGAAAAAAGTCAGGACTCTGAAATGTCCTGGTTCTGCCGTCCTTTAAGGACACTCACCCACAAGCAGTTGTGACCTGTTTGGCCCAGCTGAGCTTGGGGAGCTTCCTCCCCGTCCACAGCGCCCTGGTGGCCCTGTCAGGGACAGCGTGTGCAAATACCCTGTGCTGCTCACACGTCCCTCACATGTGCTCCGTCAAAGCGCCCCGTGCCTTGCAGCGGCTCCTTGACTGGCCTGAGACTCTTTGGAGGAGTCTGACCTGTGGTTCCCTCTGCACAGCGATGGGCCAGGGGAGCACAGAGCCAGTGATTGGACCGGTCCTTATTGGGGACACACTTTGTTCCAAAGTCCGTCAGTTCCTAAGCAGTGGGTCTGGGAAGGGGCCGGGTCACCTGAATGTTGTAATGCCAGGCATGTAGCAGTCACACTGGCCTGGCCTGGCCGGGCGTGACCCAGACACTCCCTGACCTTATGCTGCACTGCTGGGCACACTGACGTCTACTGCCTGGCTGAGTGGCCGGGGCACTCTCCCTCCTGCTGTCAGGATGCACCATGACCCAGTGTCACCTGCCTCCCAGCCACGTCTGTGTGCTCTTCTTCTGTTACATACTGTCCCTAAGCCAACCTGTTGGAAAACTGAACACTTATTTAAGTGTTTTAAACAAGCGTTTTCAGTTGCCACAGAAGGATGTGCCCGTGAGGATGTCGCCCATGATAACAGGGGCGGGGATGTGGGGGGCTGTTGGGGGTCGAGGGGATGAGACAAGACGGGCCCTCGAGTGTGCATCTCAGGGGCCTCGGCCCACATCACGCTCCCACCAGCAGCCCTTCCCTGCATCCTAAGCGAATCTGGCGTTGCCTGCCAGGCTTTGGGGGAGAATTTGTGTATTGGGTGTGATGAGGATGTGCGTTTTCCTGATTTCTAACAAATCTGAGCATTTGTCCATTTGTAAAACATGAACAACAGCAAAAGCTGTGGGTGTGTATTTGTCCCCACTCTCTCTGCGCTCGATCTGACGGAGGGGAGCCCCCAGGTCTTGTGTGATTAGGACGCAGACCTGGAGAGCAACCTAAGTCCCTGCCCCGGGGGCTCATGTGCTGGAAGGGCTGGGGGAGAGGGGAGAGGCAGACAGACAGGACCAGTGGGGGTTAGGTGGTGCGCACGGAGTGTAGATCAGGATGGGGTGGGCTCGGTGCAGGGACGGACAGGCCAGTGGGCAAGAAGGAGACTGTGGAGAGAGCTTTGGCTTGGAGGCAGGACAGTGCGGGTCAGGGGGAAAGGACAGACCGTCCTAAGTGGCGCTGGGATAGCGATTGCTCACGTGGAGAGAAATGGAGTTGGAGTTGGGTCCGTGTGCGAGATCATCCCCGGTGGGTTAAGGAGAAACGTGCTGGACACCCGTGGGAGCCATTCTGATCCTCACTGGAGTATTGAAAACAAAACCTGGTGTTTGTGCTAAAATACTGGTTGACCAGCGCAGCCCAACAGAACTTCCTGCCTCGACAGAGCCATTCTTTGTCTGTACTGTCCACACGGTGGGCCCTGGCTATGCGTGGCTCACGTGACTGGGGAGCTGCATTTTACATTTAACTTACCTTTAAATAGCCACGTGGCTGGTGCCCACAGGCTGGACACGTGCCCAGAGACTAGTGCCTGGGTGGTGTTTCCACACCTGTCACACGGGGTGGAGAGTGAATCTTCTACAGCCCACGTCACGGGTGTGCAGACAGACGTGAGTCACGGCTCCAGGGTCTCTCCAAACATGCCCGCCACCTGGGGCGCTCAGAGGAGCCAATGGAGTCACTTCCACCTTGAATGAAAATGGAAATGCACCTTTGGGGTTGCAGCTAAAGAGACCAGCTGCCACAGGGTCACCGGCGTATGATTTAAAGCCCCTTTGGATTTATGGCGATTTGTGTGAAACATGCTGCCCCGGGAGGTGGGTCGTTGTCTGATGCGCCTGAACCTCTGGTCTCCTTCCAGCTGCGTTTGCCTTCATCGTGTTGAAAGATGACGCGGGTGACGCAGACGTGGTGGTGAAGGAGCTCCGGTCAGTGGTGGCCTCCAAGATTGCCAAGTATGCGGTGCCCGACCAGGTCCTGGTGAGTGGACGCGCCTCAGGGGCCACAGCACTGCTCCTCCTCGCTTCCCACCATTGACGGGGGACGGTGGCAGGAGGTGGGCAAGGGCGGTGGGCTGCTGCGTCCTCGGACGGAGGGAGACACAGCCACCTGTGCAGAGGCCGGGCTGGGCCGTGGAGCATGGTGGATTGTAAACAGAGGCCTGGAGTGGGACCAGAGGTCCCCGGGACGGTGAGGAGACGCCACCAGACCCTGTCTGGGAGCCTATGTTGGGGTCAGTTTCAAGGAGGAACTGGGCCACCTTCTAAGCCCTGCTGGCTTTTCACTCCTTCCTTGGCTGGAAGCTGGGCCTCGGTGGCAGGAGGGCCCAGCTTCACTCAGTGCCATACAAAGTCAGACTGTCGGTCCGGTGACCAGAGCTTCACCTGAACTCCCCGTAAGTTAACTGGACTCTTTCAAAAGACAGGCCACTGTTACAGGTCCCAAACGCATCCCTTAACATATCGCCTTGACGTTGGATGCCTGTAGTTGGAAAATGTCAAAGGCTAAGTTTCAAACACTAAGCAAGACATTTTCCTCTTGAGCACGCCTTGCTTCTTATGTTAGAAAAAGCTAATTACGGCCCCGGCTGGGGGAGGAGACAAGGCGCCCCGAGAATGCCTGGTTCTGCTGCCACCTGGGAACCCCCCAGTGTAGCCGGCAGGAGAAATGCATGTCGGCAGTGAGGTCCACCTGGGTAGGGGAGAGCCTCCTGGTGGAGGCTCAGCTAAACCCCTGACCACAGCTGATTTCAGCTTTAGGTCCAGATGGAGGAGGATAAAACCAGAGGCCACGGCCCCGCTCTTCTCTGGGGTGGGCTGTACATCACCCATTCCTGTTGGGTGCCCAGGGAGGGGCGTCCTCCCTTGAGCAGTACCCTCCTCATCTCAACGCCATCGGACATGGGCTGGGAGTCTGGGCACCACCCGAAGTCTAATGCTGCGCCTTCCCTGCCAGGTAGTGAAACGTCTTCCAAAAACTCGGTCTGGAAAAGTCATGCGGAGGCTCCTGAGGAAGATCGTCACAGGCGGAGCTCAGGACCTGGGGGACATCACCACAATGGAGGACCCCACTGTCATCACGGAGATACTGAGCGCCTACCAGGAGTACAAAGACAAGTGGGGGGCCGCCCAGTGACGATGGCTCTGCCGAGACCCCGAGCCAGGCCCCGAACTTACGCTCCCAGAACACAGCTCCCGAGTCGGCTTGTTCCTAGACGCCCCAGCGGAACCCACGCTACCCTCCACGCGAAGCCCCAAGTCCCTGCCTTCCCTCTACGTGGGGACCCATGACAGGTCCTCACACAGGGTGAGCTTTCTCCCACTTGCCCTGAGTTTGGTTTCCCGGTGAAAAGTCCGTCACCTCCATTCCCGTGTCTTCCCGACAGCACAGGAAGGTGGAGCCCCTGTGCCTGCTCAGGTGACTGGCAACTACAAGCAGTCATGTTTTCTCCAGGTGTTTCTAGAAACGCAAGGTGGAAATTTTATTTTTATACTTTTATATTTTAGAAGAAAAATGGTGCAAACACATACGTGCAATGTGTGGTTTACTTGTACACACTCTTCTTAACACTTATGAAAAGCTCCTTCTTTGCTTCCGCTCTTGGGGAAATGTGGAGGGTTGGAGGGTGCACTTTTGGGTACCATTTGGCCTACTTGAAATCCGAATTGGAAATGTTTGTGCCTCTGTCTGAACACAGCCATCTTGAAATCTCTCAAGCCCACAGCATCTGTTTTTGGTGTATGTTTCCACTTCTCTTGGTTTGTGTGTGATGAAACCTAACTGCTAAAAGCACCTGTGGGGATGGGCTCCCTTTTCAGCTCTGAAGGGCTCCGGTCACATGTGGTTTCTGCAGGCTTGCGGTCTGGAAACATTCCCCTCCCCCCGGCCTTGGACACTCAGCAGCCAGTTGGTGCGCTCCATGCCTAGGGCTGTTCAGGGAAGCCAGGGACTCAGTAATGCAGCCAGAACTGGGTCCCTGAAAACTGCCCTACCTCCCTACTCTGAGCCATCTCTCTCCCTTTTCCAATGTGCCTTCGGTTCTCTGGACTTAGCAAGACAACGTTGACCATTAGGTTGCAAAGTGCCTATTGATAGCCAAGCACGAGAGGGACCACTTGTGGAGTGCTGGGCGGGTGGCCTGCTAAGCTGGGTCCTGGAGGACAGGGAGGGCTGCCTCAACCTGCACCCCACAGAGGGCGGTACCCTGCAGCTGTGCAGGTGTTCACGGGGACCTGGAGTGCTCAACACCCGCCATACGTGGCTGTGCTGGCCTCTCGGTGACAAGGTGAGGACGGGTGGTCTCGGCTGTAGCACAGATTGGCAGCTCTCACCACCTGTACCGGCAGCAGTTTGCTGGACTTGGCAGATTATGGTTAGGGCGCTACTTATGAAATGACAGCTATAAACTAGGACAGTGACCAGTGCTTCAAAATGATCTGCAGGGCTGTTCAAATAAAGCTTTATTTTGTTCATTCTCTTCTTTTTTGTGGTGATGTTTTTTGATCAAATAACACTATTCTTTGTTGTTGAATATAATCCTTGGCACAAAACTGGAAGAGACCTATTCACTCAAAAGAGAACACTTAAAAAATTCACTCTTACGGGGAGGAAATACACAACAAGCGCTCACCTATCTTGAACTGTTATTGGGTAAACTTAACCTGTCTCTAGACCACTGTGCTGGCCAATCACTAATCACAGGTGGCTAGTTAGATATAAGTAAAAAAAACAATAAAATAAAATACTTAGTCCCTTGGTGGCAGTGGCCATAGTTAAATACTCAGGTGCCACATGGCCAGGAGCTACTACGCTGGACGACACGAGACCCCCCTCGTCACGTGGAGCCCTGACCGTGGGTGCTGGCCTAGAGCACAGAGAACGAGGATGCAAAACCACACCCAGGAAGTGCCGCCCATGCAGACCCACAGGTGAGCAGCTCAACCTGCCTGCGACCCACCCCCTGCCCAGGGGTGGGCAGGGTTTCTGTGTCCTTCAGTGGATGAGATGCAGGCTTTAGAGAAAAACGCACTGAACTGGTGCCCTGAGAGGTGGGACAAGAGATGTTCCTCCAGAGCAGGAGCTGGGCTGTCCCAGGGAGAGTGTCCATGCCGAGCCCCAGGTGTGGGGAGGGAGGCTGTGGAGGATGATGAATTTACAAAGGCGGCTCACCGGGGAACAACCCAGATCTGCACCTCTGGATGTCTGGGAAGTCACAGCAGGACTTTCCTCTTATCAGAATAGTCTGGCCCGGGGCAGGGCAGCAGGAGAGGGTTATAGCAGCTTTTAACAAGTCCAGTTGTGCAGCGCCCCCCCCCCCCGCCCCCGCCGCCTTCTGGTGAAGCCACCCTGGTTTCGTCTCCTGGCTGCTGGGGGTTTGTGAAGGTCATTCCCAGCATCACAGTCGCTGGCCATGTGATGCATCAGGCCACTGAGAGAGGACAGGACACGGAGGTGAGCCTCGAGCAGGGCCTGCCTGGGGCCCAGCCGGGGGATGCGCAGGGACGTTTGAGCTGCCCCTGCCCATCCCGGCCCCAGGCTTCACTTCCTGCTTCGGATCTTCTGTCAAGGCTTAAATGTCCTGACAAAGACCCAACTCGGAGTGGCCAAGATGCAGAATGCAGAGCAGAGACGGATGTCGGATGGTGTGGAAGCAGCGAAGGGACCAGGCAGAACTCAGAGACCGTCGTGATGTGACGGCACATTTATCTAAGGGTAAATCTCTAGGTGATTCAGGCAAATGCCGGTCCCGGCTCACCCACAGCTGCTGAACTTGTAGTGCAGGAAAGGTAGTGTGAATTCTCACCCCACTGCCTCGGCCTGACTCCAGTGAAATTAACTCGAGTCCTCGCAGACTGACCTGCCCCCACCTCCAGCCCTCACAATACCCGATGTCGGAACAGAAATGCTTCTGCTGCTGAGCACAGTGGGCAAGGAGGCCCTGCCAGGTGCCCCACTCCTCAGCCCACTTCATCCCCATGGCGCCTCCTGAGCAGACACTTGTCCCCACTTGGTAGAGGAGGCGGGAAGGTGGCGGAGCTGGGTTTGGATGGAGCTGACTCCATCTTTGACCCCCATGCTCAGATCCCCTCCTGGAAGAGCTTAGGGGAACATCTACATTTTATTTTATAATTTTTAAGGCATCTTACTGTTGGCCTCTGTATTGATATCTGGGCCGGGGACAGCAGCAGCACCCAGGTGCAGGCCCAGAGAAAGCCTTCCCAGAGGCAGTGACTCTGGCGGGGTAGGAGGCAAGGTGGTGACCTCCAATCTGAGTTAGAGGCTTTTCCTTCATCATTGGGAATTTCTGCTGTGTAACACGGTGAAACCAAGCAAACAGATCCTTTCTGGTCTGTGAAAACCATTTGTCTTTGGTTCCACAGTATTATTTTTCAATGACTTGTTTTTATTTATCCTGCCTGGGCTCCATAGGGCTTCTTGGGTCTGTGGCTTGATGTCCACCTGAATCAATTTTGGAAATATCTCCATCATTCATTATATCTTTAAATATAGTTTTTGTCATTCTCGCTTCTTTTCTGAGGACGCAGACATCCCATATGTTGGAACTTCTCATGTTCTAGTCTCTCTTCCTGCCTTGGTCTCGACTGCCCTGAAAGCAGAGCCTGAGATAAAGGCTTGTATGCAGCCTTCCCTGTTCTTACTTAGGAATGTGATTCCAGGAACAAGTTTGAGGGATGGGTGTGAAACAGGAAAGGAGGGTAACTAACACCATGGCAACCGCTGCTGACCTGGCAGGACTCACAAGGAATCCTATACATGTGTCTCGGAACTGGCTGGCCTCTCAACTTCCCCCTCTGGACCTGCGAATGCACTCGGGGGAAAAAGTGGCTCCCGACCCTGGGCTCATCTTCCTGGGCCTCTCTCTGTCCTTTCTGTTACCTGATCACCATGCTGGGCTTGCCAGTGTCTTCACGCAGATGTTTCAAATATTTCGTTCACCATTGTCCTCACTGCCAGCGTGAGTCTCATTTATCTAATCTGCCATCACACGAACAGAAAGTCATGCATAATGTTCCTTAAATGTGAAAGGTTCTGAATTCCAACATCCACTTCACCCAAACATTTCCCATAAGTTACTGAGGCCCTTTACATATTACTTTGTACTTGTTTGTTCCCTCCCAATATAATGCAGGTATCTCCCCATCTTATTCCTTGTATTGATTGCATATGGCAAACCACTGAATTTGAGCATTTATTTAACCATTATTAATGGACACCTGAGGTGATTCCAATTTGTCTACATTAGAAACAAGACTGAAATGGACATCCATGCCCATCTTTGCACCATGGGATCAAAAGGAATGCTTGACCCCTGCAATGGCCTGAATGTTGCCCCCCTCCCCTCCTATTCACATGTTGAAATCCTATCCTTCAAGGTGATGGTGTCAGGATGTGGTGTCTTTGGGAGGCTGGGGTCTGGGAATCTGGGCTTTCAACAATTCCCAGGTGTTTTGCACAGTTGGCAAGGCCCTGGTCCAGTTTTGGGGATCACTGATCAAGCCCAACACTAAATATATTTCCATTTCAATTTAAGAAAGTGATCCGGACAAAGACAGCTTTCAAACTAGGCAACAGCTTGCTTTCAGACATTTTTGGGGATGAAATATAACAAACATATATAGAAAGGTATTCAAAACATAAATGTACAGCTTAACAAATTGACATAAACAAACACCCAGGTAACTCCCATCAAGGTCATGATAGGAAACTGCCTGCGTGTGGGAAGCCACCCAGCCCATTCCTCATCATAATCTGTGTTCCCACTGACAAGTCACAGCCCCTCCGGTCCCAAGCCCTCAGGGTCATGCCTGAGTCCCCCCAGCCCCTCATGGCGCAGAGCTGCCTCTCTCATGTTTCCTGCAGACAGTCTCTGAGGCTTCCAAAGCAAAGTGGTGGTGGGGTGATTCTCTTGGTCTCCAATCTTAGGGACACTGGACTGAGACCCCTGTCCCCCCCAAACTGGAATGCTGTATATGTGTCTCTATTTCTTATTTCTTCTCTAAGCAGTGATGCTCGACTTCGGCTTTTAAAAGTGTCTGGGGAGGGATTTCCCTGGTAGTAAAGAATCCGCCTTCTAATGCAGGGGAAGAAGGTTCAATGCCTGGTCAGGGAACTAAGATCCCACATGCCGCGGGGCAACTAAGCCCGCGCGCCTCAACTAGAGAGCCCATGCGCCTCAACTAGCAAGCCTGCATGCTCTGGAGTCCGTGCACCACAACTAGAGAAGCCCGCGTGCCTCAGTGAAAGATCTCACATGCCGCAATGAAGATCCTGAGCGCTGCAACTAAGACCAAACGCAGCCAAAAAAAAAAAAAGAAAAAAAGAAAAAGTGTCTGGGGACCCTTTAAAACTACCTATGCCCAAGCCACACCCCAGACCGATTACATTGGAATTTCTGGGATGGGACTGAGGCATCAGGATATTTCAAAGCTTCCTGGATGATTCTAATGTGCAGCTAAAGTTGAGAACCCCTGTCTTAAAGAGTGATAGCATCCTGGGGCAACACGAATCACAGTGACCAGCTGGGGCACTTGCCACTGCTGCCTGGCAAACGTGTTTATTTTCACCCTCACGTCATGCCTTTCAGTCCAGGTGCCGACACTGTGAAGGCCTCAAGACTGATTATGGCGTCTAACCCCTGGGACGGTCCTCCTGGCACAGGTGACTTAAAAACAAGTGACTGGGAAGCAGCACCGCTGGCACAGGCTCAGGGTGAGGGGAATGGGTTCTGGTTGGTCTAACCCATGGGACACTTGGTAAGGTCTGGAGACATTACTGATTATCATGACTGGGTGGAATGCTGCTGGCATCTAGTGGGTGGAGGCCAGGGATGCTGCTAAACATCCTACCGTGCACAGGACAGCTCCCCGCTCTCCCTTCCCTCCAAGGAATTATCTGGCCCAAACTGTCAACACCACTGAGGTTGAGGGACCTGATCTAACCAATCAGAGTGGTCCCACCCCCCTGCCAGGAACGGGGTGTTAGCTATGCTGGAGGGTGGGTGGGGGGACTGAGAAGGAAAGAAACCACAGCTAGCAAAGTGGGCCTGACCATGACACCCAAACAGAAAAACAGGACTAAACCATGCCGTGCAACACACGTGACTCAGCTCATGCAGAGTACGTGCTCCAAGACAAAACCACTGACCCCTCCAGTGGCTCTCCCGATTACAAATTCTGACCCATCCTTGCCAAGACCATCTACGGCCAACTACAGCCCCACACCCCTCGAGGACCCTTCCATAACACCCCTGTTTTGAGGAGACTCACGTGTCCTCTGGTTCCTTCCTTTGCTGCAGCAAGTTGAATAAACCTAACCTTTTATTATTTTCTTGTACAGCCATGTTCCTGGCTGTTTTCAGTTGGCATGGAACACAAATAACTACAGTGAAAGTGCCTTAGACACTAGGAAGATATCCTGCTTGTGAAATTAGGGGAGGGATTTTCAGCAAATGAAGTGGGTCCTGAGTGATAAAACCGGTCTGACCAAGTGGAGGTGAAGGAACAATAAGGACCAAGGCAGGGAGGCACAGAATTAGTAATAGCAAGCAATCCTGAGTGTGTGAAACACAGGATTCAGGGTAGGGACACTCCAGACAGGCAGGAAGGGGCCGATCATGCAGCGCTGTTAAAACCATCCCTGGCAGAGCAGCTGTACTGGCTGCATCCCGCGGGGAATGAAGTAAGATGCTGCCAAGGCCTGAACTATAATCCGGGACCCTGCCGACCTGGATTCACACAAGGAATCTTCATTCCCCCACGCTGGGTCTTCCGAGCTTTTCTTGGGGACAGCTGGGTGGGAGTCCGGTGCCCTCGAGCACCCAGAAAGGCCGTGGCACACTGGCCTGGGGACCGCCTTGCCTAGTAGCAAGAAAATCGATTCTCAGGGTTTCATTTTGAGTGGCCTTTTCTGGAGACGCTGCCGAGTAACAGGAGCCGGCTTCCTCTGCCGGGAAAACCTCCTCCCAGTGTCTTCCCCAATCCCATACAACTTCAGCTCCGTCATCTGCCGGACGCCCTCACGAGCCCGTTGGTCTCCTTCGGCAAAATTCCTCATTAAAACCCCAAAGTGTCTCACGACGACCGGCTAGAGTCGGCTCTTCCGGGAGGAGATCGCGCGGGTCAGTCGGCGGGCGCGGCCCTCGGCTTGTCCGCTGCTCCTGGCGACAGCTCCGTCCACACGCTTACAAACCGCCGAACGTCGCTGTGACCGACACAATGGCGAACACGGCCGGCTGCCCTTTTCCGGCGCGTTTTCCCCTTAACCCCATCGGTTAGGAAACGGCCACGGGATTCTTGGTGGGCCTCGCCTCGAGGTCAGAACGGACGTGAAAGGCTGGGACGGCGGGCTAGGACGCGGCGATGCAGACGCCGGAAGCCGCCTCCGGGACGGCGCGCTGGCTCGGACTAGCGGGTGACCGCCTTGCAGCAACTCCCGCCCCGGCGGCCGGAAGGGGCGGGGCCCAAGTCACTTCCGCGCACGGCCGAGGAGGGAGGCGGGGCCTGTTCGTCACTTCCGCGCGCCGGGCCGTAGGCAGGGGGAACGGGGCTCAGGCAGCAGGCGCACGGGCGCCATGAGCGAGGCGGAAGGGCTGCGGCAGCGGCGGCCCGTGCGGCCGCAGGTTGTCACGGACGATGCCCGGGTCCCGGAGGCCAAGGGCGGCAGGTAGGCCGGGCCCGGACCCCGAGGCGGTGACAGCGGCGAGCGCCTCGTTTAGTCCCCGGGGGCCTCGCTTCACGGGAGGAAGCGGGCTCTCGTCGCGCGGTGCACCTGCGGCCCTTCGGTCATTGCCCGGCTCCCAGGCCCCCCTTCCCCCGGCCCTGCCGCACTTCCCCGTGGGGACGTCTGCGGAGCAGCCCGGGGCGCGCGGAGAGGGCCTCCGCACCTGCCCTTCTTGCCGCGCCTTCAGGAAGAACGGGGAGCCGAAGGGACGTTTTTGGGCAGTTTTTGTGAGGGTCCAGGCTTGCACATTTTCCTGGTAGGGACGGAGATGCATAGGGACCTTCCGGAATTTAAATACACTTTGCTTTGTTAGCTAAAAACTGAAGCATAAGCCTATAAAATTCTCCTTTTAACTTTATGCCCTGAGTGTCCTAACTTTGGATTTTTAGGAAGAACCAAGAGGCCCCACACAGACCAAGCTCGAAGTGTGGAACTGATTGACTTATATGTTGTTAGAAATATTGGGAATATTTCTTGGAGTGCCAGCGGGTATGGTACATACTGAATGCGGGACAGCTTTTGCTGAGAGAGACCGAATTTATTCCCTGATGATAATGAGAGGAACACATTTGAAGGAGAGACATAGCAGAGAGGAGCGTTTGGGCTCTAGAAAGGAGATTCATGGAGAGTTTTCAATAATATGTCTCGGGGCCAGTGGAAAGTTTGGATATATGTTTTGTATATAGTCCTCAGTGTAGGGTGATCAGCTATCCTGGTTTGCCCTGGACGTGGGCAAGTGCTGACCCTGGGCAAACCAGGACAGGTTGGACACCTTTTTGACTGTGGGTGTTGTGAAATCATCTGGTGATGACTCAGGAGCCTTTAGAGCACACATGATCGGACTGGCAGTGCTGTGCTCCAGAAACTGTGCCAACACCGAGTCTCTACACACTCATGCCCAGAAGACCAGGAAGCAGCCGGCCTGGTCTGTCTGAAGGTGCAGGGCATAGAGTGCCCGAGGGCACTCGTGCGATGGGCCCAACTCTCAGCTGGGCTCCCCCAGGCACACCAGGCCCCAGGGCAGGGGGCGGAGTTAATTCAGCTGTTTTTCAGTTTCTCTGGGGGTTTCTTCTTTAATGGTAGGGTTAATTGAATGTTCCAAAGTCCTCACCTGTTGCTGGTCTTTCCCTGGGTGCCTTTTGCACTGTGTTGATTTAAGACATTTTCTTGGCTTTCCTGTGTTTCCCTCTTTCTCTTCTTTGCTCTTCTTCTGTATCTTTGTAACTTTGTATCTTTCCTGTCACCCACCTTCCTTCGTATGTGTATATTGTAATTCTTTAGTTTTTTCTTATTTTTACCATGCAGTTCTTCTCTATTTTTCACTTCTTTTGTGGTGGTTTCTAGTAGTTCATCTGATTGTCATCTTGGATTACCTTAAAAGTTGAGGGTTCACCCTAAGACGGGAAAACGTTGTGTATAATGGGTGAAGTAAAGGAATCTGAAGGAAGTAGAAATGTGATGATGATAAACTTTAGACATGCTGAACAGAATAAAGGAAGCCTTGAAGGACATACTGTTCAGTTAACAGAAGCAGGACAGTAGATTTCGGTGGACAGGACACTGAACGATACCTTGCTCAATCTCCTGACTCTTGGCATGAAAGGTGGCATTAGCTCTGTTTTCCTGGTGAGGTCGTTGAGGTCTCTGTGAGTGATGTGGGTTATGTAAAGTTACAGAGGAATGGAGTCACAAGTGACATGAAAATGAATGAAGGACAGAATTGTCTGCTGGACAGTGAGAAGCATTGAGAAGAGTTGTGTGTGACTCAGGTTCCAGGTATACTTGGCACCTTGGGTTCCAGTCTCCCCTGGATTTGGGCCTAACAGGTTTTACATAAAAATCACAGGTCTTTTTTGATCTCACTGAATCTGTTGGTCAGGACTTCTGTCTGCGACTCGAGGACCTGATGTCCTGTGTGCAGAAGTGGTTAGAGAATGCTCTCTGCCGCGTTTGGCTGGTGCCGCAACAGGATTTTGTAAGTCGTGGCTGAGCCCATGGTAGTTGTCAAATCCTGTTGCGTCACTGTGATCGCTCTCTTGCCTTAGAGACTGCAGGAAATTTCAGGGTGCAGGTGTAGAGGTTGGGGCAAACAAGTTGATTTCCCAGATGGCACCTGGGAGGGAAATTGCTGACCTTCTGGGATGTGTCAGCCCAGATTGGGAAGGAGAGTAGGATGGGCATGTGCAGCACTTTGTTGGTGAAAACAGTACAGATGAATGGAGGGTCCTTTATTCGAGTGGACGCAGGGCAGGTGTGTGGTGGGGGCAGCCGTGCAGGAGAGGCAGAACTGTGGCTGACTGTGAGTTCACAGGAGCTGGCAGTGAGATGGGCCTGTCAAAGAGTTAATGAACCTTGGGCTAAAATAACCATGTGCCCAGAGCCTGGGTGGGAAGCCCTCCGACCTCACCCCCGGGACCTGTGCACCCAGCAGTTACAGGCTCAGTGCCCAGGGGAGTGCAGCTCTCGCCTGTGCCGAGAGCTCGTTGAGTCCTGTGTTTCCTCGGCTGCATGGCTCTGCTCAGTGGTTTCTCCTGAAGTTTCTGGGCAGAGCTCATGGGTTTCGAGCCCTCCCCACCCTCTCCCCGACCTGCTGTACTGTTCCCCTGTGTGCTTGTCACTCCCCAGCGGGCCGTGTTTACACCAGGATGCACGGAGGGCGGGAACTTGATGGGGCCTGGCATGCCTGCTGTGTGTGGAGGTGGTCATTAAATGCTCGTGGGCTCCCAGGTGGTGCTGTCTGATGTGGCAGCCACTTGGCCACATGTAGCTACTTAAGTCTAAATTAATTAAAATGAACCAAAATTAAAAATTCAGTCCCTTTTTGGTGTTATGTAGTGGGTTTGAGGGATGCTGGGGCTGATGAAGGAAAGTGATGTGACTGTGGGGTGGCAGCAGCCACGTGAGCTTCGTGGGTGACACTGACGGGTTTGCGCGTGGGGGAATCTCACGGGGGAGGGGATGAGAGAGGCTCCCAGGTCAAGGCAGGTGGTCAGAGAGCTCCAAGGGCAGGAGTGGGGTGGGAGTGGCGAGGCTGTTTTATCGATGGGTAATAGCTGTCTGGTGAGGTTTCACAGAGAATGCAAAGCAGGCAGGCTCTAAATGGCTAAAAATTTGTGTTTGGGCTATTTTTAAAGTAATTGGATATGTAAAGTTGGAGTTTGGCGCTGATGGGTCTTTTGAGCTAATGTGTCTCAGCCTGCAGTGGGGAAGTAAACAGCCTGGGGCCGAGCTGCTGTTTCTAAAACTTGACCCTGTGCAGAACTTTCCAAAGGGGCTGGCTGGCGGTCAGCCAGGGTGTTGATGGACTTCTTTCACTGGGGAGGGGTTTGGATCAGGTCAGCGGTGTCCGGCTGCACATCAGGCACAACTGGGGGGCTTGAACCTGCCAGACAGAATCTTGGGCCTTGTTTACAGCTGCCCCAGGGGAGGTGCCCCCTTCAGGAGCACTGGGCTGGGTGGCCTCCAAGTTCTTCTCCAGTTCTTTATACTCTGATTGTAAGAGGGGGCTGGCTGGGTCCCGGCAAGGATGGGCCGTGTGGACACAGGCCTTTGTCTGAGTTCCGGCCGCCTTTCTAGCTGTATGCAGGTGCCTTCTGTCCTGGCTGGACTCCTCGTTTTCCCCGTCGTAGGAAGGGGCAACCAGGTCTTCAAGCACGCTGCCACAAGCTCTAAATCACATTCCTAAATTAAGATTTTCAAATGTACACAACAGTGTAGAAAAGGAGAGTTAACAACATAGAGTCCGAGCTAGATGGGAAGGATCTGTCTTATGTGGAATCGTGTTCAGCAAGGAAAAGGGAAAGGGGCTCTTTGGCCAATGTCACCATTTTCATTGGTGAGTTTGCACAAGGCAGCTTCCCCTGAGGAGCAGGGGCCGGGGGTAGGGGGATTACATCAGCCCCCTTTGCAGGACGGCCCGTCCTTCTTTGTGGGGGCCCTGCGGAAGGAAGGGTTTGTGCAGTGCCGTGTGGCCCGCTCTTTGGGACTCCACTTTTAAAGGAACCACAGGACCAGTCATTCCTTCCCTGCGCCCTTGCAGATGCCCTCTTGCTGTGCAGACACTGGCTGTGGCCATCACGCTGACAGACTGGGCACCGAGTGAGTGATGCATGTCCCAGCCTGTGGATGGGCGGTTTGCAGAGTTGGTCACTGACTTTGTTTACTTTCTTGACATCTTTGTTGAGATGTAATTCACATACCATTATTCTCCAGTTTAGAATGTCCAATTCAGGGGTTTTTAGTTTATTCAGAGAGATTTGCAACAGTCATCACAGTCTAAGTTAAGAATATTTTCATCACCGTTAACTTTTTTGGAGGTGAAATTCACATAAGATAAAGGGAACCACCTCAGAGTGTACAGTTCAGTGATGTTTAGTGTTGGGCAACCACCACCGTGGTTTCAAAACTTTTCCTCATCCTATGAAACTCCTTGTTCCCATTAAGTAATCACTCCCCGTCTCTCCTCCCACCAAGTGTCCGTTAGCAGACGAGAGGATAAATGTTGGTGGGGTTGAGCTGCGGAAGGCAGGAGGTGCTGACACGTGCTGCAGCTTGGATGAAGCCGGACACGTCGTGTTGAGCGCAGGGAGCGGCTCACAGAGGCCACACCGGTAGCTCCATTTACCTGCAACGCCCAGAAGGGCAGACACAGTCAGCTTGTGCAGAGTGTTTCAAACGCTACTCCAGGCTCCAGGTCCAGGCGTCTCCTCTGGTCCTTGGCAGGTGGTGTTGCTAGCAGTGACTGTGGGTTTGGGGTCAGACCTGGCCCTCGGTCTCGTCCTTCTGGCAGTGGGCCGTGCGCCGGCCACCGTGCCCCATCCACTTGCCTCGTCCTGGAGTGGACAGTCCGGTTCTGCCTGGCCACCCTCCTGAGCACGTTGCATGGCACCTCTTGTTTTCACCGTCTTTGTCATCACCCTTTTCGGGGCCCTTGCTCCTTGCCCCTTGCAGGCCTCTCAGGTCGTGCCCGCCTGCTGTTGTGTGGTGGTCAGTGCTGACCTGTGCCACGTGTGCACTGCATGCTCTCTGTTCTTGTACCCTTGACCACGTGAGTCAGTCATGATAGAAGAAGGCTAATGGGGTTTGGAGACCGGCCTGGGAGGGAGGGGTTGCCTGATTTTCCTTTCCTGGTCACCTGTCTTCTGCCAGGAGCCTGGCAACTCGGCGTTTCATCTGCTGGGGGTGCGTCCTCAACGCCATGTGAAAAGGGGGCTAGGAACAAAACTCGCTTTTTGGAGGTTATTAGACGGAAAATAGGTGCAGTTTGGGATACTCATTAGCAGAAGGGAAGTGTCAAAGGTCAGCGCTGTCCCCTGTGCATGAAGGTACAGGTGCACCTCAGTTCTGCTTGGAGGTGTCCCGGCTCATCAGGTACAGGTGTGCTGTCCCCCTCACTGTGGGATACAGTCAGCCCGGCTCTCTGCTGCTTTCCTCCAGGTCTGGTCCTTGTCCTGGCATCCTCCTGAGGTCTCACCAACAGTGCCTTCCGTGTCCGTGTTTCAGCTCACAGTCTGTTCTCACTTCGTACTGAGCCTTTGCCAGCAGAGTCTTTATGGTCCGTGTTTCTAACAACAGTCAGTTTGAGGAAATCTAGACCTTTTCTTTCCTGATCCTCACGATTCTTTCCTCCTCCACCTACAGCTCGATTCCAGAGCTACTTCCTCATTTTTAGGTATTCGTTATAGCAGCACCCCATTTCCAGGTAACAGATTTAGTTTAATCAGAAAACTGTATTAGGACTTCCATGGTGGCTCAGTGGTTAAGAATCCGCCTGCCAATGCAGGGGACATGGGTTCGAGCCATGGTCCGGGAGGATCCCATATGCCACGGAGTGACTAAGCCGTGTGGCACAACTACTGAGCCTGCGCTCTAGAGCTGGCGAGCCGCAGCTGCTGAGCCTACATGCTACAACTACTGAAGCCCGCACGCCTAGAGCCTGTGCTCCGTAACAAAGACAAGCCACAGCAACGAGAAGCCCGTGCACCACAATGAAGAGTAGCACCCGCTCGCCGCAACTAGAGAAAGCCCACGTGCAGCAACAAAGCCCAACGCAGCCAAAAATAAATAATAAAATAAAATAAGTAAATTAAAAAAAAACTGTATTAGTTTTCTGTGGCCACCATGACAAGCAACTACACACTTAATGTAAACAACACAAATTGATTCTCTCACAGTTTCGGGCTCAGGAGTCATGCACAGTCTCACTTTGCTGAAACCAAGGTATCAGCAGGGCCACCACGTTCCTCCTGGCAGCTCGAAGGACAGTCTGTTCCTCCTGTTTAGACCGAGGGCAGCATTCAAGCACTTCAGCATGCTGTCCATGTGTCTGCAGGGGGCACTCTGTCATTCTTGCATTTCCACCTACACCCAGTAGAAGCAGAACGATTTGTTTTCTGCTTTATTTGCTTATTAAAATCATGAATGTTCAGAACTGGGTAGGACTTTGAGGTTACTCTGCCACAAACCCTGAGTCACAGTGGGGAACCGTGGGCTTCGGGGTGCAACAGCTCACCTGAAGTGGCGTGGCTGTAGTTGGGACAGTTGGGGCTGGCACCCAGGCCCCCACATTTCTGCATTCTTCATTGAAACCATCTTGTCAAAAGTCAAGTGAAACATTGCCCTCACGTCAAGTTGCTTTGTTAAGTGTGAGTCCTGATTTTTTTCAAGTCAACTTTTTTTGATAGAAAAAGATTTTCCACTTTAGGAGCTCATGATTTTAATTTGCTTTAAGTTACTCTTGATTTCAGGTGTTCAGTGAATTTGAATACGCTGATGCAAGGAAACAGTGATCCTGGGCAGTTTATTTCTTAGCAGGAGGCTTCACGTGCTCCCTGGTCCATGGGTGAGTGAGGATGTGTGTGAAGATTGTTAGAGAGGAGTTTCAGTCCCCCATGGTCATTTGTCCACACGCTTCGCTAGAGGTCCCAGGGCACTGTCAGGTCTCCCCACGGCTTTCGCAGTGACGGCCTGGAGGTGTGATCTTGTAGGTTCTCTAACTGTCTGTATCTATCCGGCTTCTCCCAGGCAGAAGAGCTGGGGTCACCTCTTGAGCTCTTAGAGGTGCGATGCCCAAAATGGTTGGGGTTGGATGCTCAGGACGTTCTGCTTCTGTTTCCTTCTTCTTCTTTTTTTTTTTTAATTAATTTTATGTATTTATTTATTTATTTTTGGCTGTGTTGGGTCTTCGTTGCTGCACACGGGCTTTCTCTAGTTGTGGCGAGGGAGGGCTGTTGCAGTGTGTGGGCTTCTCATTGCAGTGGCTTCTCTTGTTGCAGAGCACGGGCTCTAGGCATGTGGGCTTTAGTAGTTGTAGCACGTGGGCTCAGTCGTTGTGGCGCGTGGGCTCTAGAGCACAGGCTCAGTAGTTGTGGCGCACGGGCTTAGTTGCTCTGTGGCACGTGGGATCTTCCCAGACCGGGGCACGAACCTGCGTCCCCTGCATCGGCAGGCGGACTCTGAACCACTGTGCCACCAGGGAAGCCCAGGCAGATTCTTAGCCACTGCACCACCAGGGAAGCCCTATTTCCTTCTTGAGTTTGTCTCTGAGCGTTGCTTCTTTGAGTCCAGGCGGCTAGAGGTAGTGGCTGAGGGATGCTGTCTTCCCCGTGGATGAGGGTGGCTCCTTGCCTCAGCGCCACTCTCTCCTCTGTCACTTTGTGCCCATCAGTTCTTTGGGTTGCCCACTTTTAACCTCTGCTAGAGGATCCAAGATATAGCTTAGCAGACTACCTTGGAAATAACCGAGAAGAGTGTCCCACACGCTGAAAGGTTAACAAAAGAGCAAGGGCATGGAGTGCACAGTGCTGACCTTTAGTCACTGACGTGGAGGTGGTGGCGGGCAGGCCAGGCGGGAGGGCTGCCCCTGCCCAGAGGGCCGAGACTGCGGTCACTCCGCCTGAGCCCTGCCCAGTGCCTTCCTGTGCTTTGTCTCCGGCAGCTCCTTCAGTGGCAGAGTGTTCCGAGCCACCTTCCTGATGCTGGCTGTGTTCCTCACTGTCCCCCTGCTTGGTGCCATGATGCTGCTGGACTCTCCCATAGACCCACAGCCTCTCAGGTGAGCTGTTGCACAACTTGGGGGGCTGGGGGTGCTGCTTGACAAAATATAGTAAACGGGCTGAAATGACTTCTCGACTGATAAACCAACCTGCTCTGAAAGGTAAGTTATTATGGGAAGTAGAGATCTGTGATTTCTTTAGTGCCTTTGTTTCATGTTAAGTTAGATGTTGTACAGTATTATCCATGTTACTGTTTCAAAAACAAAACTGTACAAAGCAAAATTAAAACCCAGAAAAATCCCAAACAAGAGAAGCTTAAGTATTAGAGATGATTAACCTGAATTCATTTGAAGTGTCAAAAGCACACATAAACGAAGGTTAAGTTCAAGTTGCCGTCTTTAAATTTTTTAAGTAACTGATTTTTTTTAAAATTGATAAGTGCTATTTGTTCAGCAGTCACAAATATGTTTACTGGAATAAGGATTTATAAGTAGCTGATTTTTAGTAAACCTTGTAATTACTGTTCTGTTTTTCCTAAGTTACCCTTTATCAGTGGGGATCTGTGGGTAATGCAGTCCGTTATAACTTGAAAAAATAGTGTACACCTCAGGGTCTTGTGAATGTATTCACATTTGTAATTACAGTCACGCAGAGCCAGGCTCCTCTTGGTGTGATTATTTATGACATCAAGGGCTGTGCAGTCTGGTTCAGTAAGTTCCTGTTTCCCCTCAGAACCGCCCAGGGTGATGAGGCTGTCTGAAGTTTACTATGAGTGAGTTCATGTAAGACTTTAAAGCTTTAGATAAGAACCCTGTCTCAGTATAGAGAGAATCTAACAGGTACAACTGAATAACACGTTGGTGGTTTGTGAGTGAGAGTTGAGGCTTCATGGTGGTGTGTTGGGCGTCCTCTCGAAGGGGCTCCCTCCTGCCGACCCCCTCACTGGGTAGAAGGATACGGCTAAGCCTGCCCCAAATGCAAACTGCCTGGGCCTTTCTGGATAATCCAGTTGGCCAGGCAGGAGCATGAATTGTATCCACAGCTGGGGATCAAAACCTGGGCTGGGGAGCCGGCCTTAGAGAGAGGAGGCAGTGGGGAGCAGGTGAGCATCCGGCATCTGAGGGGCAGGGAGGATTAGAGCTTCCATGACCGAAGACCTGTGATCTCAGTAGAGGTCATTTCTTGTGCAGAGTGGTGAAGAAATTCGGGGAAAGAAGGTGTGAAGCCCTGACAGCCTGGAGGGGAGCGAGATCAGGAAGGCTTTGAGGTTGTGCAGATTGAGCCCTGTCTGTGGAGTAGATGTGCCGGGTGAGGAGAAACCCAGAGAAACCGGTGTGGCTGACGGGCCTCTCCTGGGCTCAGAGTTAGGGAATGACTGGGCTCACATTGGGGCTGTGGGCCCCCAAAGCCAGAACGAAGGCAGAAGGCTGGCAGATGGTGAGAACGGGAACGATCTGGGGTTTGGGGAAAAGTGCTGATAACAGCAGCAAACAGGACTTTTGTAAAACTCCCTTCAGAGCAAAATGAACAAGGAAGGGGGAGACCCACCGACTAGGGCGAGTGGTGCAGTCTCAGTGCTGGTGGGGCTCAGCTGGGGGAGGTGTCCTGGGGGCTCTGTCTGCAGGGGATTCAGGAAAACAGAGGATAGACAGACCCAGAGGGTGCAAGACTAGGGGAGACCCTTCCAGGGTGGCTTGTTATGCAGTTGGTGGCAGTCCTTAGGGAGCAGAGTCAGCGGGAAGGCTGCCAGACTTGGCCAGATCCTGCTGTGCAGAGCAACCTTCTTTTCTTTGTTAGGAAGATTGGGGACTAGTGGACACGACATAAGTGACATCCCGATTCCTGGAGGGTGTTGCTCAGTGTACGTCAGGATACATTTTGCATGTGGATAGATGGGAGCCCAGTGGTGTGGTCACCTGTGGTTGGCACTTGCATCAGCTTAGTGGTCCTCACTGCACAGGAGCATCCGCTCGTGGAACCAGAGGGGTTGGGTGGCTCAAAGATTTCCTGAGCATCTCTGAGGACCCCAGTGTGTCTCCCTCCTGAAGGGGTCAGGGGGCATGGGACACTGTCTCTCTCCTTCCCCTGCAGGTCTCCCGTGGGCCTTGCCTGAGTTTTATTTTTTGTGTTTCTATTTGCTCCTCACATCCCTGACCACCTGTAGCATTTTATTGCTACTATTTATTTATTATCTTTGAGTTTTACAGTTTCACTCTACTAATAAAATGCATACTTTTGACAGTAATGGTAATAGCTTTCAGTTGCTAGAAGAATTATTATTCCTGTTGGTTTTTTAAATCATAGCCACAAAAATCTCTTCTTTAAAACACTGTGTTTTTTGTGTTAAATTTTACAGTAACTGAAAAATATGGTTTAAATATGGCAGAAACAGTCCTATCCTTTTATGAAAAATAATGTTTCTGTTCCTTTCTGGATGGAAGCTGAGTCCTTTCCACAAAGTGGTGGGTGGAGGCTGCGGTGACCACTGCTGAGTTGGGGCCCATGGGCCGTGTCCTGGCCACATGCTTGTGAGACACATTCACAGCTCACAGTCGGGGGGGGGGGGCATTTCCTCAGTTCCACCTCAGAAGGAAGACTAAAGAGTGATCCTGATCAAATGGAACCATGGGGAGAAACAGGATAAAACTGGAAACTGAGCATAAGTGGTGACTGAAGTTAGGGGGAGTAGCACGAGTGAATAGGAGTTAACAATTAATGAGTTAATGCGAGTCCATGGACCTGGGCTGGCCCGAGGTGCTGGGCTGGGCCTCCTGGGCTGCTGTTCCCTGATGCTTCTGCACCCAGCGGCGGGCCTGGGGGCCCTTTTTGTGTGTCCTTTGCATTTTCTCCTATGTTTCCTTGTTTCCCCGTGGAGATTACTCAGACTCCTTGGGGGCAGGGACAGCACGTGATACACTGACTAGTTTGATGCTGCAGCCGTTCCTTGAGGACTTCCTGAGTGTAGGGAAACCGGCAGCGTCCACGTGGGCAGAGGGAGGTTGAGTCTCAGGGGAGGCTCCTCTGCCCCTGCTCTGTGTGCTCGTCTGTTGTTCCATTTACACGTGTACCTGCACCTGGGAGGTGTGACCTTCCCGGGCAGAGTTTGAACCCAGGTGTGTTGCAGGTCATGGTCCTGCTCTCCTCCTTTGGAAATAAAACTCCTTAGTTAACCCAAGAGTGTGTTTTTGAAAAGCAGGTAGAAAGCCATAATTGGGAGGCAGCAGATGGTGAAGCGGGGGGATTTAATTTGGGGGGAGTTGTGCTGTGTCTTGAGTAGGGGGCGGAAGGGAGTGAAGAGTTCTGCCTGGAGGGGGATGGGGGTGGAGAGTTCCCACATCACCCCCGCCCCCCGCCTTGGTTGTCCCACTCTGGTGGGCGAAGTGGGGGGGAAATGGGAGCTCTCCTCCCTTCCTCCCTCCCTCCCACGGTACTCCCCGGGAGCCTCCTGGGTGCCAGGTGTTCAGGATACAACAGGGAAAAAACAACAAATCCCTGATCTCGTGTGTTCTTGTGGGGACAGACAGTTGACATAGAGAAGTGAGAGCTGAAAAGTGCTGCCAACAAAGTCGAGTGGGGTGGGGTCTGTGCTTCTGGGGGCCGTGTTGGACGCTAAATGGGTGGTGGGAGCAGGCTTCACTGAGAAGGTGATGGAGAGGAGGCAGCAGACTTAGGATGGGAGATGCCTGGTGCCCTCAGGGACCAGCAGGGAGGCAGAGTGAGGGGAGGAGAGGAGGCTGTGGCCGGACTTCAGGGCGAGGAGCTCATGGAAGACCTTGGCTCCGGGGGAGAGGGCCCGTTGCAGGGGTTTGAGGGGCGGATGCCGTGATCTGACTGTGTTTCCTAAGGTGCAGGTGGGCTGCTGGGTTGCGAGCAGACTGTGGGGGACAAGGGAGGAGGTGGGGAGGGAAGATGGTGGCGTGGACCAGGCTGGCAGCAGAGGACCTGACTTGTACAGGTGGCATCAGCAAGAGTTGCTGACGGGTTGGGAGAAATGGCGTATTTGCCTGTGTGTGGAGAGGGGAGAGCTCCTGGGGCGGCTTCTTCGTGCGGGGAGGGGTCCAGGCCAGAAGGAGCTGGGGGGCCCCCGAGAGTGACAGGTGAGAGACAGGTGCGCGTGTGCGGACGCTGGGGCTGTGGCGCCAGGCCCAGCCGTCTTCTGTCCCCTATGGAGTGGGAGGTGAGGCTGTCACTGTGAAATGTCCACTCCGCTCCCTCCGTCTCAGCTGGACCCGGATGGCCTGGCAGCCCCGGGGGAGAATAAAGGCCTGGCTGTGTGAACCACAGGGTGGAGCAGGTTGGATGGGTGGGCGGAGGCCCGGTGGCCTCGGGTGGCTGCTCCTGCGGAGTTCTTGCATCAGCCATGCTTACGTTCTCAGTTCTCTTTTGTGCTGTGACCTTTCCTGATATCCCAGGAAGTTCTTTTTCTTAACTTGTGCTTCTGGCAACTAAGGATGTTATTGGAACATGTGCTCTTTGTCAAAGAATGGGGAGTTACGCGTGTAGGTCCTTGTAGGCCCTCCGTAAATACTTTCTTCATGTACTTTTATAGACAAATCCCTATAATTGCGTTATTTTACAGCTTCAAAGAACCCCCGCTCTTGCTTGGTGTCCTGCAACCAAATACGAAGTTGCGACAGGCGGAAAGGCTTTTTGAAAATCAGCTTGTTGGGCCAGAGTCCATAGCACATATCGGGGGTAAGTAGACCCCTGGGACTTGGCGCTGTCTGTTGCCTGAGTGGGGTCCTGTGGGGGCAGCTCCGTGGGGAGCCCCGGGCAGCCTTCTTGGCTGCGGTCGTGCACGTGTTTGTCTACCAGATGCCCTGCGGGAGCCTCTCACCTCTCTGAGTTGCAGGCCATTTTAGTGCTGGGTGATTTTGAGTTCATGTCTGTGAAGCATTTTATTCTGCTCAAACTGTTGGACCCTTTAAAGTGAAAGGAGAAAGGAAAAAATGTGGACAAACATTGGTGTTCAGTTCATTTATCACATTGGGTAGGTGTTACTTGATAGGACGTTCCTAGCACAGATTGTTTTTGTGTAGATTTCATTTTTGAAAAGAACAGGAACCATTCTCAATATTTCCACTTTTTTTTAAAGCTCACTTTGGTGGGTACATTTAAGGGTAACGATCTGCTTCAAACTTGCCCAAACCTAAGAACTGGAATAGGGTCTGGTTCTAATTCTTGAGTCTGTAGCAACCTGGAACAGGTCTTTTCTGTCTGTTAGAATGAGAGTTAAGCTCAGGAATCAAAAAATATAGTTAATGAAAAGTTTGCCGAGGGTTGAGATGTGAGGATTTCCCAGCCGCTTCTTACCTCTGCTCACTGGCCGTCTTTCCAAAGCACGGTGGAACGGCTGTGGGCATGGGCGGCCAGCGTGCTTCTGTTTCCTTCCGAAGGCCTGTCAGGCCCACGCCTCCACTTCTGTTGCTGTGGACCAGCCCATCTTTCCCAGCCCAACTGTTTGGCTGGCCCGAGGACTGAGTGTTTCTGCCAGTTGGTGGCAAAGTCAGAATTGTTCAGGAGGGATGGGCACTTCGTGATAGAGCTTCATGTTTCTCTTAAAAAGATTTTGATGTTTATTAATTTCACAGATTTTGTGTTTTTGGTTAAAAAAACCCGGTATTGACATTTAAAACTGGAACTTTGAGGAGTTATAGTGATTTTTTAAAAAATCTCTCAGAGAATGCTTTTCTTGTCTTTTCTACTTGGCCTGATGCCTCATCTTGCTCTCTCATCACGCCTCCCTTTTCTCTCTTAAAGGAGCTGCTTGTCCTTTGGTGATATTTCTGGTTACCCCCTGCAGGTGTGAACCGCACAAAGGCCCTGGGGACCCACTGCTGCTGACAGTGGAGGGAGGCACTAGCCTCCGGAGTTGCCGATGAACATCCTTTAAGTTTTTAAATAGACTATGTTTTAGAGCAGTTTTGGAGTCACAGCAAAATTGAGGGGAAGGTACAGAGATTTACCATATATCCCATACCTCCTACTTTCCCCATTATTATTATTTTTTAAAATTTATTTTATTTGTTTATTTTTGGCTGCATGGGGTCTTCGGTTGCTGTGCGCGGGCTTTTCTCTAGTTGCGTTGAGCGGGGGCTACTCTTCGTGCGGTATATGGGCTTCTCATCCCAGTGGCTTCTCCTGTTGTGGAGCACGGGCTCTAGGCGTGGGGGCTTCAGTAGTTGTAGCATGCGGGCTCAGTAGTTGTGCCTCGCGGGCTCTAGAGCGCAGGCTCAAGTTGTGGTGCACGGGCTTAGTTGCTCTGCGGCATGTGGGATCTTCCTGGACCAGGGCTTGAACCTGTGTCCTGTGCATTGGCAGGCAGATTCTTAACCACTGTGCCACCAGGGAAGTCCCTTGCCCCGTTATTAACATCTCCCATAAGATGGTACATTTGTTATAATTGATGACCCTCCATTGACACATCATCATCATCAGATTCCACAGTTTACATTAGGGTTCACTCTTGGTGTGTACGTTCTATGGGTGTGGACAAATGTTTAATGACATGCATCCATCATTATAGTATCATACAGAAAATTTTTACTGCCTCTCCAGAAATCCTCTGTGCTCCACCTCTTCATCCCTCTCTGCCCCCAGCCTCTGGCAACCACTGATCTGTTTCCTGTCTCCTTAGTTTTGCCTTTTCCAAATGTCTTAGAGTTAGAATTATACAGCATATAGTTTTTTCACATTGACTTCTTTCACTTACTGATATGCATTTGAGGTTCCTCCATGTCTTTTCATGGCTTTATAGCTCATTCCTTTTTATTGCTGAATAATATTCTGTTGTCTGGATGTAGCGTAGTTTATTTTTCCATTCACCTACTGGAGGACATTTTGGTTGCTTCCAAGGTTTGGAAATTATAAATAAACCTGCTGTAAAGATCTGTGTGCAAATTATTTCGTGGACTTAAGTTTTCAGTTCATTTGGGCAAATACCAAAATAATTGCTGGATCATATAATAAGAGTATGTTTAGTTTCATAAGAAACTGCCAAACTGTCTTTCAAAGTGGCTGCACCATTTTCCATTCCCCCCGAGCAGTGAATGAGAGTTCCTGTTGCTCCACATCCTCGCCAGCATTTGGTGTTGTCAGTGTTCTGGATTTTGGCCATTTTAATAGGTGTGAAGTGGTATCTCATGGCTGTTTTAATTTGCAATGTCCTGCTGGCATATGATGTGGAGCATCTTTTCATATGCTTATTTGCCATCTGTATATCTTCTGTGGTGAGGTGTCTGTTTAAGTCTTTGGGATATTTTTTAAATTGGATTATTCATTTTCTTATTGTTGAGTTTTAAGAGTTCTTCGTATATTTTGAATACAAGTTCTTTATCAGATGCATCATTTGCAGATATTTTCTCCCAGTCTGTGGCTTGTCTTCTTATTCTCTAGATGGTGTCCTTCTCAGAGCAGAAGTTTTTAGTTTTAATGAAGTTCAGCTTATCAATTCTTTCTTTCATGGATCATGTCTTTGGTGTTATATTTAAAATGTCATCACCACACCCAAAGTCAACTAAGTTTTCTCCTTTTTTATCTTCTAGGAGTTTTGTAGTTTTGTGTTTTACTTGATCTAGGTCTGTGATCTATTTTGAGTTAATTTTTGTGAAGGGTGTAAGGTCTGTGTCTAGGTTCATCTTTTTGCAGGTGAATGTCCAGTTGTTCCAGCAACATTTGTTGAAGAGACCATCTGTACCTCATTATATTGCCTTTGCTTCTTTGTTAGAGATGAGTTGTGGATCTATTTCTGGGCTCTGTATTCTGTTACTTTGATCTGTTTGTCTCTTCTTTTGCTATTACCACACTGCCTTCATTATTGTAGCTTTATAGTAAGTCTTGAAGTCAGGTAGTGTCAGTCCTCCAGCTTTTTGTGTTGGCTATTCTGGATCTTCTGCTTCTCCATATAAGCATTAGAATCATTTGGTGGATATCTACAAAATAGCTGCTTGGGATTGCTTTGAATCTATAGATCAAGATGGGAAGAACCTCTTGACAATGTTGAATCTTCCAATCCATGAACATGGAATATCTCTCCTTTTATTTAGTTCTTTGATTTCTGTTATCAGAGTTCCATGGTTTTCCTCATCTAGATCTTGTACATATTTTGTTATATTTAAACCAAATACTTCATTCTTTTGGAAGCTAGTGTAAATGGTATTCTGATTTTAATTTCAAATTTCACTTGTTCATTGCTGGTATGTAGGAAACTGATTGACTTTTGTATATTATCTTTGTATCCTGCAACCTTGCTATAATTGCTTATTAGTTCCAGGAGTTTTTTTTGTTATTGTTGATCCTTTGGGATTTTCGACATAGACAATCATGTCATCTACAAGTGAAGATAGTTTTATTTCCTCCTTCCCCATAAGTATACCTTTTATGTCCTTTTCTGGTCTTATTGCTTTAGCTAGAACTTTCAGTCCAGTATTGTAAAGGAGTTATGAGAGCAGACATCCTTGCTTTGTTCCTGATTTTAGTGGGAAAGCGTCTAGTTTTCACCATTAAGTATGATGTTAACTGTAGGTTTTTTGTAGATATTCTTTATCAAGTTGAGGAAGTTCCCCTCTACTCCTAATTTGCTAAAAGTTTTTATCATGAAATGAGTGTTGGGTTTTTGTCAATGCTTTTTCTGCATCTATTGATATGTTCATGTAGTTTTTCTTTACTCTGTTGATATTGTGGATTACTTAACCGATTTTCAAATGCTAAACTAGCCTCGCGTACTTGGGATAAATCCCACTTTGTTGGGGTGTATAATTCTTTTTATACATTGTTGGATTTGATTTGCTAATATTTTCTTGAGGATTTTTGCATCTTTGTACATGAGAGATGTTGGTCTGTAGTTTTCTTTTTTTTTTAAATTTATTTTAATTTATTTTTGGCTGCGTTGGGTCTTCGTTGCTGCGCGAGGGCTTTCTCTAGTTGCGGTGAGTGGGGGCTACTCTTCATTGCAGTGCGCGGGCTTCTCATTGCGGGGGCTTCTCTTGTTGCGGAGCACGGGCTCTAGGTGTGCAGGCTTCAGTAGTTGTGGCACATGGGCTCAGTAGTTGTGGCTCCACGAGCTCTAGAGCACAGGCTCAGTAGTTGTGGCACATGGGCTTAGTTGCTCCACGGCATGTGGGATCTTCCTGGACCAGGGCTTGAACCCGTGTCCCCTGCATTGGCAGGCAGATTCTTAACCACTGCGCCACCAGGGAAGTCCGATCTGTAGTTTTCTTGAAGTGACTTTGTCTGGTTTTGGTATTAGGGTGATGCTGGCTTCATAGAATGAGTTAAGAAGTATTTCCTCTGCTTCTATTTTCTGGAAGAGATTATAGAAAATTGGTATCATTTCTTCCTTAAATGTTTAATAGAATTCATCAGTGAACCCATCTCAGTCTGGTACTCTTTTGGAAGGTTATTAATTATTGATTCATTTCCTCAATAGATACAGACCTATTCAGATTGTCTCTTTTCTTCTTGTGTGAGTTTTGGCAGATTGTGTCTTTCAAGGAATTGGACCATTTCATCTACATTATCAAATTTGTGGACATAGAGTTGTTCATAGTGTTCCTTTATTATCCTTTTAATGTCCATGGGGTCTATAGTGATGTTCCCGCTTTCATTTCTGATATTGGTAATTTCTATCTTTTCTCTTTTGTTAGCCTGGCTAGAGGATTATTTATTGGGTTGGCCAAAAAGTGTATTTGGGTTTTCCGTAGCATCTTACGGAAAAACCCAAACGAACTTTTGGGCCAACCCAGTATTTTATTGATCTTTTCAAAGAACCAGCTTTTGTTTTGGTGATTTTTCTCTATTGATTTCCTGTTTTCAATTTCATTGATATCTGCTCTAATTTTTATTATTTCTTTCTTCTGCTTACCTGGGGTTTCATTTGCTCTTCTTTTTCTAGTTTCCTGAGATGGAAACTTAGATGATTGATTTTAGGTCTTTTTTCTTTTCTAATATATGCCTTTGATGCTACAACTTTCTTTCTAAGCACTGATTTCTCTGCAGCCAGAAAATTTTTATAAGTTGTATTTTCATTTTAATTTAGTTCAAAATGTTTTCTAATTTCTCGTGAGGTTTCTTCTTTGAATTATGTGTTATTTAGAAGTGCACGTTGTTTAATCTCCAAGTATTTTGTGATTTTCCAGCTTTCTGTTATTGATTTCTAGTTTAATTTCATTTTGGTCTGAGAGCAGACGTTGTATGATTTTTATTCTTTTAAATTTGTTAAGGTGTGTGTTGTGGCCCAGAATATGGTCTGTCTTGGTGAATGTTCCATGTGAACTTGAGAAAAATATATATTCTGCTGTTGTTTGGATGAGGTAGTTGATATCCAGTTAGTCAGTGATGCTGTTGAGTTCAACTGTGTCTTTACTAATTTTCTGTCTGCAGGATCTTTCCATTTCTTTTTTATTTTTTTATATCGAAGTATAGTTGATTTTCAATGTTGTGTTAATTTCTGCTGTACAGCAAAGTGACTCAGTTACACATATGTATACGTTCTTTTTCATATTCTTTTTCATTATGGGTTATCCCAGGACATTGAATATAGTTCCCTGTGCTGTACAGTCAGACCTTGTTGTCCATCAGTATCTGTCCATTTCTGAGAGAGGTATGCTGAGGTCTCCTCCCCTAATCATGGATTCATCTGCTTCCTTGCAGTTCTGTCAGTTTTGCCTCATGTATTTTGATGATTGTTTTTAGGCACATACATGTTAAGGACTGTTATGTCTTCTCTACAGTTAACCCTTTGTCATTACGTGGAGGCCTTCTTTATCCCTGATTGTGTTCCTAGGTCTGTAGCTGCTCTGAGATTAATAGAACTATTCCAGCTTTCTTTTGTTTAGTGTTAGTGTAGTATATCTTTCTCTGTCCCTTCATTTTTAATCTATATGTGTCTGTATATCTAAAGAGGGTTTCTTGTAGACTGCATATAGTTGGGTCTTGTTTTTTGATACACTCTGACAGTCTCTGTTTTTTAATTGGGGTTTTTATACCATTGATGTTGAAAATGATAATTGATATACAGTTGACCCTTGAACAAGTCGGGTTTGAACTGCGTGGGTCCACTTACACGTGGATTTTTTTTCCAGTAAATACATTCTGCAGCACTACTCGATCCGCAGTTGCTTAAATCCACGGGTGCAGAACCTTGCGATGCAGAACCTCTTGAATGCAGAACCTGGAGGATGTGAGGGCTGACCATAAAGTTATACACAGGCTTTCGACAGTGCACAGGGTGACAGTTGACACCCCTAACTCCCAGGTTGTTCAAGGGTTAACTGTAGTTGGATTTCTATTTCCCATATTTGTTACTGTTTTCTGTTCATTGCCTTTGTTTTTTTATTTCTTATTTTCTCTTCTACTCTCCTTCTGACTTTCTAGTTTCAGCTGAACATTTATGATTCTATTTTCTCTCCTTTCTTCGTATATCAGTTATACTTATTTTAAAAACTTTTTTTAGTGGTTGCCCTAGAGTTTGCAATATACATTTAAAAATATGGAGCATTTCATGAATTTGCACATCATCTTTGTGGTTCCAGTTCTCGTGTATGTGCTGCTGAAGTGAGCACTTAATTTTACACCGAGGGCCTTCCTAGCAGTTCTTCCCCTTTGGTTGGGTGTAATCGGCTTCAGCAGCAGACACTGACATGAAGCAGACGTGAACAGCCCGAGGGTCCCCGCTTCTTTGAGGGTAGAAAATCCTGTTTTTATCCCTGACTGGTGTCTGCTGTGCCCTGGATCCAGCCTCGGGGTCACGACCATGCTGTCTGAGGCCCCCGTGGGGTTTATCGCTGCACGTGTTAAGACTTTTGTCCCCAGACACCACTTGCCTTCATCTTCAAAACTGCCGTTTCCTCTCTGGAGATAAAAAGCACAGACTGGCCGCCTCTGTTGTAGAAGGTTGTGAGAGCACAGTTTTTAGGCTAACCCAGTAATACCCTTATTCCCTCCTGTCTTTAAACAGATGTAATGTTCACTGGTACAGCAGATGGCCGAGTCGTAAAACTTGAAAACGGTGAAGTAGAGACCATCGCCCAGTTTGGCTCAGGCCCATGCAGTAAGTCAGTGACCCCTGACGTGTGTCTCTTCCAGGCACCCAGGAGGGTGCCAGGAGGAGCTGTCTTCCCCAGAAGTCGGGTCCTTGGAGGAGGAGAGCCTGACGGCCCAGCTAGAGGCTGCCTGGGCTCCTCATTTGCCACCTGTGCTTGCAGTTTCCCATCCAGCTGTGGCCGTGGCCCTGCCGGGCCCCCACACCCCAGAGCTGCTGCAGGAGGTGCTGGGCTTTGTTCCTCACGTGCTGGAGCGCATTCCTGTACTAGCCCCTCAGGAACCTCAGCCCTGCATCCAGAGTGAAATACCCTTAGGTCACTCAGCTGTTAGAAACTCACTGTTTAAAAACTGGTAGCTCCCAGACTTATTTTTTTAAGAGCTAGAATGTTTTTCTAAAAATGATGCATTTTTATGGTGAAATGCAAACAACGCAGAGAAGAAAGTAAAAATCACCTCAGAGTCTTCTCAGATGTAACTGTTAACAATTTAATGAATAACTTTTCAGATTTCTTTCTGTTCATGGATACTCACACCCACACATGGTTTGATGTGATGGCATCATACTCTACGTTTGGGTATTTAACCTGCTTTTTCCCACTCCGTATTTTGCCCGTAAGTGCCTCTGCAGTAAGTGCCCTGCAGTATACACCTTGAGGAGCACACCCTGCAGTAAGCACCCTGCGGTGAGCACCCTATAGTAAGCACTCTGCCGTAAGTGCCCTGCAGTGAGTGCCCGGCAATAAATATGCTCCGCCACGGGTTTAAAAAGAGTATAGGTAGTAGAACAGGAGAGTGGATCTCAGCAGGAAAATAGGAGCTTTCCCTTTATGACGGGAGGAGGGACCCTGCCATGTCCCTGGATGGGCACAGCATTCAGGTCCAGCTGTTGGGCCTAAATCCCACTCCTGAGGTTCTGGGGGATTTGGGAGTGGGGCCTGTGTCTGCTGACGTCCCTGAGTTAACTGTTTGAGTCTCAGGATGCTGATGTGAACTTGATTCTTGGGTATCAGTTGCTGTGCTTATGTCCACATCCAGATTCTCGGGTGGTCCCTCTAGACATGCTGGACAATTGTCCTAAGCTCTAGGGGGGCTGGAACATGGGGGGCCGCGTCTGTCTCTGAAGCCATGGTCTGTTTTGTTCTCTACAGCATGATGCAGGTTTAGGACGGGGTGGAGGAAGTGTTTGGACACTGAGGGGCCACAAATCTTGGACCAGCCACTGATTCCTGTCTGTTTGTTTCCCTAGAAACCCGAGATGATGAGCCTGCTTGTGGGAGACCCCTGGGCATCCGGGCCGGGCCCAACGGGACCCTTTTTGTGGCTGATGCATACAAAGGGCTATTTGAAGTAAATCCCTGGAAACGTAAGTGACAGTAACTTGTTTCCTTCTATGATGATTGCTGATCTTTTAAACAGTATGTGCATTTATTTATAAATGGATTTAGTAGAATTTGTTCAGTACAGTCTACTGGAGACCCTGATGTTTTTCTTATTCACTGAATGGAACTGAAAATATTACCTGCAGATACCAGCCAGTATTCACACCATGTGGCTCCTCACTTATGCCTGCTTCTGGCCCATTCCCTCCTTTACCCTGGCCTTTGTGTTTGAGCCACAGAATCTCAGAAGGACTCATGTTGAGGATGTTAGGCTCCTCTTCCTGTCTTTACTTCTCTGTATTTCTCTGCATCTGGTCTTGCTGTTTGTTTTCTGCCTCTCTGTCTTTTCCTTCCTCCAGTTCCTTCTCCTCTTTCTCTCCCCTGACTGAGCACGATGTCACCTCGATCAGTGCCACAGTATTGCTGTGTGTGCTTCAGCGGGAGGTTCATGCTGAGGGAGGAGTTGCCATCGTGGGTGGTGCACCGGGCCCCTGGGCGGCCCCCGCTCTGCTGGGTGCTGGCTGTGTGAGAGTTACTCAGCCTCTCTGTGCCTGCTTTCCTCACCCACGGGGCAGGGTTGACGGGAGTGCCTGCCTTGCGCGATAGTTGTGGGGGGTTTAAATGGGATTATATGTGGGAAGCGCTGAGCGCTCCTTGAACGTTTGTGCTACAATCTAAAAAGATTTACTATGATTTCTGCCTTTTAAATTTAAAAGCAGATGAGGTGAACATTCTATATTTCTCTCAAGCAGACAAATAGAAAATTGCCTTTTTAACCTAAGATTCTTACCAGATTTTTAAGTCAGTTGGTCTTGATAAAAGGAGGTCCTCATCCTTAGAGGGGGGATTCTGCCTTTAGTGGAGCTGGTCGAAAAAAATTCATCACCTAATAGAAAGAAAGGAAAACACTGATTTTTACTGTAAGAAGGAATAAATCTTCTGTCAGGACACGGAGAAGCTCATTTAGTTTTTCCTTGTAAATCAGTTAGGCCGATTGATATTTTGAAATTATTGAGTTACACGTTCTTAGAATACAAGCAAGTCTCTCCCCTTCGTTCTTCTTTCTTTCTTCCCTTCTTTCCTTTTCTTCCTCCCCCCGCCTTCCCTCAGGTGAAGTAAAACTGCTGCTGTCCTCCGAGACACCCATTGAGGGGAGGAAAATGTCCTTCGTGAATGATCTTACAGTAACTCGGGACGGGAGGAAGATTTATTTTACGGATTCTAGCAGCAAATGGCAAAGACGAGATTATCTGCTGCTGGTGATGGAGGGGACAGATGATGGTCGGTGAGTGTTCCTTCTGGATCTTCTCCTCAGGGAGGCCGTAGACAGGCAGGGTGACTTCGCAGAGCTTACTACATCCAGGAATTGTTGGGGTGTTTCTGAGCATAGTACTCAGCTTTTAAGGGAGGATCTTACTGTCTCCTGGAAACAGGTGGCGGACACAATGAAACAGCGAGATGTTCTCACTTTCTTCTTTGGAGAAATGAAGGTAGAATGGCCAGGCTGTCTGAGGGTGTGGTCTCGCAGCGGGGGGAGACCTCACAGGCGACCTCTGAAGGGGACTCCTGTGAGGCTGCAGCCACGGTGGCCCTCCCTGGTGCTGAACCAGTGCTCAGGTCCGCAAGAGAGCTGACCGTGGGCTTGTCTGGAGGAGGAGGGTGCCTGAGGGCCCAGACCGGGAGCAGGGCTCTAGCCCAGCAGGGGCCCCCAGACACCCCATGTGACCTCCGCTGTTGGCGCCCGCAGCCTGCTGGAGTACGACACCGAGACCAAGGAGGTAAAGGTTTTGCTGGACCACTTGCGGTTTCCCAACGGGGTACAGCTCTCGCCTGCGGAGGACTTTGTCCTGGTGGCGGAATTGACCATGGCGAGGATCAGGAGGTGCGTGAGCTGATGTCAAGTCCACCGAGCTGTGGGCCGGGCGGCTGTGAGGTGTCAGCTGCAGAGCCTGGGACGCAGCGGGTGCCTGTCCCGTGTGATGAGAGAGTCATCTTCCCTCTCCCTTCCTCAGCCTTCTTGCGCGTGATGGGCTGGGAGAGTCTTGATGGAATGCTGGCTGCGATCCCGGCCCTTTTCCCTGCTGGTGGGCCTGGTCCGGCCCTGCTTCCCGCACCTGCTTCTTGTTGGGTGGGCCCAGGGCTCTGAGGGCTTCTTGGAGCAGCCGTGCCATCGTTCGTGATGGACGGGTTTACAGTTGTATCCATTTGGTTATTGGGACCAAGACCAATTTGGTGCTTGGCTAAAATTTTTCCTTCAGTTTGGGGGCTGCCACTCATTGCCTGCTTGGGCGAATTTTTCAGGTTCTACGTGTCTGGCCTGATGAAGGGAGGGGCCGACCTGTTTGTGGAGAACTTGCCTGGATTCCCAGACAACATCCGAGCCAGCAACTCCGGGGGTTACTGGGTCGGCATGTCGACCATTCGCTCCAATCCTGGGTTTTCCATGTTGGATTTCTTATCTGAGAGACCGTATCTTAAAAGAATGATTTTTAAGGTAACTATGAGAACTATTGATTTCAAAAAACAAAATGAAAATGCATCTAATTATGGGTTTTTTGACCTTTATGGAAGCTCTGAAAATTCTAGTTCTGCTTATAGTATTTGGTGCTTTTAATGACTTCTTTAAAACATATTTTATTCTTTGCCTTGTAACTTAAATGTAAACATCTGAGCCCTCTGAGTTTTTTCTCTTGGTTTCCTTGTCTGGGTATTTTTATCGTCACCCTCCCCGTTGTGACCTGTTGGGGCCTCTAGCCCTGCCTCTTGCTCTCCGCTCTCCCCGAGACCCCGTCCTCAGCAAACTCAGCTCTTCCTTGAGTGGTTGCAGGTGCCCCTTCTTCCCGCCCCGCTTCCTCCTGCCTCCTCGGAGCCTCATCACCCCCTTCATGGGATTTCGCCCATGTCCTTCGTTGCAAATACTAAACTATTTGAGCCTTAAGGTCCTGGAAGGTGCTGGGCAGCAGTTGCTGAGTCTGTGTGGCACGTAGCCCTGTGTCTGGGCCCTGCCAAGGGCTGTGGGCACCTTCTCAGTGAGGCTGGCCCATGGCCTTCAGTGTTGTTCCAAGTTCGGCAGGTCACTGTTCAGAAATGACGCATCGTCGGCTGCAGAGTTACATCTGTTCGCTGGGGCCTGGAGGGCGCAGAATGGCAGTGTGCAAGGAGAAGGGTCTTGAGGAAGACCTGACCAGCTGTGGGGCCCTGGGCAGGGGATGTGGTCTCTCTGCCTCAGTTTCTCCATCTGTCAAGTGGGAAGAATAATAGCACTTCATTAGGTGATGGAAAAATTTAATGAGAATATGCAGATGATGCCCTTAGCTGAGTATAGTGAGTGCTTGAAGCTGGTACCCATCAGAGGATGTGCTCTGTCCGTGGTGATCGCATCTCCCCCCTGGTTGATAGGCTGCATCTCTGCACCATCAGAGCAGGTGCTTCTTCTGTTGAGTTCTCTCCGTTATCCTCAGCGCCTAGAACAGTGTCTGCATCAGGAGCCAAGACCGTGTGTGAGAAAGGGCCAGCGGGGTGGGCGTGTTCCCGGACATGGGCGTCCTGGGTAGGAGTGGCCTGGCGTCGTCATGTGGCTGGGAGATAGATGGTGGGTCTGGGGCAGGTGGGAGGTGGGAGGTGGGAGAGGACCACAGGCCCTGCAGACTTGAAAAGGAGGTTAGATTTTCTTCAGAATGTTGTTGAAGTCTTTGAGGATTTTCTTTTTTTAGTTTTGAGGCAACATCAGACCTAAAAAGCAGCAGGAAGGGAACAGAGGATGTCTTTCCCTCAGCTGTTTGCAGGCAGGTGGCTGACCTGTCGCCCCCGGATGCTCCAAGCGCTGTTCCTATAGCAGGGATGACTCCCTTGGGACAGGATGTCCCGCGGATACGGGTGACCCTCCGGTGCACAGACCCAGCTCAGGCTCGTCAGTGGCCCAGGGGTGTCCTTTGTAATGGGACTGTGCCCAGGATCGGGCTGGCTTAGTCGCCACCTCTCCTTGTCCCCTTCAGCCTGGAGCGGCTCCCAGACCTGACCTTCAGGATCCCAGGTCAGCTCTGCTGCAGAATGTCCCTGCCTCGGGCTGCCTGATGTTTCTCACGGTCAGGTTCAGGCTGTGCCTCTCCAGTGCCCTCAGCGTGACCTGTCGGGAGGTGCGTGGTGTCCACTTGTCCCTGCAGTGCCCGTCACCTCATCCAGTGGTGGGTGCCGGGTTTCTGCTGTGAAGTTACTCTTTATCATTTGTAATTAATAAGTATTTTGTGGCGATAGTTAGTAAGTGTCATTATGATCTCGGGGTTGATGGTTTCATCAGTGATTATGATCTGTTAACCATCGTTGCTTACTTTGACGCTCACACTGTCCGGCTGTGGCCAGTGGGAGCCCCTTCCGTATGGCCCCTTGACCTTTGCATGTGTCCCAGTCGTTCTTGGAGTATTTCCTGCTTCCTGGCCCCGCACATTGTTCAGGCTCCTCTTGTTCTTTCCCTGCCCGGCTCTGGGATCAGCCGTTTGTCAGGGAGCCCGGCTTCTAGAGTGGACAGGTGCTAAGTGTGCTTACTGACGGGGGGTCACTGCTCCCAGGCCCTCGTGAGAGAGCTGGGTATGTATGCACACGTGTTCGTGCACAGACCCTCACACCTACATTTATGTGTCTTCATCTGTTTCTTTAAATTGAAAACCGTAAGTAAGGCTGTATCTCTGCTTCCGGTCCCATACCACAGGATTTATGCCAGTTTTCTTACTGTCTGTGTTTGTACTTCCCTTCTCTAAGGTGAGAAACCCGGGTCTCATGCTCCTTCATACCTATGCGATCAGATTCCCCAGTTGTCCCTGTCTGTAGCCATTGTCCCCTGTCACGTGGCCTCAGCTGTCATGTGGCCCCAGCATCACATGGCCCCGGCTAGGGCTCTAGCACCCATGCCAGCCCTTTTCCCTCCTCCCAGCCGTGTGCAGGGGCCTTACCTCTTAAGGGCTCATGGCCTGTGCCAGGTCACTCTGCAGGACACCATCTCCCCTGCTTGGGCCCTGACACCCTGCTTGGAGCCACGGCCCTCTCTCTTCTCCAGCGTGGACTCTCCCTGCTCAGACTGACTCTCTGGTCTGGGCCACCCCTGCACGCACCTACCCTGCTTGGCTCCACAAGCTACTTCTTGACTGAATTGTTCAGGTGTGGGGTGTGCCGGTATTTTAAAAAGGCAGCTGCAGTGCCGTGTGGAAGCGAGCCGGTGGGGAGGTGGGGGGCAGGGTGGGTGGGACGTGCCCAGCAGGTGACAAGAGCCACAGTGCCCGGCCTGCAGGACTCCACGTGGCCCGTGTCACGCTCTCCTCTCACTGTGCTTCCCTTTCAGCTGTTCAGCCAGGAGACGGTGATGAAGTTCGTGCCGCGGTACAGCCTCGTCCTGGAGCTCAGTGACAGCGGGGCCTTCCGGAGGAGCCTGCACGACCCCGATGGGCAGGTGGCCGCTTACATAAGCGAGGTGCACGAGCACGACGGGCACCTGTACCTGGGCTCCTTTAGGTCCCCTTTCCTCTGCAGACTACGCCTGCAGTCTGCTTAGGCCCGTTGTTGCCCTGTGCGCCACCCCTGGGCCAGGAGGTGCGTGGACACACCCTTCCCACCTGCACCTGCTGGTCCGCAGAGGTGTAGTGCAGCCTCTCGGGGCACTGTTACCTGGACACCTGGACTTGGCCTTGCATCTGCCCTGGGGAAGATGAGTCCCTTGTCTCTTAAAAACCTTCCCAAGTGCAGTGATTCTTTAGGCCCCGAGGACTTGGTGCACTTAACAGGCTTCAGGTGTGGGGATGGAGCTGTGGGTGAGTCGGCTGGCGTCTCGCTTTTGCTGCTGGCTGTGTCCCGCCAGCCTTGATGTCTTTGTTGTTAAATGGGTGATACCTGTCTTTGTGAGAGGGGCTCCGGGAGGGCGCAGAGAGCTCAGAGGAAACTTGTGTGAAGCCTCGGATGGGCTGTGCAGGTGAAGAGGGCACGGCTACGTTCCCCAGAATCAAGTGAGACCTGAGCCTCGGCCCTGGGCGTCCCTCCCGTGGCTCCCACCCTCCTGCTGCACCTGGCCCCTCCCTACCCGGGTACCTGCCAGCGCTCTGCAGGCAAGGACCCGGGTGTGTGTGGAGGAAGAGCACGTTGATTCCAGCAGCTCAGAGGACTCACCGGCTTCTCCATGGACAGCGTGCCGTGTGGATCAGAGGATGGGGAGTGAAGGTGGGCGCTGGGCACCAGGAGTCCTGTTCACACACCTGGTTCCTCACTCCAGACCCAGGTGTGAATAGTGCACGTGCTGGGGTTGCGTCTGCTCTAGTGTTACAAGCCTGAAGCTGCTCTATATCCTGACGGGTGTGTCCACACATGGTCCCGGTTGTGGGGTGATCCATGTGATTATGGTAATTAAATGGACTTTTCTGCTGATTAACCTCTTGATGGTGTTGCCTGGGAAGTTCTTCTGTGCTTTAATCTACTTTAACAGTGAGTAAGGTCTTGTCCTCCACCTGTCGTAGGGGCCGTTCTGCTGGGGTCATGCTTAGATTGGCTCGGGGCCTCCCCTGTAGCTGCCTGCCTCCCACGCTGACTCAGTCCACATGACACTCCTCTCCTGTTTCCATTCTGCAAGGTGGGGCTGATGTCTGCTCCTTCCTTTCCTGCGTATTTGTGAGAACACATCTGGGATTGTGTCTCTGGAATTGTCTTTGTAACTTGAAAAGGCAGTATTTTGAGTAGGGGATGACATTGAACGTCAAGGATGGCCGACATCGTGGTGAGACTTGAACCGTTTGTGTCTTGTGCTGGTTCATAGCTCCTTTCCCCTCCCTGGTCTGCGCCATTTTAGGGGAGAGAGTCAGTGTCTGATGGGGGCTCATTCCGAGTTGCCTGCTTGGGGCCAGCTTTACGCATAGCTGTGTACAGCAGAGTCAGACTGGCTGCATGGCCGTGATGTGACCCGTGTCCTGTCAGGTGTTGTAACTTCATAGGAAATGCTTTTTAACAGGCAACAGTGCACGTGTGTATCGAGTCTGCAGGAATAGTAAGGTGAAACCTGACCATTCTTCCTCGAAAACACAGAACCCAAGCGTGCTGACCCTGAACATTTCTTCTTGGTTGGGAACTGAGGGCTGTGCTCTCAGTGCAGAGAAGCTGGTAGCTTTTCACAGTTTTCAGCAAAGGTGTCTTTTTTTTGTTTTGACTCAGATATTGATTTTCTGTCTCAAAGTGTCATTTCCTGTATTTTATCTGGTAATTTGCCATGATGAGGTGCAAAATAAACCTCACTAGGCTTAAATATATGATAGGTTTTTGTTGTAAACATGAAACGGATTTACTCTAATGGGAATTACTAACATGATCTTAAAATTAAATTAAGTGATTCATTCACTGTGTGCTGCTTTGTCATCGTTACAAAAACTCCATCAGGACTCAGTTGCTGCCTTTTATAGGACAGAGGCCCTGCGTTGAGGTTTTTGTCATCAGCCTTCTCTCTGCCGTGTTGAGTTTTCATGTGCACTGACCTCTTTGTGATATAAAGAGACGTGGCCGCGTCTCATGGGGGAACCAAGGCTGGGGAGGGACCTGCCTAGGGGCACAGGCTGGAGTGGAGGCCCTGAAGCTGGATCCCAGAGTCTGCATGGCTGGTGAGCAGGGGTGGAGGGCCTGGCGGGGAGGCTCTGGAACACAGAGCAGGGCAGGCCTGTCTGTCGGGAGTTTGACTGGTTTTGGTCAGTTTGAGACCTCAAGTGTTTCTTCTTCTTGGTCATAATTCTGGTACCGTATGTCTTAGAATCCTGTGTCCTTAACTTTACATTTTCCCAGTGACAGTGAATGAGATGAAGGTGCAGCTTCCCACTGTCAGAATCATTCCCTCTTAGAGCAAAGCTGGTAAGTTTTAAGAAACAGGTAGAATTGGGTGGCAGCATGGGACTTCAGGCCACCACTGGTTGACATCCACTCCCTGTGGTAAGTGACGCTGTCACGGGCACGGGGGAGTTGGGGGCAGGGGTGCCGTGAGGCTGCTCCCCGTCACACCTCCCTTTCTCACACCATGTGAGGCCTGTGGGGCAGTGTCCGGTTGGTCTCACAGTTGTCAGGAGACACTTGGCCTTGTGCTCTGGTGCGTGTTTGAAAGTGAGGACGGAGGGGACCTTAGAGCTTGTGTCCCCTGCATCAGTCACGGGGGCCCCACAGGTGTGTCCTGAAGCGTCTGGCCCTGGTGCTGGACCCCGGTGTGCCTGCCGTCCTGCTGACAGACGGGGTCAAGCAGGGGCTGAACTTGCTTGTGTTCACGAGAGGGCTGCCTTCAGGGGCCTTCAGAGTCTCGAATGAGTCCAGCCTCGCGTGGCACAGTGGCTGCCACTGCCCCTGAATTAGTGGCCGCAGAAATGGAGGCGGCTGTGGAATTATCGTGACTTTCATCGCCGCAGGAGCCAGAGGAACTTCACTTGGGGGTTCGCGTTTGTCACGTTTATGACAGCGAGCTAAGTCGCCGAATTTAATGCACATTTTCTGTTTCCTGTGAATTACCGAGTCATTCTTTTAAAGGTGACAGCACGTTTGGCGCTAATCCGTAGTTGGACGAGGACGCCCGGGCTCATGGTGCAGGCGTCTGGGTCCCCTGCTCCCGCTTGGCCCAGCCTTGTGCCGCCTCCACTGCGAAGGCCTTCCCGCCTTCCCACCCACGGCGGTGCCCCCGCCCAGCAGGTCCCCCACCCTGCCTCCCTGTCTGGGCCGAGCCGTGGGATCTGCTCCGTCCCTGCCCACCTACCTGCCCAGGCGCAGCTGCCGAGCCTCAGGCAGCAGAGAACGTGGGGGTGGGATGCGCAGAGGACAGCGCAGCTGGAGGTGGGGGGCCTTGGGGCTTTGGTCTTCAGTACGGTTCAGTGGCGAGGCCCCCCAGGGCTTTGTGGAGGGAAGGGGGCCTCCTGACTTCCCCGTTCTCCCCTTAGCAGGTCAAGCAGCAGGCATTGCTTCAAGGTTCAAGTTCTTTATTCAGGTTTATTCCTAACTATTCACCCAAGACATCACTGATGCCTGGTCCCTGCCCAGTGCAGGGACAGTTATTCAGATGGAAAGATGGCCCTCTGGGCTTTCCTCGAGGGCCTGGGATCTCAGGGCAGTGAGGTGGGAGGGCCCCTCGGGGTCGAGAACCCGTGTAATCCCCACTGGAGGACTCGCCCTGTCTGTGCAGACCCTGAATCTAGGTGCACAGTGTCGGGGAGACTAGTTGAGTTTGGGAGGAGGCTTGATGTGTTCAATGCAGCCGTCTGCCATTCTGCTCTCAGGAGATGGTTTCCCAGGGCCCGCGACAGCAGGGATGGAGCTGGGAGGCGGGAGTCAGTGACAGCGGAGGACAGGCACCTTGAAGCTCTGGAGCCAGGGGATGACCCAGACTTCAGAGTAGCAGCTGAGCGTCTGAAACGAGGGTGACCTGAGAATCCCCCCTTCACGGAGGCTTCCCACCCCGCCAGGGTAACCTCACCCGCCGCAGAGGTGGGTTCCCAGTGCCACTGCCTCAGGCGGGTGTGTGTGTGTGTGTGTGTGTGTGTGTGTGTGTGTGTTTGTACACGTGTGTGCTTGTGTGCTCACGTGTCTCTGTGTGCGCCCACGCATGTGCATGTGTGTTTTCTTTACTGAAGAATTCACTCCCTGCCCTGACTTTATTTTGAAAAACTTCAAACCTACAGAAAAGTTGAAAGAATAATTCAAAAATATATACTCAACACATGTATTTACAAATTACCAGATTTTGCGACATCTGCTCTCCCCGTGTGTGTATATAAAATTTCTCAATTATGTACAAGTTTTCTTTTGCTCTCCTCCCACCCCCAAACCTGCAGTGTTTACTCCCTGGAGGTGTGCCTGTGGGAGCGAGGAGGGGTGTCGTTTGGGAAGTCCTGGGGGGCTGCCTCTCGCTCTCCCGTGTCGGGGGTGGACGTGGGCGCTGCTCAGGGGTGGGGTCAGAACCTCGCACGTAGAGCAGTGCCGAGGGTGATTTCCGAGGCTGCGGAGCTGGCTGGGGGGTGGTGGGCGGTGGGGAGGCCAGAGCCCTCTTACCTGCTTCAGGGTGCGGTTGGTCTGGAAGCTGCAGTCGTCCAGGCTCGAGTGCCTGGTCTTCTTGCAGCTGGTTCTGCTGATGTCCAGGTCCAGCATGAACTTCAGGCCCTTCACTATCTGAGGGGATAGAGGGCGGGCCTGGGTCACTGGGTCTAGGACATGGTGAGAGATGGGGTGAGCTGGGGGCCCACTTCCCTCCCCCCAGGCTTGGGCATGCGCTCCTGCAGACGGTGGAGGCTGAAGACCCCAGTCCCTGGGTCTGGGCCCCTGGAGTCCTGACATTGGCTACTTATACCCATGCAGACCACCCTCCATGATAGGAACAGCATCCCGCCCTGAGAGTTTGCGGTTACCAAAGAGAAGAGACATAATAGAGTCACCCCCCCAATCCTATACCCAGGGGTGACCATTATCGTGAGTCAGCATGTGGGGTGGTGTCGGGCAGCACACATCCTCGGCGCTGTGGGTCTCTCTCCCCAAGGCCAGCTCCCCGGTCAGTGACTGCGAAGCTTGCTGACCGGCTGCACCGGGCCCCTGCTTTTCGAGAGTGGCTGCGTCCTGTCACTGACTGTGTCCTGTACCCTCATTGACCTGTGTTCTCGGGACCCAGGACGAGCCAGGCCTGGCTGCCTCGTGGTGTCCCCGTGAGAGGGGGAGCACTAGGCTGCTCGTATGGGGCCGCTGAGAAGCGTGGGGACCTTGCAGGGTGTGACACTTCTGTAGGGACGGGGCAGTGGTTGGGGGACGTGGCCGCAAGTGCTTTGGGGTCGTGGAGCAGTGGCCTGCGGGCAGCCCGGCAGGCAGGCAGCCCTGAAGGTGGGCAGTGGGGCAGCTTGTGGCCCGTGGTAGCCGCCCTCGCCCGCCCTCCTCTCTGTGTGCTGCCCGGGAGGAGCCTGGTGCAGTGAGAGGCGGCGCCGGCCTCGGTGCCTGACTCTGGTGGCCCCGGTCCGGTTCTGGCCGCCTTGGGCAGTCCTGAGCCCAGACCCCACCTGGACGAGGGCTCTGCTGATGTGTGACTCCCGGAACAGGAAGGCGTCGTTGCTGCAGTTGTTGAAGCTCTCAGCGCTGTGTCTGGCTGCCTTGAGGACGTCCGGGTCGTTGGTCTTGATAGTCTTGGGAAATCCTGGCTTCACACCTGAGTTAAGGATCTTGGAACAAAAATCTGGATGAGAAGCAGAACCAGACAAGAACGTTAACTGGGGGGGGCGGTCCTTGGTCCAGGGATCATGCCTCCCGCCTCTGCTCCCAGTGTGGTGCCCGGCCCACCCGGCCTGTACTCCCCTCCCACGGCCGTGTACCCTGCCGGCCTGTCCATGTCTCGCCCCCCGGTGCGTCTGCCCTCCATCCCCGTGGTCGCCCCATCCACAGCCGAGGGCCAGTGCGGTGGGCGGCGCAGAGGTGGATGAGATGTGGTCCCGTCCTGTCCCTGCCCGCATGTGTCCCTGGGTTCTGTCCTTTCAGAACCCAGGTTGTTTCCAACAGTTACAGGAGCCTGGACACCCCTGCCCGCCCTCAGGCCTGGAGCCTCTGTCAGGATGAGCCCTGGTGTTCCGAGAAGTCGGCCCTGGCCTATGAGGCCGCCCTCTGGCTTCGAGCCCTCCGCTTGTCCCCAGCAAGTGGCCGAGGGGAAGTGCTCGAAGGCCGTCCTCCGCCCCCAGGACTCTCGACCGAATCCGCCCAGCTGCCAGGTCCCCGCGGCACCCGTGTGTTGCCTCCTTTGGGGTGTTTGGGCAGCAGGTGGGTGGTGGCTTTTCTAGTTGGTGGCTCAGGGGTGACTCGATTTCAAATTTATGTTTCTCAGTTTTGCTGCAGTGGTCACGGACTACTTTTATATTAAAATCTAAATTGAGGGGGAGGGAGAATGGGAAGAGGGTTTAGGGTTGTAGATTACTTCTCTTTTCTAAGAATTCCCCAGATTTTCCTGAAATCATCTTGTGCCAGAAGTGACTCGGAGCTGACCCACCCCCTGGGGCCAGCTCAGCTGTTTTCTTTCACTGAGTCGCGTGGAGAGTGGGGTCCGCGCCTCGTGCACGGCCTGCATCGGGGATCAGCTGTGTCCTGGCCGGTGTGGAGGGTCCACTGCCCTGCGCTGCCCTTGGCCGTGACCTTGGGGAGCACCTGTGGTGCATTCAGTGGGGGTGGGGTCAGCACGTGGTGGACCCGCTGGAGCCACAGGAAGTAGAGACTCGTGGACGAGCTTCTGGGTGTTGCATGTGGAAAGGAGGGGTCAGTGCTGCCCGGGTCCCCTCCTCACGGGGTACTCGCTGGGACTGCAGACCCAGGGTGCTGGGTGTGGACCCCGCTGTATTGAGGACACACGGTTCCCTGGTTGTGAAGAAGTCTCGACTCATGGGAGGAAAACAGTGGTGTGAGGTCGGCAGTGCTTGGGGGTTTTGTTCCTCAGGGGCTGGACGGGGGTGTCCCACTGGAGACAGGGCCCCCCAGCTGAGGACCTTCACCTCAGCTGGGGGTTGGGGTCAGGGTCAGTGGCCTTGCTGGGCCGGGACCCAGGCACCTGGCAGGACGGCCTGTGTGCAGCTATGTGTCCAGGAGCCTCGGCCAGGGTCAGTCCAGAACGCTGGGACCTCTTCTGGGGGCCGGCCTGTACGTGGGTCACAGCAGAGGGTGAGACATGGTGGATGCCAGCTCAGCTCAACTCAGTGGGGAGGTCTTGCCAGGGTGTCAGTGAGCCCTTCAGCCCAGAGCGAGGTTTTCGGAGGAGGCTGGTTCCACCGTCCGCCGCCTGAGGTCTGCACAGAGCCCTCCTTAGAACTGGACATCTTCTGTGGCAGTGGGCACATGAGACCCCCACCGGGTGCGAGAACCAGGATGGCCAGAGCCGGCCCTATGCAGCCTCGCTGAGGGGTCTCCTCTCCAGTTGGGTGGAGCGGTGGAGGGGGCTCTGGCAGTGGGCAGAGGAGGCGTGGGTCTGGTCTGGGTAGAATCTGCAGAGGGCCCATGATCCTGGGGGTGAGCCGCTGGCGCTCATGACAGCCTCTTTGTAAGGGGGGCTGGCACTGCCCACCCAAGCGGGACCCCTCCTGGCAGGTGGGCCCCAGCTGGGTCCCTGGGTCGAGATGGAGCTCTGGATGGCTCTGTGAGGCCCCCTCAGCTGGGAGGCCTGCTCCACCCCCATGAGAGCTTCCCAGCAGGTGAGGTTGTCGCTCTTCCCCCACGAAGCTTTGTCCCCAACGTCTCTGAGAGTCTCCTTTGCCATAATCCGGCCCTCACATGACGTCCCCAAAGACTGGGCTGGGCCGTGGCTGAGGTCTCTGGACGCGGCAGCTGGGTTGGTCGGCTGGCTGGGCCCTGAGCCCGTGGCTCTGACTCTGGTGCTTTGAGGGCTGCTGGCCTGCTGTTGACGACAGGAAGTCCAGTGTGTTTTTCTGTTTTGAAAACCGTTTGATTTCTGCTTGTCAGCATAGTCTGAACAGCAGACGGGAAGGACCACCTGGTGGACGGTCCAGTCGCCCATGTGTTTGTGGGTCTATATCCACGGCTATTTTTTCTTTGTACAAATTACATATATTGCTTTTTCTGATTATAAGCTTACTTGTTTGGTAGGAAACTTGAAAAACACAGAAAAGTACAACAGAAACATTAGAGCTCACTCTCAGTGTTGCAAAGGTAACCACTGCTACCTGTTTTTTAAATAAAGTATACTACATTTAATTTCGCTTGAACTTAACATGATTATAATAATGAAGTGAAACTAGGTGAGGCCAAACCTCTGATGATGTCTCTGCCAACGTGTGATGTCAGTTCCTAAGCAATTTTGGTAAAGTTACAAAGAGGTTGTAGGAAACTTGAAGTTGGCTTATTTTTAACTACATTTCCCGAAATATAGGCTTCAGTTAAGTGAGGTTTCATCAGCAGAGTTATCTAAACAAACAGTAAAATCCCATTTTTAATTTTAAAAAGTTGAAAAGTCAAACCTATTTTCAGAGCGATTCTTCAGAACGTCCACAGGGCAAGGTTGGTGCAGAATAAGCCCAAAGAGGGGCTCTCCTTCTGGAAGAAGACAGGCAGCCGGGGGCCCTGGGCCCCAGCCAGCTAGCCCCCTCCCACCACCGCCAAGGGGTCCCCCCCCCCGCCCCGGGCTGGCCGTGGTCCCATCTACAGGGAGGAAACAGGCCTCGAAGGAGTGCAGGGCGGGTTAAACCTAGGTGTGAAAGCTGTGCTCTTTTTCTCTCAAGAAGTATTTCTCAGTAGGTGCTGTGGGCAACTCCAGGTTGGGGGCAGGACAGTGATCTGGCAGAAGGGGCTCAAAGAGGGAGCTGGGAGTGGGGACCAGTTAGAAGGCGCGGAGATGGGCCAGGGGAGCAGAGAGCAGAGCACGAGGCAGACCTGACTGCCCTTAGCTTCAGGCTGGGTGCGGGGGCCACAGGGGGGGCTCGTGAGTCACGCTGGTGGCAGGTGGTGGCCTGGTGACGTGGACTGAAAGGACAACCAGAAGGAGAGGTTGTGAGGAGGAACAAACACTCTTCATCACACACGCTGGGGTGGGGGAGGGCCGGGCGGCGCAGAGAAGTGAGGTTTCCAAATAAGCCAGACTCCCTCCCCCATCCCCTGCCAGGCGGGGCATGGAGGCTTTGGCCCAGAAAGGCACTGGGAAGAGGGAGGTGGGCAGACCCCTTGGTGAGGGGCGGGCTGAGTCAGGAAGGAGAGAAGAGGGCCCCTTACTGCTCTTGGGAGAGAAGTAGCTCTTCAGCTGGTCTTGAAAAAAATGACTCAAGACGGCAAGAGATTGGGCAAGAGATGGGGGGCCGGAGACTTGGGAAGATTAGGGTGACAGCAGCGCTGTGCTGGGTACTGACCGGGGGCTCCAGCTGCCCCCGGATGCACAGTTGTAAGAGCACCGGGTGAGCGCAGTGTGCAGAGGCGCGAGGCTTGGAGGGAGGACGGCAGAGGCCCAGCTTTCCTGGGGCCAGAGCAGACTCCCCAGGGCGGAAATGCGAGCGCCTGTCGTCTCAGACCTGGGCGGTGGAGCTGGCCCTGGAACTGAGAGCGTGGGCAGGAACCAGTGCGGGACCTGCCTCTGGCAGGTCCTTCCCACCTGCCCTGGCACAGCTGGGACCTGCTCCAGGAGCCAGCACGGCTGGGGATCCTGCAGGCCCCTGGGCTGCTCAGGCTGCACCAGTGGACTCCCGGCCACCCGTTTCTGTGAAGTCACCCCAGGCCCCTTCGACACCCCCTGATTCAACCTGATACAAGGGAGTCAAGGAGTCTCTCCTCATGTGATCAGAATGGGAAGCAAAACGTCAAGGAAACATTCTGATGTTTCTTGCTGAAAAGTAACTTTGCATCTAAATCACAAGTGATTCCTACTCCAGCTCCTGTCCTGTCCTGTCCCTACACCCACTTCTTCAGAACTAACACTGGCCCCACTGATTTCGGTGGCCAGGCTCTGCGCTTGCCCTCACCAGTTGGGGCACTCAGTTCCCTCCACCAGTGTGTGGGCACTTCACAAACATCGAGGGGCTCAAGGCAGATCCACAGTTGAGCAGGTGGGGCTGGAGCTTGGGGGACATGGTCAGCAGCCCTTTGGGTTGCGGTAACAGTTAACTGTTTCTGTGCAGGTTAAAGAGGATGGAGTCTGCCCTCCAATTACCACCAAACATGCAGCAAATGTCCCAGGAGAGGACAGTAACTTCCTGACAAAGAACAGCTGGTAAAATGAGTCAGCAGCAAATGTTTTTGGTAAACATCCCTCAACTTGCTTTTCTGAAAAATGAAGACATGGGATGATGTCCTGTAGGAGGCGCTGGAGCCTGGGACGCTGGCTGTGCGTCCAGGGGTGCTGGGCCCTTTGGAGAGTCCAGTGCCTCAGGCCGTGCAGCCCCTCCCTCCCTGGTGTGGAAGGGAGAGGGGGCTGCTCTGGCAGCTGAGGCTCCCCACCCCTTCCTGTTTCAGGAGTGTCCTGTGTGTGGCTGGGAGGTGGGGGGACCCTAGAAGGGAGCCAGGGTGCCCAGGAGCCAAACACTGAGGCCCCCACTGGAGGCTACCCCACCGTGTCCCCGGTGGTCTCCTCGTGGTGGCTGCTTCCCTGCCAGCATCACGGGGCCCTTGTCATGTCACGGGCAGGGTCCTGGAGGGCTGTGCCCAGAGAGCGGGGTGCTGGTGTCCACTGCCCACCTGGAGGTTCACTCCGAGCCTCGCCCCCTCATGTGACACCAGAACTCAATGTGCTGGTGGTTGCCCTTAATTCCGTGGGGCCACACCCACCCGGCTGTGCTCTGGGGGCTCTGACTAATGAGTAGCCCCGTTGTTTTGAGAGCATAGGTGTCCCCCGGCACAAACAAGATGCTGGTTAGCCCCCGCCTTAATCCACTGGGACATGCCCAGAGTGAGTCCCAAGTCTGCCTCAAAGGCTGCTCGGCCTTCCTGAGCCTCCGTGTCCCCATCTGTATAATGGGGTGATGATGGCGCCAACCCCACAGGGTTGTGGTGGGGATACAGGAGACCATCTGCAGGAAGATCTTGTCGATAAAGGACATGCCATAGTGTCATGATTATCAAATATGGGAAATGGCTGCAGTGGCGCTCTGAGGGCAAATGGGTGTCCCCATTGGAAAAAAGAAACCTCAAAACGCAGAGGGTGGGTCACTGGCCCTCATGCCGAGATGCAGCAGTTCCCCCCACCCCCCACCCTGGGATGCAGGCCGGCGTGGGCCTCCCTTGTGGTGGGTGGTCTCTGGGTCCTGCCACTGGTGACGATGGCTGCTGGACCCCAGACCCTGCCAGGCGGCCTGTGATGGGAAGATGGGCCCCTGTGAGCCCGACTGGGAGGGCTTCCCAGGAGAGATGAGAGTCAGGTTGAAAAAGGGCTTCCATTTTCAACTGAAGGAAAAGTGGCTGAAGAAATCGATGTAGCAATTTCCTAGGTTCTGAAGGGCTTGGGGAGGGAGGCTGCCGGGGTCAGGTCAGCGTAGTTGAGCGCCAGGGGTGGGGAGAAGCCAGGTGCCCAGGTGGCGACACTCGGGGCCTCTGTCCTCCCACCACGGAAGGCTCTAGGATCTGTTCTTAGAGGAAGGCCGTGGGGCTGAGGGGCGGACTCGGGTCTGGGGCCGAGCTGTCTCTTCTCGACCCCCAGACAGGGGCCTCCAAGCCACTCACTCGAGCCCGAGGCCCTTGCTGGGGCCGTCACCTGTCACCTGGAGGCAGCAGAAAGGATCTGTGTGGCGTAGGGGCTGCGGCCAGCAGAGGCTCAGGAGCAGGGGTGCGGGTGGGCAGCTGCCCCCCACCCCAGGCCCGGGGCATTGCCTTCCGTGGGCCACCGCAGCCAGGCGCCTCCAGGGCCTGAGGGGTGCAGTGGTTTACCCATTTCATGGACAGTGAGACTGAGGTTCAGAGAGGCTCCAGGTCCCAAGGCCTCTGCATGTGGCTTGGACTCTGGACCCTCCTCCATCTGGGCTGTGGGGCTGAGAGCAGGCCTGATGGGGGAGGGCCAGGCCAGCCAGAGGGCTGTGTCAAGGGCAGGCAGTCTTCCACCTCCCGAGGGGGCAGGTGCGGGACTGGGTTGGAGAGGGTTTGGTCCAGCACCAAACCCCAGCAGAGGGGAGGCAGTCCTGCCAAGGGAAGGAGGCCAGCGTCCAGCACCTCCTGGGCCAGGGTTCCCCACACAATCCTGCTCTGCCCCGCTTGTTAGGGGAGGGAATGAGGCCGGCAGAAGCAGCTTAGGAAAGCGGGACAGAGGGCACGAACGTTACATCCCAGTGCAGTGGAGATGGCGGGCCCCTCACTCAGGCTTTCTGAGGGAGTCACTTCCCTGGCCTGAACGTCCAGCCACTTCCCTGGCGTGGCCTCCTCGGTTGGGCACTAAGGGGGCCCAGGAGGACAGACAGCTCCCGGAGGAGAGGACCTGTGAGGCTTCATGGTGTGAGCTAAGACCGCGGCTGGGGGAGGGGACAGAGGCAGGATGTCCCGTCCTCATGGTGCCTGAGATGGTCCTGAGGTGTCACCCACTTCCGAGGCTGTGACCTCCAGGGACTGAGAGGTTCAGGCTGTCCCCTGGGCACCTGCCTGGGCACCCCAGAACTGGTCACCCTTGGCCAGGCTCCAGACCTCTTCAAAGAGGGAGGAGGGCAAAGACCAGTTGCTACCTGGGGGTTGTATCCTCCACCTCCCGCTGGTCACTTCAGCCCCGGCTACCAGCTTCCTCGTGCGCATGGGGCAGGTGCTCACGGGCTGTGTTACTGGGCAAGTCGCCTAACCTCTCTGTGCCTCATTTCCTGGCCTACAGGTGGCGGCTCCCCTCGCCCTCCCCCCAGCTCTGGCCTGGCTGGAAGGATGAAGACTTAGGTTCCCCCGAGCCAAGTCACAGGGCAGCAGCAGAGGCAGGAAGGGTGCACCATCAAATAGAAACGGCCTGACTGCTACCCTGTGCGCTGTCTCCGTGGAGGGGCTGTGGCAGGCCTCCCTTGGGTACTTGCAGACCCCTGGAGCCGTGGGGGACAGAAGGCACTTCCCCGGTCCCCAGACCCCCCCAGTCCCCCTCTGCCGAAGCTTGCTTCCCACAAAGGCAGCTGCTGTGAGGTCCCCTGGAACGTGCCTTGGGAACGGGGTTGGGGGTCAAGCTCACGGCGCCTGGACGGTGGGGAGGTCCCCTCTTACCTTGCGAAGGGTCCCCTGTGGCACCCAGGATGAGGCCACAGACCAGCAGTACGCCGGCAGGATGCATGGCTGCATGCAGGGCTGTGCTGAGCAGGGGCGCCGGGCAGCGAGGTGCTGGGGGAGCCCCGCCCCGCGAACCGCCCACCTGCCTGGGGTGCGGGTGGTGGTTTCTTGCTCTTCATCTCCACATCTAGCAGCTACAAGCTCAACCGCTTCCTTTGTAAAAGTTTCCAAACAGCAGTTATTTGCAGGGGAGGGAAGAGGTGAGAGCTGTGAGCAAAACTTCTGCGATTTTCTACCCTTGAAACACATGGAAGAGACGTTGCAGCAGAAAAATGAGCAGGGATTTTCAGAAGCACACGCACTTGGGGTTCCTTCTCCAAAGGGTACGCTCCTCAGGCCTAGATTCTGGGATCTGACTGGCCCCCTGCAGGAGACTGTCCTCCTGCTGGCGTGAATTAGGTGACTTTCCCTGGGAAGTAGCAGGAAAACAGGGTGCAGACTGCAGTTCAGAGAATGAACTTCGCCAGGCCTGGAACCGGGTGAGGAACAGCGTTTGCTGAAGAGTGATGGATTCTTGAACCTTTTTGGCTCGGAGCTGGCAAAGGAGAGGAACAGTGTCTGGGCTAGAGGTCCCGGCGCTCTGCTCAACCTCTAGACCAGGCCCACGGTTAGGAGTGGGAGCTCTGGAGCCAAAAGGCTTGAGGCTCTACCTCTGAACACCTGGCTCACCTTGGGTGGGGGTCTCCAAGCCTCAGTTCCTCAGGTTATGCTGAGGATTTGGGGATGTCGTGAATGTAAACAGCCACTGTGCCTGTGCCCTCCACCAGGCATGGCAAGGAGTTGGGCTTCCCCTGTGCTCACGGCCTTGACCCTGCAGTACCTCGGGAGCCGGCGGTCACTCCTGCATGTCCTCAGTGCGGTGGCTCATTCCCACTTTCAGAAGTTCCGGGGGTTGGGGAGCTCAGAGCGGTTACGGGACCTGCCTGTCACTGCACTGTCTCTGGCCCTTGGCCCTGTTGTCTGTGAATGTGGGTGATGGTGCACCTCACCGCCCAGGCCTGGGGGCTAGCAGAGGCCCAGAGAGGAGGAAGGAACTGGGGTTAGAGCAGCGTTACGGGCCCCCGGGGAAGTGTGCATGTGTGCGCTGTGTACATGTGTCATGTGTCTGCGTGTGCATCCAGTCTTTACATGTGTCTGAATGTGAACATGTGGAAGTGTGTTTTTCTGAGTGTGAATGAAAGGTGTGTATGTGCTTACACGCAGATGTGTATAAGTCTGTGTGTGTTTTGTATGTATGTTGTGATGTTGATTTTATGTGTCCATTGGGCCACTGAGGGCCCGGACATTTGGTCAAACATGATCCCATGTGTGTCCACGAGGAGTGTTTCTGGAGGAGATCAGTGCTGGAGCCAGTAAACTTACTAAGGCACCCGGCCCTCCTGCTTGGTGGGCCTTGTCCATTCAGTCGAAGGCCTGAATAGAACTAAGGCCGGGAACTAAGAATCCTCTCTGCCTGCCTATCTTCCAGCTGGGACATCGGTCTTCTCCAGCCTTCGGACTCAGACTCAGACTGTCCTAGGTCTGGACTTCTCAGCCTCCTTAATCCCATGAGCCAATTCCTTGTGATAAATGTCTTCACACATACACACACCCTACTGCCTTTGTTTTTCTGGAGACCACTGACCCATATATTTGTGCAGGTATCTGTGCCTGTATGTATCTGTGTGTGAGAGTGTACATTGCTTTTGAGTCTGTGTGTTCATATGTGTCTGTGTCTCTGTGCATGTGTGTGACTGTAGGTGTGTACGTGCACTATTTCTGCCCCATCTTCGGCCTGCTGGGGGTCGTGGGCTCTGCACTGAGCCCCACTCATTCATTGGCAGGTCTGTTCATCACTCACCCTTCCTGCCACCCCTTCCTGCTTGAAATGTGGTCCCCTGCCCAGTGCCCAGTCAGCACTCCCTGGGCCCTTGATGGAAATGCAGCTTCTCAGGCTCTGCCCGTGATCAGGCTCTATGAGTGGGGCCCAGGAAACTGTTTTCACAAACCCCCCCAGGAGACTTTTTCTTTTGGCCTCCACGCTGTGCCCCCTGCTGGTTGGCTGGAGCCGTCCAGTTCTCAGGCTGTCCTCCCCCCACCCCCGCCCGCCCCCGAGGAGCGAACCGGACACCTGAGCCGTCCTGCTGCTTCCAGGTCCCGAGCTTCCTGCCTCGTGCAGCCCGTCTTGGCCACAGCCGGGCTCAGGGAGCCTGGGGCTCCGCCAGAAGTGTTGCTGCATTCGTTCTGATGACAGCCGCGGTGTTGGTGAGAGGGCATGTTCCAGCACTTGCTGTGTGCCGGGCACTTTTCTCAAATCCCCACACCATTTGACAGTTGAGGAAACTGAGGCACAAGGGGGTGAGAAGTTGCGGGAAGTTCTGCAGAGTTGGGGCCCAGGCCCAGCGCTGTGGTCCCGGCCGCTGCCCTCCACTCCTTGCCCCTCGTCCCCCCTGCCCCCGGCCTGGGGCCCCAAGCCTGGGGCTGTCCGTGCTGGCCATGCCGGCACCGGCCAGCCTGCAGATGCCAGCTTGGCCATGGGGGTCCCCGATGGTGGCCCGTGTGAGCCGACATCCTGTCCAGCACGACTGTTGGCAAAAGCATCACCGAGCCCTGCAGAGCAGGAGTGTGGGGGGCCTTGGAAGGAGTCTAGGGTTGTGTGTGTGTGTGACTTTTGTGCACCCAAACAATGTACAGAAGAAGCACAAAAAAACTGGTTGTCCCAGGAGAGGATTGCCCGATGGGCTTCTGAGACCTTAACGCCCTGCGTGTACTTTATTTTCTAAAGTCCACGGTGGTTGTCTGAGTGGAGGGGTAGGAATGTGCTTTTTTGGTCTGCGAAGAGCTGCTGGGTGGCGAGCAGACTTTGTCCACACGGTGGCGCCGTGATCCAAGAAACGAGCAGGTCTCGCCCGGCGTTTCCCACGCTGGGGGCTGGGGGCTTCCTCTTCTGCTCTGGGAACCCCCCTGCTTCTGTCCCTACATCTGCTGTACTGGTGATGGATTTCAGCAGTCCTGGGCCCTCTCTGGGGAAATACAGTTCTCAGTGGGGGTGGGAGGGACCCTGCAAATCTTCGGCCTGGGGGCTCTTCACTCTCCCCAGGCTGGGCCTCCTCCTGGGGGATCTTGGTGCTTGTGCGGGTGGGGTTCCTGCACCCAGTGCTGCCCGCAACCATCCGTCATGATCACACATTCTGCACGTGGGGAGCTGCATGTGTCGGCGTGTCCATTTCCATGGGGTGTGGGGCATCCCTGGGAAGAGCCACAGGCTGGGCCTGGAATCACCCTAAGATGCTGGTGCCGCGTCTGGACTTGGTCTCAGCGGGGCTGTTGGTGTAGTGGCCCCTGGAGTGGCAGGTGACAAACCCCTGGATCAAACCTACCCTGAAGCTCATGTGCTGCTAGATTTTCCAGTTATGAGTTCCCATCCAGTCTCTTGCTGCTTAAGACCATTCTAGTTGGATTTTCTAGGTTTGTTTTCCTTTCCCTCAGCATAAAAGGCCCCAACTGACAGATGGGAAACAAGTTTGTGGCTGGGTCGGTATCAGGGGTATGCGCTTGCCAGTTGGGAGGCTGGAGAAGTTGGTAATGCTATTGACCAGGAGAACTGAGAACCTTTCCGGTGATGACGGGAGCCTGGATCCACAGGTGGAGCTGAACTCACGTGCCACAGGCACAGTGGGGCTTGGTTCCTAGATACTGCACACAACCTGCCTTAACCTGTCTCAGTGCTGTGGCTTCTGCCCAGAGGTCACGTAAAGGCCTGGCCTGGCTTCTGACACCCGTTACCTAAGGTTGCCAGTTAAAATACAGGGCACCCTGTAAACTTGAATTTCAGAGAAACAACAAATAAATTTTTAGTATAAGTATATCCTAAATATCGCATGGGATGTACTTATACTGAAATCATTCATTCTATAAAGTCCAAATTTTGTGTATTTTTATGTGCTAAACCTGGCAGCCCAACCTTTGCTTGGTCTGGTGACCTGGCTGGAAGGACAGAGTTGCCAGCTCTTTACACATGATTCTTCTGTGTGGATCTGGGGGCTCTCAGCTCAGGGCCCTGGTGGGTCAGCCTGACCGCACCGGCCAGCCCTGGGTCCTGGTTTGGAGCAGCACCTGGTGTGACGGGACGGGACGAGATTCCGCTGCTCCTCTTGCCCTTACGCTTTGCGGGTAAGAAGCGTCCTCAGGGGCCCTGATACTGGCTCGCCTGGGTGGGCTGGATGCTGCCCCTCACCTGGGGACTCCACGAGGGCTGGGCTGCTTGGCCTCCCGCTGTGTCACCCAGACAGCGACTCACGACATCATGTTGCAGCAGCGGCTTCTCATGGAGACTGGAGCTCAGCCTGCACAGCTGTCTCTACTGCCCTGAGGGGGGCTGAGGCCTGGGCCTGGGACCAGGGGGCTAGCCTGGAGGGGCTGAGGGAGCGGCTGCCCCCTCTGCTGACTGCTTGGTGGGCACAGGGCACCGCCAGCCCCACGGCGGGACCTTGGTTCTCATCCTCCAGCCGAGGGGAGGGTCATGCCCTTTCCCAGGGGCAGCCTGAACCCCCGGGGCTCCAGGCAGCACCTCTGCGCAGGCCCATCGCCGATCCAGAGTTCCAGCTGCCCTCGTGCCCCAGCAGGCCCCCGCTCTCCCAGCACCACCTTGTTTGCTCCCCAGGGACTCATCCCTACTATCTCCACAGAAGGGATATTTAAGTTGAGCTCTGATGACGGGGTAGGAGTTTTATTGGCAGGAAAGGAGGAGTGAAAGCAGAGGTAGCATCGTGAGCAGAGGCTGGTGGGGGTCGGGTGCCTCGTCGGGACAGCTGTGCTGTGCTGGCCCAGCCTCATCGTGTGGTCCTGGACCTCTGGGTCCTTCCTGGGGCCACCTGAGCCTAGGAAGGTTTGCTCAAGGGGAGCAAGTGCTGGTGCTGACAGCAAGCTTGGCTCTGCCGCTGCCAGCCAGGCCCTTGTCCAGTGGCTCTTTAAGCCTCACGCTGCAGGACAGTGGCAGTAGAGTGACCTATGACCTGGCATTGGAGAGCCAAGGGCCGTGTGCAGAGTGAGACTCTGTCCACCTGTATCGTCCCCACCCGCCTGCTGAGTTTCCATGGGCCGCATTCTCTTCGGGTGGGTTTTACAGCCAAGGGCTGTCAGGGTCTGGAGTTGGGGCTCTGGAAATTCTGGAACTGGACGATGAGGAGGAAAAGGCTCAGGGCAGCACGTCGGGTGCTGGAACCTGCTGTGACCCCAGCACAGGGACACGGGCTGCTGACCGCCGAGGCGAGGCAGCTCTCTGACCTGTTTTCCCCCTTCACATCTTTCTTTCTGACTAAAGCTGCGTTTTCTGCTCTTAAGGCTTCACGTGATTACATTTAGCGCCCTGCCATACCCCTGTATTCTGGGTAATCACCCCACCTCGAGGTCCTTCCTCACATCTGCAGCGGCCCTTTTCCCTGAAGAGTACCATAGTCACAGGTTTCAGGCTTAGGATGTGGGCATCTCTGGGGCCATTGTTGCGTCTGCTCCAGGGGGTGTCAGGAAGAGGAGGGCCCTGCAACGTGGTGGGCCAGGAGCTGCTGAGGCCTCTGGGGGCCTCAGCTCAGCTGTCTCACAGACCGCCTACCTCATCTTCCTCCTCAGGAAGGTCTCATGCTGAGTACCGCCCCTCCAGCAGACCTGAGACAGTGGCTGGAGCACTTGGCATATGGTGGGGGGGGGGGGTCCCAGTGAGACACGTGCACTCGTGGGCAACAGCCGGACCACACGTGACCATGGCACCCTGCCCACTCCCTGCTGCACCTGCCCAGGAAGCCAGACCACAGCCTCTGCTGCAATCATCCCAACGGTCAGGCTTGGTCAGGAACTGCCAGCTTCCCCAATTTTTGTCCCCGTGTTCAACTTAGCATCAACAAGAGAAGAAAGCCGAATGTACCCCCTGCCCGGCCCGCGGGATGCCCCGCTTCTAGTTGCCTGCTTCCAGCCTCCCCCGTCCCCCTCCCTGGCCTGCACGCCCGTCTCTGCCACGCGCCAGTGGCTGAGTTCCCTTGCTCTCTCACGCTCTGAATAGGGGAGATAGCTTTTGCTTGTTCTCCTATGGGTGGTCCTTGTTTATTTCCACGCCAGGAGTCGTGGGTGGGCAGTGGGACACAGCCTGTACAGGTGGGTTAACGCACAGGTTCTTGCTGGGTGGCTGGGGATCTCAGAGCCAGGCCCCTGGAGGTTGGGGAGGTGCTGGGTGGTGGGCTGAGAGCAGCCCTCAGGGTGGCTGGAGAGAACCCTCAGGCAGAGGTGGCGCTCACAGTGTCCCCCCAGTAGCATGGCCACCCCACCAGGCACTGCGATGTGGGCAGGGCACTGAGAGCACCTGCCTCCGGCCTCCGGCAGCTTCCAGGTGGGGTCCTGGTTCCTACGGAGGCCTCTCATTAGAATAGCCCCACAAACTTGGCAAAAATGCAGACTGTTTGTTCCTGAGTGAACACTCACTCTGTGGATCTGGGTGTGGGGCTGGGAATGAGCATCTTCAAAGCTCCTGGGGGCCCAGCTAGACCTTGGAGCACAGCTGGGTCTCCGCAAGAGCTCAGGCAGACACACCGCCCGCCCCACGGCCCAGGTTTGTCTTCCTCCCTGCGTCCCTCCTCGTTTCACGGAATGATTGCGGATTTAAATGCACGAAGATGGTATCAACTACAAATTGGCACTTGTCATTGGCACCTGCCACCTACTTCTACAAGGATTAAATCAGGTGCTGCTGCAGCTGCTGACTTTCAACACCCCCCCTGAAAGGAGCTCGGGTGGAGAGCAGAAATGAGGCACTCTGCTCTGGGAAAGACTGGCAGAACAGGTCTGCAGATACATATTTTCAGGAGCAGATTTTATGAGCCCAATTCTTGTATCTCCTCCTATCTAGATAAGCACTAAAATCCTTCATGGTGATGACTGCTTCTCGTGACTAGCAGAAACCTTCTGTAAAAAAATACGTGCTTGCTTGCATGTACTCCCCTTGAATGAAAATCACACGTATACGGACCTTCCCTCCACCTCTTTGGAGCAGTTTCTCAGAGCTATCTGAAATGCTGTCTCCCGGGCTGCAGTCCTCATTTTGCCCCAAATAAAACTTAGCTCACAACTCTCACATTGTGCATTTTTTTTTAAGTCGACAGTGGCTTCTCTGCCTTGGTCCCCCTTGGCATCTGACGTCCCATTTATTGCTGTTAATTAGGCACCTGGGCGAACCTTCCCTCGGGCGTCTGTAACTCTTGGGCCTCGTTCGTTTGGCTCCACGCTGATGTGGATAACCCATTTCACTGGCTTTCCTTCTGCCATTAGTTTCCGTAGCCCTCGTGTAAAATTTCCAGATTGTAATTTCCCGACTCCAAGTTGTGTGGTGAGCTAGGGTTGGTTTCACCGCCTCCCTTGCCTTTGTCCCATCCTTGGTGAATTTTTAATTGTGCAGGTGAATCTGCTGAGGTGTTTACCCTCCTGAAACCCCTGGGACCAGCCCGAACCGGGGATGGCTGGACTTACATGTCGTGTGTGTGGTGGGTGCAGGTGTCACAGAACCACGAATCTAGGGTCAAAGGGGCAGTCATGAAAGTCGGTTCTCACTTGATTTCTTCCACAACATTTTAGTAGAAAAATTTTCAAGCTTTTTCAGAAAAGTTGAATGAATTGTTCTGTGGACATTCACAAGCCACCCCCTAGATGCCACAGTTAACTTTTTCTACATTGCTCCATCCATCCATCATCCATCCATCCATCCATCATCTATCCATCTATCCATCCATCCATCCATGATCCATCCATCCACCATCCATCGTCCATCCGTCATCCATCCACCCATCCATGATCCATCCATCCACCATCCATCATCTGTCATCCATCCACCATCCATCGTCCATCCATCTATCCATCCAGCCAGCCATCCATCATCCATCCATCATCCTTCATCCATCCCTCCATCCATCATCCATCCCTCCATCATCCATCCATCATCTATCATCCGTCATCCATCCATTCATCCACCCATCATCCCTCAGTTCCTCTTGCTGTTTTTGCACATTAATTACAAAGTAGCCGCACTTCAGTTGATGTTGAATCCTGGGGACCCCATGCTGCCCAGTGACCACGTGGCCTCAGTTTAAATTCCCCTGGAAACAGGAAACCTGCTGCCTGCTGCAGCCCAGTTCCACCGCTCCAGGTGAACCAGGTTCCCTTCTGTGCCAGGGGCCCAGTGACAGGCTCCCTTTCTCCCAGGTGTGACTCTTCAAAAGAAGGCATTGAAGGGAAGCAAGAGGTGGAACCCATGGGGATGTTAGCGCCCTGGGCTGGGCCCTTCCAAGCCTCTGGCCCAGGGCCTCTGGCAGGCCCGGAATGTGTGGGTCTAACAAGCCCGTAGGCGAGGCTGATGCGGCTCCTCCAGGCTCCACTTTGAGAACTACTGATTTAAGCTTGCACGGCTCAGTGGAAGTCCAGTTATCCCTAAAATAACTGCTTAGAGTCTTGGGTGTCCTTTTGGAATAGGTATGGAAACATGCTTCTGGTCCGAGGGTACCACTGTTTGACCCCCGAGGGAGGCCAGGCCAGCCCCTCTCCTGGGCCCACGGACACGCCAGGCTGCTAGTCGTGGGGCGGGCACCTTCAGGGTGGCGACTTACTACTGTCTGGGTGTGTTTCAGGCTGCATGTCTCTGCAGGTCTGCCGCCGGCCGCCCCAGTGGCCTCTGTGGCTCTCCTCAATGCCTTGGTGTCCATGGCTCTACCGACCGACAGGAGATGGGGTCCTGGCTGAGTCCCCACAGAGAGGCATCATCATTACAGCTGGATGGGCCGTGGCACCAATAACCTTTCTTTGCTTAATTTATTTCCTCACCACCCAAAGTAAAATGTTCTGTAAGCAGGCAAGTGTTATCTCTGAGAACCCCTTTGCCCTCTTCTGTGGACTGCGCAATGCTGTCTTTCACACTCTGCTGTTGCAAGTTAAGTCATTAAAGAAAGAGTAAACTTGTGCTAATTGTCGATGGCTTATTACTACCTAGGAGGACGGCCAGGCTGGGGATGTGTGTGAATTTCATTAATTTCTCCAGGCTTTCGGGGTTTGGCTTGAACTCAAAGGCCCTCCATGAGCAAACTCTTGTTAAAGCTTTAATTAACTCTTGCCAGTGTCAATGTTTTATTACCTTCTGTAGCCGACAGGCTCCCCCCGAGACTAATTTACACGGATGTTCCCAGCCGCCGCCATGAAGCCACAGAGGCCACTGGGCAGACGGGAGTGGGTTGAGTTGCTTTATGGGCTTCAGCTCAAGGGTGGCTCCTCCGTCAGAGATGATGGCGGGGGCGAGTGGGGGGTGTCTTCTGTTCTGGGGAGTCAGAACTTGTTGCATCAGAAACCGAAGGGCTGAGCTTAGACCGACATATACACACTACACACTATACTACACACTATACACACTATACACATATACACACTACTATATATAGAATAGGTAACTTATATATATATATAATATATATAATAGTTCCCTGTATAGCACAGGGAACTCTACTCAATACTCTGTAATGACCTATATGGGAAAAGACTCTAAAAAAGAGTGGACATATGTATATGTATAACTGATTCACTTTACTGTGCAGCAGAAACTAACACAACATTGTAAATCAACTATACTCCAATAAAAATTAATTTAAAAAAAGAAGCCAAGGTGCTGAGCTTGGAGATACGACCTTGGCCATGCCCTTGAAGGCTAAGTGGGGTCTGGGACTCAAGTTTGGGCCTTGATCTAAGCTTGGAAGCTGTGGGGTGGAGGATGAGTCACGCCCACCTCTGGCTCCCTTTCCCTCCATTTGAAGGTGAGGGCAGGAATATTGCCCCTAGACGGCCAGGTGCGGGGGCATCTTCACGGCCATAGGTGTATGCAGAGACGCTGACTTCCACTGGCTTGTAGTCTGGGGTCTATGGCTGCCTGGCCTCTCAGGGTGGGAGCCAGAGGACAGACATTGTCAGCCTGTGGCCCCTGCAGCAGCCACCTGCCACATTCCACCCACGCCCGCAGTCCCTGCCTCTCTGCCCACAGGATCAGAGGGGCTTGGGGGGATGACAAGCCCAACCTCACCATGACTCCTGGGGGTAGAGGGGGTGGAGGTCTGCATGATGGGGGCACTGCAGCCTGCCAGGCCTGCATCCCCGTGGCACTGGCTTCCCCTTGGCTCCAAATCCAAATTTATCCAAACATTGATCTTTGAGGCTTGCTACTTTGATTTGATTGAGGTAATATTTACATGCAGTGAATGTAAGATCGTAAGCGGATGATTCCATGAGCTTCCGCAGATACACACAAGCGGGTACGGAGCCCTGGGTTCCCTCGAGCCCTGGCACCAGTCTGCTGGCTCCCCAGGCACCGTGTTCTGATTTGGCCCCTAGAGACTGGCCACCTTGAGCTCTGCACGAGGGACTTTTCCATCCCCCTTCTTTTGTGTCAGGTGACATCCCTGGGGTTGAACCCTGTGGTTTGTGTGTCAGCGTCTCCTTTCCTTTTACTGAGGAGTAGGGTTCCCATCTGTTTGTCCGTTACTTGTTGACATGTGTTACATTTTGTCCAGGTTTTGGCCACCATGAAAAATGCTGCTATAAACGTTCTTGCATAATGCCCTTGTGTGGTTGTTGTTTTTGTTTCTCTTGGAGGGTATTGTTGAGTCGTTGGGTAGTGTGTGTTCAATTTCATGAGAAACTGCCAGGCTGTTTTCTGGCTGGACCGTTCTTCACCCCCAGCAGCAGTGCTGTCAGCACTTGATACTGTCAACCCTGAACTTTAGCCATCATGGTGGGTGCACAACAGTATCTCCTTGAGATTCTCATTTGCATTTTCCTGAAAACTGATGGTGTTGGGCTTCTTCTTATCTACTTGTTGGACAACTGTGTATTTCACTTTGTGAAGTATTTGTTCATGTTTTTGCTCATTTTTAAATTGCCGTGTCTTCTTATTGATTTGTATTTCTTTATATCTTATGGGTAGAAATCAACAGTCAGGTATACACATTACACAAGTTTCTCCTGGTCTGGGGCTTGTCTTCATAAGCAGAAGTTTTTCATCTTGATGAGTGCTTTCTACTTTTGTAATTGAGATGTACATAGACTCTCTGAGCTGGGATTGTAAGTTTAGTTTTTTTAATTAGAAAATTTCATTATTCCCTGAAATATGACACAAATGAATCTATCTATGAAACAGAAACAGAATCATGGACATAGAGAACAGACTGGTGGTTGCCAAGGGAGAGGGGGTTGGGGGAGGGATGGAGTGGGAAGTTGGGGTTAGCAGATGTAAGCTTTTATATATAGAATGAATAAACAACAAGGTCCTACTGTATAGCACAGGGAACTATATTCAATATCCTGTGATAAACCATAATGGAAAAGAATATAAAAAATAATGTATATATATGCATAACTGAATCACTTTGCTGTACAGCAGTGATTAACACAACATTGTAAATCAACTATACTTCAATTAAAAAAAAAGTAAAAAATTTCATTATTCCCATGATACATCCCCTGCTCACCCCAAGGTAACTGGCGTTGGCAGCCTCACCTGTATCCTCCTTCACCTTTCTCCACGCTGCAAACACACCCACGTGAGATTGCCCTTTTTTTTTTTCACTTAGATAGGCCTGGACTCCACACTCAGGGACTGGCCTTCTCACGTCACAGCACAGTGGTTCATCCACGGAGGCAACACAGATGGAGATCTGACACCTTCTTTTTCGTTGCTGCTTAATATTCCAGAGAATGGCTGTGCCATGGTTTATTTAATTCCTCTTTTTAAAGAATTTTATCGTTTTATTTTGCTGGGAATTCAGGTTGTTTCCAGTTTCTTGCTGCCTCAAACAATGCTGGGATCTGAGCACACAGCCGTCACACCACCTCACCATGTCACAGGCCTTGGAAGCTGCTGCCTTTTTCCTGTGGGATAAATTCCCAGTGTGAGACCGTTGGGTCATTGAGTGTGTGGTTTTGAGACTTGACAGGTCTGGCAGATTCTTCCCCCAAAGACTGTGGGAATTCACAGCAGTGGGTGAGGTTCTGTGTCCCATTCACAAGCACTGGCTGTTGTCACTTAACGTGTACGTCAGTCTGATGGGCGATGACACTCGTCCTCATCCCCCTGCAGCCCAGTTGTGCTTTTCTATGAACTCATCTTAAAAACTGACTTGCACAGATTATCTACAGATTTCTTTGCTGTACAGAAATGTTCTTTTTCTCTCTTTCTCCCCATTTTGTCTTCAACACTCTCCCTTGCTCTTCACCTTGTCCTTCTCAAATGACGTGTTTGAAACCAATTCTTAGGAGATCTTTGGTTCTCATTCGGTGATTTCCCATCTTTTGAAATGGATGTGACTCTCCCCACGTGTTTTCCTCCAGCCTCAGGCCCTGCCGACAGGCCTTGTGGCCGCTTGAGCTCCCTGGGAATCCAGTGCGCAGCTTCTGGGTAAGACTTTGATTACAGCTGGCTTTATAGGAACCGTCTCAGTTTTGTAATTACGCCTAGTGTCCTGGACGTGGTTTCTTTTTAGAGGACTGATCCTACCCGCGCCGGGATCAGATTCATCTTGACTGAATCTGAACCTCCCTCCCTGGTGACTGAGCTTGTTTCTGAGCCTTTCTTCCCGAGAGTGGGTTTTGTGGCTGGAGAACCAGCTCCTGGCCACTGTGGAACTGGCACCGCCGGCCTTGGTGTGGCGTGGTTCCATCCCAACCACCAGCAAGGCGTCTGCACCCCGGGAAGGAGGGTGCCCTTAGAGCCCAGGAAGCGGTGTGCATGCAGGGCCACAGCCTTGTCCAGAGCATGAGGAACACGCCCAGCCGCTCTCTCCTCCTCCACTCTGGGGCGCTTTGTGGGGACTGGGGCCAGGCAACCAAAGCACGGAAATGCTTTTCAAAGCGTCAAAACCTATTTGACTAGAGGTTGAGCCTTTCAGCATTTCAACTGTCCATACGTGTCCACGTGTCAAGTGACATGTCAAGTGAAAGGGCCTCCATGAAATTAATTTCTTTCTCTCTCTCTCTTTTTTCTTTTAAATATTACCTAGAGTACAGGACCTGCACAAGTACGGCACTTTATTATTTTTAAAAATATTTATTTATTTATTTAGGCTGTGCCGGGTCTTAGTTGCGGCACACAGGATCTTTAGTTGTGGCCTGTGGGATCTAGTTCCCCGACCAGGGATGGAACCCAGGCCCCCTGCATTGGGAGCTCAGAGTCTTACCCAGTGGACCACCAAGGAAGTCCCTCTTTCTTCTTTCTTTCTCTCTCCCTCCCTCCTCCTTCCTTCCTTCCTTCCTTCCTTCCTTCCTTCCTTCCTTCCTTCCTTCCTTCCTTCCTTCCTTCCTTCCTCTCTCTCTTCTTTCTTTTCCTTCTCCTTCCCTCCCTCCCTCCCTCCCTCTCTCCATCTAATAATGCTCTATGTAGAACATTTGAATGATTATACCACAGAGTATAATGAATAAAAGAAAGCTTGCAGACTTCCCTGGTGGTCCAGTGGTTAAGACTCTGTGCTTCCACTGCAGGGGGCACAAGTTTGATCCCTGGTTGGGGAACTAAGATCCTGCATGTCACGTGGTGCGGCCAAAGGAATAAAAAAAGAAAAAGAAAAAAAGTTTGCAAACTTGCACATAATCTCACTATCCTCAGATAATCTCCCACACTAGCTTTGTGGATTACTTTCAGTGATACACATACATTTATACACATATAATATATATATTAAATGTTGTGTGTATTTAAAATTTGACTCCTATTATGTATGCAATTCTCTCTTACTTAACATTATATTATCTGCGTGTAACTATGTCATTAAGTATTCTTTTTTTTTTTTTTTTTTTTTTGTGGTACGCGGGCCTCTCACTGTTGTGGCCTCTCCCGTTGCGGAGCACAGGCTCCGGACACGCAGGCTCAGCAGCCATGGCTCACGGGCCCAGCCGCTCCGCGGCATGTGGGATCCTCCCGGACCAGGGCACGAACCCGTGTCCCCTGCATCGGCAGGCGGACTCTCAACCACTGCGCCACCAGGGAAGCCCAAGTATTCTTTAAAAGTGTAATTTTTGGATAAACTTTTTATTGAAGTATAATATACACAAAAGAGTGCACGCACCGTAAATGTGTAGCTCAACTGATTTTTCACATGAAAATGTGATTTTTACACTACAAAGTAATCTGTTGCATGTAACTTATTTGAGCAGCCTGTTGTTTGTAATTTTGCATGATGATAAATAACTCTGTAACAGACCTCCTTGTGCACAAATCTGTGGGTGCATCCTGGGTGACTGATTTTTAATTAAACATACACGATTGTAGGAATCACCCTCCCAGACTTCAGACTATGCTACTCAGCTACAGTCATCAAAACCACATGGTCCTGGCACAAAAACAGATACATGGGTCAATGAAACAGAATAGCGAGCCCAGAAATAAACTCACACATGTATGGTCAATTAATCTACGACACAGGAGGCAAGAATATACAATGGAGAGAAGACAGTCTCTTTAGCAAGTAGTGCTGGAAAAGCTGGACAGCCGCATGTAAAACAACGAAATTAGAACATTCTCTAACACCGTATACAAAAATAAACTTACAATAGATTAAAGACCTAAATGTAAGACCTGAAACCATAAAACTCCTAGAAGAAAACATAGGCAGAACACTCTTTGACATAAATCATAGCAATATTTTTTGGATCTGTCTCTGAAGACAAAAGAAATAAAAGCAAAAATAAACAAATGGGACCTCATTAAATTTAAAAGCTTTTACACAGCAGAGGAAACCATCAACAAAACAAAAGGAAACCTATGGAATAGGAGAATATATTTACAAATGATGATCAACAAGGGGTTAATATTCAAAATACATAAACAGCTCATACAACTCGACCTCAAAAAAAAAAAAAAACAACCCAATCAAATATGGGCAGAAAACCTGAATAGAAATTTTTTTTCCCAAAGAAGACATAGAGATGGCCAGCAGGCACAAGAAAAGATGCTCATCATTGCTAATTATTAGAACAATGCAAATCAAAACCACAATGAGGTATCACTTCACACCTGTCAGAATGGCTATCATGCTTCGTATGTGAGAAGATTTTAACTTCTTATTTAATTTCTTTAATTGTTATGAGAAAATTTGGGCCATCATTCTTAGAAAGGTTTTCAAATTGAGTGTAACTTACATTTGGAAACGTGCCAGTTTGTGTTACAACTTGATGGGTCTTCCATGTCACCATCACCCAGGTCAGCCCCACTATAGTCCCTTGTGTCCCCACCTGTGTGTGGCTGTTTGACCAAATACTTATCTGCACCTACTGATGTGGCCTTGTACCTTCCCATTATTCTTTTAATGTGGTGAAACACAGTAAGTGATTTTCAATGACAGGTCAACCTTGCATTTCTGGAATAAACCCAACTTGGACATGCTATTACTGTTTGCATATATTGCTGGATTGGATTTGCTAATGTTTTCTTTAAGATATTTGTGTCTATGCTTATGAAAAAGATTGACCTCTAATTTTCCGTTCTCAAAATATCCCTTTGATGCAAAACCGATTTTGTCAGACAGAAGGTAGAAGGTTTAGCCCTCTGGAAGGCAGCTGGTGGGGAGGGGAGGGAGTTGGTGGTGGCTCAAGAGCTACAGATTCTGGCAATTTTCACTGAGATTTAGCAGGTTTTCTTGCTCTATGCCCTTAGGGCGGTTTCCAGAGACTTCAAAACGGTTATGATTATTTAAAAATACTTTTCACCAGTTGTGGCTGTCTCACTGCAGAACGTGGACTGTTTCGTTATCTTTGTTGGTAGGATTTCCACTATTAGTGCTTTTCTTTCTTCTGCATTTCTTTTCTGTCAGGTGAGACTTCCGTGTAATTTTGTCAGCTCTGCTCTGCAATGGACTATTTCTCTCTCCAGCTAAATCTATTCTGCTCTTCAACCCATGGAGTTTTCAATTTCAATTATTATATTTTTCATTTTCAGAAATTCCACTTTGTACTTTATTAAAACTATATGGTCAATTTTGAGAGTCTCTTGTTCCTTTGGTTTTTCTCCATTTCAGCATGTTAAGCATCTTTATATTTTTGAATTTGATAATTCCCTTTCATTTTCTCAGTGAATCCTCTCTCCTCACTTTTTGTTGTTGTCATTGATTCTAGATTGAAATGGTTTGTTTCCTCATACATATCATGATTTAAAAAATTCAAGTTTATCTGTGGGGATTCTTTGTGGCCTGAATTTAAAATACCTCCAGAAAGGATATACGTTTGCTTCTGTCAGGAGCCTGGAGATTGTGAATCTAGGTCTGTTGTAACCTGGATTTTCAGCTTTTATTTTGCACACAGAGGCAGTGTGACTCCCATCCCCAAAGCCCTGGGCGTGTTGTCTTCTTGGGGGAGATTCCTTCCCTTTTCAAAGCTCCCAAGTCTCTGTCCAGCATCAGGGATGCTCGGTGACCCCTTGTGGGAAGGCAGACCTCCGGCCTTGTTCTCTGGCAGGTTCTGCATTGGACAGGCCAACTCCTCTGCCTGCCGGGTGCCTGTGGGTGACCCTCCACCTCAGCAGACCCGGGGTCCAGTCCGCTTCCCCCCCTCTGCCGATGCACAGGCTTGCATCCTGGCATCAAAGCTCAGCAGCTCTGTGACCTTGGGTTAGTTTTTAAAAAACGTCTCTGAACCTCAGTTTCCTCATCTGTAACGTGGCCACATAGCAGTACTCTAATGGCAGTTAAATTATTTCTTTCCTTCTCTTTCTTTCTTCTTTTATACCCATTTTCCCTCACTTAGAGTAACTATTAAGCCAACCAGAAAACCTGAACTGTGTATTAAATTAGATTGAAGCTCTCCTTGCAATATAATAGCGGTTCTTTGAAAATATTTCACCTCTTAATCTGTTCCGCTGGTGTCTTCTTGCCTCTCTGATTTGCCAGGAGGGCAGAAAACCCCCAAAAAAGCTTCGACATAAAAAGTCTCTTGGTAGCTGGTGTAATAAATCTTCAACCGGAATTCAGGTAACTCTCACCTTTGAGCCACGATGAGGAAGAGGGGAAGAGCTGGGCAGAGGGACGTCCCACGCGGCTGCCCCCCTTGGAAGGCGTTCTCAGACATGGCGTTTAAGGTCTGCTGGGGTGTCTTCAGGTAGCTGGAGCTCCCAAGACTGGGGTGTCATGTCCTTTGAATATTTCTCGAAAGATAAAATACTCTGACTGCCCGTGTATTTCAAGTCTTGTGCATGTAATGAGAACCTTTGCTTCCAGTGCCAGATGCTCTGAAAGGGGGTAAGATGTTAATTCACAGTTAGTAAAGTTCCCTCCTACTTTCACTGTGAAGGATCTGGGATCCCGCCCAGCTGAACTGTCGGGGCTGCGTGGCAGTCACAGCTGTGAAGGGTTCAGGAGGTTTGTTTGTCACCTCTTCTGGGTGGCAGGCCCCTTGCTCCCTTTTCCATCAAGGCCTTGTGTTCCTATAAGAGATGACACACATGACGACTCCTCTCTCGTCCTGGGTTCACTTGCCCGTCCGGAAAGGCCCCCTTCTCCTCTGGCAGGTGGTGCCTCAGCTCCAGAAGCAGCCCCTCCGGAGGCTGTGTTGCTGTGCCCAGAGGCTTCTGTGCTTCACGAGTCTTATTGGAAACCCTCCCCAAGGCACGCTCGCACATTGGGGGGCCGTGGGCTGGCCTTCGAAGGACAGTCCTGCTGCTGTAAATGGCACCCGAGAAGATGCCTGGGGAAGATTTCGCTGGTGTAGGCAGGAGGGGGAGATGCAATATGCAAAGGGATGGAGGGGGGGTGGGACCCATCTATCCATCCGTCCATCCATCCATGCCCTTAGGTATGGATTTATTAATTTCTTTTCTTTTTTTCAGCAGGCATTTGAAGGCTCTAAGCCTGGTGCTGGAGTTACAAACACAGGACACTCTCGTGTCCTGCTCTCTCATGGCCAAGAGTGACATGTAAACAGAGATTCATTCCACAGTGTGAAAATCACCAAGGTGAAGTGCATGCGGGTGGAGAGGAGGGCAGAGATTTGGGAGCAGGGCTGGGTGACCAGCGGACGCTCCAGAGTTCACCTTCAGGCCAGCTCTTGAACTAGGGGGGCTGAAAGGGCTGAGTTACTGTCCGCATGAGAGTCCGGCGTGGACGAAAGTGTGGCCCGTGGCAGGACGTCCTCCAGGTGGACGAGATGACAGGTGCGGGGGGACCTGGCTACGGAATTTTCACTTTATTCTACAGGAGCTGGGGCCTTACGAAGGGATGTGATAACAGCAGAAGTGCACTTTGTAAAATCGTTCTGCAGGGCTCTTTGGTGGACGAGGAAAAGAGGCCAGATGGGAAGCAAGTGTCCAGGCAGGAGGTGCCGATGCTGAGCTGAGGGGAGCAGTGGGGAGGTCAGTGGCAGCTGCTCCCCGGGAAGAGGCTTTGGCAGGAGGTGAGGGAGAGACATGGACAGAGGTGAGACAAGGCTCAGGGGCTGATGCCGGGACCACCAGGAGATCCGGAAAACAGGCCGCAGGTGTGACGGGTGTGCTGGGTGGGTAATGGATGTTGGTGAGTATTGTTCAGGTTTAGGGGTCTGTGCACATTCAGGTGGGGAGGTCTCACAGACAGTTGTAAACACGTCTGAGCTCAGGAGGGAGGAGGGAGAGACACGGGGGTGATGGGCAGCACAGACATGGGGGTGATGGGCAGTAGCCATAGAAATTCTCTGGAAGCCCTCTGACGAGGTCCTAGCTTATTAATTAGCATCTCTATAGCACATCACAGTGTTGGTTCATATTAAGCTTATGATGAGCTCAAAATATAGGACTTTTCCATCAGAACTGCCGACAGTTCAAGTCTCTGCCATCGCGTTCCTGGACGACTGATCCTTTGAGTTCAAATGCACGACCTCACGTCTGGTTGTCTCTAGTCTGACTCTGGCCTACGGGGCCCGGCTGATGTGCGGCCCTCTGAGTCCTGCGGCCCCTGCCGCCATGGTGCGGTCCCACTGGCGGGGCTGTTGACCAAGCAGGGCCCTGCGGCTTCTCCGGGTGTGGCCCTGATCCTGGGAGCTCCTGCCTGCAGCTCAGCACCCCCCAGTTCTGTGCGTGGGGCACAAAGACGCCACCTGCTCGAGGGGCAGTGGTCGTTGTCATGAGGTCCCTGAATGAGTGTGTGGGCAGAGGTCACAGGTCGTGTGCCTTGGCCGTCCTGGACGTACCCACCTGACTGTGGTTTCGGGCCCCCTTTCCTGTCCCTGGAAGAGTTTTAAACTGGAAGGACGCTTAGACGGCCCGCTGTGTTGAAGGGAAAACAGGAGTCAGAAAAAGCCCCGCTCTCTGCCAGGGACTGTCCCAACCCAAATCACAAGACAATTTCTTTGTTATTTGTGGAGAGATGGTGAGGAATGGTATAAGTGGTTAAAATCTTTTACTTCGTCTTTCTTAAACATCACATTTTCAGAGACTGGCAGGCAAATTAGAAGGGAAGAGCAGGCGTGTGGGTGGCGTGTGGGAGCCCAGTTTGAAGCTGCGATGTCTGTTCCCCAGCAGCACATGGGTTCCAGGTTTAGATGCTCCCCAAGATTCGCCCCAGTTTGGGGCGTTCGACCTCGCCAGTCCTGGCCTAGTTGTTGGGGGCAGGGTGTGCGGCCAGGATGGCCCGGAACCAAGAAGGCCGTGGAAATCCAACCGCCTCTGCACTTAGCAGCTAACTTCTTTTACATTAGCCAGGGGCAAGGAAAAGTTTGTTTTCTTTTAAATTGGGGTAGAGTTGTTTTACAATGTTGCGTTCGTTTCTACTGTACAGGGAAGTGGAGTTCCCCATGCTATACAGCAGGTTCTTATTACTTATCCATTTTATACCTATTAGTGTACACATGTCAATCTCAATCTCCCAATTCATCCCCCCTCCCTCCCCCCTTCCCCGCTTTCCCCCCTTGGTGTCCATATGTTTGTTCTCTACATCTGTGTCTCTATTTCTGCCTTGCAAACCAGTTCATCTGTACCATTTTTCTAGGTTCCACATATATGCGTTAGCATACGGTATTTGTTTTTCTCTTTCTGACTTACTTCACTCTGTATGACAGTCTCTAGGTCCATCCATGTCTCTACAAATGACCCAACAAGGAAACGTTCTGTCGACAAGGAATATCTCCTGTGGTTGGTTAGCAGGTTAAAAAGTTGTGAGTCAGGCATAAACAATTTCTCCTTCAGGTTGCGTGTCACGCAGACCATGAGATGGGCAGACGAGGCCAAAATCGATTAGAAGTGAGGAGCAGCTGCCCCTGTGTGGATCCTCAGCGTGTCCTTCCCGGGACTTACACCCCCTCCCCCCGGCCCTGTCCCCCCACCCCCACCCCATCCTATATCATCGCCTCTGGCTGCTGGTCCACTCACCTTGTCCTGCTCCGTCCACCGGGACCCGGGCAGCGGTGCAGCGTCAGTGCCCTGGCCCTGGGGGGGCGGGGGCGCACACCCCTCCTCCCCCTCCTGCAGGTGAGGGTGGTCATGATGGCCCCCTCCCCCAACAAAGCTGTCGATGGCCCCTGCCAAGCCGTGGTCCCCTGTGGTCAGAGGGCCGCTCAGCCTCGGGCTGCCTTTTTGAAGGGACCTGAGCTCCCGATGGACACTCCGGCCCAGTGCAGGCAGGGAGGGGCTTCGGGAGGGCCTTGGAGAGAGGTGCTGCCTGGGAGCGGGGTGAGTGGGTGGGGAAGGTTCCAGGAGGTGCTCCTGTGGTCAGAGGGGAGGCATGCGGCGTGGGCCCCGATGGACCAGCGTCTCCTCCGTCGTGCCAGCCGGGTTGGTTCTGTGCGGCCTCCACCCCATCACTCGGTGCAGGTCCTTCCTGAGGGGTCGGCTCAAAACAATAAACACTGAGTCAATGTGCTCGGGGCATTTTCACCTTTCTTGGTCTCCAGCTTTGTGAGACAGAAAGACGGCCTTGGCTCTTCCACAGCTCCGGCTTTCCCTGGGAACAGGAAGCCGTCTGGCTTTCGGCGCTGGAGGGGTGCTGGGCGAGGTCCCACTCCAGTCCACACTGTCTTTATTTCTGTAGCTCTACAGTAATGCTTATCATTGAAAATAACTGTATTGTAAAGATAAAGTGCATTTTGTGTGTGTGTGTGTGGTACGCGGGCCTCTCACTGTTGTGGCCTCTCCCGTTGCAGAGCACAGGCTCCGGACGCACAGGCTCAGCGGCCGTGGCTCACGGGCCCAGCCGCTCCGCGGCATGTGGGATCTTCCCGGACCGGGGCACGAACCCGTGTCCCCTGTGTCGGCAGGTGGACTCTCGACCACTGCGCCACCAGGGGAGCCTCTTGCTGTGGTTAACTTGCGCTTCCTGGTCCTGATGGCGCCTGGCTTCTCTACTGTGCTGCTTCCATTTTTCACATAATCTCCTGTCAACTCTCTGCTCCAGTCTTTTGCTCTCTCTTCCTTAACGTCCCCGTTCAACCCCTTGTCCTGTTCTTCACTGGATGAGGTAGGCGGACGCAGAAATCAGTGGTGAATTGGTACTGACGGCAAGAAAAATTTGGAGAAATGTTAATTCCAGAAGCTGGGGAAGTTCTAGTCCAATGCTGTCTTTACCTTCTCTTTGGTCGTTTCTGGTTTTTCGAGGCCTCTCTCAGTCGGGAGTTATTCTGTCCTCTTCATGCTTTTACAATACACCTGTGGGACCTCTGTCTGTCCAACCACACATCTGTCCACTCGGTGGCCTGCTCGGGGAGAGGCAGTGCCTGGGCTCTCTCCCTGTCCCTGCTGGTCTTGGGATGGGACCCTCCTGGGCACCCCTTTGGTCCTCCCGGCCCCTGTCCTACTGCAGGCTGCGACCAGCCTCATACAGCCCGACACGGCCTGGCTCTGTCCTCTCGCTCCAGTGGTCCCCAACCCCCGGGCCGTGGACGGGTACCGGTCCACGGCCCGTTAGGAACCGGGCTGCACAGAAAGAGGTGAGTGGTGGGCGAGTGAGTGAAGCTTCATCTGCCGCCCCCCATTGCTCCCCATCGCTCACATTACCGCCTGAACCATGCCCACACCCTGTCCATGGAAAAATTATCTTCCACGAAACCGGTCCCTGGTGCCAAAAAGGTTGGGGACCGGTGTCCTGCTCGGTCCTTCTCTGATACCTCAGTGAGGGACATCCTGGACCCATGTGGCCCCCACACATCGCACCTGGACATCTGGGGCAGGACAGCCTTCCAGGGAGCCGAGGGGTAGATGAGGGGGGTCGTGAGGCTTCTCACCCAGTGCCCCCCCGATTGAGTGTCTGGGGGCCTGAGCTGCGGCCAGGCAGCGAGGTGGACGTTCCCTTCCCTCTCTCACCCCCGTCCCTCACCCCTGCTCCTGGGATCACAGCCCCACATGCCCTTGACTCTGACTCTGCTTTTGGAGGCTGCAGGCTGAGGGAGTCCAGAATGTGGCGCCTGATCCTGCTTCCATGTGGAAAGCCCTGCAGTAGCTGACCTTTAGAACAAGATGCCGTGTTACAGTGCGGCTGCGGGGCTCCCCCGGGGCCAGCCCCTGCCTCCCTCCACCACCCCTACTTCTCCAACAGAACCCAAACTCCCCTCAAAAGGGATGCACAGTGAATTCCGCTTGGGCTGCGGGTGGCAGGGAGCTCAGGGAAGTCTTCCCAGGAGAAGGATGCTTGAGTAGCCTCTTGAATTGTGTCTGTGGAGTTGTAGGGGTTATAGTGTAGAGGTCATGTTATAGGGGTCATAGTGTAGCGGTTAGGGTGTAGGGGTCATGTTTTAGGGGTTAAGGTGTAGGGGTTATAGTGTAGAGGTCACAGTGTAGGGGGTCACGGTATAGGGGTCAGAGTGTAGGGTTATAGTGTAGAGGTCATAGTGTAGGGGTCACGGTGTAGGGGCCAGAGTGTAGTGGTCATGGTGTAGTGGTCATGGTGTAGTGGGTTAAGGTGTAGAGGTCATGTAGAGGGGTAGGGTCTAGAGGTCATTGAGTAGGAGTCAGAGTATAATGGTTAGTGTGTAGGGGTTATGAGTACAAGCTTGGAAGTCAGACTGTTGATTTCAGCTCCAATTCTGCCCCCCTCCTAGCTGTGTCAAATTACTTACCTCTCTGAGACACAGTTCCTTCATCTGTGAAAACAGGTTGTCGCTCACATCTACGGTGTAGGATTGCTGTGGGGTTTAAGGGGTGGCTGGTGTACGCTGCCTGGCACTTGGTGACTGGTCAGTGCTCTTTGTATGTGCTAAGTGTGTTTTCTGAGTGGGTCCCCCCAGGGCCTGGGTGTTGAGGCCATTCACTCACTCAGTAGAGTATGTCCTCCTAAGGATGGAGACCTGTGTTAAACACCCAGGAATTTCTGCTCTGCTCAGGAAGCCTGAGGATTGAGCAGATAACGAGTCATGCGCTGCGATGAACGGTACTCCAGGTGGGGTCTACAAGAGTGTCTGGTGTAGCCCAGAGGTTCTCAAAGTCGGGTCCCCAGAACAGCTTCAGCACCACCTGGATATTTGTTAGAAATGCAGATTCTTGGAGCCCATCCCAGACTTGCTAGATCAGAGGCTCTGGGCTGAGGTCTCCCAATCTGTGTTTTAACCCGCCCTCTGGGTGTTCTGGTGACCTAGAAAACCCCTGGGGGGCAGGACAATGCAGCATCCTGCCCTAAGGACCCAAATAAGACGAGGCTTACTTCCCCAGTAAACCAAGTGTTCCTGCCCTGCGCCCATCCTGATTTCCACCCTTACTCTTGGGATGGCCATTGACTAGTCACATCTCTCAGGCTGACCTGGATACTCTCTCCACTCTCTGCCTCTGTCCTGTGTCTGCCATGTCACCCTCGCTGGAGGGAATGCACTGGAATTTCCAGGGGCTGATAAAGATGACAAGACAGCTGCTGCTACTCTTTGGACAGAAAAGCTTGTCCCCATAACCAGCAGGGCCAGACTAAGAGAGAGGATTTATATCTGTGTCTGTCCATGGGTGCAACGCCCCTAACGCAGATACAGTTTCTGGAAGTCTCCATAAGCTTCGTCAGCCCAGGCTGACCCCCAGTGGCTGAGGAGAGAGGAGGCCCCAGAACCAGACCCTAAGATGGTTCATGGACAGGTGATTTCTAAGGAAGTGCTCCCAGGTGAAGCTGGCAGGAAGTGGGGGAGGCGGGTGGGAGGGGAGAGGCTGCCAATGTGGGCTGACCCCACGGGGAGATCTCTGTCTTGCCTGGATTCCACCTGTCTTTGGCCACGGGAGCACAGTAAAGAGGTGACCCTGGTCTTCTCTAGGGAGACGCTGGTCATCTCTTATCTAACTGTTGCCCATCCACCTCCCCTGCCACAGTGACACAGGCTAGTGGAAAACTGTGAGGATGATCCCCAAGGCTGAGGTGATAGATGCTCATACTTGGTCCTTGGGGAAGATAAACCAATAGCAGGTATGAAGATTTAGGTGGATGATGTCTTAATAATAACAATGAAGAGCAGGGATACTTTGTTCCCCTGTAAAGCATCCCAAATGGACACACTTACCTGCTCTTTACAAACCAACCAACAGTGGGTGTTTGTCCAGTAGAAGGACCTTATTGCATGTTAGTCACGACCCAGAGCACGTGTTTCTGGAAGCTCCCACAGCCAGGTGGCATTAGCAGATGGTTGGAATCGTTTCTGAGTTGGGAGGCGGCCAGCCCTGGGCTCCTGTGGCTGCACCATGTGTGATTTCAAAAGGAAAACCCAACAAGGATCTCTGCAGTCACTGGAGCCGGGGCTCGTGGCCATTCAAGCAGCATGTTTTCCAGAGAGGTTTTATCATTAACCTTCGAATTTGCGCATACGTTCAGGCCGTCTTGTTCAAACAAGGGTAGTCAAAGACATATTTCCAAAGAAATCAAGGACTGTGTCTGGGGGAGAGGACAGACTGGCAGATGGGAAAACTGCTGGTTGGGGTCACATATGCCCAGATTTTCTGCAGCAGGAAAGCACCCCAGAGGGTCATCTCACTCGGGCATTTCGGATGTGTTCCCGGGTCCTGGGAGGGCGACACCGAAGGGGCCGGGCTCGGGTGGGTGGGAGAAAGCTCTCACTGTATCAGAGGCGCCCATTTACAATTTCTACACGTGTGCCTGCCGTGGACAAGCCGTTTTGACCTCAGTGCGTGCAGGGCTTTGCTTGAAAACATAGTTCTGCTATGAAAACGTTAGAAAAGCACCGAGCCCATTTCCTCCTCTCCCTTTGCACCGACGAACCAGAGGCATAAGAGGCTCAGGAAAGCACATCGCTGGTTGCCCTGCGAGATGGTGACAGACACCAGCCTTATCAACGCCAGTCTGGCTTTTACTCCACCAAACGATTATCTGATTAAAAACTTGGCAGGTTCACTTGAAATGGGACATCGGACCTCCAGAAACATACTGTCCTGAGGGGGGGCAGCCATGGGCTGGCGTGGAGCCTGGCTCTTCCTGAATACAGGGTCTGGTCTTTCCCCTGAATCTTCCCTACATCGAAATCTGTCCTGTCTCTGTCTTTTTTGGACTTAAGCCTTTATTTGTTTGAAATCGGCTTGAAACACCTGCTGTGCCTTTTCCATCATCATCACCAGCTCATCTGCACAACGTGTTAGGGTTTACGACAGCTTTTCCAGGGATGGTCCACACTAGATTAACAGTAGTGCCGTGAAGCAGGTTGTTATGTCCCTAATGGATCCGAGGTGACTTGTCTAACTTTTCTCCACCCGTAGGTACTGGTGGCAGCAGACGTGTGCCCCAGAATTGTCTCCTACTCATTCCACGGCAGGCAGAAGGCTCGCTCCTGTAGGGTCGGCTGCTTCTGTTGGCTCCTTATTCAGCAAATACCTCTGGCATGTCTGCTCTGTTGCAGGCACTGTTCCAGACACTGGGGGACAGCAGAGGACAGAGTCCCTGAACCCAAGGGTCTGGGCGCCAGCGGGGCTGGTCTTCAGAATCCCTGGGCCACCTGCGTTGATACCCACCTGTGTTTAACCACCGAGTTCTAGGCTCCAGGGGTGTCCTGCAGTCTTCTCTCCTCCACCTACCTGGCACAGGAAGGTCCCTAGGGCCAGATGTCCAGACCATCCTTCGCTCCCCGCCTTCCTGGTTTAGCTCTGCCGGCTCTTCTCTCAAGAAGGGAATCCACAATTCCTTATGGCTTTGGGCTCATTGCCCGTTTGTTGTACTTGAATTTTAGAAACCAGGGAGGGTAGAACAGTCCTCACTTTCTTCACCAGCTCCCCCATTGCAGACCCCGAGTACGTCCTGTCTGTCTCTGGAAGACAGTCCCCCAGCTGGACCCCTGTCAGTGGCTGAGCCCCCATCTGTGGGCCTGCGGTGCCGTGGGGACGCCTCGCTGCTGCAGGACGTGTGGCCAGCGGCTCCCAGGCCAGGGGCTCCGGAGCCCAGCGTGGAGGGGACACGTGGGGCTGGGCGGAGGAGAGGCACCAGTTTCTCCCTGGAGGATGAGGCAGCTGAGCGGGGACCAGGACAGCGGCTGGGGGATACAATGTCCCGTGATATTGCGTTGACTCAGCCTTCAGTCTGATGGGTAAGGCCCTCTTGGTGAAATGTGTGTGGCTTAAAACCGAGACTGTGAACCAAATAGGAATTTGGTTTGCTTCACGAGTCAAGATAATTGTACTTTGAAAAATGTTTTCAACATAACATTAATTTTGACCTTTATGTGAAGTGTGACATGTGTGTTTTTAAAATGGGTGTTCATGCGTGACACATTTTCCATTATCACCTTATCAGATTTTCTGAGTTGCTGCCGCAGTAGATTGGTCAGGTGTTTAACATAAGCAATCAGTTATTTTTATGCTCCTGCAAGGACAGGTTATAGTGGGGATTGAACGGAATTTTATTTTTTTTTCCTTCCAGGAGTCTCAAGAACAAAGGCCACGGGAGGGTGGTGGGTCCTGACCCAGGACCCGCTGGCTGGGATGGAGGGATGGAAAGTGAGGGAGGGGACAGCAAGGCATCGGCCCGTCAGTGTACTCCTCACTCCTGCCCCTGGAGGGACTTGTGACGGGACCTGGCAGTGCTTTCCTGTACCCTTTGATCTAAGATCTCCTTGTGAAATACCTGAAACGCAGGTTGAAGATTTTTGTGGATTCACGCTGGAGCCACTGGCTTCCTGAGCTGACTTTCCCTTCTGCCAGAGCTGTCCCAGCCCAGGGACTGAGGGGCCCAGAAGCTGGGCTCTCTCCCTCCAATCCCCATTTCTAGTCGGCTAAGGGCTCCTTCTGGGGATCCACCCTCTGTCCCTTCCCGCCGGACCCCACGATAGGAAAGCCCTCAGGCAGGGTCTCCAGGGCCCGCAGGGGAAGCTACGGATGTGCCCGGAGCCAGGAGAGCTGGGGTTTGTGGCCAGGGTACCCTAGGCGCCATCGTTTTTATGGGACAATTTGGGAACATGGTGACCGGTGTAAAACCTTTGGGAATTAGTATGGAGCAGAGTCTGTTTAGATGGGAAAAAAGTATATTGTCTGTGCTTCAAGTTAACTGGGGGACTCGGGGACTAGAGGATTGGGGTAAAGCCACGTGACCTGGATTCCCATTTAGCAGAACAAGCACACGCACTGCATTGTTCTAGCCTTCCACACTCAGTTCTCAAAATCACTTGGCAGCAATAGTGGCCTTAGCTGCTGAATAAACATGGTTACTGAAAATCTAAAATAACACATTATAAACTATTTAAAGCAGTAAGAGAATTCACACTATTAGGAGCTTGGAGGAAATTAGCCATCTTTAAATACCTCAGTAAACAAAGACTGTGTTACACTTCGTAAGCACACAGATTGCAGGGACTGCTTTGTTCATTTCAGAGGAGAGACACCAAGCACTGTTTGGTATTCGGGTATTTGCCCGCAAGTGTTTAGGTGCTTCGTTGGGGAAGAGAACCCGAGATCTTTCCACTGAGAGGCGGTCTGGGCCCGGCATGTGGGAGGTGGTGGTGTGTCTGGGGGGGTGTGGGGCGGGAAGAACGGAGCTGGAATCCAGCGGGAATTCTTTCCATCTCACCTCACTGTGTGCACTTGCGTCCCTTTCCCGTCCTTTCACAGCCTGGTTTCCTTTTCGGGAATTACACTTTCTCCAAGGGGCCAGCGTAGGGGCCAGTTCAGGCCAAGCCGCCAGGTATTCCCTCCGCAGTGTTTGCATCTTGAGTCAACAGTGGCTGCTATATCCACCCCAGTGATGGCAGCCGGGAGAGATCAGCCACTGCAGTGAGTATCCTTTTTTCTCCTTGTCCCTGGGGCGCCTGTCCCCAGCCTCGCCCCTGGACCTATGGGCTTCTAATAGCTTCCAGTGAATTCTCTGGGTCGGAGCAATTCTTATGAGCACTGAATTCTGGCTGATATACTTCCCCACCACCAGCTGCTCTATAACCTATGGCTGTGATGGTCTTTCCATCCTTCTCACGTCTCGTCGATGTGATGCACGCAGTCTGTGATTTAGGTTTGAGGACTCACATCATAGCAGATGTTGCCAGGGGCCTTCCCTTACCTCTGTAGCTCATGCCGGCCAGACTTCACTGCCAGCACCTATGTCTCTCGACCCCCTGGGCTTAGGAGCCCCAGACATTGTAGGGCAGACACAACTGTCCCTGCTGTGCCCTTTCTGAAGTCCAGTTGCCAATGCAGCGCAGCAGCCATACTGAAGTTAATGGTGTGAAGCGTGATGAAGCAGTGCTGAAATTAATGGTGTGAAGCATGATGAAGCAGTGCTGAAATTAATGGTGCGAAGCGTGATGAAGCAGTGCTTCCCACCATTAATTTCTGGATGGCTGTTGCGCTGCATTGGCAACTGGAATGGGGTGGGGTGGGGTGAGAGCTGGGAGCAGGGAGGGCACCCCCGGTCATCCCAGGACGAGCAAGGCCAAGGGTACATGGGACAGAGCAGAGGCCCCTGGGTGGGAAGTGGCCAGGCTGGGCTGGGGCTCAGAAGCCACCCTAGGGCCTCTGGACGTTTCTGTCTTTTCTGCAGTGGGGAGGGGGGTGGCAGGTGGAAGCCAGCCTGTGGCGAAGCTCCATGGTTTGTTACAAAAGTGCCAACGTAAACAGCTGCACCCAAGGAGCCTATGTTTGGTGTAAACCCTGGAGCAACTGAATTCCTGAAGTTCAAATCCACGGAGATGCACATGTTGCTCCCCACATCTGTCCCTTCACTGGGATGGAAGCTGCATGGCTGCCCTGGTCTCTGTCACATCTCAAAGGGGGGAATCGTCCACCTGGAGAAACCATGATCTGAGGGCATGTGCCTGGATGCCCTTCAGGTGTCGTGCTCAGCCCTGGATGGGTGCACAAGCTCTCACACGGGGAGAGGTGCGGGGGGGGGGGGGGCGTCCATGTCCCCAGCAGGGATCGCAGACTCTGTGGCCCGTCCGAGGCAGGGTGGGAACAGACCCCAGAGCAGAGTCCCTGGTAAGGCCAGTGCCGTGCTGGACTCCAGGCCCCATGGGCCAGTCAGGGGCCCAGCGGGACATGGAGGGTCCTGACGGTCACAGGCGTCGGCCCTGGGGTCCAACAGGAGTGGATGCAAGGCCAGCTCTCCTTGCGTTTGGGATGTAGAGTAAGACTCTTGAGACCTTATTCTCACGAGCAAATGGGGTGATAATTGTCCCCAAACCACAGAGTTGTTGTGGGGCTACAGGGGACCTGTGACGTGCCCTCAGGTGCACAGCGTATGATGGGTGCAGCCATCCTCACTAGTGGTTCTTTTCCTGCTCCTTCGGTGATGACCGGGGCTTGAGGGCAGGATGTCTGGACACTCCCTGCAGAGGAGCTCCATAGACCCCGGGGCTCCTGGAAGCAGTTTGGAGAAGAAGGCTTTGCCTGACTCCCTTGTGGACAAGGGTGGTGGTTGGAGCCCAGAGGTGAGGGACTGTCCCCACCGCTGGGCTAGGGACCGAGGCTATGGGTGTTTCTGAGGCAAGGGCTTGTTCATACTGCACTGCGCGTGGAGAGACCCTCAGAGGCTGGGACGCGACCTGCCTTTGCTGGGCTGCGGCTGGTGTGGAAACGCATCCCTGTGGTTTCCTCCTTTGGGCTAAAGAGTTGGCCTTTGATAATGTGCACATTCAGCTGCCTTCTTTTGTTTGGATCTAGTTCATGCATTCGTTCAAATATATGTTGGGTAGCTCCTGTGTGCTAGGAAATTTTCTGGGTGCTGGGGGAGAAAGTGGTGAGATAAATGGACAAAAATTCTTGTCTATGAAGAGTTTCATCCCAGTGGGAAAGGAGGAAGACTGTAGACAAGACAAGTAAGAACAGGGCACAGGTTGTTGGGAACTGGTGAGTTCTAGGCAGAAGAATAAGGAAGGAGATAAGAATTGATGATGGAGGGAGGGAGGATGGGGGAGGGACAAGGGCAGCGTCCAGGCAGAGCAACAGCAAATGCAGACGCCTCCCCGGCTCTGTGTTCCATGGTCCTGGTATGGGCAGACGTGTGGGGGAGAAACGCGGCTGAGAGTTCAGGGCAGTGGACGGTGGTGCTCTGGGCGGCGGGTCTGGACGGGGTCCTGCCATGGCCGTGGTGAGCGCGGTGGGAATGGCTGCTTTGCCCAGGAGAGTGACTGCTATGTTGTCCAACCTCCCCTGCAGAACAGGGCCAGGAAGCATGAGGCCACCCACGTCCCCTCCCTGCCCACTCAGTGCCACAGCCTGGTGGGCTGGTGTCCTCCCCGTCCCGCCTCCCATCTGCTCCGGCTGCGTCTCTGGTGTGTCTTCCCAGACAAGCCTCTTGCCCTCATGGCCTGCCTCAGGGTCTGGTTCTGGGGAGACCCAGCCCGGATGCCGTGAGTATCACCCTCATGGCTCCGTACACGCACACAATGTGGTGACTGTGGCCTCGGGTTGAGGGCCCCTCCGCCACGCAGGTGGGCACTGGGGGGCTGGGAACACAGCCCGTCCTCACAGAATGAGAAGCCCTCTGTGCTCCTCGCCGGCATCACACGTGGGAGTGTGAACTGGGCCAGTGTGAACTGTGAGCCCTTAGCACCCCCGTCTCTGTGCTGAGCTGCGGTCTGCTGGGGGCGGGTGGTGGCTCTCGTGCGCTGTCCCCAGGCATGGGGACTTGGTTAAGTACACACACTCGGTCACCTCACTGTGCAACCAGGTACTCCTGAGGGAAATACCTTAGGGAATTTTGCTTTAGGCCACAGAGAGCGACCCGGTTTAAGTGGTGTGAGCAGAGGCTTGTTTAGAACTAGAACCTTGCGAAACTGGCTCTTTGGTGGGACCCCCGCCCCTCACTTGGGACGTTTCCGTCCAGGAAAGGAACACCTCTGGCCTCTCATTTCCCCCTTGCTCCTTCCTCCCCCGGTGATGAGGGGCGCTTTATGGGGTTGGACAATGTAGGGAGAAGGAATCCGGCTCCTTCTTGCCTTGGTTTTAGGGCTGTACTTCCCTGCAGGGAGTGGCTGGTAAGCACAGGGCACCCTGCCCAGGCCGAGGGCTGTGCGCTCAGCGCTCCTGTCACTGGTGGTGAAGGGCCTCTTCCAAGGCTCAGGACGTGGAAGCTTGTCTGCGCACCTTGCATCTTGGCTGCGTCTCCAGGATGGGTGGTGCTGGTTTCTGACGACTAGATTGGCAGTTGATGCGTCTCAGTTGGTTTTGAATTGGTCATTAGTGTGACTCTGTTGGTTCTGAACTTGAGTGGGAAACAGAGGCACACGATCCATGGACCCCTCTGAACGTGAGCACGTGAGCTTTTCTTGTGGCTGCTGCGCACGGTGGCAGCCTGGCTGGCTTCTTGTGACAGGAGGACACTGGTGGGCGACCTTCATTTCCCCGGTGATGTGCGCTGTGGCGGGAACATGGCAGCGGGTCCTGCCAGCCCTGCCGAGGCCGGGCCACCTCCAGGTGACCAGGTGACCCCCCCCATCAGCCTCGGAAAGTCGCTCCTGTTCCACAGCTGCAGGGGTGCTGGGCGTTACTGTCAGCCCCAACGTGTGAACAACCAGAATTTTGGGAAACTTTTCCAAGGAACTCCTCCAGGGTATGGACAGTTTCTCCCATTCATGGGGTGGAGCTGCCCCAGGAAGCCAGGAGACGGGCCCCAAGTCATCCATGGCATCCTCCCCTCACCCAGCCTGGAGGAGATAAACTGTAACAGCTAAGACAGAAGCTCAACAAAAGCAAGCAAAATTTTGATGTAAATGCCATTTTGGAGAACTGATTAATATGTCAAAATATTCAGCTCCCAAGGTGTGTCATAAAAATAACCAGAGTTCTCTGCAATTTCGTGATTTAACATTCAAATGAATGATCTAAATTCCATTTCATCATCTCCTTTTCAAACCTGTCTCCTCTTTCCCGGGGTTTGGGCAGCTTCTTTGCTGGACCCTGAACTGGTGCGGGCCGGAATTCCGGGGGGTGGGGGGAACAATGGGTTCTGGAGAAACCCCCGTGTGGCGGGGGGCAGGCCGTATGTTACCCTAAAAGAAGAGATGTGCCTTCGTACAGACCTGTCCTTTGTTTCCAGCACAGAGAGGAGGCCAGGGACCGGGTTGCCAGGCAGTCACAGCCCCTGCTCCTGGCGGGAGCGGGATGGTGACCCGTGTGAAGTCATCTTCTGGTTCATGCATCCTGGCCGAGTCTCCCCGGAAGGCAGTGCCTGAGACATACAGAGCCTGCTCTCACCTTTTATGGGGGCTGGAGGTGTGATCCCGGGGATACGAGGCAGTGGGGGTGGGGAGGGAAAGGGGAGCCAAGGTGAAGGCCCGAGCACTGGGTGTGTCTGCCCCTCAGAGAGGCTTTAGGACCCACGGTGGAGGGGCAGGGGCCCCACCTCCCATTGCCCGTGGCTCCAGTTACCGTCCTGCCTCTGTGTCTTCAAAGAGCTGTGAGTCTGGGCATCAGACGCCCCTAACCCTAACTCCCCATACCCCCGCACGGCCGTGCCTTCCAGCCCGGCAGCTGCAGGGAACCTGGGGAGGGCAGGGCGGCAACGGACAGAGGCTCCCGCGGCAGCCGAGACCCAGCTCCACGGTCAGGAGCCCCGTCGGAGGGCATCTGGCACCGCCCTGCTTACACGTGGCTCTAGAAGGACGCCGACGGGGGACTGGTTGGGAAGCAGTCAACCCGCAGGACAGAAGGAAAGGAACCCTTGAGAATCAGCGGCTCGCGGGCGGCGCTCAGGGATGGAGTTGACACGGGTACCGTGACCCTGGCGTCCCTGCTCGTGGAGTCCGGGGGTGGGGTGAAGGGCAGGGGCCTCGTGGTCCCTTCATCTCGGGGAAGCAAGGGGCGCTTTCGCTGCATTCGAGCCGAGGGGGAGTCCCGGGGGCGGGAGCGCCCTCCGCCCACAGCGCTCTCACACCCGCACCCACGCAAGGCAGAGTCAGCTCGGATTCCTTATTTGATCAGCCGAGGGCACGACATTTCCCCAGGAGCGTGGGGGCCGAGGGGTGGGAGGGGTAAGGTGCTCCATGTAGACCAGCACCCACCCCGCCCCCCACCCCCCCACCCCGGCCCACACGGCTGCAGGATCCCCGAGGGGTCCTCAGAGAGTCCAGGGGTGGCAGCTGAAAAGACCAGCGGAGGTCGCACTGGGAGAAGAAGTCTGGGGCTGAGCTAGGGGCTCTGATGCCAGGCCAGAGCCCAGTGATGTTGCCCTGAGGACCCCGGACCCCGGCTGGTGGATGGACACCCCCATCCCCGCCTCACCAGACCGCCAGGCCCCAGCTTGGGGGCGGGGGGCGTTTACTAATTTTTCACGCTATTTTCTTGCTGCACGGGCGACCTCAGAGCCCTTCCCCGCAGCACTCCAGGTGACTGGCGTTGGTGTGGCCATCACGAGCTGCCCTGCTGTCGCTCAGGGGAGCTCTTGTTGTCTCCCAGCAGAGGAAAAAACCAGAAAAAGCATCCGTGAGCTAGAAATAGAAATTGAGGCCACTAAGCAAATGTCCAATTATCTTTCGAGATGGTGCCCAAGTGCCGTCTGCCTGCTGATCTGCAGCCTTTTGGAGTGGCCAGCTGCCTGACTGGGCAGTGACTGTCTGGGGACGGCAGCCGAGGGCTAGCCAGGCTTAGTGTCCTGGCCGGCGTACATTTCAGTGCATTAATGTGAATAAAGCACGCTTGCTTCCACATGCAGCCAGACACGTTTTATCAGTATCTCTCTTTCCCGGGACAGGAATATTCCTGTACTTGTCTCACCCCAGTGCCCCAGCCTGCACATTGCAACGTGAATGGCGGAATCTGTACAAAGCCCTGGGACCTGCCTGCATCTGGCCGTGACGCTGCTTCTCTCCTTTAGACACAGCCGTTAAATTGCCATTTTGTAGCGGGGAAGCACTCTCCCAGGAAAATTAGCAGAGAAAATAGGCAGCACCGTCCTCACTATACTCGCGAGATGACAATGGGGTTGCACAGCGGGGCCACTGCTGGGGAACCAGCGCGGTTGCTTTGTGTTCGCTGAGAACGGGAGCTTTCGGGCTGTGTCTCATCCACTGGCCTTGCAGCATTAGGATTCGGGCTCAGAGCCCTCGCAGTCAGGGACCCGGGCCTGGGCTCCTTCCTCAGCTGCTCAGAGAGGCTGTTGCACTCACCAAGCGACTTCCCAAATATTTGCTGTAACAGCAGGTGGTCAGCTGCGGTGGCTGCCCTAAGGAACGTGACTCTCTTGCTGGGGTCCTGACCCCAGCCCTGGAACATGTCTTAGAAAGGTTTTTGTGTGGTTCCCCAGTTCAAAGGTCTGTCTGATGGATGCTGTTTGGATTTCAAAATATTGGGTTAAAATTTCTGGGACAGTGAAATGGAAGATTTGACACGGGGCCTGTTTTTAAAAGTCTGAGCTGATTGCTGCTACGGACACATGATCCCTGTCATCATTGCTACAGATAACTGGTAAAGTGAATAGCCAATATTTGTTAAGTACACATGGGCCAGCCTGGGTCACAGAACTGGCGGAGGTGGCCCCACCAGACAGCTCTCTAAACAAGGCGTTAACTGTGTAGATGATGAAGCTGAGGCGTGGATGTTAAGTCACGATTCAAATTCAAACATATATGAGAGGAAGACTCGGAATATAACCCAAGTGTCTGGCTCTAAACCCAGATTCTCAATCACCCCATTACATGCCCCCCTTCCCTTCCAAGAGTTGAAGATTAAAGGAGTCAATACACACAACACCTAGGTTGCTGCCCAGCATACCCTGACCACTGAATAGATGTCAGCTCTTTCAGCATCACTGCCACCATTGTTGTCCCTGGAGTAGCTAAGGGGGCAGAGTTAAACCTGGTCATTTGGCCGTACGTGGGGAGAGCCTGGCTGCAAAAATGCCAACACAGAGGGAATCATAACCCTCCCCCATCCAAAAAGGGGAGAACACAAGAAGAGCTTCCCAGTGACAATGAGTTCCTGGAGGCAGCCATGCCTGATATCCACTCCTGGAGTTTTCAGTGCTGTGCGCCAATTGCACCTTTTTTTTTTTTTTTTTAAATTTATTATTTATTTATTTTGTCTGCATTGGGTCTTAGTTGCGGCACACACGATCTTTTTTTTTCTTTCTTTTTTTTGCGGTACGCGGGCCTCTCGCTGTTGTGGACTCTCCCGTTGCGGAGTACAGGCTCCGGACGTGCAGGCTCAGCAGCCATGGCTCACGGGCCCAGCCGCTCCGCGGCATGTGGGATCTTCCCGGACCGGGGCACGAACCCGTGTCCCCTGCATCGGCAGGCAGACTCTCAACCACTGCGCCACCAGGGAAGCCCACCAATTGCACCTTTGATTTCTTTGTTTAAGCCAACTCGAACTGGGGAGCCCTCGCTTGCAATCAAAAGAGTTCTAACATGTTCAAGCGGAGACATCCTCACCTTCCCTGCAACTCCCACAGCCTGTGTCTATCATTTATCCCCTTAAGAGCCATATTTTCTAAGTCCAAAATCATGATTAATGCCTTGACAAAGAGTTTCTTTTCCTGACCTGAATTTAGTGGTTTATTAAAGGGTCACCTTGGTGAAAGAGCCACCATCCCCTGATTACAGGCACCGTGAACCTGGAGCAGCTCAGCCCCTTGGCCACGGCCATTGTCTCTCTCTACTTCCTACTGCAGGGACCCACGTGCTGGCTGATTTAACCTTCCTGGCTGCAGGCATAAAGTCGGGGTCTGCATCTGACTCATTTTTGTGTCCCCAAAGGTGGCTTACACGTAGTCCCATAAAAGGCAGGTTTTTCAGTAAGTGTTGATACACAACGTTGGTGTGGTTTTCTGGGAACTTCTCTTAAACTATCAAATCCCAAGACATCAGTAGATTTTTAAATCTGCTTTTCCAGACCCCAGAAACACTGCAAAATTAATTAAAGGGACACAGTTCATGCTTTCCCAACACACAAGTTAAGCATCTGATTTGGAGCCCCAAAACATTAATCTCTAATTAACTGTATGCTCCTGACACCCATAATGTTGCAATGATGCTAATGCATGAGGTTATTAATTATATCTAATTATTCAATTAACGAATAGCAAATACCAGTGGAGATGAAAGTCTGTGAGTGATTAATGAGAAGACTCCAGTTTGACAGGCTTGGAGCTGCTTAGCGGTAAGAGAGAGGATTTCTGGGGCACTGAGTGGCCTTCACGGAGGGGGAGGGTACTCACCTGGCCTCCCCAGAGATGGAGACTTGAGGCCTGGAGATCCAGGCTGTTTGTGGGCTCAGAGCTTGCCCTGCCAGGTGGGGGTGTGCCCACCTCTCTTTCCCAAAGCTGGGGGGTCCTGGGCCCCAAGCCCAGACCTGCCCATGGTGGACGGGGCTGTCCTGGTCTCTTAGCAGGTGGGGGCTTAATACACAGTGACTCAGGAGTTCCTGGATGCTTCCTGGGCCTTGAGCAAGATACAGAGAAAGTCATGGGTCGGAGGGAAATGTGGACTCAATGTTAACTTGGGGATAAGCGCAGATGTGAATTCTCACCTGGGCGCTTGCACCCTGGGGTACACAGACCAAGGGGACAGATTTCCAGATCTTCAGCGTCCACATGCTGGCCTCCTTAGTCAATCAGGGGACACGCAGGACCCGTGTCCCTTTCCCCCCCAACGGTGCCCACTGGCCCCTCATCTCTCCTATTCTGGAAAGCAGGGCCGCCGGAAGGCGGCAGGTGAGCGCGGGGACCCTTCCCACATGAAACCTTCTCGGTCTGGAGAAGTGCTGGGAGGGTCTGCATCCAGAGATGTGGGCAGTGGAGCGCGGAGCTGGTGCAGACTACAGCCAAAGGCAGCATTGCTCTTGGGGGACAGTCCCGTGGGCGTGAAGCGGAGAGAATGTGAGTAAGAAACATTGAAATTAATTGTTTTCATGAATTTAAAAGTATCAGCTTTCTCCCTGATTTTGGCAATGCTTATCATCTGGGTATGTCATTTGGCCAGAAAGAAAAGTATCTTTGAACAGCCAGAGCAGTGATGCTTACAGCTTAATAAGATTATGTTTTTCAATGTATTTCGAATTTGGGGTGGGGAATAACCATTTTTTTCAATATAAACCCAAGCTAAAACTTGCTGATTACAACTTAAAAAATTTTTTTATTTTATTTATTTTTTTATACAGCAGGTTCTTATTAGTTATCTATTTTATACATATTCGTGTATATACATCAATCCCTATCTCCCAGTTCATCCCACCATCCACCTCCCACCCCCCTCCCCCCTTGGTGTCCATACATTTGTTCTCTACATCTGTGCCTGATTACAGTTTTGTGTGCATTATTCTAAAGGAAGCTGAAACCCAATTTTCAAATCATAGAGTGAAATATTTATTCAAATTATAGTCAATCCTTATTTTATCAAAACAAATATTTACTAAATTTACTGATTCCTATTCTCATTAACAAAAAATAAAATTGTAAGCAACCACCAAAAACCTAACCCCCAAACCCTTAGGTTTTTAGCATTTTCACCTTCTGTTTTTCTTAAATATAAAAAGAAACTGTGGTCATTATGTCTCAAAGTAGATAAGGCTGTTTATGATTTTAATAGATTATTCTTAATTATTCTCAAGGCTTCTATCACATGTACTATTTCATAAATACTAATGTTTCCTACATATGGCATTATGACACTGCATAATGACAAATCCAATAATGAGAAACAGGCTTTAGGCTTATTTTCACAATCTATTATAAAATAAATATGAATTGATTATATTAGTTTTTACAATGTTTTAAAATATACTTTCAAAATATTATAAATTGTACCTAAAATACGCATTATTATTATTTTTTAAATAAACTTATTTATTTTTTTGGCTGCATTGGGTCTTTGTTGCTGTGCGCGGCTTTCTCTAGTTGTGGAGAGCGGGGGCTACTCTTCCTTGCGGTGTGCGAGCTTCTCATTGTGGTGGCTTCTCTCGTTGTGGAGCTCGGACTTTAGGCGTGTGGGCTTCAGTAGTGGTGGCTCGCGGGCTTCAGTGGTTGTGGCTCGCAGGTTCTAGAGCGCAGGCTCAGTAGTTGTGGCGCATGGGCTTAGTTGCTCCGCGGCATGTCGGATCTTCCTGGACCAGGGCTTGAACCCGTGTCTCCTGCATTGGCAGGCGGATTCTTAACCACTGTGCCACCAGGGAAGCCTTCCAACTTCTTATTTTACAGAGGAGGAAGCTGAGCCCAGAGAGGTAACATGATGGTCAAGGTTACAGGTCTCTTGAAGATACCTTGTCAAGGAGTAGAACGAGTGATTGTTTGTGGTTCGTGGGTAGAAGGGAAAGTAAGGATTCTCCTCCCGTTAATCCAGTGGGGAAGACGGGTTTGTAAATGGACCAGACTTTCCAATTAAAAGGCAGAGAATGGAAGAACAGGACAAACACCATGATCCACTGATAGGATGACTAAAAAAGACATATTTGAGATTTCAAGACACAAATCGATTGAAAGGGAAAGGATGAAAAAAGATATTGCCTGCAAATAGCCACCCAAAGAGAGTTGGAGTAGCTGTACTAACAGCAGACAAGATAGAATTTAAGGCAAAAATTGTTGCTAGGGAAAATTGTACATTTTATAATGAAATAGAAAATCCATCAAAACGATGTTAACAGTGATAACAACAGAGTCCCAAATATATGAAGCAAAACAGGCAGATTTAAAGAGAGACTTCAATACCTCATTTTCAATAATGTATAGAACAGCTCGACAGACATCAGCAAATAGACTTCCAACACCATGAAACAATGTTACCTCAACACGGCACCCAACAACAGCAGAAGACACATCCTTCCCAAGCACATGGAACATTCCACAGAGTAGACAATATATAAGGCCACAAAAGAAGTCTTAGTGCAGTTAAAAGGGTTAAAACCATACAAAGTATGTTCTCTGACCACAATAGAATGAAATTAGGAAGCGATTCCAGAAGGAAATTTGAAAATTTCACAAAAGTGTGGGAAATAAACAGTACACTCCTAAATGACCAATAGGTCAAAAACAACCAAAAGGAACTGAGAAATACTTTGAGATGAATGAAAATGAAAACACAACATACCAGAATTTGTGGACACAGTGAAAGCAGTGTCAGAGGGAAAATTATACCCATAAATACCTACATTAAAAAAGAAGAAATATCTGAAGTCAATAACCTAGCCATTCATCTCAAGAAACTAGAAAAGGCAGAGCAGCAGCAGGAAGTAAATAATAAAGATAGATGGAAATACATGAAATAGAGGACAGAAAGACAGCAGAGACAATGAGGCACGAAACCCAAAATCGGTTCTCTGAAAAGAGGAACAGCATTGACAAACCTGTAACTAGAATGATCAAGAAAGGACGAGAGAGACACAAATTACTAAATCAGGAATGAAAAGGGGACATTATTGTGGGCCACACAGAATAAAAAGGGCTGTAAGGGGACACTGTGAGTAAGTGTGTGACCACACGTTAGATGATCTATATGAAATGGACACATTCCTAAGGACAGTAAAAGCGGGACCTGGTGAATTTGAAAACAGAAAATGAGAAGTAAAAAATAATCTCTAGTTGACTTGAAGACACACGTGTGTGGATACTCACAAACTCCCACGCGTGCGTTGCCACACACACACACGTATGTACACGCACAGTCGCACAGTAAACTCAGCCTCATAAGAGGACAATTCAGAATGAGAAAGTGGAGAAACCACAGATGCAGAAAAAACATTCAGATTCAAATTGAAAAGGATACTTTGCTTAGCTCTGTGTAAATAAACTTGAAAACTCATGGGGACTGGATGATTGATTCCAGAAGACCCAGGAAACTAACAGGTCGGTGGCCATGTCCAAAGCTGAGCGGTCGTTCAAATGACCCTCAAGAAGCATCGGCTGTGAGAGGGGCAATGGCGCACCGGCGCACGCCTGCATTTAGTGCGTGGAGCTGCTGCCGTAAGCTGTGTACATATGCACACAAGACACCATTGTTTTCTGGGCACTTGGGCATGCAGGTAGGAAGAAGCTGAGTTTCCACTGCACATCCTTTTGATCCATCTGGCTGATTTTTACCATGCTCTTGTCATTTTTTTCTTTTTTGCGGTACGCGGGCCTCTCACTGTTGTGGCCTCTCCCGCCGCGGAGCACAGACCGCGGACGCGCAGGCCCAGCGGCCATGGCCCATGGGCCCAGCTGCTCCGCGGCATGTGGGATCCTCCCGGACCGGGGCATGAACCCGCATCCCCTGCATCGGCAGGCGGACTCTCAACCGCTGCGCCACCAGGGAAGCCCTCTTGTAATTTTTTAATGAAAAAAAATGGGGAAAAATAGTTCCACAAATGCCAAAGAGGTCTCCCCATGCCTATTATTAAAAACACCCCCAGATACAAGGCTGAGGAAAACTTGGGATGTCATCCGAGTGTGCTGAGTGTCCTGACTGGTGTGTAGATGTTGGTCTCCTGTAATGACCCCACGTGTCCCACTGGCCAGGTACTCTGTTGGCAGTGATAATACCCCGGGCTTGTGGCCCAATGTCTCTTTTTGCCAGTGGCGGTCCTAACCCATTCTTTTTTTTTTTTTTTTTTTTGCGGTACGTGGGCCTCTCACTGTTGTGGCCTCTCCCGTTGCGGAGCACAGGCTCCGGACGCGCAGGCTCAGCGGCCATGGCTCACGGGCCCAGCCGCTCCGCGGCATGTGGGATCCTCCCGGACCGGGACACGAACCCGCGTCCCCTGCATCGGCAGGCGGACTCTCAACCGCTGCGCCACCAGGGAAGCCCCTGACCCATTCTTTTACCAGGAAATAATAAAGTTGGCTTGGCAGAATGGCTTCTGAAATGAGAACAGTGATGCGTGCCCATAGCTGTCAGTCTTTAGCAGAAATTTGTCATATTTCTGCTAAGAATTAAATTCATTCTCCATTAAAAAATACGACTAAAAGAATTAATTAATTTTCAATGTAATGACTGAAGCAAGCAAATCTTGCATAACAGTGAGGGTGTCTGAACTTCTAGTGAACTGTTTAAAGTGTTTGAGTGTAGTTGAATTCAATTCTCTGATGATAATTGCAAAGATCCGAGACTCCCCTAAAGGAGCCGTTTGGTGAAATACTCTCCAAGGGAACTGATCTTGAGACTAATGAACAGGGGCGTCAGAGTCAGAGGCCATAGCAGACTGTTGTCTCTGTGGCCCCCATGGTGACCTCACGCTCCATTAACCTGGGGCTTGGCCAGGCAGTTGTTTAGGGTGGGGCATTAGCAAGTGTGAGCTTGGTAAGTGCTTGCACGTTGGGGTTTGTCTTCCTGGGACGCTGCGTCGTGGAAGCCAGCTGCCATGTACGAAGGACAATGGTTCAAGGCCACCTGTCATCAGGAAGCCCAAGTTGCCCAGTAGAAGGTCAGATGGAGAGAGCTCTGTGCCATCCACTCCCAGCCATGTCAGCTGTCCTGGCTGAAGCCCCGCGGCCCAAGTGCGCACTAATTGGAAGGAAGAAGTGTCCAGCTGAGCCCCGGCTCAAATCCTTTCTTGTTGCGTAAGCTGCTAAGTTTCGAAGTGTCTTGTGCAGCTTAGACAAGGGCCAGAGGTCCAAGCTGAGACGCACCTTGAGGAAAGGGAGAAGAGGCAGGAAATAGATACACCGAGAGCGATGATGCTGTTGTTGTAATGCAGTCAGAGCTCCGACTGCTTCACAAGGACTCTGAAGTACAGTGTAGCAAAGATCCTTATGATTCAAGTGTGGTCCCCATGCCAGCAGCACTAACATGCCGGGGCGGCTTGTTCATTTCTTAAAAACCCCAAACCTCGGGCCCTGCCCCAGCCGCCGAATCAGAACCTGCCTCTCCACGCGATTTCCAGGTGCTCGCTCCATGAGCACGTTCACATGTCGGGTTCTGGGTCGTGAGCCCCGGGGATGCCATGCTCTGGGCTGCGAGCAGGTCGTGACCGTCTGCACACAAATGTATTTCGAAATGTTGGTCTCCCCGGAGACTTTTGCAAGGGAGTGATTCATCCACTGAAGGTCTCACTGCCCCCACGCACGGAATAATCAGCCCTCATGTTCCCAGCTACCAGCGTATGTTTCCAGGCCATGTGGCAGTCATCAGAAAAAAGTCAGTAAAAGAGGTCTTTTTTCACTGTCAACGCAGAGGCACTGTATTCACTAGGAAAGTGACTGCCTGAGAGGAGGCTTGGGGAGGGGGGACAATGGCAAGGGCGCAATGTCTCTGAGCCGCTGGATCAAGCAACTGAAAGGCTGGCCCAGTGCCTCCTTGAAGACTGCACAGAACTGACCCCCATCGTGGGTCAGAACACAAAGGCCAGGCCCTGCCCTTCAGACTCTGAGCCAGGGACAGGGGTGTACCAGAGAATCTGCACATCTCAGGACACTACAGGGTCTGCAGTCTTGGCAAGTGGTTCCAGGACCACCCTTCCTACTTTAATCTGAGAAGTAAAGACTTGATGGTACCAAGCAGCGGTGTGCTGTGAACCAGCAACGTGGAACGGAAATAGCCCAGAAAACCCCCTGATTTGCAGCGTCTCCTCATTTCTGCAGTGTAGACACTCTGACCACCGCAGACTCGAAGCCACTAACAGTTTAACACCCAGCTCCCTAAACTGAACCTGTCCGAGCCCTAGAAGCCCGGTCGGGGAGCAGGTTTCTTGTGCGGTGCCTCTGCGGAAGGGGCTGCTGCCGCCCCTCCAGGCAGGTGCCTGCTCACGGGGCGACTGGCACACACCCCCTCCCCTCCTGATCACAGCCCCCTGGGAAGGTGGGATGAAGGAATTCAGGGCTAAACTCCCGCCCAGGGCCAGGACGGGTCCTATGTCACGGATGGCGCCCAGGGTCTCTGTGGGGCGGCTGGCCCTAGGGAAGATCCCTGGCGCCAGCATCTTTCCACAGAGCGAAGAGCCTGGGTCTCTCCCTGGAGCTCTATCGCCACCTGGCGGCAGGGTCCCCCTGTGTGAGTGCAGGCGAGGGCGCAGTTGCTTCTGGGATTCAGATGGTGCGACCTGGGCACGTGGTGGGTGAACTTTAATCCACAGAAGATGGAAACCACGTGGTCCCGAAGAAGTCCCAGGAGGCCTGTGCCCTGTGCCCAGCCGCCGGCCCCTGGCCTGGTCTCTGGCTCCCCTGCCTCACGGCTGCGTCCTTGAGGTGCATTTGTGTCAGAGCGATGCAGTTGTCCCAGGCTGTGCTTTTTTTTTTTTTTTACACCGTTTTTGGAGTATAATTGCTTTACAATGGTGTGTTAGTTTCTGCTTTATAACAAAGTGAATCAGTTATACATATACATATGTTCCCATATCTCTTCCCTCTTGCGTCTCCCTCCCTCCCACCCTCCCTATCCCACCCCTCCAGGCGGTCACACATCGCTGAGCTGATCTCCCTGTGCTATGCGGCTGCTTCCCACTAGCTATCTATTTTACGTTTGGTAGTGTATATATGTCCATGCCACTCTCTCACTTTGTCACAGCTTACCCTTCCCCCTCCCCATATCCTCAAGTCCATGCTCTAGCAGGTCTGTGTCTTTATTCCTGTCTTACCCCTAGGTCCTTCATGACATTTTTTTCCCTTAAATTCCATATATATGTGTTAGCATACGGTATTTGTCTTTCTCTTTCTGACTTACTTCACTCTGTATGACAGACTCCAGGTCCATCCACCTCATTACAAATAGCTCAATTTTGTTTCTTTTTGTGGCTGAGTAATATTCCATTGTATATATGTGCCACATCTTCTTTATCCATTCATCTGATGATGGACTTAAAAAATAAATAGAACTACCATATGCGCCAGCAATCCCACTCCTGGGCATATACCCTGAGAAAACCATCATTCAGAAAGAGTCATGTACCACAATGTTCATTGCAGCTCTATTTACAATAGCCAGGACATGGAAACAGGCTATGCTTTATAGGGACCAAAACTGAGACCAGTCCCAGTTCCCGCTGGTGCCACTGTGCTGCCTTCCTCTCTCTGGTGGTGATGTGGGACGTCACAGGGTCAAGTGTTCCTGCCCTGGCCGGGCGTCCGGGCTGGATGGCCTGAGTGCCCTGTCTAGCAGCCTGACCTGCCTTGGGCAGGATGAACTCCAGGAGCCGGACAATAACAGTTCTGCCCCTCCTGAGATTCCGGGGTTGGAAAAGGGAGCAAGACAGGGGAGTCTTTCTTTCTAAAAGCCTTTTAGTACCTTCTCAAAACCCCAGCTTTCCAAATAAATATATAATACACAATATTATAACATTAATATATTATATAAAGTAATATGTAATATACAGTCCCAGCTTTCCAAATATATAAATAATAAAGTATAGTATACTATGTTATATTATTTGATATATTTATATATTGCACATATTATTATTTATATGTATTTGGGAAGCTGGGATTTTGAGAATATTTTAAAGGCTTTTAGAAAGGCAGACTCCCCTGCTTAGGGAGAAATTTCCTAAGTTATAAGAAGAATGTTCTCTGTAATTTTGCCCAGAAAGGATCACATTAGCAGTTTGGTACCTACTTCTCTACAGCTGTTCTCTCCTTAATGACTCATGTGTGCCTGTGTCCTATAAAATGGCAGGACTTTTGCAGCCTCGGGTGCCCTTGGCCACGAGTCTCAGACCGCTTCCCAGAGGCGTTTGGGCTCGGACACCTCCAGGCTTTGAAGGGCCGGCGGCCCTATCGGATGGATACTCCGCAATGTGTTTACAGCTGTCTGATGAATCCCTGCTGGGAGACCTTCTGCGTCTCATTTCTCACTCACATGTGCCTTGCTACTTGCCGAGCTCACCCCCAAATCCAGAGGGCCTTATGGTGGGTCGGCGGGAGGTGCCGGGTCCCAGGCTGGCTCCAGGGGTTCCCTGGGGGGCACACCCACCTGGAGGAGATCAGGGGACAGTGCTCTGTACCCCATCACCTGCCACCACAGGGACGCTCTGTCCTGCCCTTTGTTCAGTGTTGCACACTTGCTGTTCTGCTGTAGTTGACCACCGGGGACCCTAAAGCCACCCCAGAAAAGCCCCAGTTACGTTTGGACCAAGAGATGTGACGTAAGGGGGACCCGCAGAGCCTGGGATGAGCTGCGCCCCCGCGCCCCCCACCTGTAATCACGTCCTCATCCAGTGCATCCCCAAAGGCCCCAAGCCCAAGCAGAGCCGTCCTTGGAGACACACCTGTTGTTTCAGTTACCATGGCTTCACAACAAACCAGACCAGACCTTAGCAGCTTTACACACCGGTGTTTATTGACCGTGCGTGTGTGGCTCAGGAATTTGGATGAGCACAGCCCTCTCCATGCGGTCTCTAGCTCCTTAGTGGCAGGCGGCCGGCCCCCTGTGGAGGCCATGCCCCAGGAGAGAGAGGCGGCTTAGCCTCCGTCGTCAGCATCGCATCCTGGGAAGGGCGCGTGGGACAGACGCATCTCAGGGCTGCCACGTTTAGAAATTCATCGTCCAGGCCACCGTTTTACAGAGGTGACCTCAGCGGTTGTACAAGCTGGACACTCAGGGACAATGTTGCTGGGCCGGGACTGAACAGGCTGGGGCTGCAGACTGTCCCAGGGAGGACTTGGGGTGTCCTGGACGATCCTTGGCCCACCCGGGCCCTGGTGATACCCCGGGTGGAGGGGGACGGCTGGAGGCTCCAGGCAGGGGAGGAAGTGGATTTGGCAACGAAGGGCCCCCTGTTGCTCGTGGGTCATCAGTTCCTTCTGACCAGGAGCCCAGCCAGTGGCAGAGGATGAAGAAAGCAGGGGGTGGGGTACGGGGGAGCCACGCAGCCAGGATTGCAGCCAGGGCTCTGGTGTCAGGCTCCATCGTGCAGCTGGAACCAGGCAAGGGGCAAGGTTCCCTTCAACTCCGTCCCTTAGCCAAGGGGGCCTCCTTGTACCAAGGGCCTTCCAACAGCGAGCTTGAGGCCTTTCTGCTGGGAGGACAGGCCGGGGCCTCTAGCAGCACTGCTGGGTGGGGAAGGCTGAGGCCCACCTCTTCTTCCTGCGTCCAAGGAGCCCGTCATGTCTCAGATGAAACTCGGGGGTGGAGGAGGGGCTTCTATGACTGCAACTCCCCAGTGCCTCGCTCAGATGTGGCTCCCAAAGCCAGGGTTCAGTGGTACGCCCTGAGCCAGGCTGTAAAACGCCCCAAGTCTTCCTCCGATTTCCCCTTCCTTCAGGAAGCCCTCCGTGACTTCCTGCAAACAGGGTTCCGGCATCTGCCCTGAGCACCCACTGTTCCAAGGTGAAAGTGAGGCCAAGTCCTCCAGGCACAAAGTGCCGTCTGGTCCACAGCAGAGGCCAGACCACGTCGCAGGCCTTACCGGGCGGAGGGCACAGGACCGTGGTTCTGATGGGGGTGGGGACTGTGCGTGAAGGGTGTTGTGCCCTGCAGTCCCCAAGGGAATGGGAAACAGCCGTGTCGGGAGCCCATCTGAGCCCTCAGCCCCTGGCTCTGGTCATGTCGGCGGAAATACGCTCACCCGCGTTCACCGCAGGACAGCGGGGCTCTAGGCTTGGCGGCTCTGTTACCCTAGCGTGTGGGAAGGAGACTCATGTGGCTTGGACCCCGAGCAGGATGGACACTTGTGGCGAGAAACTGCAGCCTGGGCTTGGAGGAAGGGCTGGGCAGTGCCCTCCCAGGGAGCCTCATCGCCTGGGCTGGGCGCTGCTACTCGCGGGGGTGCCGACTTGCCTGGCTCCTGCCCTCACACCCCGTCTCCACAAAGAGCTGCCTGGCCAGAGCCATGGGGGCAGCTTCCCCAGTAGAGTCTGGGGTCTGGGTGACCCCACTGCAGATGCACAGGCCTGGGGAGACCCTGCCTGCTTCCTCAGTGTAGCCCCATGGTCCCTGGCTCCACCTGGGGCCCTGCACACCCAGGCTCACTGCCATCATCTGAGGGAGGTTTCTGGGCTTGGCTTCTGTTTCCACTTGTCACACATCCTCGTGTGACTAAAAGGTACTCTCTCTTTGCGCAATTTTGGTTCAAACAGAATATGTTCTGTTTGGAGAAAGGGGGGCGGGCACCAGCATGCCCTTGTGCTGACAGTTTAGAGAGTAAGGCAGAGGCTGGGGTGGGTGCGAGGATGCTGGTGGGAGGAGGGAGGGGGACGGGGCGGGGGGAGCGTGTTAATACAAGAGGGTTTCTGAGCGCGCCACACCCCCAGTGCTGGGGGGCTGGGAGCAGAGCCAGGACTCCGCCCGCAGGGCCCGCCTCCAGCCCAGCAGTTGCCCCACGTTGAGCCCAAGAGGCCGGAAAGGGGCATGTGTGAGCCATGGCCCTACCTGGATGCGGGATGTTTGGACTCTTAATTAATTTAAATGTTCCTTAATCATCCTCAGATCGTCAACCCTGATGAGGGTTGCCATGGCCACAGGGCTCTGGCGAGCGAAGGGCCCTCCGCACTGTCACGTCAATCACTTGGCCCACGTGAAGCTCAGGCAGCTCTGCTCCCAGCTCCAGGTGCCTCCAGCAGTTACCGGCACCTCTTCCTTCCGCGACGCCCAAGGATCCCTGGTGCTCCCTGGTAGGAACCAGTCACGACAGGCCATCTTTCAGTGTTTGCTCTGTACCCTCACAGCAGCACCACCAGGAATGGCAGAAGAGGAAACAGAGGCTCACAGAGGACCAGTGACATACACAAGCCTAGTTATGACTGTCCAGGCCTTGTGCCAGGTGAGGACGTGGTGGTACTGGGCAGTTCTATAGTGTCAGGTGCTGGGCTCATGTGCCGTATACCAGCAGCATTGAAATAAGTGCAGGTAGTCATCCCGGCTTTTCAGGTGAGTGAGAGGCTCAGAGAGGGTGAGTAACTTGCCTCGGTTCAGGGAGCAAGTGAGAGGCTGAGGTGGGCTTCCTGGGTTGCCGGTGCCCACACTTGGGAGCTGTGGTTTGCTGTGGTTCCTGTGTCTTCCTGGAGCAGGGATGCTCCCCCTTCCACGCCACCGCCCACCCGCCCTGTGGCGTGGCCCTGAGGGCCGTGACACTGCAGCAGGAGGCAGGGAAGGCGGGTGTGCACGCACAGGTGCACCCGGGCCTCACGCACAACCCGGAGCGTGTTTCACGGTTAGACGCCCCGTTGGGACTGTCCGAAGCCTCAGCCCAGCGGCTCCTGCAGAGTCTCCTTCCAACGGGGGCTGAGTCTTCCAGGCTCCTGCCAAGACAGTTCGGGACCAGGCCAGATATGTGACGTGTCCCACAGCAGCTGCGGACGTGCCGAAGGCACGCGGGGGGCGGCGAGTGCCTGATGCCATCAAGAGTGGCACCGAAGCTGGGCCCTGGTCTCCATAATGAACGTCATGAATGTCGCCTGCCCTGCTGTTCCCGGCCTCCTAATTAGAGCGAGACGTGGTCATGTGTATCCACTGCAGCTTTTCCAGATTGTTTTTCACCCGTTAGATGATTACGGCTCACACATGGTCAGACGTTTCTTCTGGGAAGTTAGGTCTTCAGAGTGTGGAACTGTCGCCTCACCCCCTCTTCCATGTTCTAGGTCAAACCCGTGAGACTTAAGGAAGCCCGGGAGCCCTGGGGCTCAAGGCGTGTGCTTGTCCTGGACTTGACTGACGTTGATGACACGAATCTCCCCACAGGGACAGGTCTCCCGAAGACCCTCTCCTTGTGAGGAGTTCTGCAGGTTACCCAAGGTCCGTCTCAGTCGGGGGCTGCTGGCCACTGCAGCAGAAGGACCCCAAGTGTCCAGAGTCTTGAGTACAGAAGTTCGAGCTCATTCACTGAGCAGGTTGGCAGGTGGCTCCCTCCATCTGAAGGTTCCTCCCAGGAGCGCGTCCTCTGTATCCTCCATCCCAGGCCTCATGGTCCGTCCCTGGGTCCAGATGCAGAAGGGGAGGTGTGTGGGGAAGGCACAGCCACTTCCCCAGTCCTGGACCAGACACTGCTGGCCTCACTGGCCCACGTCCTGTTGGTGGGAACTCAGCGGTTACCGCTGCCTGTAGGGAGGCACCGTGCAGTGCGCTGGGTGCCCGGGAGGGAGGAGGGGACACCACAGTGAGCAGGCCTGGGGCGCAGGTGTACGTGAAGAGGGAGGGCTCACGGGGTGAGGGACAGGCCTGCTCTCAGCACCTTCCTTGCATGTCCTCCTTCTTCATGACCTGCCGGGTGGGAGTTCGTCCCGGACTTGGTGGTCTTCCCCAATGTCTGGCCGTCTCCAACCTGGTTGTGCGTCAGAATCACCACAGTTTTCTGGAAACACAGACACTTGGGGCGCAGCCCCCAGATGCTGATTCACAGGCCCAAGGTGGGACCTGGGCACCTGCATCTGTAACAAGTCCTGCAGGTCTGGCTGTCTCAGCCCCAATGCTTGGCAGTTGGTTCTGCCCCAGGTCCAAGGAGAGGCGTCCACCGCCCACAAAGAGGCAGTGCCGCATCTCGGGGGAAGGGCAGGGCATCCACTCCCGGCCCGGCTGCAGCAATAGTGGGTTCCTTCTCCTGGTCCTGCGGGGCCTCCGAGGGCCCCTGGGCAGCGTGGGGAGGATGTGCCCGTCTTGGGGAGATATGAGCCCGGAGAAGTATGCAGGTACCGATGATGTCCCTGTGGGGAGATTCGTGTCATCAACATCCCTGCAGAGGAGAGAGCAGACGGCGCCACTGCCCCTCCCGCCGCCCCTGTGGTGACCACCCTCTGGCGTCCAGGTCTCCTGGCACAGAGCCAGTCAGACCTGCAGCTGAGGACCCTGTCCAGCTGCCCAAGTGTCCTCGCTGCACAGATGGCCCCACCCATTACACTGCCCTGGGAACAGGCTCTGCAGAGACAGTCACTCCTTCCTGCTGTGGTGCCAGGAGCACACTTTTTTCTTCTCCAAGATTCAAGGAGGAATCTGTTATCTCAGCGTCACAAAGCCGAGCACCTCCACGGAGGTTTCTCTCTCTAATTTTATTTTATTTATTTATCTTTCTATTTATTTATTTATTTATTAACATCTTTATTGGAGTATAATTGCTTTACAATGGTGTGTTAGTTTCTGCTGTATAACAAAGTGAATCAGCTATACATATACATATATCCCCATATCTCTTCCCTCTTGCGTCTCCCTCCCACCCTCCCTATCCCACCCCTCTAGGTGGACACAAAGCACCGAACTGAATCTCCCTGTGCTATGCGACTGCTTCCCACTAGCTATCTATTTTACATTTGGTAGTGTATATATGTCCATGCCAACCTCTCACTTCATCCTAGCTTACCCTTTCCCCTCCCCGTGTCCTCAGTTCCATTCTCTGTGTCTGCGTTTTAACTCCTGTCCTGCCCCTAGGTTCATCAGAACCGTTTTTTTTTGTTTGTTTTTAGATTCCATATATATGTATTAGCATATGGTATTTGTTTTTCTCCTTCTGACTTACTTCATTCTGTATGACAGTCTCTAGGTCAATCCACCTCACTACAAATAACTCAATTTCATTTCTTTTTATGGCTGAGTAATATGCCATTGTACATATGTGCCATTCCACTGTATATATATTCCATTGTATATATATGTGTGTGTGTATATATCTTCTTTATCCATTCATCTGTTGATGGACACTTAGGTTGCTTCCATGTCCTGGCTGTTGTAAATAGAACTGCAATGAACATTGTGGTACATGCCTCTTTCTGAATTATGGTTTTCTCAGGGTATATGCCCAGTAGTGGGATTGCTGGGTCGTATGATCGTTCTATTTTTAGTTTTTTGAGAAACCTCCATACTGTTCTCCATAGTGGCTGTATCAATTTACATTCCCACCAACAGTGCAGGAGGGTTCCCTTTTCTCCACACCCTCTCCAGCATTTATTGTTTGTAGGTTTTTTAACGATGGCCATTCTGACCGGTGTGAGGCAATACCCCATTGTAATTTTGATTTGCATTTCTCTAATGATTAGTGATGTTGAGCATCCTTTCATGTGTTTGTTGGCAACCTGTATATCTTCTTTGGAGAAATGTCTCTTTAGGTCTTCTGCCCATTTTTGGATTGGGTTGTTTGTTTTTTTGATATTGAACTGCATGTGCTGCTTATATATTTTGGAGATTAATCCTTTGGCAGTTGCTTCATTTGCAAATATTTTTTCCCATCCTGAGGGTTGTCTTTTCATCTTGTTTATGGTTTCCTTTGCTGTGCAAAGACTTTTAAGTTTCATTAGGTCCCATTTGTTTATTTTTGCTTTTATTTCCATTTCTCTAGGAGGTGGGTCAGAAAGGATCTTGCTGTGATTTATGTCATGGAGTGTTCTGCCTATGTTTTCCTCTAGGAGTTTTATAGTGTCTGGCCTTACATTTAGCATTTAATCCATTGAGTTTATTTTTGTGTATGATATTAGGGAGTGTTCTAATTTCATTCTTTTACATGTAGCTGTCCAGTTTTCCCAGCACCACTTATTGAAGAGGCTGTCTTCTCCACTGTATATTCTTGCCTCCTTTATCAAAGATAAGGTGACCATAGATGTATGGATTTATCTCTGGGCCTTCTATCCTGTTCCATTGATCTATATTTCTGTTTTTGTGCCAGTACTATACTGTCTTGATTACTGTAGCTTTGTAGTATAGTCTGAAGTCAGGGAGCCTGATTCCTCCAGCTCCATTTTTCTTTCTCAAGATTGCTTTGGCTATTTGGGGTCTTTGTGTTTCCATACAAATTGTGAAATATTATGTTCTAGTTCTGTGAAAAATGCCATTGTTAGTTTGATAGGGATTGCATTGAATCTGTAGATTGCTTTGGGTAGTATAGTCATTTTCAAAATGTTGATTCTTCCAATCCAAGAACATGATATATCTCTCCATCTGTTTGTATCATCTTTAATTTCTTTCATCAGTGTCTTGTAGTTTTCTGCGTACAGGTCTTTTGTCTCCTTAGGTAGGTTTATTCCTAGGTATTTTATTCTTTTTGTTGCAATGGTAAATGGGAGTGTTTCCTTAATTTCTCTTTCAGATTTTTCATCATTAGTGAATAGGAATGCAAGAGATTTCTGTGCATTAATTTTGTATCTTGCTACTTTACCAAATTTATTGATTAGCTCTAGCAGTTTTCTGGTAGCATCTTTAGGATTCTCTATGTATAGTATCATGTCATCTGCAAACAGTGACAGTTTTACTTCTTCTTTTCCGATTTGGAGTCATTTTATTTCTTTTTCTTCTCTGACTGCTGTGGCTAAAACTTCCAAAACTATGTTGAATAATAGTGGTGAGAGTGGGCAATATTGTCTTGTTCCTGATCTTAGTGGAAATGCTTTCAGTGTTTCACCATTGAGAACGATGTTGGCTGTGGGTTTGTCATATATGGCCTTTATTATGTGAGGTAAGTTCCCTCTATGCCTACTTTCTGGAGGGTTTTTATCATAAATGGGTGTTGAATCTTGTCAAAAGCTTTTTCTGCATCTTTTGAAATTATCATATGGTTTTTCTCCTTCAATTTGTTAATATGGTTTGTCACATGGATTGATTTGCATATATTGAAGAATCCTTGCATTCTTGGGATAAACCCCACTTGATCATGGTGTATGATCCTTTTAATGTGCTGTTGGATTCTGTTTGCTAGTATTTTGTTGAGAATTTTTGCATCTATGTTCATCAGTGATATTGGCCTGTAGTTTTCTTTTTTTGTGGCATCTTTTTCTGGTTTTGGTTTTAGGGTGATGGTGGCCTCATACAATGAGTTTGGGAGTGTTCCTCCCACTGCTATATTTTGGAAGAGTTTGAGAAGGATAGGTGTTAGCTCTTCTCTAAATGTTTTATAGAATTTGCCTGGTGAATGTGAATGTGAAGCCATCTGGTCCTAGGCTTTTGTTTGTTGGAAGATTTTTAATCACAGTTTCAATTTCAGTGCTTGTGATTGGTCTGTGTATATTTTCTATTTCTTCCTGGTTCAGTCTCAGAAAGTTGTGCTTTTCTAAGAATTTGTCCATTTCTTCTAGGTTGTCCATTTTATTGGCATATAGTTGCTTGTAGTAATCTCTCATGATCCTTTGTATTTCTACAGTGTCAGTTGTTACTTCTCCTTTTTCATTTCTAATTCTATTGATTTGAGTCTTCTCCCTTTTTTTCTTGATGAGTCTGGCTAATGGTTTATCAATTTTGTTTATCTTCACAAAGAACGAGTTTTTAGTTTTATTGATCTTTGCTATCATTTCCTTCATTTCTTTTTCATTTATTTCTGATCTGATCTTTATGATTTCTTTCCTTATGCTAACTTTGGGTTTTTTTGTTATTCTTTCTCTAATTGCTTTAGGTGTAAGGTTAGGTTGTTTATTTGAGATGTTTCTTGTTTCTTGAGGTAGTATTTTATTGCTGTAAACTTCCCTCTTAGAACTGCTTTTGCTGCATCCCATAGGTTTTGGGTTGTCGTGTTTTCATTGTCATTCGTTTCTAGGCATTTTTTGATTTCCTCTTTGATTTCTTCAGTGATCTCTTGGTTATTTAGTAGTGTATTGTTTAGCCTTCATGTGTTTGTATTTTTTACAGATTTTTTTCCTTTAATTGATGTCTAGTCTCATAGCATTGTGGTTGGAAAAGATACTTGATACAATTTCAGTTTTCTGAAATTTACCAAGGCTTGATTTGTGACCCAAGATATGATCTATCCTGGAGAATGTTCCATGAGCACTTGAGAAGAAAGTGTAATCTGCTGTTTTTGGATGGAATGTCCTGTAAATATTAAGTCCATCTTGTTTAATGTATCATTTAAAGCTTGTGTTTCCTTATTTGTTTTCATTTTGGATGATCTGTCCATTGGTGAAAGTGGGGTGTTAAAGTCCTCTACTATGATTGTGTTACTGTCAATTTTATGGCTGTTAGCATTTGCCTTATGTATTGAGGTGCTCCTATGTTGGGTGCATAAATATTAACAATTGTTATCTTCTTCTTGGATTGATTCCTTGATCATTATGTAGTGTCCTCTTTGTCCCTTGTAATAGTCTTTATTTTAAAGTCTATTTTGTCTGATATGAGAATTGCTATTCCATCTTTCTTTTGATTTCCATTTGTATGGAATATCTTTTTCCATCCCCTCACTTTCAGTCTGTATGTGTCCCTAGGTCTGAATTGGGTCTCTTGTAGACAGCATATGTATGGGTCTTATTTTTGTATCCATTCAGCCAGTCTATGTCTTTTGGCTGGAGCATTTAATCCATTTACATTTAAGATAGTTATTGGTATGTATGTTCCTATTACCATTTTCTTAATTGTTTTGGGTTTGTTATTGTAAGTTTTTTCCTCCTCTTGTATTTCCTGCCTTGAGAAGTTCCTTTAGCATTTGTTGTAGAGCTGGTTTGTTGGTGCTGAATTCTCTTAGCTTTTGCTTATCTGTGAAAGTTTAAATTTCTCTGTCGAATCTGAATGAGATCCTTGCTGGGTAGAGTAATCTTTTTTTTTTTGAAATATAATTGTAGTGTTTTCTGATTTCTTTTTCTAGCAGGTAGATACGGTTTTGGGGGGAAGCTCCTATTTAAACATACCTAGATGGACCTAGAGATTGTCATACTGAGTGAGGTAAGTCAGAAAGAGAAAGACAAACATCATATGATATCGCCCATACGTAGAAACTAAAAAAAATTGGTACAAATGAACTTATTTACAAAACAGAAATAGAGTTACAGATGTAGAAAACAAACTTATGGTTACCAGAGGGGAAAGGTGGGGGAGGGATACATTGAGAGATTGGGATTGACACATACACACCACCATGTATAAAACAGGTAACTAATAAGGACCTACTGCACAGCACAGGAACTCTTGGGTAATCTTGGTTGTAGGTTTTTCCCTTTCATCACTTTAAATATGTCCTGCCACTCCCTTCTGGCTTGCAGAGTTTCTGCTGAAAGATCAGTTGTTAACCTTATGGGGATTCCCTTGTATGCTAATTGTTGCTTTTCCCTTGCTGTTTTTAATATTTTTTCTTTGTACTTAATTTTTGATAGTTTGATTAATATGTGTCTTGGCATGTTTCTCCTTAGATTTATCCTATATGGGACTCTTTGAGCTTCCTGGAGTTGACTATTTCCTTACCCATATGAGGGAAGTTTTCAACTATAATCTCTTCAAATATTTTCTCAGTCCCTTTTTTTTTCTCTTCTTCTTCTGGGACCCCTATAATTCACATGTTGGTGCATTTAATGTTGTCCCAGATGTCTCTGAGATTGTCCTCAATTCTTTTCATTCTTTTTTCTTTATTCTGCTCTGCGGTAGTTATTTCCATTATTTTATCTTCCAGGTCACTTACTGTTTTTCTGCCTCAGTTATTCTGCCATTGATTCCTTCTAGAGAATTTTTAATTTCATTTATTTTGCTGTTCATCATTGTTTATTTGCTGTTTAATACTTCTAGTTCCTTGTTAAACATTTCTTGTATTTTCTCCATTCTATTTCCAGGATTTTGGATCATCTTTACTATCATTACTGAATTCTTTTTCAGGTAGACTGCCTATTTCCTCTTCATTTGTTTGGTCTGGTGGGTTTTTATGTTGCTCCTTCATCTGCTGTGTATTTCTCTGTCTTCTCATTTTGCTTAACTTACTGTGTTTGGGGTCTCCGTTTCTTAGGCTGCAGGTTTGTAGTTCCTGTTGTTTTTGGTGTCTGCCTCTAGTGGCTAAGGTTGGATCTTGGGTTTTGTAGGCTTCCTGGTGGAGGGGACTGGTGCCTGTGTTCTGGAGGATGAGGCTGGATCTTGTCTTTCTGGTGGGCAGAACCATGTCCAGTGGTGTGTTTTGGGGTGTCTGTGAACTTATTATGATTTTAGGCAGCCTCTCTGCTAGTGGGTGGGTTTGTGCTCCTGTCTTGCTAGTTATTTGGCATAGGGTGTCCAGCACTGTAGCTTGCCGGTCGTTGAGTGGAGCTGCGTCTTAGTGTTGAGATGGAGAGCTTTTGCTGTTTGATATTACATGGGGTCAGGAGGTCTCTTGTGGACCAATGTCCTGAACTCGGCTCTCCCACCTCAGAGTGCTCAGGCCTGGTGAGAGCACCAAGACCCTGTCAGCCACATGGCTCAGAAGAAAAGGGAGAAAAAGAAAGAGAGAGAGAGAGAGAGAGAGAGAGAGAGAGAGAGAGGGAGAGAGAGAGACGGAGAGAGAGGGGGGGGGGAGAGAGAGAGAGAGAGAGAGAGAGAGAGAGAGAGAGAGAGAGAGAGAGAGAGAGAGAGAGAGAGAGAGAGAGAGAGAGAGAGAGAGAGAGAGAGAGAGAGAGAGAGAGAGAGAGAGAGAGAGAGAGAGAGAGAGAGAGAGAGAGAGAGAGAGAGAGAGAGAGAGAGAGAGAGAGAGAGAGAGAGAGAGAGAGAGAGAGAGAGAGAGAGAGAGATTAAGAAAATAAATAAAATAAAGTTATTAAAATAGAAAAAATATTAAAAATAAAAAAGTAATTTAAAAAAAAGAAAGAGAGAAAGAAGGAAGAGAGCAACCAAACCAAAAAACAAATCCACCAATGATAACAAGTGCAAAAAACTATACTAAAATAACAAACAGAACAAAAGAAAAAATGGGCAGTCAGAACCGTAGGACAAATGGCAAAAGCAAAGCTATACAGACAAAATCACACACAGAAGCAGACACATACACACTCACAAAGAGAGAAAAAAGAAAACAATGTATATATAAAAGAATTAAAAAAGGAAGAGAGCAACCAAATCAATAAGCAGATCTACCCATGCTAATGAGCTCTAAACACCAAACTAAGATAAACACAAAACCAGAAACAAATCAGATGCGGAAAGCAACCCCCAAGTCTACAGGTGCTCCCAAAGCCCACCGCCTCAATTTTGGGATGATTCGTTGTCTGTTCAGGGATTCCACCGATGCAGGTACCTCAAGTTGATTGTGGAGATTTACTCCGCTGCTCCTGAGGCTGCTGGGAGACATTTCCCTTTCTCTTTGCTCACACAGCTCTTCGGGTTCAGCTTTGGATCTGTCCCTGCCTCTGCGTGTAGGTTGCCTGAGCGCGTCTTTTGGGAAGTCTGAGGTCTTCTGCCAGCATTCAGTAGGTGTTCTGTAGGGGTTGTTTCACATGTAGATGTAGTTTTGTTGTATTTGTGGGGAGGAAGGTGATCTCCACGTCTTACTCCTCTGCCATCTTGAAGGCGCCCCTCTCGCTCTAATTTTAACTGCACTCTTTTCCAAGTGGAGCGGGTGTCTGCAGTTCTGGGCTCTTGGAGGATGCTGGTAGGTCCAACCTCAAGGGGGGAGGATGGCCAGGGCCTCCGTCACAGAATACTTTGAACGTTTCCTTTTAGGTGGGCAGGTAGATTCTCAGATGCAGAGAAAATCCACACTCTTGGTTTGGAACCTGTCCTGTGTTGCATTTTCCTTTGTAGGAAGAAGAAGCGCCCTGTCTGCTGAGAGGAGTTCCGTTCGGCCTCTGAACCTCAGTTTTCCTGTTTGTGAATCAGAGAACTAATTCCCGCCCTCCTGCATCACAGGGCCTTTCTCAAGAGGACCAGATTTAATCAGATTCAACAATCTATGTACAGCACTTACTGCTTCCCAAATGACCGATGCTGAGGGAATAAACAAACTTGTAAAATAAGATGTCCATCCTCGAAAAAACCATAAAATTCAGAGGAAGGTACAGTTATGTCAACAACCAGGATGCAGGGCTGAACTGGTGATCACGAGGCAATCACAGTCCCGGGACCCCGTCTCCATGGCAATCCTGCTACCCGCCTTGCCCCCACTTTAATGACGAGGGTCCATCACATGCCTGCAAGGGGGCGGCAGGACCCAGCCTGTCCTGCTGGGACTGGAGATGGTGACCCTTGGGAGCAGGGGCTGTGTCTTCTGAACCTCCTTGTGCCTCAAGCCCAGCAGAGTCAGTCTCTGAGTATTCTTTTTTTTTTTTTTTTTTTTTTTTTTGTGGTACGCGGGCCTCTCACTGTTGCGGCCTCTCCCGTTGCGGAGCACAGGCTCTGGACACACAGGCTCAGCGGCCATGGCTCACGGGCCCAGCCGCTCCGCGGCATGTGGGATCTTCCCGGACCAGGGCACGAACCCGTGTCCCTTGCATCGGCAGGCGGACTCTCCACCACTGCGCCACCAGGGAAGCCCTCTGAGTTTTCTTAACCATGAAACATACCATACACACAGTGATGTGTATAACAGTTTGAGGACCATGACCCTCCAGCCCGAGCTCACCTCTGCTGACTGCACCCCTCTCTACTTTCTCCCCATCATCTTTCATCACCTAAGGAAGCATCACTACCGTTTAGATTCTCCTCCTTTGAAGCAGATCTAAATGGACCACGACAGGCATCTTCTAAGACGTGTGTTTTCTGCTTGCCACTGTCTTGAGGTTCAGACAGTTGCCGTTCCCTCCAGGGCAGGGCTGATGGCAGTGGGTCCATGAATGCTGCTGAGTGAAGGCAGCGGGTGTGGGGGGTAAAGACCCCGTGTGCCCGGCAGAGGAGGAGGGGGGAGTCCTGGGCTTGCGGGAGCCTGAAAGCTACCTTGGTGACAGCTGCACCCCCTGGACCTTTGAGGATGGGCCTGACTCTGCTGGGTGCCTTCATGGGTCAGGAGGCAGCCAGGGACTCCAGCCAGACAGGGCACAATGCCATGGCATCAGCAAGGGCAGGGAGAGGGTTCGGGACTCCTGGGGCCGAAGCAGGACTTCAGTCCCTGCAGACACTGCTGCCCCCACCACCTCCACCATCAGAGGAGGCCCCTGCCCAGAGGGGGGGACTGGGCTGCCCACACCCAGGCCCCCTGGTGAGCTCTTGAGTCACCAGATCTCGGCATTTCTAGGTGGGGCCCTGAAAGTGGTCATTCACGAAGTCCAGGGACTCTTCCTGCTCTCTGCCTTTCAGCCTTTTCCTGTCCATGACCTTTCCCAGGACGAACGTCCACCAGACACAAAAATTTCACAGCCCTTCACCCAATTCAGTCCCGTGGCAAGAGCTCCATCCCCGAGGCCGACAGAATACGCGTGTCTTACAAACCTGGCTGGGACCACATCCAGGGAACGAAGACATTACAGTAGGTGACTGAGAAGATGCCCACTCTTCCCCAACTTGTCCCACCTACACATAGTTTGAGTCCACATGTGGATTCTCTGGTGTAGACAGACAGACAGCCGCCCAAGCCACTGTTTATTCTTCAGCTGAGTCACAAGTTGGGCTTTGGTGACCCGAGGGGTTACAACCGAAGGCCCTAGGGAATGGACAGCTGAGTGTCGTGCTGGGATTTTGTGAGACACCCCCCGCCTCCCACCCAAGATGCGCAGGTATTTTATCTATCGTCCATCTCTATCTATCTATCTATCTATCTATCCATCTATCTATCTATCTACCAACCTGCCTACCTATCATCTTCAAACTGGCCTCAAATGACCTGATTCCAATGAAAACACAAGCCCAGTCCCCTAGAGGCCATAGGGGCAATGGATACCCTCCCTGGCACTTAACTGGCCCCTACAGAGCACTGTGAATTCAATCAATCTCTGCTGGTCAGTCGAGTGCCCAGTGGAGGCTGCATTCAGATGCGTGAACCTGTCTGTCTGGCAGGTAAGTGTGGCCCCAGCTCACTGGTTGCTGGAGGGGAGTGCGCCTCTGGGTGACAAGGACACTGGGCAGTGCTCAGCTAAAGGAACAGTCATCTCGGTGTCCCTGCACGGCAGGACCTGGGGCAGCGGCAAACAGGAACCTCGGCCAAAGGCCAGAGCCATCCCAACGCTGCTGATGGGCTTGGTGGAGGCGGGAAGGCTGAGCCGTTTCAGGCCATGCACGGCTCCCCCCTGGAGAGCCCGGGCCCCCTCACCCTTGGGGTGTGTCCACCTGGGGCTTCTTCCTGGAGAACCCCACATTCTGCCCCCGTCACCCCAACTACCCTTCCTGATCCTGCTGTGTGTCTTTTCCATCCAGCAGAAGTGGGAAAATCTTTAGACCCCTGTGATTTCCCCGCCCTGTGACTCACTCAAGACACACTCTCTGCTATGAAGACCCACAGGGAGCCCCGCTCCCAGGGGTCACCATGCCCTGCCGTGTGGGACAGCTGTGCGTGCCCTTGTCATTGACCCTGGAGCCTGTTCCAAGGCTGCAGTGGGCCCCACCTGTCATTCCCGCAGCACCTTAAACGGCCTGTCCATCCTCACCCACGTGGAGCTCTGACCCCTTCCCGTGGGTCAGGGAGATGACAAATTCATGCTTGTCTGGCGGGGAGCCAGCCGTCCGCAGGCCCCGGCTGTCTGCGGGTTTGGCGTCCACCCTTGGTTTGCTACCAGGAACAGAATCTTCAGGTGAGATTCCCAGGGGGTGAGGTCCCGCCCCCTGTCCCCCTCCGGGCAGCTCAGTTCATCCTGAAGACCAGGGAGGGGCTTTCAAGAGGTCAAGGGGGCGACATCACAGCCACAGCCTCACACTACTTCCGGCTCCACCCGACTCTCCCAAGACATTGACAGCAGAGCACAGACGTGAGCCTGGCCTCTAGTTGGTTAGAGACGGGACAGGTGTGTTTCCGAGAGGTCAGGTCAGCTCAGGGTCTGAATCTACACTTAACTCTTTATTGGCAAATTGGGTCAACAGATGTCAACACCCGTGGCAACAAAGGCAGGTGGACTTTGAGGGGACGACACAAAATTGTCCTCAGGGCTGGAGCTGAAGCCAATCCACAGGGGCCCCTGGGAGGCCCTAAAAAGCCTCAGGGGCCCTGGAAAGGCAGCTCAGTGCCATGACCACTGGGCATTCGTGTCCAGAAGTGGTAGCAGCTGTTGGCCTACGGGAAGGCAGCTCGTGGATGATTTTAAACCCGGATGCTGCCCTGAATAAGAGGTGGCCTCCAGCATCCGGAGAGGCACAGGGTGAGTGGCAGGGGTGAGGGACACCCTGCCCTGGCTTTTGGTGTCAGTGGGACCCCATTCCCAGGCAGCTGTGTGGTCCCACTGTCTGTGGCATCTCTGGCAGCCGCTGATGGTACAGTGACCGAGGGATGTGGCCTCCCCGACAGGGTTCTCCTCGGTACCCAGGGTAGTTCCCTGGGGAGAGCTGGAATAGCTGGGCAACCGGGCACGCCTGGTGGGGGGTGACACCCGGTGGAGCAGGATGCCCAGGGAAGCAGGGGCAGAGAGGGGCCTCGGGGCGGCAGGAGCCCGGCAGCCTGTGGCGTCTGCAAGGATGTGGGCGGACCTCTGCTGTGCAGAGGAACCAGACACCCACCTTTGCCAAGACGACACTTCCATGGAGGTTGCCTCGGGCCCCCTCCCCACTCGCCCCACCACCCACTGGCAAAGACTGGCAGCGAACATAAACCAAAGTCCTCTCGGGTCCCTAAGAGTCCTGACCCACTAACGTCTGGGCGCAGATGTGATTCCTCACTGTTTCGGTAAACCACGGCTGAGGCCGCGTGCCGTAAGAGGGGGTGACGGGTTAGGGTCTGGCCATCTGGGTGGCAGCTGACTTTGCTGTTTCCGGGGAGCGCGACTTTGGAGAAATTACAGGCACTGGGTCCCCGCTGCAGAAAGTGTTTTGGCGAGAATGCAACGAGCTGGTGCAGAGCGGACGCTGTGTCTGCGGTTCCGCCAGGCACCCTGTGGCCTGGGGGGTGGGTGCCGGGCGGGGCCCGTCCTCACTCTCCAGACGACATTTAGTTGGTGCCGGGCGAGTTACCTGCTCTCACCCTCAGCTCTGACTCCCACCTGCCGGGGCTCTCGGGACTTTGTGGGGAAACTGGGCCCAGGGCCTGGGGCAGGGCCTGCCTAGGTGGTGCCTCGTCTGGGGCGGCTGCAGTGACAGCCCTAGGGGGGCGCACGGTGGCCCCCAAACACTTCGAAGATGCCGTGTGGGCAGCGGCCGCCCACAGAGGTACCTCCCCGACGAGGCCGAGCTGGTGGCGGTGCTGGGCCGCACTGTGTCCACCTGTCAAGTGAGCTGCGGGGCCACACGCGGCCGGTCAGTTGTCCTCGGACAGGCTGGACCCCGCCCCCTGCACACTCATGGCCACAAGGCACCACGTGTGGTTGTGGTGCGGGTCCTGGGGAGGCCTGGAGGAACCGAGAGGATATGGGGAGGGCTAAACATTTTAAACGGAGGCCAGGGGGAGACGGGAAGGGGGTCCAGGAGCCCAGAGGGGCTGGCGTAGAGCCCCTGACGGTGGCGGAGGAGATGGGGAGAGGACATAATCAAATCCAAAGATAGGCAACTTTGGGCACCCCTTGAACTAAAAATAGACAATTTAGGACACACACAAAGACCATTTCACACAATGGCTCACGATGAATAAACCCTAGAGATTGGGCTGAATAGACAGGAGGGCACAAACCAGCCGGTGGACGCACCCTCAGGGCCTGAGTGACGGGGACCGCCCATCTCTGCATGCCCGCGGCCAGGCCTGGCCTCCCCGCTTCCCCTACTGGCTGTCCAAGGAGGCGGCCTAACCGTCACCCTCCCCTAGAGATGAGGTCCAGAGAAGTGCGCCCACCTGCCCGGGATCAGACAGCTAAAAATCCCAGATTGGTTTGGTTCCAAATCAGCCCTCTATCACCAGGTTCCTCTGACTCGTCCCGGGATGTCTGGGCATCTTCCCTGTGTCCTGCTTAGGGCGTGTTTTTGGTGCCTCCGTAGATGCAAGTGCCTGATGGACCTCGGATCTGACCCAGGAAAGCAGTGCTAATGATTTTCAGAATATTAAGTGTTTAAGGTCGAGGAGAAGAGAGGCAAGTGAGGGGATCAAACCTGAGTCCTTATTCCAGGACAGTGGTTCTTAATTTCTGCTGCACTTTGTAATCACCAGGCTGCACCTCTGCTCAACCACATAAGACTTCTGGGGCTGGGACCCAGACAGCAGGGATGTTATAGGTGCTGTGGGTGGAACCACTGCCCTAGAGAGACGGCCTCTGTGTCCACTGAGGGTATCGGTATAATAATATTTACTAATGTGTTCAAGTGGGAACGTCAGCAGCTGGGAATGCTGTGATTCTCATCTCAGGACCCCCTGCTACTGCTTCAGCAGCTGAGCCCTGGCGGCTCTGCAGCTACTTCAACAACAAGGAGAAGGTATTAGTGAAACCCAAGGGTTGATATTAATCAGAAAGAAAAGCCTTAAGCAAAAAGGTAAAAGGTAACTTTTGTTCAACAATGAACACTCGTGAAACGGCAATGAAATGGTATTAAAATGTCTGTGATTACGTATTTCTCAGCATTCATCTGATAACTAAAGCAGCATGAAGCAATAGTTGCACTTAAAAAAAATGACAAGAAAATAGCTATTCATTTAGTTGACAGAGAAGGTTCGTGTCCTCTGTAAGATCACTAGTGTCACTGTCATCACCAAGGTGAATGTCAGCGCAGGCGGGTAGAAGCATCCCCCTGCGCTCGTCCTTACGCTGAGGGGGCGTCGTGGCTCCTTGGCCTGGAGTTCCTGGAGAAAACCTGGGTCCTTCTGGGAGGAGTCTGGGGAGGGGCCGGCCTGCCCTGGGCCCCAGGTCAACGAGGCCCCGGGATTGCATATTGCCGCGTGGTGGCTGCAGAGTATGGACACGTTCCAGAGGAGGCCTGACGTTCCTAGGCTGGGGACAGCGTGGAGGGAGTGACACTCTGGGCCTGGGAACGACTCTGGCTCTGCATTCTCAGGGCTGGACCCCTCTGGAGAGCCGTGACAGCTGGGGGTCCTGCCAGCAGCTGCTCTGTCTCTCTTGCCGCCCAGCCCTGTTGCCTTCCTGCAGGAAAGGCACGTGGCCTGGGGGGCAGTGCCAGAGGAGTCAGGTGGGGCCACAGACAGAAGAGCACGTGTCCCCTGCCCCCTGCCTGTTGCACCATATTCCATAAAAATAAACACGTGTTCCTGTACGTCTATTGCTAATGTTATGGCATTCCAGGCACTGGCACCAGCGTTAATCCACCAGAATCCATCCAGAGGCAGCCGCGAGGGTCGGGATCTATGGAGCTTCCACTTAGAAGGGTTAGCAGTGCCCATCTGTCCCATGCTCTGCACAGTGCTGTGAAAACGATATGAAAGGGTGAAAACAAAAGGAATCCATGGGCAGAAGGTCCCAGGGCTTTATGGCGTCGTTGGCGATGACTTACACTGTACAGCATCACGCAGGTGTGTCTACCTGTGTGTCCACCCTTGCCAGGCCCGCTCCTCTGCACCCGCACACAACTGGCCCAGGCTCTTCATGCGCATGCGCCCGGGGAGGCTCATAGGTGGTTGCTCTTGGAGAGGTAGGCGATGAGGGCCACGGCCACGCCCACGTAGATGCCGGTCCCGATGGTGATGGAGAGCACGGCCAGGAAGAGGGCCCGCCGGGAGCTGGTGCTGGCCTGGTGAAAGTCCCCCTTGGCCACGGCTTTGTTCGTCTGCAGCGGGAGGAGGGAGAGGAAAAAGGGGGCCAGGATGAGCAAGGTGAACCGAGAGGGACTCACCGAGGGGGAGTTGTGCAGGGAAGGCGGGGGGCTGTCGCTCACCACTGCTCCCCCCTGCCCTGCAAGGCAGTCAAAGCTTAAGGGAAAGAAAGCGAAGCCCCAGGGATACCCAGGCCGGCAGTTGTCAGCTGAGCACCAGCCACGGGAGTCCCGGGTCTCAGGCACCAGGACGCGAGGGCGGGGGCGTCACAGCCCAGCGGCCCCCTTCTGCCCGGTAAAGATACTGAACAGTTTTCTAAAGTGTGTTCACACTTACCTCCTCTGGTCCTTACAGTGTACGGCGGTGTGGGGAAGGAAACGGTAGTGCTCGTTACCGGAGAGGAGCCCGAGGCGTAAGATCCTTCAGTGGAGTGCGGGTACTGCGACTCCGCCCCTCAGCCGGCGGCGCGGGAATCCGCGTGCCCGATGCCCCCTCCCTGCCATGGCGGGGCCGGAAAATTCATCCACCAGTGAAATAGCTCGAGGTGAGACCAGCGCCTCTATCTCTGGTCACCCGATTGCACAGTGAGGTGTTAGTTTAGTAAGATTCATGTTGCCTCGGGGTCATGAGGCCGCTGGGAACATGGAGGTTTCGGGTGTTGTGTCTGATATGGCGTGTTTTTTTTTTTTTTTTTTCAGTACTCGGGCCTCTCACTGCTGTGGCCTCTCCCTCTGCGGAGCACAGGCTCCGGACACACAGGCCCAGCGGCCATGGCTCACGGGCCCAGCCGCTCCGCCGCATGTGGGATCTTCCCGGACCGGGGCACGAACCCGTGTCCCCTGCATCGGCAGGCGGGCTCTCAACCACTGCGCCACCAGGGAAGCCCTGATTTGGCGTCTTGTGCTGGACTCCACCTCCACCACTGCCAGCTCCCTCCTCCTTGTCCCCTCGACAAGGGAGGCCCCGGGCTGTGGGGACCATCATGTGATCCAGCTGTGACATCACGTCTGATGCCCCCTGAGTGATGGCAGATGAGGGTGGAGGCCAGCAGGGCAGGTGCCCCCGGAGTGTCATGGGGCGCTGACCCCCGGCAGGGCGAGGTCCTCCTCGTCAGGGCAAAGGCAGAGGCCACTCCCCATGTGGGACGTCCTGACCCCCTCAGGACCCATCTCCAGAAACCGGACTCTCACCGGATCCCATTTCCATGCGTGTTGAGTGTATTTCTACTTTTGCGGGCAGGATGGGAGATGGCATCCTGTTTACTCAGACACCGAGGTCCCAGACTCAGAGGTCACTAGGAGATGACTTTCCGTCCTCCGCAGCTCTGCCCCGGACCTGATGAGACGTCAGGTGGAGAAGGGCCTCCGGTCTGCTCGTGTCCTTTTATTTTTTCCTCTAACTTCTCTTTCTTCAGGGCCAGTTTTATGTCCTCGTCCCCAATTTTTGGGCTTGGAAGTGAGCCTGGGGGTTCCCTGTGGACGATCTTTGATGAAGCGGATTGAAGAGAACATGAGCACGAAGCTCCCAGGACAACAGTAACTACGTCTCAGCTGAGTTCACCCCAAACTCTCCAGGCCCCTCCCTGCTGGCCCCCGGCCTCTGTCAGGGTGGGCCCCCCAGCCCCAGCCCAGCCGGGGCTCTGCTGCAGGAGCCACAGACAGACAGACAGACACACCGGGAGGCCGGGCCGGGCATTCGCACCCCGCGGGGAGCTCCCAACTCCAAGGGCTGCCCGTCTCATCTGGGTCCATGCACGGCTGGAAGCCCCGGTGAGCTGCTTATAATGCCTGCATCGGCTGGGCTCCCCGAGGGCCGCCCTGGGACGGCCTGACCCGCGGGTGTGGGACCGAATCCGGGCGCTCCGTCCTCTCTCCTGATGAGTGGGCTCACTGTCCTCTGCTGACCTACATCATCCCCAGCCGGGCAGCTTAAATCAAGAACAAGCCTCTAACGTCTCCCAGGTTCCGGGGTTAGGGGTTTGGGAGCCCCTCGGTGGGTGACTCTGCCTGGGCCTGGAGGGGCCTGGGCTGCAGTCTCTTGACGTCCTGGCTGCGTTGTGGGCTGAGGCAGGAGCTCACAGCGTCCCCCTACTGGGAGCCACCCGCTCCTTCCTTGCGGCCCCGCAGCCCTCGGGTCCACCTAGGGTGCCCTCCCAGACGGCGGCCTGGCCTCACGGTCTCTGGGGACCAGCTCCTGGGGCCCCTGCACAGAAGTGGGGCTGTGGCTGGGGCTTGGCTGACGTTTGCACAGCTGAAAGGAAACTCTTGTGAAGAAGGACGCACACACAGGCGACACAGTGGGTGGCCCCTCCTTCCAGGAAGAGCAGAATCCCAGGGGGTGCAGCCTCGGGGCAGTGACAGATGAGGGTCCCGCTGAAGCTCATCCTGAGGGAGTCCCCACGGGCAGCTTTCTGTCCGTGTGGCCTCTGTGACCCCAGAGGCCGACCCCAGGGCTGCCACATTGGGCAGAGGGAGGGGCACGGCGTGTGTCACCGGACAGCCCCTCGGGCCCTGTCTGCAAATGGCCGTCCCACTCCCCCCAGGCTGGGAACGTCCCTGCAGCTGGTTTTCCTTCCCTGCCCTTTTGGCCAGAGATCACCAAGTGAAGTTCATTCCTTTCTTTTTTGAGGTCTTTTGCTCAGAAAACAGAAAGTGCAGGTGACTGGCCTGGTTCTGAGCAGCGTCTTCTGTGCGCCAGGGGCTCAGAGGGACCCAGAGAGTGTGCTGTCCACCCTCATGGACGCTGCTTGGAGTATACGTCACAGGCGAGGGAGAGAGTCTTAACTCAGGTGGGAGAGAGTCTTAACTCAGTTCGAAGAGAGCTGGAGGTCAGAGTCAGGGAGTGCCTGGGCCCCCGAGACACCGCTCGCTGGGCACTGGGTGTAGCCACCGCCCTGACCTGGGGAAACGTCCCCCAACCTACCCAGGACGTGCTGAGCTCACGCATAGCCCACTGGGATATTCCACATTCAAACATGTACTCTGGTTCTTTAGGTGAATAACTACCCTCACTCACCTGGTTTTAAAACTATGTAGAAAACCCAACTTTAAATTCAAGAGCAGAAGTAGAATATCGGTGCTAAAACTCATGGAAACACTGACTCCCTCCCTTGAATGAAGTGTTATTTAAATGGAGGAAATAAAAATCATAGAAACAGAGAACGCACAGCTGGGACCAACGTGCTTAGGCCAGAATTGACCATCAGAGCCGTGATCCAGATACAGCGTGAGGTCCGTCCCAGGTGCTGCCCCCGTCAGCCTCTGAGGCTGGGACGGCTCTAGGTCAAGCACCCACGCGGAGGAACCGGCCATCAGAAGTCGGGAAGGTCCTCAGACACATTTCAAGCTCGTTTTGTGCAGGTTTCTAGGGTGAGAAATGACCCGTTTGCAGGGGAACGAAGTCAAATTCACATCCTCGGCTGCCCTTATCCTCTGACACTTCCTCCCTCTGTGGTGATTGGGAGCGTTTAGGGGCTGGTTTCATAGCAGGCTCGTCTCCTGGTCTGACAGGTGCCAGACCCCCTTTCTTCTGGTGCTTCTGGTGCATCCAGTCTGGCCCCGACCTGCAGCCATCCTCACCCCCTTCCCAGTGCGCCCTGCCTCCCTCCCCCCTGAGGCCCGGCTCACCTGAGAGGTTTGTCTGGCCCTCGGCTCGGGGGGCCCAGGTCCTTACTCCTCCCTCAGCCCTTTCCTTCCTTCCTTCCTTTGCTCACTTGCAACAGCTAGAGGTTTGACATCGCGACAGGCAACGGCCCAGGATGGCGACGGGGCTGCACAGCCGCGTTTGCCAATTTCCAAAACGAGAACGGAACCGAATTAGAGGTTCTGAAGCCCTCCATCCCCCCGCCCCCTGAGGGGACAAGGGGCCGGGTGTGTGGAGGCGGGGAGGGGATCTGAGGGACCAGAATGCGAGTCCGGGTTCTCTCCATGAGGGGCATAGGCGCCGCCTCCCCCTTCAGTCCCACTGAGAGCAGCTCCGACGGGACACTGGGCGTCTGTCTTGATGTGTGTCCCCTGCATGGAGGGCAGGAGACCCTTCCCGCCTGGATGACCCAGAAGGTAGGGGTGGGCTGGGCAGCAGCGTCGGGGGGGAGCCGGGGTCAGCGCTCTCTGGGGGGACGGGCCAGCTCTCCCGTCGGTCAGGGGAGGAGTGGGTACTTCCTGGGGCAGACGCAGGCTGCCCGGGCTATCTTAGACCGTGTCCGACAGAGCCCAATGGAGGGGCAAGCAGACCCCGAGGAAAATTCCAAACTCTAGTCGAGGATGCAGAGTGTGCGGGTGTGTGTGTGGGGTCTGCAGAGAACCCGCCAAATGCCTGGATGAGGAAGAGAGCTGCACACCCTTTGCAGGTGGGAGGCCCCCATGGTGATGTGAGTGGGTGAGACTTTTCTACCCCCATCTGTCTCCGCTCGCCATGCCTCGCCCCAAAGTGGCAGACCCCATGGTGGCAGCCTGGGGGTGGGGAGAGACCACACCCCTCCTTCCCAGGAACGGCTCAGGCATACCCCACCCGGTACATCGTAAAAGAACAGTGCTATCTGCCACCCAAGAATGGCTCCAAGGGAAGAGAGACACAGTGGAAATCCACACTCTCATCTGGTCCTGCTGAGAGTGTGAATTCCTGTCACTACCTGGGAAACGCAGCACTGCTTACAGCTGGACTTACAGACACACACACGATACAAGTGTTCCACTCCCGGCAAATACTCAACAGAAACGATGCGTTTGTGCACCAAGGACACCTCCAAGCATGTCCGTAGCCATACCGACCATCAGAGCCCCCGCCTGGAAGTCATCCCAACATCCAACCACAGTAAAAGGATAAGTGACAATGGTACCCAATATGGTAATGAAATAAATGTCAGGAACATGACGTTGAACAGAAGAAGGCAGACACAGGAGTCTATTGCGTAGAGTACAAAACAGGCCAAAGTCATCTACACTGTTGGCAAAGGAGCCAGATTGGTGGTGTCCTTGGGGAGGGTCAGTAACCGGAAGAAAACACAGTCAAAACAATTTACTTTTACACCCTGAGATGATTTTAGAAATGATTCTACCAAGAGTTAAATGAACAAATAGGAACCATCTATAAAGAATAGAGAAACCCATTTCGTGAAACTAGTAAAATCTTGATATCAGAACCAGAGAAGGAAAGTAAGAGAAAAGGAAAGGAAGATGCTGATTCCCTACAGACGGATGCAGGTGAGATTCAGTGAGCGAGAGCCGGCTTCCTCTCCACGCTGCTCTCTGCCTCTGCATTTGCTGGGCCTTTTATGACCGTCCTTCACACCATTTTCACCCCTACCTCATCTATTATATGTCCACGGGGCTGTCCCTGCCCCCTGAGGGAGGGGAGGCCCCCGGGACTCCCGAGTCTTCATCCCAGGCTCACCACGGAGCATTGCAACGGCAGGTTCGCGGGCTCCGCGCAGGACCACTCAGTGAACTGATGAGCCAGCGGCCTTTCCTTCCAGCTCTCGAGGGCAACACGCTTTGGTCAGAAGCACCCCCATGTCCAGGAAGCCCTCGGCTGGTAATCGCGGGTCTTACGCAGAGTCTACGAGCTGATTAGGAGGAGACGCATCAGGCGTAGCCGAGAAGGAAGCGTTTACGACCACGGCTCCTTGCTGGGGTGGCTCTGCCAGGCACCCCCAAGGACCTGGAGGCCAGTGTGGGCAGGACGTGGTGCCTGCATGATGGAGGGGAGGGGTCCACAGTCCTCGGGGGTCCAGGAAGGAGGAGAGAGAGCAGCCAGGAGGGTGGCCGGTGGCTGCCGGGCAGGGGAGCGCTTCCACGATGGAGGCAGTTAATCTGTGCCGCCCCGCGTGGTGGCCACGAGCCACCTATGGCTACTTAGCACTTGGGATGTGGTGAGTGTGACTGTGAGTTTTAATATCATTTAATTTTAATTAATATAAACATAAATAGCCAAATGTTGGGGGCCACCACGGTGGGCAGCACAGACCCACCGGGCAGAGAGTCCCACGGGGAGCGGTGTGGTGGGCGGGATGAACCCAAAGGAGGTGGAAACCCTGCAGGGCGGTTCAGGCATCAGTGCTGGGGGGTGGGGGTTTCCCCGCGCTCGGGAAACTGCTCCACACACACCTGCCTCTGTGCATTTAACTGTGAATTTATTTTGGTAGCTCAGTGTCAGGTGGAGATGAAGGAGGTTGGGGTGGCCCTGTGAGAGGGCAATGCCCATGAAATCTGCAGAGGAAGGGGGGCCTTTGGACCCGGGGTGTGGAGTGGGCGTCCTGGTCTGGGGTCCACTGGCATCCCTCGCAGACGGAACCTATCAGGGGCTGACGCTGGGCCCCAGGCCTCCGTGACGTGTGGCAAGGTCCTGCGCTCCATCCCTGCTGGGGGACACCTCCCCCGAACCCCGGGAGACGATGCTCCCAGGGCCTGGTCCTGGACTGAGTTCACCACAAGCTTTTGTCAAAGTCCTCATTTCCTTTGGCTGTAAAATACCCACTGTTGTTTGAGTTTCAGGAAAAACATGACTTTCTCTGCAATATATCTCTCCTTTGTTTTTCTGTTTTGTTTTTTTAGCCGCATGGCTTGTGGGATCTTAACTCCCCGACTAGAAATCGAACCTGGGCCCCGGCAGCGAAAGCGCTGAATCCTAACTACTGGACGGCCACGGAATTCCCCTTGCTTTGTTTTTCTTACGGTCGCTTATTTTAGGGGCAGGGATCGCTAAGGTTGGAGGAGTCCACATCCACGTCTTCCACAGACTCGTGGTCCCGCTCCGGTCGAGGAGCTGGGTCCCGGCACAGCCGGGATGGCCTCGGCAGAACACAAAGGCCGGCGCCAGACCCCCGCCTCTGAGGAGTGTGACAGACACCCTCTCTCCTCCACAACCATCTCTCTGGAAATTTATAGCACTCTGGGTATTTTATGGCTCATTTTTCCTCCTGCACCAGTATCTGTCGGGCTGGATTACATTTCTCTGCATCATTGCAAAGCTCATTTCCCTTATTTATGACTGTCTACCGCTTGCTGTGTGCTGGCGGGTACCCGGGGCTGCGCTGGAGGAGGGGCCACGTGGCGGTTTAGCAGGCTCCATGGGGAGGAGGGAAAGCCTCTCAGGCCAGGGCTCACTCAGACCCACATGCACGCTGCTTTCCTTACGTGCTTTCGTTCCAGGAGCATTTTTATGACCTCCCCTCCCCCTTTTAAAGCAACCCTTCTATTTTAAGCCATGGAAAAAAAAAATAAATCTTGTGAGTTAGGTCTGAATGGCAGACAGATCAGCTATGAAACAAAGGTACCCCCTGTGCTTGGGTAAAACCGGATGGGAACACAGGCTCCCCTGGGTGCTAGCACCAAGCCCCTTCACCTGGCCTTGGCCTGGGTCACTGCGGGGGCGGGTAGTTACCCATGATGGTGTCTGAGGGCCCCTGTCATCAAGGTCATTTTGTAGGAAACACAACAAAAAACATCAGTACGAGCAACGGCCCCTGTGCCACCCTGTGCAGAAGCCTGAGTGACCTTGTTTCCATCCTCCAGCTGAGGTTAGAGGAGCCCCAGGAGCCGCGGTTCCTGAGAGGCCCCGCCCAGTGCTTCACTTCCCACAGCTCAGGCCTCCCCCCTATGCTGGCCATGGGGCTCTGCTGGAGAGAAGCCTGCCTTGGTTTCCCCCTGTGACTAATCAGTATGAACTCATGTCTAGCTTCATACAGGCACAGATGGATAATACAAAAATAATTATACAGATGGAAATATTTCTCTCTATAAAGATGTAGACACATGTATTTCTACATATAGAACTAATAACATGCGAGTACACACGTGTATTTCCTATTTCCTAGCTCTGTTACTGAGCAAACCCAGAATCAATGACACCCCAGTAGCAACAAGCACACCCAGTGCCCAGATAGTGGTTTCTAAAACCACTTTCCAATAAAAGGGGTCAGAACGCCATGGGGAAGTGGCTGATTTTAGGACTCAGGCAGGTAATACACAAGATGAGCCCGGGACGGCATTTTATAGTACAAAAGAGGAGAAATACTCCAAGATCAAAAGGATGCGGGCATGTCATGGGGACGCAGGAAATGCTCCCTATAGCCAAAGTGACAAAATAAATAATGTAGTATTGGATTATAAGCCAAAGTGTAAAATAAACATCCAAGGGTCCATACTGATATAAATAAACGATTGGATGAATCAGTTCACTGGGGAGAATAGACAAATCTCCCATATAGACAAGTTCCAAATAATCTATGTAGGTCCTCCGGCCTCAGGGAAGTAAAGCACCCTTTGAGGGTGGGCTGCGCAGTGACTTCCTAGGACAGAGGACGGAATGGACGGCGGGAGGAAAAGTGACCTTGCCGTGAAGAAACCCGACAGACACGACAACAGCCAGGCGACCAGGGTCAGCATCCGCAGTGACAGGTCATGTTGATGGGACGCAGCACTGACCCTCACCTCCATGCTCCTCCTCCACAAACCCATAACCCCGGTCTAAGCAGGAGGAAAGCATCAGACAAGTCCCGATAGAGGGACATCCCACACCGTACCCCACCAGGTCTCCTCACAGGTGTCAAAGTCATCAGAAACAGGGGACGCCTAAGACGTGTCACAGCCCAGAGGATCCCGAGGAGGTCTGACCGCCAGGTGCTGCGTGGATCCTGGCTGGGCCCCAGGGGCAGAAAGAGGGCATCAGACAACCGCTAAGGCGATCTGGACAGAGCACTTAGAGTACAATGGTGCAGCAACACTGGCCTTTACCTGGGGGACAGACGAGCCCCATGTGAGATGTTGATGGGAGTTGGTGGGTGACTGGGCTCAGGGAAGCCGCCAGCTCTGCACCCCTTTGTCCATTTTCTGCAGAGCTAAATTGGTCTGAGATAAGCTGTTTATTTAAAAGGCAGGGTGTGGATGGGGCAGGTGAGAGGCCTGTCTGGTGCAGGGGCACGTTCCCGGGCTCCGTCTCTGAGAGCCGGGGGCGGGGGGGTGGGGTGGGGTGAGGGTGGGGGTGGGGGGAGGCGGGGGGAGGGGCCGGCACACCTGCTCAAACCAGCACTGACAGGGAACTCGCTCATCCCTTTTGCGGTACGCGGGCCTCTCACTGTTGTGGCCTCTCCCGTTGCGGAGCACAGGCTCGGGACGCGCAGGCTCAGCGACCATGGCTCATGGACCCAGCCACTCCGCGGCATGTGGGATCTTCCCGGACCAGGGCACGAACCCGTGTCTCCTGCATCGGCAGGCGGACTCTCAACCACTGCGCCACCAGGGAAGCCCTACTCGCTATTTCTGTGTCCGATTTTACTTTCCTCCCTAAAGCAGAGTTATAACACCTTTCTAGTGGGTGTTGTGACAATGTCAGCACAGGACACCCTGACCTACTGCTCCACGTCGAGCTCCATGCCAACAACTCACTTGCCTGGCCTTACTTCCTCCTTCCTAACACCACAGAGAATGACTGCTGTTAATACTGGTTTCCATAAACGTACCCTTAATATAACAGTGTGTTAGGAAGATGTTCAAACACACAGAAAAGGTAAAAGAACCTGCAGTGAGCATATCAACCCCATCAGCTCACTATTAGCATTTTGTTTATGTTATTAGGTTCATCTATCCAGCTCTCTATCCATCCATCAACCCATCTTTTTTCTTTTGGATGCGTGTCAGGGTAAGTTGCAGACACTCCCTGCTAAGAACGTCTGCATATGACTCCATTGATGGAGAATGAGAGATGGGGAATTCAGGTTCGGTGTCAAGTGACAGAGCACCTGCCTCCTGGATCCTAACAGGTGCTCACGAACGGAAACTATTTCCATCATTTCATTCTTTACGCAAAAGTCCTGCTTCCTTTCTGGAAACAAATAAGGAGGAGATTAAAGATTTTAAAACCCAGGAGAGGAAAAATCAGACCTTTCTCTTTAAATACCCCTTGGGGACGAGAAAAAGTTTTAGGAACAAAAATGAATGTTTGGGCCCTTTGGACCCAACAGTGGACGCAGGCTGGCCGATGTCTGCCCCATGTGTGTGGCTGCTTTCACCATGTGTGTGACACCTCCGGCACATGTGTGGTGGCTGTGCTGTGCCAGCGGAAACCTGTCAGGTGCTGGGTCGGTGCCTCTACGGAATCTGGGGGCCCCCATGTTCCCTGCAGAAGAGCCCCCATGACTGGGCTTTGTCTTGCGCACAACAAGCTTCCTCAGATCGTTACATTACGGGTGACGTGATGGTCCTTTTATTTTCCTGCCAGTCCATGGCACAGAAAACCAATCACACAGCAAACAAAACACCCTTGTTTTAAAAAGTCTTCCCGTGACAGGGCCACTAGATAATCACAAATTATATTGCTCCAATGAAATTAAGAAAAGCTTGTTTCTTAAGAAGCAAAGATTTAAATAAAAAATGAAAAAAATTCAGTGTTCCCCAGTAGACTGGAAATTTGGGAGAAAATCTGAATGCTTTAAAAGATGAATAATTAAATAACCATGTTATATCCCTGTGGTGAGACATTAGGTCACCACAAACATCACTAATTACATGACAAGTACTCATGATATTGGTTACAAAAAGGCATATTTTAAACCCTAATCTTGCCTATACAGGGAATAATGCACACAGAAAGGACTGGACGGAACAGACCAAAGTCTTAAATGTAAATGCTGAGTATCCCCCTGTTGCTTCATAGTTTAATTCGCTGTCCAGAATTTCAGTGCCGGTAAACAGAAAAAAACCTGTTGATCCCACAGGTGTCATTTCCCATCGGGCCGATGCCTCGGTTTACCCTTCCCAGTGTGTGCAGCCTGTGGAGTCAGTGTTGGTCGTGGGGAGGAAGCCCTAGGGCAGTGACACCCAAGCTCCCCCCAGCACAGCAGGTGCTGGGACCCCCTGAGCCTGATGCCTGGGGCCTGGGTCTGGGGGGGAATCTCTCTGCCCCAGACTTGCTCTCAGGCCTGATCTGCAGCCCCTGATGGCTGATAAACCCGCACGGTCGCTGAGCTTGGAGCTGGAGGCCACCGGCTGGGGCCTGGTCCGGGCTCCGTTGGAGATGAGGCTCTGGCTGGCTGCCTGCCAGCCCCTCCTAAACCTGTCCCGGCCTCGCGGCCATGGCGCCTGCACAGAGACGCCGTCTGTGCTGCTCCACGTTCAGACGTGGGTTGCTGTGCTGTCCTTCCCGCGTGGCCTGGGTCGGCCTGGCGTGGGGACCCCGCCTGCTCCACCTCTGCTTCTTGGGCCCTGGAGCCCCTGGAGGGAGCAGGCATAGAACCAGGGCAGGTGGCCCTCCGGCTGGGTTCAGAGCTTCTCAGTGCCAAGCCTGAGAATGTGACCTTTGATCTTCAACATTTCTGGGCTGCCCTGAGCATCTCTCATAAAAAACCCAGTGTGTTCGCTCAGTGGCCTTGGGAAAGGAAGGGTCGTACACCCCAGGGGAGCCTTTCACGTCAGACCGGTTCTGGCTTCACACTTAAGCCACCGTTTATCAGCTGCCCCCGTCCCACGGTTCCCTTGGTTAGTTTGTTGGTTGGTTTGTTCCGGCAGCAATCGCACCTGCAGATATTCATGCAGTGGAGAATTTAGAAAACGTACACTTCTGTTTTTACCTTCCACCATATTGCTGCTCTTAACGTATTTGCACGTTTGTCAGTCATTGCGCTTCCTTTAAAAAATCTACTTTTTCACCTGCAGCAGCAGGTGAGGGCCACCGGCAGGCTCCCAGGGCCTTGAGGGCAGAGTCCTTGGCCGTGGGCGGCAGGGCAGTTCTGCAGCTCCGCCCTGATCTCTGTTCCCTTTTAGGGCCTGTCTTCCCAAGGCGGCTCAGGAGGGTGTGTCTCTCTCAAGCGCTTTGACAAACCTTGGCAATTGGCTCCCACCTCCCAGGCACGGGAGGGAAGCGAGGGCAGGTTCTGCCTCTGGCTGAGGTACTTAGGGTTGGGAACAATGGGATGCCAGGGGTGGCGTCAGGAGCCAGGCAGGTGGCAGTGGAGTAGGGGCTGCCGGTCGGGTGGCAGAGCCCGGTGGGGGGCAACCACTGGTGGACCCACAGACGGTGAAGAGTCAAGATGCCTCGTTTGCACGTAGGGCTGTGACATCTGCCCAGACCTGAGAGGAAATGTATGCTGGGTCTGGAGGTGAACTCGACCAGGGGGAGACAGCTTCCAGGCCTGCCTACTCACCGAATTTTTATAATGGCAAGGAACTTGCTGCAGGCCACCAAGCACATCACGTTCACATTAACCGCGATCCATCCTTTGCGCCTGAGTTCCTGGAGGGGATGAGGACCAGAGCAGAACACGAAGAACCACCAGAAATGATGGGGAAGAGTATTCTGAGCTGCGGAAGGCGATGGCAACTTTATTGACCAAGAAGAAACTAAGAAACTTCACAGGAGCCACGGTGTATGCTCCAGGGCCTTCTAACATGCTATGGCTTCTGACACATTTATTCCAGAAGTGAGGAGACAGTTGTGAGGCCCCGTCTGCCAAAGCCCGGGCGTCTCTCCCACACCCTCAACCTCTTGGCTACAGGAGACCTGTTTCCTTGTGAAGGCACAGCTGTTTGCTGCCCTCCTTCCCCCAAACACTCACAAAATATTCAAAAGAAAGGGCAGCGTCCTGCTGCCCTTCCCAGCTCACCTCACCAGCGGCCGAACTACCCTCTTGTTGCCTGGACTCCTTACAAAGCACGAGAGACGGGACCCGAGTCCCTGGGACGGTTCTGATAAAATCTCACTGAGATGACGCTGCTAGTGGTCTGCACACTGTCACTGCGTGATAATGTCATTAAGTTAGGTGCTCCGTCCAGGCAGCAGGGGCTCCACTTGACTGGAAAGGTTTAAAACGAACTGATTTCCAGTGATCTCCTCACTGCCCACCCCTCCCCACCCAGGCTGGCAGCGCCACCCACCACACATTTGGAAAATGAAGGGCTCTTCTGGTCTGGCCTGAGCGCACAGGATAAGACCACAGGGATGTGTTGGGTGGTCAGGGTCCTGGTTGGTGAAACTTCTAGAAATCTGAGCTCTTATCAGAACGTTGGGTCCTGGGTTTCAGAAACCGTCAACACCGCAAGCCGCCATCGAAGACAGGCGACGGTGGGGTACAGGTTAGTGTCATTACAACCCTTCCAAGGGTCCCTGAAAGCAATGCTGACCTCTCCGGACAGGGTTCTGCGTGCTGTCTACCGGGGGAGGCGCCGGAGACACCAGGAAGCACCAGGGCTTTTCATGCCATTTTCACAACTTGCTCCTTTGCAGGTGGGACCCCCAACGTCCAGACACCCCAGAAGACCTTACACCGTGAGTGGTGCTCTGAGGTCCGTCCAGCGTACTCCTAACCAACTCACCGTATTCCTCCTCGTCTGTGAGGCTAAAACATCTCCTTTCTTTGGAAATGACTGTTTTGGTAAATTCTTTCGAGACCAAGGAACGTTGCAGTCGAGGCTGATAGTCCTGGGGGCCGGTGAACGATGCTGCTGCTTTCTGGACGAGACCAGGAGGCCACGTCTGCAGGCGCGGGGACCCCCTGCTGGACCTCTGCCCTCACGGCCCGCACCCCCGGGGAGATTTCAGCTCCAGACCCGCCGCGGCTTAACTTCTCCACCTCACGGCTCAGCTGTGGGCCGATGCCAGGTCATGGTTTCAACCTGACCTGGGCCCACTGCCCAGAAATTCTGAGTCTGTTCTCCGATTTCCCCAAATGTCGATTTAAGCCACCCCCCCCCCCCATATCTTCCTGGGTTTCCAGCCTTCCTTGACTTCACAGACAGAGGCTCCCCAGACTGGCCTTTAGGGGCATATTTAATTCCCAGCATCACCCTGTGGGTGACACGGGGCACGGGTCCGTGACGTCCCCGGTAAACCCTTCTCCCTTCACATCGGCAGCCACGCTAGTTACTCTTCTACCTTAATCACGGCTCCTTGCTGCCCTCTTATCTCTGTAGTTATTCTCTGTCGCTCTTTATGGCTTTTCCCTTGAATTCTGTTTGTCTGGTGTTAATATCACTGCAACTGGTTGCTTCAGAACCACTTACCCTTCTGGCCAGGAGATTCCACAACTCAGGGGTTCTAGAAGCAATGGGAGAGAGGTGGCGTTCGCAGCGTGGGTGGCCCAAAGAGTATGAAGGGAACTGGTTCTGAAGGGTCAGCACAGGGGCTTCCAGGAACCGACATCTCAGGGGTGTGGGCGCCGCTGCAGCTACAGAGTGGGTTCTGCCAACCTTGAAACCGAGGGGCTCAGGCTGCCCCAACCAAGCTGACCCGGCTGGTAAAGCAGCTTCCATCCACAGAAGCCCTGAGATCAACCCTGGCTGTTTCCGGCTTTCCTGGTTGTTCCATTTTGGGGCTGTGACCAAGGATGCTGCTGTGAACAACCTCTGTGGCCACGTGGGTGCATTTCTCTTGGGCAGATGTCTAGGTGCAAAATAGGGAGAAGGATGTTTACATTTATAAGAAAGTATCACAGCATTTTCCACTCCCAACAGTGGGGGAGGGTCCCAGCCCGTGGGCCCAGTGATTCCAACATGAACCGGGTGCTGTGTGTGCCGGTGATTTTCATCTGTGCTCCCCTGAAGATGAATGATCAGAAGCCCATCTCCTGAGCTCCCTGGTCCTTCGTGCACCTTCCTTTGTGCATGAACGACAAAGGTTTCTGTTTCATTATTGATTTGTTGTCATTCTTTATAGGGTCTCCATGTCACTGTTTTTATAGAGGGGTGCCCACCAGCAGGTGAATAAAATGGGGGGTGGAGACGTGGGGCGTTCAGGCAGCTGTCCCCGGAGCACTGGGCTGGGGATCAGCTTCAGATGAGGGCCAGGGCCACACAGGGGTGCGTCAGGCAGAACAAGGGTGGGTGAGGGGCTGGGTGCCTCCCCGCGGGCACAGCAAGCTTGGCCACGGCCGGTCATCCCCTTTCTGACGGATTCTACTGGTCTCTCTGCACGCACACCATTGTCCTCCTTTGCTTGGAGGTAGAACACCTAAAACCTCTGAAACCCCAGGCTCCGGGTGCCAGCGCCCAGAGGAAAGCATTGTGCAGTTACAAGGCACGGACACCCTACCAGGTCCACGCACTTCCATGTGCCCTTTGTGCACTGACTACGACCTTTGTGTGGATGGCTTCTGTTCCCTCTGCTATAAATCGATGGGCCTTGAGGGGGTGACCCCTACTGATGGCCCCCCACCAACACACAGGCCAGGAGCAAGAGCCACACGGGGCTCCGAGTGGAAGATGCTCCACTCCACCCAGACTCCGGGTTCAAGGCCCGTGTTCGCTTCAGAAGAGCCCTGGCTGCCCCGGAAAGCTTCCCACATGCCCTGGCAGCCGGGGCTAATTCCTCTCCTCTTTCCTTCCAAGGGATTTTTATGTAGGAAGGGGGCTGAGCAGCTAAGGACGGCCTGGGAGCTGGAACAGGCAAGCTGTACCCACGACTCGCCCGTTTCAGCTGTTCTTACTCGGTTCCCTGGTTCCCAGCGGGGACCACTCCCCTCTCACTCGCGGGTGTAAGTACAAACCATCAAAAATGGTTTCACGTCCACATTGTACACCCACAATATGAATAAAAGATCTAAAGATATGCCACAGCCTAGAGCACCATTCTTCCATTTTTTATCACTACCTCTGCTTTCAGGCCCCGAGGTTCTCTGTGCCCAGTGACGTGAAAACACTTTATCCTTTGTGAGCCTTTGTACTGTCTACAGGGGGTTCCTGCTTCCGGGGTGGGGCTGGAGTCCTGAGGGGCCCCTTCCTTAGGATTCCTTCACCTCGGCATCAAACATAGGCTCACAAAGGTCCCTTCCACTTTGAGAGCAAAGCATCTTGCTGTTGAGAATCTAAGGTTTTCCATTTCTAAGCCTGAAGATGAAAACCAGTGTCAGCTCCAGGCACTGGGACTGGGGAGATGTCATGCTTTTAGCTGTTGGAACATCCACCAAGAGAAAGGCTTCATAAGAGCAGGGAACACCATTTTGCTCAAAGGATGTTAGAACGTGGAGACACCTGAGCGTCCTGGCCCCGCGCAGACCCTACCCCGACTACAGAAAGATGCTTACGAGGGGGCCCAGGCAACAAGAGCTGCTCAAGGTCTCCAGGTGATTCCAACATGCAGCCAAGGAGAGAACCGTCGCTTGCACAGAGAGATGGCAATTCCGGGGGAGCCAATGCTCCTTGCTTTCAAGCAATTGGTCCATTTCATCTGGGTTATTGAGTTCACGGGCACAGAGCTCTTCACACTTGTTGAATTCTCTTATTCTTCTCTTAACATCCAGGGCATCAGTAGAGATGACCATTTCTTTCCTGGTATAGGTGATCTCATTCTCTCTCTACTGGTTAGCCTGGCTAGAGGTTTATTAGTTTTACTGACTTTTCAAGTTTTGTTGGTTTTTCGTCTTTTCAAATCTTTTCAAATAGCTGGCTTTTGATTTTGTTGATTTTCTCTACTGTTTTCCTATTTTCAGTGTCAGTTGATTTCTTCTCTAATTTTAACTATTCCCTTCATTCTTTTTGCTTTTATTTATTCTTGTTTCTCTAGTTTCTTAAGGTGGCTGGTTAGGTTCCATCAAATGCATATATCTTTTTCTAATAGATGCATTTGATGCTACAAATTTCCCTCTAAGCACCACCTTAACTACATCCCACAAATTTTGATGTTTTATTTTCATTTTTAGTTCAGAATATTTTTAAATTTCCTGTGAGACATTTTTGGCCCATGGGTTATTGAGAAGTACATTTTTAAAGTGCCAAAAATTTGGGAAATCCCCAGCTACCTTTCTGTTACTGACTTCTATTTTAATTCTTGTGTGGTCTAGAATGTACTTTGTATTTTTTCTTTAAAATTTTTAAGGATTGTTTTTTTGGCCCAGCATACAGCCTATCCTGGTGAACGCCCCCTGTGCTCTTCAGAAGAAATGTGTATTCTGCAGTGTCGGCTGATTAACAGTGCTGTTCAGGTCATCTATATCTTTACTGATTTTCTGTCTGCTTCCTCTATCAAGTACTGACAGAGGTGCCTGAAGTCTCCAACTGTAACTGTTATCTATTTCTTCTCTTAATTCTGTAGTCTTGCCTCATATCTCGACTCTGGGGTTAGTGCATTCACTTTACGCTTACGATTGTTATTCGTTCTTGGAGAATTAACCCCTTTATCATTATGCAACACACCTCTTTATCCCCAATAATATGCCTTGTTCTGAGGTCGGCTTTGCATGACATTCACATAAGATACTCCAGTTTTATCTTGATTTGTGTTAGCATAGTATATCTTTTTCCATATCTTTACTTTTAATATTTACTTTCAATCTGTCTGGGCTTTATATACAGGTTTCTTTAAATGTAGACAGTATATAGTTTATAAGTAGACAACATATAGTGGGGTCTCATTGTTTTAAAAATCAATCTGACAATCTCTGTTTTAGCTGGTGTGTTCAGACCACTGACATATAAATGATTATTAATATAATCAGATTAATATTTACCATCTTTGTATATTGTCGCATTTGTTTCTATTTTCTTTTCAGCCTTCTCTGTTCTTTTTCTTTTTAAAATGTGGACCATTTTTAGGGTCTTTATTGAATTTGTTACAATATTTCTTCTGTTTTATGTTTTGGTTTTTTGGCCGCGAGGCATGTGGGATCTTAGATCCCTGACCAGGGATGGAACCCACACCCCCTGAATTGGAAGGCAAAGTCTCAACCACTGGACCACCAGGGAAGTCCCCGTCTTCTCTGGTTTTAATCGAGCATTTTATGTGATTCCATTTTATCTCCTCTATTGCCTTATTATTTATACTTCCATTTAAAATATATATCTCAGTTGCTAAGCCTACTTTCAAATAGCACCATATTGTCTCAAGTGTAGTGCCGGTACTTTATGATGGAATATTCCCAAATCCTCCCTCTCATCTCTTCAACACTGTCGTCACTTTTCACTTTTACATATTCCCTAATCGCCCAGTGCACTGTTACCATTCGTGCTTTAAACAGACAGCGATCTTTTAGAGAATAAGAAAAATAAAAGATTATGTCTCATCTTTATTTATTCATTTTTTGCTGCTCTTCTTTTTTATCAGTGTAGATCCAGTTTTCTGACCCATATCGTTCTCCTGCTGCCTGAAGAACTTTAATATTTTTCTAGACCTCAGGGGTGCTGGCAGTGAATTCCCCCAGTTGTTCGTTTGAGATTGTTTTTATTTATCCTTGACTCTTTCAGGATATTGTCCCTGGATATACACACAGGTTGGCAGGTTTTTGTTTATTTGTTTTATTCTTTCAACACTTTCAAGATTGAATTGAGCTGCATTCTTAGTTGTGTGGTTTCTGATGAGAAACTGGCCACAGTTTTTATCCTTGTTTCTCTGTAGGTAAGGTGTTTTATTCTCCTTGGGGAATCTTCAAGTTTCTTTTTGTTTCCTACAGTTTAAGTATAACACATCTAGGTCTTTTTGTTTTTGTTGAATTCTGCTTGATGGTCTCTCTGCTTCTTGGAACAGTGATTTGGTGTCTGTCACTAATATTGGAAAACCCTTGGGTATTATTTCTTAAAATATTTCTTCTTCTTTTGGTATTCCAATTACACATGTTACACCATTTCCTATGGTCTTGCAGTCCACAGTTTTTGGATGTTGTGTTCTTTTTTTTTTTCTCACTGTTTTCAATGTGTGTTTCAGTTTGGGTAATTTCTTTTGGGCCATCTTCCAGTTCACTGATGCTTTTCTCAGCTGTGTCAAGTCTACCAACAAAATAGTCTTCATTTCTGTTACTGTTTTTTACTTCTAGCATTTCTTTTACAGTTTTTATCTCTCTGCTGACATTACCCAGATGTTCATGCATGTTGTCTACCTTTTCCTTTAGAGCTTTTAACATATTGGACACAGTTGTTTTAAATCCTCTGTTTGATAATTCCAACATCTGAGTCATAATCAAGTTTGGTTCTAATGATTGCTTTGTCTCTTCAGACTTTTCTTGACTTCTAGCATGCCTTGCAATGAAGACATCTTCATAGGGCAGTAGATATTAAAGTAAATAGGCCTTTAGTGTGAGAATTTATGTTAAGCTGGCAAGAAGTGGAGCGTGTTTGATGTTTGTTGTAGCTTTAGGTACCTCTTCGAATGTCTTTATTTTTGTCTTTCCTCTTGGCTCTGGGGCTTTCCTGTGTACTGCCTCAAACACGTATACATCTCATGTCCCCCAGCTCACATCCATTGTTATCATACTGGACGCTTATACTCACATGGTGGAAGGGCATGGGGGAGGGGAAGCTCTGTGACCCTCTAAGTCTTGTAACTGGAGTGCACAGTGGGCCAGGGGTGCACTCCACAAAGAGGGATGAACTCCACGGTCTTTCCATCTCTCCTCCAGAGTAGGGTTGCTCCCCACCCCCCACCCCGCCCCCATCAAAAGCCTGCCAGAGACCACCCTGCAGCACTTTGCTTTTAGGATAACAAAGGAGATGCATGTTGGAGATTAACAAATGCTTTAAGGCGGGTCTCTTTTGTTGAGGTAGTTTCTGTTCCTCTCCTGTACACACACATACTGTAAGGCTGTAGATATTTGAAGAAATATGTTAACTTAGCTTATTTTAAAAATCACTTAGAATATTTAATGCTGTCACTTAGCCTTACCATCACAATGCTGTTTGCTTTGCTAACTGAAGATTCACAAGACTCTCAGCCCTTCTGTCTTCACTAGGCAACATCTTCATCATCATTGTCATGTGTGCCAGTGTGCATTGGATAAGTATAATAGCTTTGGAGTAAAAATGCCCTTTGCTTTTTACTATAATCATGTCATGACCTCATAAACTATTAGAAGGCATTTTAGGTCTCAGAAATTTTGTTCATTTGATATTTTCTTTCTGAATATAGTATTTAGGAAAGAAAGTTGTTCTCTCATTATTCATTTTCTGATGGACCTAATAATATAAACATGTTATGTGTATACTTTTCTTTCATCCCTGTAAATGCAGCTGTGGCAGATTATATTTTCCCTGAAACGGCTGCTGCAGTGTTTTCCATCCTCATATTCTTCTAGATCCTTGACCTCTATGTTCCTTCCCATGAGTCTGGGTAGAACTTTACCAAGGCCCCGGCCAACGGGGTCTGGTGGAGGTGATGCTGCATGGCTTCAGAGGTTGGGTCATAACAAGGTCTCATGATCTGCTCTGGTATTTTTGGGACACTTGCTTTGGGAGCCCAGCCACCATGCTGTGAGGAAGCGCAAATTAGCCCATGTGAAGGGACCACGTGGGAAGGCCAGGTACTGGGTGCCCCTGTGCTCACTCTGGGTAAAGTCCGAGCCAACAGCCAGCATCAATTACCAGACATGGGTGTGAAGATGCTGCAGATGTTCCAGGCTCGAGTGACCCCAGACACTGAGGAGCAGAGACAGGCCTTCCCCATGGCGCCTCCTGGATCCCAACCCAGGAAACCATGAGCACAATGAAAAGGTCATTTCATGCCACGAGGTTCAGGGCAGTTTTCTTTGCAGGAATAACTGGATCAGCACCCAAAATAAAACGCATAAGTTTATCAGAAAGCCAGGAGCAGGTGTGGTGTGCAAAACACTCATTGCAGAAGCAGGAGGAAGTGCGGGGAGATTGCGAGAGTTTGCTCCCCAAGGCAGCAGGGTTCACCCCTTCCGTAAAAGTCTGAGGGCATTTCTCTGGGAAGGCTGGGGTTTGTACCTCTTCTTTCTTGGTATACTTTTAACGAGTCCACTTAGACACGGGGCCTGAGTTTCCTCATGTGCAGACCTTGACGGTGCTCCTTGGTCCCTGCAGGGTCTGAAGGCAGAAGGCTCGGGTTCACTCCTTCTCTACCTCAGTGTTGCTCAACTGGAAAATCTACCCTCTGTGAAGTTAGACAAGAAAGTGAGGCTGGGTCACATCGCATGCGATTTGGGATAAGGTGTGTTCTAGTCACTGTCTAGGAGACAATCCTTCTATCCCTGGAGATTTGAAGTCTGATAAGTTAATGAAAGTATTGTAGTCAGTAAGGGCTATACTATTATACAGTGACACCACTATATCTATCTGACTTACAAACATTAAAAATAAGTACAAGGTATGGGTAAGGTCCTTAAATTGTGTGTGTGTGCATGTGTGTGCACGCACATGCATGGCCCGTTTATGCCGCGTAAAGACCAGCTCCCATGAGATCGTCTGTGGATGGGAACACACGGAGGGTAGACAGAGAAGGGGAGGGGAGAGCTGTCTTGGGCCCACACACCTTCTCTCTGGTCTTCCTTTTGTGTGTGTCTGTCCCTTTGGAAGCCTCAATATTCTTGCCACCTTCTTCTCCATTGTAAGAAACAAGCAAAATCTCTAGGAGAAAAGTGCCTTTCTGGCCGGGCAGTTAGAAACAACAGACTCATCTGAACTTTGCTCTTCCGTATTTCCCACCCCTTCCAGACAATTCCTTTTGGTGGGTCCCACCTTCGGGTCAGGTACAAGCAGGCCAACCTCTGTCTTATTTCTCTCATCACCTCCTAGAAGTGTAATATGTAGTTTTATTTGCCAAGTATACCTCAATAAACCTGGAAAAAATGATAAACTCAAGACCACAGCCTCCCTCGAGACCATTTGGCAGTTCTAAGTAACAGGGGGCTTCAGACAAGGGCCCTGGGCCGGGGTATGACCTGCACTTCCAGCTACATCCCAAGATCTCAGTCTCCTCCTCCAAGAATCTAGGACTTTGCAGAGGCCATAACTGGAGGAAAGAAGTGTGTCTGCTTCCTCTGCGTCCTTTGATAATTTTCTTTGCTGTTGTTTCTGGAAGATGGCCCAGTCACTTGCCTATAGGGGACTGAGAGCTGACATGCAAAGGGGAAAAAAAAGAGCGAAGGAGGAGGGGAAGGACCATGAGGGAAAGAAGAGACTCTTTCACGAAGAAGAAAGGTCTCTGCAGCTACTTTCAGAGTGTAGAATATTCCCTTAGCTTTATTGTGTGGAGGACATTAGCATATGCACAGCGGGAAGGAACATTTTAATACAGAGCATCTTTTTCCAGCTTCAAAGATGAGAGTAAAATATAAAGGTAATGAAACTGCTGTTGGGATGATGTCTTTTTCTCCTTGGGGCTTTGTGGGTTGGCAGAGAAACGGGCTGGTGGGAGTATAATTTGTGTGTCAGAAATGACCCCAGAAAGAGAAGGAGACAGGCTGAGCCCTTGGTGCCAGTGAGCCCCAGCATTCTGACCCGCAGAGACACTGCAGGACCACCTTTCCAGCCCCACTCCAGGACCACCCCTCTGGCTCCCCCAGGATCAGCCCTTTGGTTCCCCTGAGTTAAACAGTTTTCCCCTGGCGCTGGTGGCCACGCCCACAAACAGGAGAAATGCTGAATTTCAGTGAGAAGTTGGTGAAAATCATGATGAACTCGTTTCCCACCAAGCCCGTGCATGTCCCGGACGGCCTGCCTGCCCTCATGGGGTCTAGGCAATCTCCCCAGAGGAGGGGGGCAGGGAGGGCAAGACGATCCAGGTGTCCGAGCTCCCTGGGCTGAAAGGACGTCCAGGACTCTGGGGACAGGAGGAGACGGGGGTGAAGGTGGGTGGAAGTGGGTGCCTATCTCAGGAACGGCACGTGGGGGTGACTGTGTCCTGTATCGCCGCCCAGCCGCACAGGAGGGGAGACCCTGGAGGGGAGGAGTCAGCTCTGTGGGTCCACGAGCAGGACGTGCGGGCTCATTGGGGTTCCTGGTGCTCTGTCCCCACGGAGGTGTCCTCCCAGCTCTGTCCCTTGGAGTTAGGGTGTTGAGGTGTGGCCGATTGAACAGATGTTAAAACATCATCGAGGAAGTTGCCTCCCCTACTTAAGATACTAACGTCGTTAAGAATTTGATAAATGCGTACAGCTCATTGGCTGATTTCGACTATATGCTTTCGTTTATTAAAGGAGGCCACTGAAAGAACTCTTTTGAAAATAAACCACTAACTTCTAGGGGACAGAAGACCTTGGGAGTAATACTGCGGCAACATCTGAGGATCCATGCTTTAAGGTATTGTTACCTTCTGTTCATTGCTTTCCCCGACATGCCCGTTGGGTTACATTAATCTCAGTGTAATAAAGAACTCTATTCTGAGCATTTAAATGGGTGAAGCAGGACTCCTCCTTGACAGCAGCTTGTCAGTTAGGACTTTAACCGTGGGTCTGTCTTATTTATTCCCTGACCACCTCCAAGAAGGACCGAGGAGGGCTGACTGTTTCCCGAAGGCCAGAAACCCCTCCTCGTCCCATTTCCTCGTTGCTTCCCGAGGTCTCAGTGGACTTGTTGCCCTGACCACCACAGAATTCAGCCTAGGAACTTGGATGAGTCCCTCTCACAGTGCCTCTTTCTAGCCAAGAAGAGCGGGCTGTTTGGGGAAGAGCTGTCTTGGCCAGGCCTCTGGTTCCTGGACCTGCTCCCCCATCTCTGTCTTTATGCCAACCAAGCAGACAGAGTGTGTTTACTAAACTCCTGTTCAGGCCACGCACCACGAACACCACATCCTGGAGATGCAGCCGGACTGCAGCGCCCCCGTGGCCAACGCGCTCCATCCACAGACCACCGTGAGCTGAAACCCTTCAGGCAAGCTTTCTGACCATGACAGACGATTATTGTAATCCTCTGCTGGGAGCTGAGGGGGAAGAGCTCTGAGTTTAGATATATTTAGAAATATAGCTCAAGCTGATTCTGCTTTAAGCCTTTCCCCTGGCTTTTGAATTCTGTTAAGTTACTGGGAAATAAAGTTAATCATCTTGCAGGTTAGTACAGGCTGCGTCAAGAACACTTTTATGTCCTGCTGCCCAGGCCGTTCTTTGGTTTTACAGCTCGCCGGGAGCCTGTGTCGGGCCCGGGGCGGCCCATCTCCTCTCGCACCTGTGGGGAGACCAGGGCAGCAGGTGGGTCCCGGCAGGGAGTCACGATCTTCCCGATCAGATGGCGGGGTGTTTGGGGGCACATCTGATTCTGTCCTGGTGCCAAAGGGCAAAGTCCTCTCTCCTGAGTAAAGACAGCACACCCACATCCCCAAGCCCTTAGCTGGAGTCACACGGCTCCTGCCTGCTGGGGAAGGGCCGCCCTCTGGGGAAATGAACCCAGTTACTCAGGGCCTCCCTGGTCACAGGTGGTGACAAGGAGTACCAAAGACTTTTCAGAAAGAATTGGCCTTTCTCATGACAGGCTCTTAGGCCAAGAATGGAGGTGCCCAGAACACCCGGAGCATCTCCAGGTCCAGGCCCGGGAGCAGATTCCAGACACTCCTCCAGGAACCGTGCCTGAGAGCCGGCCCAGGACGGAAGCAGCCCTTTGACCACGGAGCTGAGCCGCCAGCTCCTGCTCCTGCTGCAGCTGCAGCCGCAGGACAGACACACTTCCGAGAGGCAAAGCTGCAGAGGGTGTTTTCCTGCACCCCGGGCTCCGGCCTCCGGGGATGCCACCGGACAGCTTCGGGAAGAGTGGCCACATGTACTGAGGGGACCTGCAACCCTCGGGGCTCCGGCCTCCTTCAGACTCCAGAGAGTCAGCCGAACTCTGTGCCCCACCCCCCATCCAACATTCACACATAATAAATCAAACCTCACTGTGATCAGTCCTTGCAAGACACCCTGCCAATTACCTGAAAATCAGCCTGAGAGCCAGCGCGATCAGCTGTACCCTCTGTGGGCAGAGCGTGACTCAGGCTCCCTGCTGTGGACTCAGGATCCCAGGTCTGACCAGCACTTGCCCCCTGTGCGATGGGACAGGCACAAGCGCACTCCCAGCGCCCCTGACGGGCAAGGCCCAGGGATCCTTACGTGGACACAGATGGCTCTGGATGAAGATTTGTTCACTTACAAGCTCCATTCTGGTTTTCAAACCCTGCATGTCATTTCCAGAGGAATGCAAGGCACTTGTTACACCTCTGAGGGCCAGGCAAAATGATGCAAAATCATCTCAGGAATGCAGAGAATCATTTTAGAATTGAGCTCTAGGGGCAGGGTCTCAAGATGGACTTACCACATCTCCACTGTGTTTAGATTCCCGGGAGGACCACAAAGCACTGCCAGTCTGTTCTTGGTACTTTTTGGGCCTGTGAACCATCCTGGACACCTTGGAAGCTCTTGTGGCTCTCGACGACCAAGAAGGGACCCCCAGAGACCCAGTCTGGTGGTGGTGGGCAGTGTGGGTCTGGGATGGGGGTGGTGGTCTTGGAGGGAGGCAGGAGTGGCAGGAGGCTGGGGTGATGGCAGAATGGGGGTAATGGGGAAGCTCTGGGGTTCAGGCTGGCTTTGAAACCTCCACTCAGTTTGGATGAAGCAGGCAGTGCTGGGGCCTTGAGGGGTGATGCTGTCCACGTGGGACTGAGATGGGCCAAAGTGGACCCAAACTGTGGCACTTCCTGGAGAACCATGGATGGGCCGGGATGGGGGATGGGGGATGGGAAGGGTCCAGGGCCAAATTCACCACCTGCGTGTTGCTGTCTCCCAGCGCAGGGCCAGTTCTAAAGGATACTTTCCGCCTCCACGTGTTGCTCTTTCCTGCATCCCCTAAGCAATCTGCATCGTGTCATCTAAGAACTCGCTGCTTCATCATTTATCTTTGAATTACTTTGGAGGCAGCCGCCTCCACAGCTCTCCCCAACCAGCTCACGCTGAATACGTGGGGCTCCTTCGACCCTGCCCTCGTGTGTGTGTGAACATCGCCGCAACGCAAAGCTCAGACCAAAGTAAACACGTGCTGCAGTTGTGTTTCAAGGACTCCTTCCTAGTTATATGTATCAATCATTTAAATAAAACCAAAGGTTAGAAATGAAGAATCCCTGTCTAAAAGGAGAGAAGGGAAAGTAAGAATGAGAAGCTTTACACACAGGTAAGAGACTGCAGGTCTCAGTACATGCTGTGCTCAAGGTAATTTTCCAGCTCGAAATTCAGCATCTTCTAGGCTCTATGTCTGGGATTCACGCAACCCTCAAGTGCCAGAAAATGCCAAAGCTCATCAAGGAAGCAAGAAAAGAGGGGACCTCCTGAGAGCAGCCCACCCAGAGTCTTGAGCCAGGGTCCCGTCCTCTCGCTGCACCAGTTTTTACAGCCAAGGTGCAGGTGTAATGTCATCAGTACTTTTGACTCCCATGTACAGCTAGCTGGCCCCATGGGTGAGGTAGTCCAGTGAGGGGTCTCTCAGTGAGAAAGACTTAAATTTCATTATTGTCAACATCAAAACATCAGAGATGTACCCCAAATGACCCTCATTCCCACGAGAATCTATGATGTGCTCATCAACCAGTGACTCATCACAACTGTTCTCGAATTTCTATGTTCTGTTGGTATCACTATACTTGGGAGTCCAGACACAGGAGGTACTGTCCTGCCTGTGAGGTGAGGCTTCGTGCTGCAGACAGTGAGATGGATCAGTGGCCTGGCCTTCCCCGTGGCCATATCCAGGGACGCCTGTGGTGAGACTGGTGTCTGTCATGGACCAGGGCATGTTCAGCTAAGTGTGTCTAGGCTCTGGGCAGGCTGGACTCAGCCTTCAGAGGCACAGCCACTGCACAGAAGCAGGAGCTCCTGGGACTGCACCTTTTGTTTGGTCCTTGGGATGTCATAGGACCTGTGCAGAGCCTCAATCTCAGAAGACATGGGAAAGAAAAGACCAACCATGCTTTTAGGGGCTACGTCCTTACAGCTTTAGATACATCATCTAAAAGCAAAAAGATCACGCATTTGCAAACGTAATTTGAGGTGAGCATGAGGCCAGAGGGAAGAATGTAACACACACTGGGATTTGAACTCTGGACTCCCAGGCACTGTGTGGGCTCTGCCCTTGGACAATCAACGCACGGGTTTCTCTGCTCCAGACAAATAATCACAAAATCGAGATACTAATTACTGAGACAATGCATAAACGATAACTGCAAAAAAAAAATCCATCTAATACGCTCCAGGGAACAGAACAGATATGATGCATTTGTTCATCTATCCACCAACACAAGCTGAGATCAGTGACTCAACTCCAGCATGCGTTCTGGAGGAAGAAAAATAGATCAGAAATCTGATTTGTCCTGGCTGCACCAGATCATTAATAGTTATACAGAATTGTTTAGATCCAGAAGTTGCAAAACAGCTCTCAGAAGCTACAATCAGCATATCAAATACACATACGGAGAGGGAGATAGAGATGGGGCAGGAGAGATCCAGGGAGGAGGAAGGAGGGGAGGGAGGGAGAGAGAAGGGGGAGGGGAGGGGGAAAGTGATCACTCCAGACCATTAAGCTGTGTTGCATGTTTTCCTGATACAGGTTAAAATATATCCATCTGATATATCAGGCCATCCTTCTAGTCATGTTTATACTCCATTTCTGCAAAGTCAGTGCCATTCCCGCACCTGGTGGGGCTCCTGCAGCCTAGCCGCTCCCTCACCATAACCCTGGGGGGAGAGGTGGGCCTGGTCCAAATCCTTCCCACCCCCTCGCCCCCTTGGTAGCATCTTTCTTCCCAGGTGGTCCCATCGCTCCTGCTTCTCCACACCTCCTGGGGCTGGAACAGGCTGTGCCAGGTCCTCCTCTGTGACTCCAGCAGAGTTCATGGCTTTAGTACTTAGTTACCCTGCTAAACCAGATGATAACTCCACCTGTTAGAGGACCCGTGACTCTCACGTATGAAGTTGGGTCTTGTGCTAATTCTGAATCTGCTACTGCTTACAGACGCAGTCACCAGGCGGTACTCAACTTACTATAAATCAGGGGGCATTGGAGAATAATGAACTTGAGGATAAAAGAGGTGCATGGTGACATATATAAAACATTTCCTCCAGACCTACGGATGATTATAAACCACACCACTGAGTGTGTGGAGGACACGGGGTCCAGTTTTATGTAATGCACCTGTTCTAAGCACACAACTTTGAAAAAAAAAATGAGCATTTCCAAAATCTGTCTTTGTGACAAGGTTTAGCTAAGAGAACGTGGAAATGCCGGTCTCTCTGGTGAGATGAATGGTTAGTGATGGACAGGCGACAGCTCCTAAAAGCATCTGAGGCATCTGCCACTCAAGGCTTTGTTGTAACTAAGCTCCTGGCGGATGGGAGGGTGGAGGGAGGTGAAGAGGCCTGTCTCGCTGCATCTGTCTCATGCGACCCCAAGGCTGCGCAGGAGAAATCCACGGAGGCCCCGCAGTGCCTGACACACGTGTCTGCTTGCTTTCTTGTGAAAGGATATTCTGCTCTGAGTTGACTCTATTCCAGAGAGTGCTGCTTCCGTGCCGTGTCCTCTGACCACCCTTTATGCTGTTGTATTGCCCACCCTTATTCTCTGGCTTAAAACGCTCAGTTAATAGACAGACTCCAGTTTGCGTTCAAGACTCTCCGGCCCTGCCCTGTCTTCCCTGGCCCCCCAGGTCACCTCTGTCTCTGTTGCTTCCTCCTGGGGGGAGCCCTCAGCCTACGACTGGTGGCAGCCCCTCCTTGGCGGGCAGCTCAGAGGAGGGAGCTCGGCACTGTCTCCAGGGCGCCCAGAGGAGGAGGGGTTCGTGCTGGCTGTTCACCGACCTGCGTGTGGCGCGTGCCCGGAGCATTTAGCAGCTTGACTTGATATTGAGCCGTGGTGACTCCTCCCAGCTGGGTCTGGACACCCTCAAGAGATGCCACGTTTATCAGCCACATGGTTCATCTTTACGAAACGACTGAACAGAACACGGGTGTGCAGGTCTCTGCATCAGACACACGTGTAGCCGGGACTCGGCGAGCCCCCCGGGGCTTTCCATCCTTTATTCACACGGCGACGCCACTTCTGAGTCTGAATAAGGCTCCCATGGGCTTTGTTCTCTTTGTCCCATTGCACCAGGCCACTCATGCAAAGAGCCAGGGCGAGTTCCTGTCAGCGCTGGAAGGAACGGGAATTCAGGTGACAGAAAATCTAAGTTCCTCAACCCAGCCTTCAATTTTCTAATTAAGAAACATTCCTGTTGTAAGAGGAACACGGTCTCTGTAGAAGAACTATAGATTTCTGCTTCTAATGATACCACTAGTGAACCTTCTGCAGAAGACAGCTACAGATTCTTTAGGAAATATTAAAGAATACTTGAAACGCTGGTGCTATTTATAGAATTCATAATCTGACGCTTAATTCCCTTTTCTCATTTAATTATAGTTATAATAATGCAGTTAAGAAAGGAAAGAAACATTTTAGGAAGTGAAATCAAGACATAATAGATGCTCAAATGTAGAAGATGCCTGAGGCCGACGCAGTGCACGGAGCCCTCAGGCCTCCCGCCAGCGGGAGCTCCGGACCCACGGCCTCGGGGCAGCGGAGGTGGGCTGGGGAGTCGGGGAGGGTCTTCCAGCTCCAGTCTCAAACTCACACCTGCCCTGCTGGTGAAGGTGCCCAGGTAAGCTCCCAATCCCGTCTAGAAGGCTTCTCTTCCTCACTGTAACACGCTCCAAGCAGGTGGGGACAAGATTTAGAAGCGAGAACTGTGCTTTTCTATTTTTGTTTGCAGATAAAAGTCAAAGTTATGTTGCAGGAAATTTGATTTTAAGTGTTAGAAGCATTGATAGTTGCATCATGTATCCATACTTGCTACCTCTCTGATTTCTGTGTTATTTAATCCCTTGAAACTTCAGTCTTTTCATCCATAAAAATGGGGATAATAAATTCCCACCTTTCAGACTCATTGCCAAGATTAAATAAGATAAAGTGGGCACATCAACTAGCTCACAGCCATCGCGCAGCAAATCTGGGGTCCTTTCTATCTTCCACATCATTCAGAGCATCGTTTTCTGGGTGGACCCACCAAAACTACACACAACACCTTCCTCTATAAAAAGTGTATAAAACTTGCCTGCACTGGGAGCTGGATCAAATGATTAGCACTGGAGTAAAGTGAAGCTGTGGACAAACGCTGCCCTCAGGCCTCCACACTAAGGCCGGGGGCCAGGCCCACCGCCAGCAGGTCTGGCCTTAGGACGCCATCGCCTTCACTGACCCCTGATTCCATGGCCACAAAGTGACGTGATGGCAGTGCCCTGTCATGGACTTCCCATGAGATCACGCGTGTGCAACTGCTCAGACTACGGCAGCATCAGGAGCGGGGGGAGGGCTTGTTCAAAAGCCGGTTCCCCCCCCCCCCCCACCCAGTGGCTCTGATGCAGCGGGTCGGTGGGCCAGACAACACGCCTTTCTAACTGAGCTGGGGGTGTCGACACTGCTGGCCAGGACCACCCAAGAAGGCAGGTGTGCGGTGTTCAACGCAGGCCGGGGCCCAGAGGTGCAGGTGGTACCCACCTCTCTGACACTTTTATCACCACTGTTACTGCTACTTGAGGCCTTTTTCGAATCATAAAATCTGTTGGAGAAAAGATCCCACGTCTCCTTCCAGGTGTCCCTTGACCTGGGGACCCACGTGTGTGCCGACAATTCCGATTTCCTGCGTCTACAGTCAGGCTGAATAGGCACGAACAGAAGGCCTGGCGGGCTCAAGGCTGGGCTGAAGCACCATGTGCCAGGGGCTGCCAGCCTCCTGGGCCTGCAGTGCAGTCCAGAACCACGCTGACCCTGAAGGGACCCGCGCGCCAGGGTCTCAGCCGCGAGTTCCCGTGGAGATGTGTCCACCAAGGGGTGCACGCTCACAGCACAAGAAAAAGAGGGGCTGAGGGCCAGGGACCCCAGAGCCCCTTCTCTTATTCCAACAGCAAAGGCAACCCCGCAGGCCTCAAAATGCTGGCTCTTCACCCCTGAGAATGTGACCAGCGGCCTCCACGGAGACTGTTTCACTTGCCGTTAACAGATGATCAGAATCCTTTCCCATCAAATGTATTAAACATCCTGACTCATCAGGCCCGAGTCTAGGAGGTTCTTAAGGTGTGAAGAGTAACGTTACTTTCTGAGAAGAAGGATCTCATGCCAGTCTCCTCTACTGTGGCTGGATTTTTATTGTATTTACCATCTTTTAGACAAGGATGCTGTGCACGGCTTGCCCTGCCCCAGAGACAGGCCTCCCCCAAGGTACATGGAGAAGCCAAGACCAGGGATGACTTCTGCATCCTGGCACGTAGACAACATTTCCTGGGCAGCCCCCACCCCCAGCCCACGCTTATCCAGGGCTCACCTGGCCTCTGCCGGCAGGTGACAAGTGACACCAATGTCCACTTGCATCTCTCTGAACAGGGAGCATCTGCCCTGTGGAACCCATGATAAAAATATGAGTCCCGTTCTACAACTTGGCAATCAGAACACAGCTCTGGCTTGGAGGGCACGCCCTGGGGGTGATGGGGTTTGTCAGTAGGCCAGGCTGGGAGGCTGGGAGTGGGCCGCCCCCTTCACCCCTCCATGTGTCAAGACTGGGATGCAGGGGGTGGCTGACGTTACACTTGGGCCCTGGTTCTCTGGGCTCTGTCCTCCTGAGCTTCCTTCTCCTGGAGAAACCCTCTTGCCTGTTTGCAGCGCGTTAACCCAGGCTCAGGGCGCAGCTGACACGGGGCGCTGGGCTCTGGGCCTGGGGTCTTCTGGGGACACCATCTGCACATCGAGGGCATCTGTCTGGGTCCCGCTGTGCGTCCCAATCCTTGGTGCACGCAGCGACCGCGGCCACTGCTTGGGTCTGGGAGATCCCGGCCTCGCTCCACCCACAGCTGCTCAGGCCCCTGACAGCCTGGAGTCTTGCCCTGCAGCCTCGGCTTGTGCCCCCAGAGCAGAGGCCTCTGGCATGTGTGGGACAAGGTCGCAAAAGAGAAGCTCAGACACATCCTCCAGGTCAAAGCTGGACGTGACACAGCCACCTGACCCAACCCCAGCGGTGCAGGACGGTCCCCATCACCCCTCCCCGTACCCGTCCATCCTCCAGAGGGGGGACCTCAAGCAGCGGCCCCGCCATGTCCCCCTGGAAGGGCCTCTGGGGCCTCTCAGTGTCCCTGTGAAGAGGTGCCTGCCCTCAGGGGGCCACCAGTGTGTCCTCTTCTCCCCCTGCTCCTCGTGGGGTCAGGGGACACGGGAACACACATAAAGGGACTCTCCACTCACCCAACAAACCGAATCAGTACTGACAATGGCAAGAAGCAGTGAGAGGCCAGGGGTCTGTTCTCAGGCCTAGAGGAATCAGTGCTTTAAGCGTGAGACATGGCCGGTAGGCCCGAGAGCCCTGGATGCTGGAGAGGGAGCCCGGTGCCCTGAGGATGCGGTGGGCTCCGGGGCCAGAGGAAGGGGCTGCCTTTATCTCCCGTCTGGTGGGGATGACAGGTGATGCTGAAACTCATGCTTTAATTGGCACGTACACATCTTCCTTTGATTAATAAAAACGGGAATGTAGATCATTTCTGAATGAAGGCTCCCCATTTGCTAGAGGAAATCTTTCAAAACCTGGGCTCCGTGAAGGCACATGGAGGACGTTTGCTGTGAAAAAGGGCTGGGAATCGATGCCCTTAAAGCACGGAGGGCACGGTTACCCACCAGACAGGCCGTTTCCTCCAGAACCTTAGTTTGGGATAAGCACACAGGCGCCGCAAGATTGGACTCTATTTTACGTGTGAGCCTTTCACGAAGAAAACCAAACCCGCTTTGCCTCCGTTCCCAGTGTGTACCAAGTCCGCGCCCAACATGGGGTCAGTCCTGCTGGTGTGGAGGCCGGGCTCCCAACCCGCTGCTTTCCCAGTGGCCACTGTCAGAGGATGTGTCCCGGGCCTGATGGGGTGAGGCTGGGCACCCCCTGCCCGGTTCCCCCTGATGGCTCTCCACCCCCAAGCAGGCTCTCCTCGATGGCCTGGGTGCACCAGCCGTGTGCGCGTGATCCACAGGGAGGCCTTACCTCGTGCGACAGGTAGAAGGCGGCGATGCCCAGGGGCCAGAAGCAGCAGAGCATGGAGAAGACGCTAAGGCCCAGGTGGTCCCGCGGGGGCATCACGAGGAAGTTGTCCTCGCTCTCTGTGTCACTGGAGTAGTCGCTCTGCCGGGAGAGATGGGGATGGAGAGCGAGGTTACCAGGGGTCTCTCCATCATCCCCCGAAGTGGGGCTCAGGCCTGGCAAGTCCTCCTGGCAAGTGTGTGTCCCCCACAGGAAGAGAAAAACCCCAAGGATGGGCTCTGGGTTGCTCGATGGGAGATTAAACCTCACAGACCTGCGGATCTCTGGGATGGGGTGCGGACAGCTGGGTGAAGGTTTGACCGTCGGAGGACGGGGCTGGGTGGGAAGCGCACAGGCAGAGTTGGAGTCCACTCTTTGTTCCAAGACTTCAAGCTGGTTTTAGGGTGAGGCAGGGCAGGTGTCGGGGCCAGGACCTTCCCTGAACCCCCTTCTTGCCTTAGACTCTGATCTGAGTAAGGACGTCACTGGGCCTGGTCTCAAGCCCGGGTGTCCCTCCTGTTTTGGTTAATCAAACACGTGTAAAACTGCCAATCAGAGCCTCTACTCAGCCTGTGCTAGAAGCTTCCTGCTGGACTGTTTGTGTCTCATCTGAGAGAAAACAGGTGAATTTGGAGGGGCTCACCCCAATCTCAAACAGGGACTTTCTCTAGGGGCCCAGGATGGAAGTGGGTGATGCACTGTCCACACAGTGCCCAGCTGCCCCCCGCATGTGCACACACACACACAAACACACACACAGACACACACACACGGACACAGAGACACACATAGACACACACACAGATACACACACATGGACAGACACACACACAGATACACACACAGACACACGTGCACACACAGATATACAAACACACACAGATACACACATGGACACAAACACACAGAGACACACACAGATACACAGACACATACAAACACACACAGACACACCCACAGACACACACAGATACACACACATGGACACACACACACGCACACACAAATACACACACACAGACACACACAGATACACACAGACACACACACACGGACACAGAGACACACACAGACACACACACAGATACACACACATGGACAGACACACAGATACACACACAGACACACGTACACACACAGATACACAAACACACACAGGTACACACACGGGCACACAAACACACACAGATACACACACGGACACAAACACACACAGACACACCCACAGACACACACAGACACACAGACACACACACAGATACACATGCATGGACACACACACGCACACACACATACACACACAGACACACACAGACTCACACACACACACACACACACACACAGAGACACACACATGCATGCACCCCATGGGTCCCAATCCCAGGCATCCCTTCCCAGTGAGGACCAGCTCCTTCCTGCAGGGCAGGCTCTTGCCCTGGTCGGTCACCGTCCCTGGGGTCGTCTTTCCAGGACCCTGCAGCCTCCCCTCTGCTGGGCCAGGTCTGCGGAATTCCTGTCTTTCCTCTGCAGCATCACCTCTCAAACAATAAAGGGAAAGGGAAAGGCCCATCCTCACCGCTGCAGAGAGGGCACGAGCAGCCTTCAGGGAGGCATCTCGCTCGGTGGGATCTGGGGACTGAGGGCTGAGGGGCAGACGCACATCTGCCGGCCCGCAGGGAGGCCAGAACCTTCCATCCAGGTGAAGGACGCCAGGCAGGGTCCCCAGGACGAGCTGCCCAGGAGGCCCGCGGTGTCCACGCTGGGAGCACAGCGCTCGGCGCCTCAGGCTGGGCTGCAACAGCCGACCTTCCCCGATGGCCCTCTGCACGGGGCCTGGGGAGGGACCCTGAAGCGACGGTTGCAGGGCGGGATCCGAGGCCCCCGAGAGACACGGAGGACGGGGCCGAAGGACAGACGTCCCGGAGGATGCGCGTCATTCGACGGGTCTGGATGCACCCAAGCCGCAGCTCTGTCTGTGGGCACCTGTTCAGGCTTTTGGCTGTGGTGGAGCGTTTCGGTTTTGTTTTCGTTTACTGAGGGTTTAAATACCTGGGCTGGCTGGAATCTTACTCCAAATCTGGAAATAGCTGCTGTGGCTATTTCTCTTGTCATTTCTACTTTACAAAGGACACTGCTGGGATCTGGGCGGTTACGGTGTCCCCAAACTACAGAACCGTCTGGCCAGTGGCCGCTTACTGCAGACTTCTGCGCTGTCAGCTGTCTGGACACCAGCGTCTGGCCACCAATCAACCCCACTGCCCTTAGTTGCTTCTTGCCTAAAGCTGGGGTGTCCTCTCTGTACCCCTTGGCCCTGGGATTTTGATAACCACTTCTCGACTGGTCTGTTGGTGGCCAGTGGCCAGGGTGGTCAGTGGAAAGTTCCGCAATCAGTGAGCAGTGGCCACAAACCACACAGGGCTGCCTGGGCGTCGACCCCCATCTTTGGAAACAACTTCAAATGACACCACCATGCCTGTGAAGCAAAGGTTCCCCCCACAAAGTCGTCACAGACTTTTCCATAGAGCATAAGGGAAACACATCTGTAAACTACAAAGTCGTGGCTACACGGCACCAAAATAACTAGTCCATTTTCATTAAAATAGGTTTTTAAAAATTCAGACAAATGACAGGGCAGACAAAAACAGCCCAGCCCTCTGTACCATCTCCCTCCCATCCACGGCAGTGCTGTGGGTACAAGCGGCCATGGGCATCGCACCAACAGATAGAGGAGAGGAGAGGAGGACCCTGGGGGCGGGTGGCGACGGAGACACCATCAAAGCGAGTAGAGAAAACACACCACGCACAGCAGCTGTTTCTGAAAATCCTCTTCATGGGGCGTTAGCTTAGAATATCTGCAAGGCAGGGTGGACGCTTCCAGAGACATTCACAGTTCACGTGGTTGAAGGAACAGATACTATGAGGGGGCAGAGCAGTACAGGGGCTGCTGTCCTCCTCCCCCAGCCCACCACTGCCCACACAGTCCGCCCTCGTCCATGACCTCCACGCAGGGAGCTGGCTCTCTGTCCCCTGGGGTTCCTTCCTTGGGAAGATTGACTAGGATAATCATAGCACCAGGCGGGATGCACATCGGCCCTGTGAGCACAGCCCCGAGGGTGAAGGGGTGCAGGGGCTCGGCCTCGTCCCTCGTCTCTCTCAAGGTCTCACTGTCCCCTCACCACTGCCCGGCTCCCTGGAGCCCCACTCCCTCCTCAGCCCCTGGGCTTCTCTGCTGCCTAATTCTGGGGAGCGTCTCTGCGTGGCCTGGGCGGGGGCTGCGGGTGGAGACCAGGATGGACTCGGGATCGGGATGCCCTGGGGAGCCTGCACGGTGTGTTCCCGACAGCACCACTTCAAAAACGCAAAATCACAGAGGCCTCTACGTGGTCATGGAAAATGAGGATGTAGATGTTTATTCATTGCCCTGGAAAGGTGCTTGTAATAACCGAGGGAAAAACCAGGGTGGAAAGTGGAAGAAGTTATATTTCCTCCAGAAAGTCAGAAATTAAGATGCGTCTGGATGGCGGGCATATCAGTGTTTTTTGTTTTTTTTTCTTTTTGCATTTCTGGGGTATAGTTTTTCTACAATAAGCAAGGTTATTGGGCAATGAGACTCACCAAGACACAGACGTGCTGACAGGTGGGGGGTGCCCCCGCCCTCCGTCCTCCTGTGGAGTGGGATCCCTCAGCGCTTCCCTGAGGCCCTGCTTGGAGACATTGTGTCGGGGGCCCAGGGAGCAGCTGGCAGAGCAGGATGGGAACTCAGCACAGCACCCAGGCTCCCTGAGATGCAGGTCAGACCCACCAGGTCACTGAGGGTGAAGATCAGAGCCTCAGCCCGCGGAGCCCAAGTCTGTGTTGACCAGCAAGGCACCACCGCCCCACGGAGCTGCTTAAATTACCCAAATCAAAGATGCCCGACGTAGTTCCTCAGCCACCCTACCACCTGCCGGGGCCTCAGGTGGCACAGGTGGCCAGTGTCCATCACACGGGACAGCACACAGACTGCACATAGCAGGTACCAACAGCACACGTGTTGAACGCATGAAGAATTCCCAAGTGCCCTTAGCCGACATGGACAGCATCTGAGAAGCAGCCAGGCTCCAGGGTTTGCCCAGAATGCGTGGGAGGAACCGGGCCCTCAGTCCACGTGGGCAGTCAGCGCCGCTGCCCCAGGCTCCTCTCCTTCCTGTGAGCCCTAGGGTCCTAACCGTCCACTCAGGTGGGACCACAGTGGGAGGACGGTGACTCGGTCAGGTTCAAGGCTGTCTCATCCAGGGAGGCTGATGGACAGAACCGAGGACAAAGGCAGGTGGACGCAGCCCCCCATCCTCCTCATGTCGGTCACAGACCCTCCAGATGTTCTGGGGCTGCAACATCCCGTCCACGTCGGAGGAGCGAGGAGTGTGGGTGAGCGCCGCTGACACCTGGAGCTTCCACAACCGCGCACGGAAGTGCCTCTCCTGACCACTGTCTGGGTTGTGAGCCCTGAAGTCCTTGCAGGGAGGGCGCTGGGCCACACTCCCTCACCTGCACTGTCGGGGTAGCCCCACTGGTCCACTTGTTTCCACTTGGGGGTCTTCCATGGGCAGGTGAGCTATGGAAGACCAGATCCCTCAGCGCTCGGCAGAATCCTCTGGCCCAGGCTCCCCTGGCACCTCAGGCCCGCTGGCCTCTCCTTTACCCGGAATCAGATGAATCAAAACCAGACTCTGCTGGGGACCCACTCCGTGTATTTCACACGGGGTCATAGATGCAAAGAAGTGCAGGGGTCTGGGGGCTCAACGGCATGGAACCTGGGGGACATATTTTAGTATCTAAACACGCTGTGCCGTAAATTCTACCGGGGGGCTGTTACTCAACTTTCCTGAATTAATTTAAACACCGTTTTCTCACCAGCTATGGTCTTCAATCCGATGGTTGGGTTACGATGACAGGCTCCCTCTAAGACTTGCCCTTCTTCTGATCTGGAAGTGCTCAGGGGTCCTGAGGACGGTCCTACCAAACGTTCTCAGGACCCGTCTTAGTTTAGTTCCCCCAGAAGCAGATCTTGAGTCAAGGACTGGGTGCACTTGTTTTCTTGGTAGAGGACCATGGGAAATGCTGGCAGGGAAGAGGGGAGGTGGGACGTGGCCAGACCAGAGTCTGTAAAGGGCGTTTTACCAAGGCAGGTCCTCTGTGGGAGCCTGGAGCCTGGTCCCTCTGGGACCTCGGGGGCCATGTGGTAGAGGGAACCCCCGGGGAACCGCCTCCTGGCAGTTTTGGCGAGTGCCTGGGGGCAGAGGTTCTCCCACATTGTGGGGAAGGCTTCAGGGCCCAGAGAAGGTCCTCAGGTGGGCAAAGGCCAGGCCAGGGGGCTTCTCCTGCAGGGGTGATACTCGGGGGTGGGCTGAGAGCATCTGCTGCAGAGGCTGTGGAAGAACTGGGGGGTTAAGACACCCTAAAACTTCAACCAGGGCAAGACCACCACACTCAGCGAACGTCTGGGAGGGTGAGAAGATGGGGACACAGAGGAACGTGGACATCCAGGATGATGAATCCCATCTACCTCCAAATAAACAGGCACAAAGAACAAATACACATCGTGTGTTTTCAAAGACAGAAGACCTGGTTTAAAATAACACTACAGGCATCAGGTAAAACCAACCTGCATGTAGCAAGCAGTCAATCTATGTTGGAAATTATATTATTTTTTCACTGTCGTGTTTTTGTTTTCACAGTGTGGATATAATCAGGTTGTTCACTGGACTTCAGATTTTGTCCAAGAAATTGTGACTCCCCTCTGAAGGCCCCTTGCTCGGTAAGGAAGTGGGACTAGCGTGTGCAAAGGCCCTGGGCCTGGAATGAGCACCGTACACACGCAGAGCTATAGGGAGTGAGGGGACTTGGTGTGGGAGAGGGGCCCCCAGCAGACCGTGTGGAGTGCGGGCCGCTTTCCACTGCTGCGACCAGGGCTTATCCCACATCAGACAAGAAACCAGGAAATACACACAGACACAGCCCTCCAGGACCAACCACGGGTGTGGGTGTCACAACCGAGACCAGCCCTGGCGTGTCGATTTATCACCTGCGGATCCAGTTTCTAAATGTGAATCCCTGCTTCAAACCTGCATTATTTCCACGTGTGATATTCTGCACCTAAGAGCTACATGTGCAACTGCATGAGGTGATGGTCGCTTCTTTAGATCTTGCTTCCCCTTTACGTTACGTTTGCCAGAGGGTAACCTACGGTTTGCAGACGGAAAAGTCCAAGTTATTGATAGTTTTGGCACCGTGGGTTTAGATTGGTTTGAACTAGGACTTGACTCACGCGAGTGCAGGGTCAGCATCTGAACTTTCGTGGCCTGGGTGCTCTGCTGGCCTCACCTGGTCCAGGTGGAAGGATGTGCATCCTCACTTAGAGAAAGGAGAATGAAAACCACACTGAGATATTATGTTTCACCTATCGGGTTGTCAACGATGAAAAAGCACAACCAGCCATCCTGTCAGTTAGGCTGTGGGCACACAGCCTGGCTGGATGCAAACTGTGACACCTTAGGAAGCAGATCTGTCGACATGCAACACAATTAAATACGTGCTGAGTTTTTGGTTCAGTAATCTCAGTTCTAGGTGTTATTCTGAAGATTCACCTCCAATCATAGAAAAATACAGACGCTCAAGGTTATTCATGGCAACGTAGTATGTAACTGCAAGATATTGGAAACGACCTAAATGCCCATTCGAACGAGAGTGGTTACATAAGCTATGAGGCATCCAGTGGTTACATAAACTAGGAGGCATCCACCGCATGGGATAAAGCGCAGGTGAAAAAAGAGTGTGTGGTAGTGGTGTGAGCTGTTTGGATGGGATTGAGGATATTAGTTTCTATCTATCTATAAGTAGATAAAAAATAAGTATGTCTGTGTACACACACATGATTACACAGGTGTGTTTATGTACCTATGTGCTACATGTTTCTCCTGGCTCAGTCTGCCGGAGGGCCTGGGAACAATGCGCCCACCCCCCAGGTGCTGAGAAGACCCAGTGCCCGGACGTTGGTTTCTAGACACGGCTCTCCAACACAAGGAGCCGGGGTGCTTTGGAGAAACGGCTGATTTCAGGGTCAGGGCCGTCAACATCCAAGACAGACCTGGGACAGCTCTCTGCGCAGGAAATAATGATAAACTGGCTAATGGATGACAAGCTGTGTCAAAAGGACACAGAGCCAACCAGAAGGGGCGCCTGCTCTCAAATCTGTAACAAAGTGAGAATAAACACACAGTAAATACCGTAACGGATGGACAGGAACCCATAAAGTAAGAATCAATGGTCCAGCCTGAAATGAAGTAATAAATGCCTACAAATAAATACGGGGGAAGGGAAAACTCTTCCCCACAGCTGAATGCCAGCTAATAAATACAGACGGAACAGTGGGGTTAGGAGCTTGTGAAGGACGTTAAGACCAGTAGGGGAACAACCAGTGACAAGCAGGATGCCCCATCCTCACACAGCACCTCCTACAAGACACTTATCAATTCCAGAGAAACGTGGCTCAACCAGGAGACACTTGGTAGGCACCGCCTGCAACACGGGATGGAGTCACCGCTGGTCACGGGCACGTGCACCAGGGACACGCCAGCGACACGATACGGGGAGGCAAGCATGTCCTCCGCGGCGGTCCTGCCCAGAGCGCTGTCACCTGAATCCAAGCAGCAGGATCCCCAGACGACCCAGAGGGAGGGCTCCCAGTGAAATAACCGACCTGTACTCTCCAAGCATGTCAAGGGAGTGAGGGTGGTGACAGAGAAGGTACCAGATTACAGAGGACTAAAGAGGCACAGCAAGAAGATGCAAGATGGGCTCCTGAACTGGATTCTGGGCCTGACTCTTGCCTTTCGCTATAAAGGACAATGTTGAAAGAACTGGGAAAATGTACATAAGGTCTATAGACGAGATGACAGTATTGTAACGATTTCAATTTCCCGACTTTTATAATTGAACTTGTTTTTAGAAAATACAACTGTCCTTTTAGGGGTAAAAGGACATCTTGTCTGACACTTTCTTGTGAAGAGCTCAGGAAAACATATGTACATTGAGAGAATGGGAACACACCCACGGTAAACCATTAAGACTGAAGGAAACCGGGTGACAACCATATATAGGGGTTGTCTGTACCGTTCTTGCAATTCTTCTGTCCGAAATTATTTCGAAAATAAAAAGTCAAAAAACCCCTCACACGTGTGCCGTTTTAGGAAGGAAAAAATTATACTTTAAATTGAATTTCTTTCTTTTGGGGATTAAAAATTGCATATGCTTTCCCCTCTTTTTTCATTATGCTTTAATGGAAACGCTGTGAGCCTTGCAGGGAAAAATGAAAAAAATATCAAATTCACTCTTTTCATGACACAAGAATAATTCATTTTACGCTGGTATTTCATCAGGTTTGTCCTCTTTATGTTTCCACAGAGAAGCTGCTTAGTAGTGTTGGATGTCACACACTTGCCCTCGGGAGCTCAGAGGCCTGCGGAGCCCAAGGCGGCTTCTGGAACAAAGCTGGGGCACTGAGCAGTCAGGAGGCTGAGCGTGCCCACCACCGGGGCCCGGGTCGCAAAGGTCTCCCGGGCGAATCTGGCAGCGGGTGGCTCACTAGGGCCCACAGGGATGCTGCCCTCGGCTGACAGGCGAGGAGGGTGGAGGGCCCAGCGGAGCACGCACCTCCCAGGAACAAGCTATGGGGATACAACGTCCATCCACCTGTCCTCACCCATCTGTCCACCCACCAGAAAGGCCCTGGCTCCCGAGGAAGTGCAAGAGCTACTTGGTGCCACGGGAGGGGCAGGTGGGAACCACGTGCCTTCCTCTGGAGGCTGGCGGCCACCTCCCTCCACAGACCCTTGCATGCCCTCCACCCTAGGCTCCAGAAGCCTCTCTGGCTTGAGTGGGAGTCGCGTCTGTGCTGCTCCGGTGAGGGCAGGCTGTGGATCCCCCGCCTGGCTTGTTTGATCTCTCCTTCATCTTCTCATAGCATCAGGTACTGGCCCAAGGCACCAGCCCCTGTACAGCGTGAGGCCCTTGGAGCTACGTCTCCCATCTCGGCAGCAAGGAGAAAGCCGTCTGCCCGAAACTTGGGAGCGGGGACCCCAGAGCCCATCACCCTTCAGCCCCTCGCCACTGACCATGGCCACTGCCCTGCACATTTGCATGTGCCCATGGCCCAGGTGGGCTCCCTAGTTTGTAAGAATGAGAATATCTTCTAAACCAAGGGCTGCCTCTGTGCAAGATCCCATTACAGAAAACCTCTGGTTGTGTGTCAAGGTACTGGCTGGGGCTGTTCTAGGTCATCAGATACCAGCCGTTTTTTAAAAATCACTAATTTCCCAGTTTCCGTTTCTGCAATATTCTGCTTTATTGAAAGGAAAGCAGATATTTAAATTATATATTAGTTAGTTTGAAGATTATAGAGTATTAAAATTCATTAAAGATGGCCTTGTACAATATGTGTATGTATGTATACATATAGATTATTTCACTCTGTGTGTGTGTGTGAGATGTGATGTCACATCTAAAAACTCTTCAACTAAGTCTTGGTCACAGAGATGCATATGTGTATACACACACACACACACACACACACACACACACTTACACATACCCTTTGAAACAATTTTAGACTCACATAAAAGTTCCAAAAATAGAGCAGAGTTCCTGTAGGGACTGCAAAGATAGAACAGAGTCCCACATCCTTGACCGCCACCTCTTACATAAGCACGAGCCAGCACCTAAATCAGGACACCGACCCTGTCCAATGCAAGACCCCCGAACAGCCCCCTCAGCACGAGGCCCCGAGGGTCACCCAGGCTGCTGGGGGTGTCAGCAGTTCACTCTGTTTTGTTCCTGCGTGATTTTCCACGATAGGGAGGTGCCGCTCTGTGTTCGTCCGTTCGTCCACCGAAGGGCGTTTAATTCCAGTTTTTGATTCTTACTAATAAAGGCTGTGATGCATTCGTGCAGGTTTCTGTGTGAACATAGGTTTTCGTCTCTTTAGAGTAAATACCCGGGAATGGGGTTGCTGGGTTGTTCGGTGTTGGTGTTTTTACAGGAAAATGACCAATTGTCTTCCAGAGAGGCCTTCCCGCTTCTGCGTCCTCACCAGCATTTGGTGGTGCCAGTTCTTGGCATTCCGCCATCCTAAGGGCCGTGCAGTGCTCTTTCATCTTGGCTTTAGTCTGCATTTCTCGGAAGGTAGTGATGTTGAACATCTCCGTGTGCTTATTTGCCATTTGTATCTCCTGCTTGGGGAAGTGTCCGTTCTCTCCATTACGTGGCAGCTGGGCTCCATCCAAACTCTCCTGCAAATCCCTGTCACCCCTACCTTAGCTTCCGCCTCCCAAATGTAGACGCTCTGCCCGCCAGGTGGACTCCAGGTGTTATGAGAAGGGACTCAAAGCTGGCAGATCAGTGGTTGGCCTCCTGTGGGCACCCAGCCCGTGCTAAGGACAGCAGATGGGGCTGTCATGGGGGGACAGTTCCAGCTGGAACAAAGGACAGAGCTGTGAGCCCGTAGGAGCACACTGACCTCCTGTGCACACGGCCCGAAGCCAGGACATAGCCCAAGCCTCCAGCAGCTACCCAGCCAGGAGCTCACCTGCCTCCTCTGTGAAGCTGCAGCAGTTGCTGCATTTCTAGAAGACAGGTGTAGAGGATCTCAAGCCATTCTCACCTTCCCCCTGCCACCCTGAGGCTAAGCGTGAGGCAGTGAGGACTCATGGAAAGAGACTGGCCGGGGGCGGGGACCGGAGAGAGGCAGCCAGTGGTGCAGGTGCTGCCCGGTAGCGCTGGCCGGCCTCGGGGAGGGAGGGTCCAGAAAGGGGGTCAGGGACCTCCAGTCTGCTTCACAGGGGGCAGATCACCTCCGGATCATCCATTTCTCGACTCATTTCAAGAGGGATTCAGAGCGACCAGGTTGGTGAGGAGAGTAAAGTGATGCCCTACCGGGAAGAGGGGGACCCCGGGGAGGGCAGGGTTGGGGGTGAGCATTGTCTCCATGTGTTAAGGGCCATCCTTAGAAGAAGGAGAGATGGGTCCTCGGGCATCCAAAGGGGTACCAGAGGCGGCCCATCTCTAGAGAGGGAAACGTTTCCAGAAAGGGTGAGCCTTGTACCTTCTCTGTCTGTGAGGTGGGTTAGAAGCCGCCTGGACCACTGGTCAGCGGAGCTCTCTGTGCTCACTGCTCACACAGTGTGGTCCAGGGGCTGCAGTGCTGGCCTTGCTGGGAGCCGTCAGGAATGCAGACGCCCAGGCCCCACCCCAGCCAGCCGGGACCTGCCCACGTGGAGGCTGCCAGGCTCAGGAGAGGTGTTTGGATGGGGAGTCACGGGGGATGCTCCATCGCTGGTGGCGGGGTCGCTGTCTCTCCACCGTTGTGTCAGGAACGTCCCCGGTTATCTGCCCTGCTACCTACCTCTGGACGAACATCCGCTTCAGCAAGTAAACAACAATGGTGACAAACTGTCGGTCCTTCTGTTCTCTGTCCTTGTGCATAAGAAGCACCTCTGACTACGTCCCTGTGACATGATGCTGGTCCTCCCCAGAGGAGTGGCATGGCTGCCACTGGGCGCTTTGCTCCCGCTCAACCCCATGGACACACCGAGGACTGGCCAGGGGCTGAGCAGGGCTGTCAGGGCACCGGCTCCTCTCCTCCCTTCCCCCTGCAGTTATGGGGCAGTTCTGTCCGGCTAGAATGACCTCACGATTTCTCTCTTTTCTAATGAAATGCCGATGGCACTGTGTTCATAACAGTCTTCACGTCGTGCTTTCTCCTTAGTCCTTACTTGGAGCCTGTCTTCGTTTTTGTGGTTTGTGGGAAACATGGTCTGCTCTTGTGTTTCAGCACAGAGTCAGCTGCTGCCAGGATGTCCCACGCAGAGGCCCCGGGGCTGCCGCAGGGCCTACGGGGCGCTAAGTACCAGAGGCTCGGGTCCCGTGTCTGCTCCGTGCACTTGACGTGGGACACTTTTTAAAGCACCTCATTAAACAAAGTCGAGGTCACATAAATGCTCACCGGGAAGACCTCAAGGAGCCTGGGTGCTCACACAGGTAGCGTCTGGCTTCATTTCTATTGAAAAAAGCATGACACTGACCAGGAGGGCTCCTCTGACAGTCATTCATTTACTAAGAAACCAATCGGCACAAAGGATCGTTAGGTGCCCACTCGGTGCTAAGCTTGGGGGTGTATCCAGGAGCTCCTGTCTCTGCTCCTTTCCCAGGAGGCTAAAATCCACTCGCCCACAGCCCCCAGAGCCATGGGGGCACTGCCCATACCTCAGGTCCCGAGGCCAGGCTGGGCCCCCTCTGTGCTCTGTCTGAAACCCCCTCCTTTCTCGACACACTGCCCCCTGCTCCCCCGCTGACCGGCTGGTCTCCCAGGGGACGTTTCCTAGTAAATCACGTGCTCATGAATCCTTGCATTGCGTCTGCTTCTGGGAAACTCAGCCTAAGGCGGCTCGGCCGCGTCCGACAGGACAGAAAGTCAAGTAAACACACACACACATAAACAACGGCATATCAGCACTGCGACCTGGATGCTGGCGAGAAGGCAGCCAAGTGAAGGGGAGGAGAGAACACTCTGGGTCCAGAGTGGGCTGCAAAGCCGCCTGGGGGCTGGGAAACGGAGGGGGACCAGGAGGCTGGAGGTGGTGGGGACAGAGTGAGAGGCGAGGCGACGGGGGTGGGCGATTGCTCACGGGGCCCCTGCGTGTCTGCATTTTATTTAACTCAGTTTGGGTGATCTGCTACCTAACGATGTATCAAAGGGATCAAAGCAAAAGTACTAGAAGAGGAGACACAGTAATTGACTAGCTTACCAAAGGCTTGAAAATCTCCCTATTTTCTAGAAGAAACACGAGAGGAAAATCCCGTACAATCTACCATATTGAACCACGTCCAGATTTCACCCAGCCTGGGCCAGCAGAGCACGGGATGGTTTGCTGGAGAGACAGGTATCCTCTGGGATCTGACCTCAAGTTACAGCTGTCCCTCCACTGCATCCCTGACCCTCCACCACCAAGGCTCCCTGAAACACCACTGCTTTCTCTGCTAAACCCTTCCTGAATCTGCATTTTACAGTGTAGACCTCTCTGGGTAACGTCTTGTGTAGGGTTATGACTCCAAGCAACGTGTTCTGTTTCTCAATATACTTCTTTCCACTCTGAGGAATGTTCCCTGACTTCTCAAGTTCTACCTGTTTGATGATTACACAGACATCCCCCAGACCCCCTGGTGGTTCTCACCTTTCCAGACTTGTCCACACGGCACTACCGCAGGCTGGTGTACGTTTTGCTTCATACGACATGAAGACTTACAGGTGCCTCAGATGAACCGTGCAAAGGGAACATTTTCCCACTAACACTGCTCTCAACAGCACTGCTGTGTGGATTTCTTCTTTAACTGGACAAAGGCTGTTTTCCTAACTTGGCCTCGTGTTTCTCCGGTGACGGGGCTGTGGTGCGCAGCGTGGTTTTCATTATCCAGGAGGAAACAGCCTTCCTTCTGGGACCCTTGCCGACACCCAGGCCAGGCCAGGTGGGGCCATCCCGCTTCCTCCCACCTGTGAAGGGGGGCAGCACCCTCCCTGGAGACAAGCCCGACGGGAATCCTCAGCACTTTGCACGGTGAGACCTCTTTCTTGCCTCCTCCGTGTCTGTTTCCTCCAGTGAGTATCAGCACCGAGCACCCGCTGCCCGGGGCCACGAGGAGGGCGTGCAGGCTCTGCATCCGGAACGATGGAGTCTCCCTCACCTGCTAACGGTCTGAACGATCTGATGATTCTCGCACCAGCCAAATGCCTCTTGTTAACAAAAACCCTAGCTTAACCTCAGCCCACGAGTGCCAGCCACCTGCACTGCCTCCCCCGTGTTAGTTTCTTTTTGCATCTCAGAATTCACAATGCACCCAAACTACCTGTGTGTCAGTCCTGTGAGCTTTTCCTTCTGTTTTTAAGAAATGCCGTGAAATGGTTTGTTAGGGAAAAAATGGAAAATATTGGCAGTCATGAAGTTGGGCTCATCATGGATTTCTGTGGTTATGCTGCCATTGTTTCCCCAGCAGCGGGACGGACAGAAAGCTGAACAGACCATAATATGGGGGTGACACTTCCCACGATTCCCTTAAAAAGGACGTGGTCATCACCAATACTTTGAATTCAAAGGATGTGCTTCTTCTAACAAACTTGAAACTTTCTTATGACATAATGTCATTATGACATTATGATGTGGCAGGTGGGAGCTGAGGGGCCAAGGTTAAATGGCATCCCCTGGGCTCCAGGCCATGAAGAGCGTTTTCTGCACACCTGGAGGTCGCTGAACGCAGGAGTTAGCGGCAGGCCCGTGAGGAGACACGTTTCATGCACCGTCGAGCAAATTTGCCCCTCGGGGACTCCAAAGGATCCTCTTGGTACCGAGTTTTGTTCACGAGTATTGCTTGAAATAGGTGGACCTTTGGCTAAGCTTGGGGAAACTTTATTAAATCACAATTTGGTTTAGAACAAAATTTTACTGGTATTTGTTCAAAACTGAGTATGGAAGAGATTCACCAAAGTCACGGGCCCGCCTTTCACTGTTATTCAAACCACATTTACCGGGTTAGCACGTTCAGCTCACAGCTACCCGTAAATACGCAAAAGCTGATTTCATTACAGCAACTGTAGTCTTACAACGATGAAAGATTCCAGTTCCAGGTGGCCACAGCTACAGGGATGGCTCTCTCCCACTTGCAATTCTGAGCAGGGGCTCAGAAGCCACAGCTGAGAGATCAGTGTGAGCTTGAATGAGTAAAAAGGCTTTTATTTCCTTGGCATACAAATTTGGTTTGATGTCCCAGCCCTTCTGCTTATCGGAAAGTGTTTCAGGGAAATGTGACGAACGATCCCCTTGTGTTCTTATGACAGATGGATTTATTACCTCAGAGGTTCTCTCCTCATCAAACGGCTATAATTACAGGCTCCAGTGCCTTTTCCTGGCACGTGTGAGATGAGAACATAACGATATTGATTTTTATTGTGTAAGAAACATGCCGCAAGTCCCACATTGATATGAGAGTTTTCCTTGACATAGAAAATTAAACCGGTAAATAGCGCACTGCTGTTCCAATCATGCTTGTATTTCACACAATAGTTTTGAATTTGTCTTTGGAAATCGTAAGTATGTAGGATGCCCTCAAAATATTTATTTCGTAAAGGTAAATTTAATTTCCAGGTGAGAAGTTATTCCCACAGGCCTCTTTACAGAATGAGGTGCTTGAGGAGTGCTAGGTAAGATGTGACTATAGGAAATAAAACAGATTTCCTGTGCGAATGGTCCACGCATAGATCCAAAGAAACTGGAATATCTAAATACATTTCTTTATTTACAGACTGTCTCAAGGGAGGAAAATGAGTAATTTAATTTCCTAATGCTGTAAGTGGATATATGTCATATTATTTAAAGATAATTAATTCGATTAAAATTCTTAACCTAACCACCAGCCATCTGTGGGCATTTGAACATATTCTTGTCCACATCTAGTGCCTGTTGGGAAATGCATCTAGCGCTTCAAATAATATCCTGCAAAACTTCTGGTATAACAGAGACAGGAGGCAGGCCTGTCCCTGAGAAATGACTGAACAGAATTGTCCAAACAGCCTCGTCAGGGCCCTCTGCACTGACCCAGGGCCAACGATAAACTGAGGGGCATGTGCTTACGAACCACTGCTAAATTCTGAGTCAGAATAGTGTGAGTCTGGGGTGTTCCTGCTCTGGGCTGATCTAAATCCACCACCAGCTTGGCCATGAAGTATTTCTGCTAGGGTGGAGCTACCCTTGGAGGCCAGAAGCTTCACTGCTAGAAGGAGCTGAATTGACTGGGGAGCACAGGGTGGAAACTCCAGTCCCAGATACAAATTGGAAATCTTGCAGCTCTCCCAAACTATGGCTCTAGTCCTGGTTGGGCCAAGTGGCAGACAGCAGGATAACTCAAGAATTTAACAAGGAGCTCCTGGAAAGGAGAGGACCACAGCGGCCTGGGGATCTCTCCTCACATCCCAGGCTGATGTGAGGCTGTGCAAATGCATATTTGCCACCAAAAGGCAGTAAGAAGAAAAAGAGGAACAACAATAACGAAACCAAGAAACATGTAGAAAACAAAAATCAAAATGGCAGACATAAATCCAACCATATACAAAATTGCAGTTAATGCAAATAGATTAAATACTCCAATCAAAAGACAGAGATTGTAAGACAATTAAAAAAACAAGACCCACCTATGTGTTTTCTATAGAGACACACTATAAATTCCGAGACAAAAATAAACTCAAAGCAAAATGATGGAAAAAGATACCTCGTGCAAACGGTAATAATAAGGAAGCTGTGGCAGCTATACTGATGCCACACAAAATAGACCTGAAGACAACAAATGTTATTAGACACAGAGACTGGCATTTTATAATGATAAAATGGTCAATATTCCAGCAACATAGAACAATTATAAATGTACATGCACCAACCAATAGAGCCCAAAATACATGAGGCAAAAACTGACAAAACTGATGAAACGACCAGGAAGATAAGCAACAAAGACAGAAAACGTGAACAGCATGGCCAACTCAACTCAACAAACATTCATGGGTTCTTCACACAACGACAAATACAAGTTCCTTCACAAATGCACAAGGCACATTTCCCAGAACACACTGTACGTTAGGCCACACGTCACATCTCAATAAACTTAGAAGAGAAATTATACAAACTATGTTATTCAACCATATGAAATTAAGTAAGGAATAAATGATAGCAAAAGTGTGGGAAATCCCTGAAATTTGGGAATTAAACAACATTTTTATAAATAACCCATTAAGAAAATAAATAAATAAATAAACCCATTAAGAAAATAAATAAATAAACCCATTAAGAAAATAAATAAACCCATTAAGAAAATAAATAAATAAAAACCCATTAAGAAAATAAATAAATAATCACATATTAGAGGATATTTTGAACTAAATCGAAAATGAAAAAACATATCAAAATTTATAGCAGGCAGTTAAAACAGTGTTCGAAAGTTACAGCTTTAAATACATATATTACGAAGGAAGAAAAATCTCAAATCAATAACTTAGAAACTAGGTAAAGAAGAGCAAATTTAGCCCATAGGAAACGAGAGGAAAATATCATAAATATCTGAGTGAAAATCATTGAAATGGAAAACCGAGAAGCAAGGACAAACCAATAGAAACAGATATTTGAAAAGATCAAGGAAATGTATAAACCTTTGGCTAGACTGAGACTGATCAAGCAAGAAATGGAAATTCACCAAAATTAGGCATGAGAAGAGGAGGCATTGCCAACTATACAGAAAGTGAGAAGATTTAAAGGGAATATTATGGACAATGTTATGCTGACAAATTAGGTAACTTGGATAAAATGGGCAAATCCCTAGAATGACACAAATTACTAAAGCTGAGTCAAGAAGAAAGGAAAACCTAAAGATTTGCTTTAAAATCATAGAGAAATCAGGTCTGATCAGTAATCAAAAATCTTCCCACTGAGAAGAGCCCAGGCCCAGATGGCTTCACTGTGAACATGAATGAATACCTGAGAAGAAACAGTGCCAATGCTGGGTAGAGTCCTTCAGAGAGAAGAGGAGGAAACACTTCCCAACTCGTCCTATGAGGCCAGGGTCACCCTGACACCAAAGCCAGAAAAAGACAAGAAAAGAAAGCTGTAGTTGTCAAGGACCAAGACCCCTCACGGGCACAGAAATAAACATCCTTACCGAGTTGTTAGCACATTAAATCCAGCAATATTTAAAGAGGAGCAAACACCATGGCCGTGGGGGATTTATCCCCAAATGTAAGGATAGTTTAATATATGAAAATCAGTTAATATAATAGGTCACATAAATACAATAAAGGACAAAATTTCCCAGCATTTGCCATTTTTTATATTAAAAAAACTCCTGTTTAACCAAGTCTTGACAAAGGCTGCTCCCTGCACCCGATTAAGAGCCTCAAGGACTTGGTCCTTAATCTGAGTCTGAGCACTGACCCCGAACCAGGAGTGAGGTGAGGACCCCCAGTCACCACCTCTGTCACCAGCGCACGTGAGGGTCCAGCCCAGGTACAAGGCAAACAAACCAAACGAAACCTGGCCTCCCCGCCCCACCCCGGAGCAGCCTCTCACATCCTCATAGGACGCTAAGATCGTGGTTAAAACACTGCCTATTATTTTCTGAGTGATTTCAGTTTCCTCTGGGTGCACTCTTCTATTTTTGTTCTTCTGTTCTTTGTTCTTCACGCTTTGGGGTTTTCGTCAAATGTTTGCGAGTCCTCCCTGCTTCGTTCCTGTGTGTGAAAGAGGCCTCTGCAAGGTGCTACCCTGAGTGTGAAACCCTGTCTCTCCCAAAAGGTTTCCGGTTTTTCACGGGAGGGCAGACTCAGGGCTTGGACAGCCCAGGTGAGGGCTCAGACATGAGGAGGTGGCTGTGTCTGAAACAGCCGTTCAGGGACCATAGAGTATCGCCATCAGGACACAAGAGTCTGACACCAGGAGAGCCACCTGGGACCCCTCCAAGCTTCCACCTCTCATGTGCAGCATTAGGGACAGAGCCTGTCGCCCAGTGAGGCTGCCGGGATCAGACGGCAGGGTGAGCAGAGGGGCTGGCACAGGGAGATGCTCCACAAACACACGTCGCCTTCTGCTTCCTTCCCGTGTCACTATTTCCCAGTGACGACATCCCAGGTGCTTTCCAATGGATGCTGGAGGCTTGGCTTTGTCACAAAAGGGCGACGATCACCCTTTCAACATGCAATGAGGCCCCTCCAGCCCTGACCCGCACCCACTTCATTTCATAACTTTAAGCTCAAATTGTATATTTTGCAGAACTGCTTTATTACTTGTGCCTGAAATCTCTCTGCTTGAGTTTGTTTGTGTGAAAAGGAGACGTGATTTCCTGCGGTTGGGGCCCCGTGAGCTGTGGTTTTAGCTGCGGTCGGGTACCAGGAGGAGGCCCCGGACCGTGCACCCAGAGCGTCCTGAGGGCCCCCGAGGCGCCTGCCCGGTCACCCTCCATCCCCTCGCACCCCTGCAACTCCCCAGGCTGACTCTCCGCTGTGACGGGCTCCCACTCTCCTGGCAGCGCACGGCAAATGCCGTGGCCGAGGCCTCCGCACAAGATGCTTTCAATCAGCTGCAGATCCGCTCACGCCAGCACCACCGCTCCAGAGGCAAATGAAGCTGCAGGAGCTCCTACAGATGTGCGCCCAGTGAGCGGACCCGTCTGGACCAGGCCACCTCCACTCCAAGTGCTGGGCAAGTCCAGGCAGAGATGGGGGCAGAGGAAAGGCTCCGGTGACAAGGCCCTGCTCCTACCAGGGCAAAGCTCTCTGAAAACTGTGATTTCCAGGAAACAGAATCGATCTGCTGTAGACTGAGTGAAGCCATGGAACTCCCCAAGGAGTCAAAACCACATTTTCCCTTTTATCGGAAGTAGAGCTGCCTTCTGGGAAGAGCCCCACATCAACACGGACCATGTTTTTTTTATTTGAGTAACAATACGACCAGGACTGTTCTCATTCTGTTCAGTTCAATGATCTTAAAAAGTGATGCTTGCTCTGTGGGAGCTGCTGCAGTCCTGGCCCTGTGGTTGGCATGTTCCTATCCTGTCACCCTGAGCAGCCCCTCCCACACAGACTTTTGTCTTGGCCACGTGACTTGCTTTGGAAGATAAGATGTATAACGTGTGCTCCACGGCAGAGACTTGAAAAGCCCTGGCTCCCTGCTCACCCTGCTCTCTGCTCCCGGAATCCCCACCACGGCTGCCACATGATGAGAGGCATGTGGTCCTGTCACCTCTGTCACCCGGGCCAATAGCCCAGCCCACATTCTCAGGCTCAGGCCAGTGGGGGAACCCGGCAAGCCCAGCAGAGCAGCCTCCATCCAGCTGAGGCCCCTGCAGAACGCTGACCCCGAGAATCACGAGCTCACAGGGCTGTTAGAAGCTACTGATTTGGGGGATATTTGTTACGCAGCAAATGCTAATGCGTACATGCCCATTATTTTTTCATGGAATGGGAAAACAGAACACTTCCTACCTGTAGGATGTGACCAGAGAGAGGGGAGACCTGAAGCCCACATGAGTGATGAAGAAACAGCGTAGGCAGGGCTACCTCTACATTTTCAGTCTACTAAGTGTCCCCCACTTTTCACTGCTGGGGATGTTATGTGTTGGAGCTGATTTCTAAGAACTTGTGACAAAGCTGAAAATCCTGTGCCAGCCAGCCTGGCCAATGCGGGGCTTGGGACCCTCTGTGCACAGAGAGGCCCCGACCCTTCCTTCCTATCTCCTCCAGACAATGGCAGGTACCACTTCCTGAGCATCTGTTCACTTGTAATGCTGCCCTGATTCTCTCATCCTCTTCTATGACAGGCCCCTCGTCCTGCTCTGCAGCCAGAGCAGCTCTGACGATGCACCCCTACCTGAAACACCCCCATCCCCCCAGGATCCCCTACACACGAGCCTGCACGGCGGCACCCTGGAGCTGCAGACAGGCTGGGCTCCCAGTCTCGGCCCCACCCCTCCGTGGGGCTCCTCTTGACCCTATTACTGTCCCTCCTGTCTCCAAGCCTCTGGGTTTGTGTCCCCACCTAAAATCCAGTCTCCCCGAGACGGCAGTGAGGTCCTCAGGGACAGGACCCCACGTCCCCTTGGTCCTGCCTTCCCGGTCCCACCAGGTCTAACCCCTCGCTGTCCCCGCAGATCTAGGTTGGACACCTCTGTGTGTCATCTGCTCACGACGTCCCTTTGAATCTCACCCCCTACCCCGATGAAGCTTCTTGCCGGAGGGTCTCTCTCTCCCCGGCCAGGTACAACCGGGCGCCTCCTCTGCAGCCACAACTGAGCCCCACGCTGAGCTTGGGGGTCAGCCTCTCCTTCGGAGGCTCTCGGAGCGGCAGGTTTCCATCACCATATAACTCCCGCGTTTCGCTGAAATTGCATCTTTGTATGTCTGCTTCCTAAACTCCACGCAGCACTTACACTTTGGCTTTAGGCAAAACCCCAGACCTTGGTAAAGGTGGACGCTCAACAGAGGCTCCTGAATGGCAGCTAAAGCACTCGCCCAACTTTCTCAAATTTCAGCATGGCCCAAGCTCACCCCCGCTCTGCCCCTTGACGGGGTCCCCCGGGTGTGTTGGTCTTCCCGACGGCCTCCGACAGCTGCCCTCCGCTCCACTCCCTGTCAGCTGGGTTCGGGGCTGTGTTCACAGGGTTTGCTACAAAAGCACATTTTGTTTTCCGTTTCTGAATATCTGTTTGGACTAAAACCACCTGTCCAGCTGCTTCTCGTTCTCGTTTTACCTCCGGTCCTGACGCCCCTGGTCTCCTGGGCCCATCAGGTCCCTGTGACCTCACTGACCTTCTCCCCAGTCTGGGCCCCCGCGGTGGGGCTGTCTACTCGACACCCTCCCTTGCTCTCTCCTGCCTCTCCCAGCTTGCAGGCAGGAAGCAACGAGCTTGCTCTGCCCTGAGCCTCCCCTGCTGACGGCCGGCCGTCACGGGGAAGGTCACAGCGCTCGGACCTGACCATACCTGCACACAGACCCCCACCCCCACCCTCAACGCTGGCTGTCTCTTCTAGGATGGTCGCTTCCCTGAGTCACCGCCCTGAGGGTCTTCACCCTCCCCCAGCTCCATGACCCTCCCCCATGTGGGCCCTCATCCCATCCTCTTCCACCTAGAGCACTTGGACTTGGTAACCTTCTCAGACAAGCCTTGTGTGGACTGCTTGAGAAAGATCAGACTTCTGCCTGGATGCCAACTCCCGCCTCCCCAGCCCCCCGGCATCCTCTGCCCTGGACGTTTCCCTCCACCCACAAGAAGTTCTCACCTATCAAAGTAGGAAACCAACTTCCTTTCCCTCTGACCACACGCTTCCTCCTAAAGGTCTCTCCCTCCCAACTGACAGAAACCGGCCCTTCTCTCCCTGCCATGCATGTCCTGGAGGAACCCCCTCTAGCCTCACAGCAGCAAAATGACTGCCCCCCGGCTTGGGCGCTGGCCTCCTGGGCTCAGACCGCTGCAGCCTCACCCTCGCCCTCCATGGGGGCGGCTGTGCATCACACCCCAGCCAACACGCACATTTCTGGACGTGTGATCTGACGTCGGTGCCTGCCCTACGGGAGACGGGACCCTGCAATAATTCAGCTCGTCTGCCCCTTATGCTATCAATTTCAACTGTTTCTTCCAGCAGGTTTCAGCTCTTTCAATGATCCTTAGTAGACGCTCTGGAATGTCAAATTAAGGAAACCACACGTAGCAGCAAAAACATCCCAAATTGTCCCCACACGTGTACTTCCAGCCTTGTGTGGCCCTAGGACCATGAGCCCCCCTCCCCTACTCGCTTTTGCCAGTGACCGGTCTCCCCTGTGGGCGGGGTGTCAGCAGAGCCCCACCCCCTGCCAGCACTGGTCAACCATTATATCCATCTTAGCCCTGTCCTGACGGCTGTGACCTTGTGCCCTCTCTGACCAGAATCTCTGCTGAAGCCCCCCGGGTCCTGGTCCTCAGCTCTTTCTCCGTCCCCGCATCTTCCACAAATGTTCTGAGTGAAGGGCACCCAGAAGACTTCGGTTTCCCTGCACTTGCGCACACTGGCTTCACGCCCCGACTTCTGCCTGGCACTCGTATCCCGCCGGAAGCCCACACCCTGCTCCCGAAGGCCCATGACAGACACGCGCTCTGACCTCCAGCTCCTGGAACCCCTCCTCCTCCACGTCGTAGGAGAGCGTGTGGATCTTGATGTCTTCGGGCGAGAGGTCGAGGAACTTGCCGTCGGGGTACTCCAGGCTCTCCTTGGCAGGCGACCGGTCCTCGATGAAGGTGGTCTCACAGCAGTCGGCCGCCACGCTGTCCCCCCAGGGGTGCAGCACACCCTCCGAGTAGAGGATGATGTTGGGCCGGTAGAGGGACTCCACCGACTGCTGGAGGGTGTTGGGGTCCAGCAGCTGCTGGACCGGCTTGTTCCTGCTGCCGTCCGGGGTGGCCGGCGCCGCGTTGCCCACCATCCGGCAGCTCTGGTACTGGGGCGCCGGGTACACGGACACCAGGCCATCCCTGCTCTCAGACACGAGGCTTCTGGTGTTGATCAGGCCATTCCTCTTGCCGGCCTCGCCGAGCTTGCCGCGCACCAGCCCGCTCTTCTGCTCCACGACTCCAGCCATGGCGCTGTCCTCCCGGCCGGGCGTCGGGCTGGCGGGCTGGACTTGAGGGTCACGCTTGCCTCACGGGGCCCATTTCTCCTGGAGGAGGAAGAAACAGAGATGAGACAAGAAAATCACGCCTGAAGAGCTGCTCATCAGCCAGACCCTGGCTGTCTCAGGGTTTCCCGGTCGCCAGGGTGCACAGCCGCTGGTCCGAGCCCACCTGCTCTGCCGAGTTAGACAGGCTCCATGGGGGCAGCGGCCAGAGGGAGCCAGAGGTGGACTCCTTGCATCTGTACTCTAGTCTCTGCTCCAAATGAAGGCGACTCTGCAGGAATTGGAACCACTGCCGCTCTAGAGAAACTCATGATTTCAACCGACCTGCTGAAACCCACAGGCACGCCTACCCTCACCAGCCTGGACCACAGGGGAAGTGGGGCAGTTCGACCAACTCTCCCAGGCCCACGGCTCCTCGTCCCAGCAGAAAACTCACACCAAAGAAGAGACGGCTGACTTACAAAGATCTTGTGACTTAGTACTAATGGAACAAAGAAATAAAGCAACTATTTTAGTTTTTGAACTTTTCAAACAGATTTCCAACAAACAACCAACCTACGACCTCTTGTGAATAAAATTTTGACTAGAGGGACATTAAAGTTTTATATTCTAATAAATTCAAGGATTTTTTTTGCGGTACGTGGGCCTCTCACTTTTGTGGCCTCTCCCGTTGCGGAGCACAGGCTCCGGACGCGCAGGCTCAGCGGCCATGGCTCACGGGCCCAGCTGCTCCGTGGCACGTGGGATCCTCCCGGACCGGGGCACGAACCCGCGTCCCCTGCATCGGCAGGCGGACTCTCAACCACTGCGCCACCAGGGAAGCCCTCAAGGATTTTTTTGAGTAATATATTTTTATCTTTATCATCTTTATTCAGGGTTTTTGTTGGTCTAGTATATCTTAAATATTGATCTATTTTATTTAAAAAAATTTTTCTGAAGAACTAAGTTGCTTTCGCATATAACTTACAATAAAATACCTCTGTGTGATAAAAACAAAAAACAAAAAAAACGCCCCACACAGATTTAGAAGTGACAGGAAGACCTACATGTTAGTGCTGTACAGGGACTAAGTTCCCCGGCTGAAGAAATCTCACACACACATTCTAGTATGTTCTTTCCTTGTGTTAGAATTATCTCAACGCTCACACTTGCCACTGGCCTTCAGCAGGGTCCCAGGAAGCAGACTGGAAATTTCCTTGCCTCAGTGGTGCTCGGCTTAGAGAAACAGCTGGGATACAATTAAGAAGTCTTCTAAACTGTTTCTCCCTAGATCATGCTCCTTTCTAGGGTTTCAAAAGTTAAAAAAGAAAAGAAGATACCCAAGCCTAAGATTTTGGGAGACAGCTTTTCCTCTTTGCAAATTAATAACTGTTATGTAGGAAAACATTCCCTCTTGGGGCTTTCAGGTGCTCCGGCTTTCTATGAGATTTAAGAATTTTCTTACATCATAACTGCTGGGTTTGGTGGTAGCTACAGGTATCCAAATTTTCAGACTGAGCAGAGGAGGAGAGAGCGAAGACACCCTTGCGACTAACTGGAAAAGAGCAGTTTAACTGAGTCGACAGATGACCAGTCGAGGGCAGTATATGCACTGGGAGGTGTGGGTGTCACCATTGTGACACTGTGTCACATGTCCTAGAGCAGGACACAGTATGGGCTCTGCTGCTGTGGCTCTAAGAAGCCCTCGGCCCTGGGGCCCAGTCACAATCCGAGAGCTAAAACCACCGCTTCTGAGCACCTGCGAAGCATGTCCTGTGTGTGCGCATCACCTCCGCACCCAGTCACCTTCCAAGCTCATCCAGGCGTTTCTGGTGCAAACATCCAGCTTCTCTGATCTTCATCCTTCCACAGCGAAGGGGCTGGGCCCCTCATGCAGGGCTGGATGTACCAACAAGACCAGAATAACCTTCTTGAAACTCAGTTAGGCTTCTCAGACTCAGCTCCTGCCTGGATCCGAAGTGAGTATCTCACAAAAAGACATTTGGTTACATTTATTCAAATTCCTCCTCCTGGACGGAGTCTCCTGTTGCAGTTCAGCCAGAGTGACCTGCCCTTTTCTGGTGTGTTCCCGGCAGCCGGGCTCTGGTTTCTCCTCTACCTCCTTGTGCGTCCTTCTCTGCCAGCGTGACAGCTACTCACGTCACCTCCTCCTCTGCCCCTGCCCTGCCCAGAGCCTGAGACCAAAGAACCACGGCTCCTTCACCCCTCTGGTCCTGGTATGCAGCAGGTGCCCAATGCACAGTCTCAACGGTTATGGGATTGGGATAACGCTACGTGGGGATCTCCTTGAGCTGCACCAGCCTCAAAGTGGGTCGAAATCATGGCGCTTTGAGGCAGGCGCAGCTTAAGTCTCCACCTAGAGGCGGCTGGGAACTTGCACCATTAGCACCACCTGGGATTCTGTCGGGGAGGCACGGTCTCGACCACCTGGAGCTACCGAGTCAGAATCCGCATTAACACGACCACAAGGGTTATTTTGCACCTTGAAGGGAGGGGCCCTGCTCTGTAGTGAATAGTGTGGGTTCTGGCTGTTGGCTCCATATTACAGCTATTTCCTATCCTTCTTCTTAGTATTTAAACAAACACATCCAACAGTTTACATTCTTCATCTTTTGGTTGTTTTTGGCCGCGCTGCATAGCTTGTGGGATCTTAATCCCCACCAGGGATTGGACTTGTGCCCTCGGCAGTGAAAGCGCGGAGTCCTAACCACTCGACCGCCAGGGAATTCCCCAGCAACTTACATTCTTAAAGACCTTTTTTTTCTTCTTGGAGTGAATTTTTCCAACGTTGAGTATGATAAATTATGATTACATCTGAGGTAAAGGGGCTGGAATGAGTGGAATTTTATTTTTGTCACTTCAGCCTCCTTCTATACTATTTCTTCTAACACAGACTGGCTTGTCATTGTCTCTAACCCCTAATTCCTATTCGCTCATTTCCTCTGTGTTTACTTCCACGCACTCCTCCCCGACTATAGCCATTCCCGAACCCGAGTTTAGCGGCTCTGAGATAAAACGTCCCGTGCCAGAGCCTGGGGTCTCCTCCAGCATCCTCACGACACTTACTGGGGTCTTACCCATGATGGTGCCGTTCCTCCAAGGCTCTTTGTAACAGACGTAAAATTATGTAATATAATCGGTTATATTATATAAGAAATGATACTTCATTTTTTTCTCAGTCCATGATATTCAGAACCAGCAGCTGCAAAGAGGAAACCCTTTGACTGGATCCTTTATTTCTGCTTGAACAGCCTCCGCTCTGTCGAGGATGCTGCCTGCCTTCTGTGAGCAGAGATCTTCCTGGGCTGCATCAAGCGCTCCCGATTTTGTCCTCCGGGTGAGGCCCTGCAGTCTGCTTTTACGAGTCTAGCAGAGGAAGCTGGTCATTCGCGCTACAGCTGCTGCATTACTGATGCTGGTGGTCGGGGGAGGGGAGAGGATGAACAGGGGTCTCCTGGTGCCTAAGGTTCATCCCCTTTCTCCTCCTTCCCTCGTTCTCTCTCTCAGAACCACAGCTCAGAGAGCCCTCCCACCCACGGGTTTGGGTGAACACCAGGCAGGTAAGGAAACTGAGGGGGGTTGTGAAAGAAAACAGACAGAAAGCAGACAGGCAACAGCTGTACAAATTCTGCGTTGTACAGAAACACACTTTTCTTTACTTTGAGGCTGTCAGGATATAAGAGGACGAAACTAAGAGTCAGGAAACCAGGGATTTACCCTCAGTTTTGCTACTTCCTATGATCTTTAGCAAGTTGCTTGTGGAAGAGGAATTACTGATGACGCAGTTGAGCGAGAAAAGCTTTAAGGTCCCTTCGGCTCTATGACTTGTACCTCATGGCCCATGAGCCTTGGGGTTTTATGGGGTCAGATGGAGCTTTTCCACAAGGTGGTGAAAAACCTCACACTGACCACAACAGCCTAGGCTTCCGTTTAATAATATGTATATTTGTCAACTGCTTACTGTTGCGAGGCACTGTTAGGTGATGGCTGAAGACAGAAAGATGACTTCCCGATATTAAAAGCTGAATCAGCGAACAACAATTACATAAACCAGTGTAACAGTAGTTACACAACGAACCTGTCGGAAAGTCACATCAACATGAAACTGAAATCTAATGTTTCAGAATGAGCTACAAGGAACGGAGAGAATGGTAGACATCGTGAAGAGCAACATAAATCAGGATTGGGAAAATAATCAGAAGCAACAGAATTCGAGACTAGAAATAGATGTGAAAAGAACCCAGGAAAGAATTAGAAATAAAAGAGAAAGTAATTTCAGAAATCAAGGCTAAGCCAGAAGGGACACAGGAGCGAATAAACACAGTGGATCATCCCTTAAAAGAAACAGAACATGGAAAACAAAAATGTTTTAAATTAAAAAAACATGAATACTTCAATTTATATGAAATTCTAGCAGACTGTTTGTTGTGGAAGCAATCAAAACATTGTTTGAATCAGGGTTGGAAGGACGATTTCGTGCAAAGGGCACAGGGCAGTATCTCAGTCGATGCAATGACTCAGTATCCTGGTAGGGCAGGGGTTATGGTGGATGTTTGCATTTGCCAGAGCTAATCAAACTGTAACACCAAAGACGTGCATTTCACTGTGTGCATTTAAAGTGCTGAAACTATTGTGAAACAAAGCAATAAATGCAGAATAAAGGCAAAGAAAGTACAATATGCATATACAAGGAAACCTCGGAGAAGAAAATAAACAATGGAAAACAGCAAACACTAAAACTACGATTTAAGAAAATGTTCCCGAAGTGAATGTTGAACGGTTCAGTCAGCACCCAGAGAAACAGACCAAGAATGACTAATCCCAACGTAAGTTACAGGCAATCTACTAAATGTTAAAGAGAAACAAACAAACATAACACCTTTGGTTATCCAGGAAAAAAAAAAAAACCTGGGTCACTCAAAAGGATAAGAAAATCAGATTGTCATCAGGCTGGCCCACAAAATGCTTTAGAACAGAAGCCAATGGAGTAACACACTGAAGATGCAGCGGCAGGGAGACTTGAGTCAAAGGTTTTACATTGACTCAAACTGACCCCGGGCTTAAAGCCTGTGGGTGAGCGGACGGGAGGAGTGTGGGTCCCACGAGGCCTTCCTGTGGAATCCAGATGCTACGAGCCACGATGAACGACCAGAGGGGCGGGCGTGAGGGCTGGCAGGGGTCAGGGGCTACAAGCAGGACAAAGACGACAGGCTCTACACGCCTCTCGTGGGAACATGTACCGTCACCCATGAAGCCTTCTTACCAAACAAACACAGCACAACACAACACAGCAAAACACAACACAACCTTATTTCATCAAATCTCTACATCTAACCACCAATTAGGAAATTCAGACAACAGAAGGACAGGTCAAATGACATCATGGGTGTATGAAACCAGCAAAATGCGGAATGTGGACAACTCTACAGGAAAAATAACCCAGGAATTGTAAGGATTATCAAACAGAGAGAGAGAGAAAGAGTCTGTGGATTAAAGAGACTTAGAAGACATAGCACCTAATTGCATGTATTAATTTAATTTGGATCTGATTCAATTTTTTGTATGTATATATATGTACCTGTATATATACACTCGTGCCCATGTATGTACACACAAACACATGCATATACTTACACATACATATTCATATTAAATGACTCTACATTTATACACACATTTATATATGTTTATGTATTGAGACATTGGAGAAATGAGTACACTGGCTGGAGCTTTGTAATTTTTTTAGGTATTGTTAATTTTTGGAAGGTGTATGATGAAGATTAAAAAAGAGCTACCTACTTTTAGAGATTCATACTAAAGTATTCACAGATGAAACAAATGATTCAATATCTGGGATTTGTTTAAACATCATCTGGGAAGGGAAGAGCTGGGCAGGGTACAGGGAACACAAGGTCGGCTCTGGGTTGATAATCAGTGAAGCTGGATGATGGGTAGATGGGGTCCATTATCCAATTCTCTCTACTTTCATGTACGTTTGAAATTTTCTGTAACGAAGAGTTAAAAAAAATCAACAGATGAAGATATGTAAGAAAGATGTTCCAGGTAGAGGAAACAGCATGAAACAAAAGCCAAGAGGCAGGGACGCCTAGCAGAGGGGCCAGGGGTCAAGTGGGAGGAGGGCAGGGGCCTCGACTGGAGGGTCTTGAATGTCATCTGCACATAAAACATTTACTGTGATAAACTCTGGGCGTCGTTGAAGATCAGCTCCTGAGTGGATGTGGTATCACGGAGGCTGCTCGGGCAGCGGGGTCTGTGGGCAGCACGGGGAGTGGGCGCAGGGGACAATGGGGGCATGGCTGTGATGCCGCGGGCACCCCTCTCAGCTCAGCTGCTCTAGGGCAGCCAGAGGCCAATGACTGCAGGGACCTCAGGATGGCACGATCCAGGAGAGCGTGGTTGCGATTTTGTCTCTGACAAATGGGTTGTAAAGAGGCTATTTGAGTAGCCCGGGCAGTGGCCAGGGGATTCCACAGCCGGCAGCCCCTGTGCTGCTGCCACCGGACAAGAGGGCTTCCTGGGGGACACAGGCGCCTGGAGAGCCTGCGGGGACGCCCGGGAGACACACGGTCCTTCCCGGGTAACTGACGCGTCCGTCCCCTCACTCACTCACCCTTCCAGGCTGTGGGTGGTACCCAGTGTCCGCAAGGCTGTACTCCAAGAGGGTCACCTACTGAGGATCTCTGTGTGTTTCTAGAGCTGAGTGGTCGTGTGTCCCGAAGCTGTGGACACAGGCTGGGGAGGGTCCTGGGCGGGTGTACGTGCTCCCCGCACAGTCCTGACCTGGATGCGGGGGCCACGTCCCCCCGCAGGGAGGGGCGGCCAAGCCTGGGCCTCCGAGCACCGCATTGCGCTGCCTGCTCAGTGCAGCATCTTCCTGGGAGCCCAGGGTCACCGGCGGGGTGAGCGGGGCTCGTGCGGGAGGAGGTAAAGGCGACAGAGTGGCCGGACTCCTACGGCTGCTCAGGCCAGACAGGACGACCCACCTGAGAGCATTTGTGAACAATTCACAGAAAACAGTTGTGAGCAGCCTGCAAGGCTGAGGAGCCGCCCAGGAAGAGGAATCAGTCGAACAGGAAGGAGAGAGATGGGGTGGGGGTCTGGGAGGAGCTGAGCGTGGAGCTAGTACCCCATCCTTTTTTTTCTTTCTTTTTTTTTTTTTTTTTGCGGTACGCGGGCCTCTCACTGTTGTGGCCTCTCCCGTTGCGGAGCACAGGCTCTGGATGCGCAGGCTCAGCGGCCATGGCTCACGGGCCCAGCCGCTCCGCGGCATGTGGGATCTTCCCGGACCGGGGCACGAACCCGTGTCCCCTGCATCGGCAGGCGGACTCTCAACCACTGCGCCACCAGGGAAGCCCCCCGCCCCCGCCCGCCATCCATTTTTGATTGGTTCTTTGCTTTGTTCCGCATTTGACTCTTGGGGCTTCTGTTGCGTTAAGCTTGGTTTCAAAATCGCTCTCCACACAGCTCATCCCTTTGGTCCCCCAAGTTCAAGGGCCCTTTGTTCCTCCCCCTCCGTTCCGTCCAGTCACCGATTCTGTTGATTTTCCTCAGAGATGCCCCTTGGATCCTTTGACCAGAAAACCCCCTTGGCGGCGGTCGGGCAGTGGGTCTCAAGGGCAGGCCTGGGCCCCGCGTAGTGACTGGGTACACGGCTGCTAGCCTACCCCTGCTTTGCCTATGCCTCACCCAGTTTCCATGTTGCCATGTCTAACTTTTTAAAAGATGCTGAAAATGGAGATTTTATGAAAAATCTCCCAAATTTACTCCTGTTCGCTCATTTTTGTACAAAAATTATGAACAATGCTCCTTGAGTCCATGAGATTTGCTCGGCAAATCCCTCCCCAGGGCTGCTGGGAGGAGGGTCCGGATTATGCTGGGGTTTCTGAGCCTGTCCCCCCGTGAGAGGCTCTCCTGTGCCCACTCCCACATTCTAGGCCTTGGGTTGGGCCCCTGGCTGTGACCGCCCCATCCAAGCTCATCTCCCACCCCCTAACCCCATACACCGAGACTCAAGACACCCAGCTGTCCGCTCTGAACTGGCCTCTGTGGATGCTGGGCCCACCTCTCCCACCACCGCCACCCCTCCCCACCCCCCAAAGCTGCCCTGACTCTACAACCGGCCTTGGCTTGGACGTCACTTCCCCTGTGGAGCAGAGTCTGGCCAGGCCTCTGACACCACCAGCCACGCTGCCCTGAGATGCACTTCGGACAGGACCCTGCCTCCAAGGCCTGGAGCTCCTGCGCGTCAGAGACCAGCTCCACCCATCTGCGATTCTGATGGCGAGGCCTGGGTCACTCATGGTCCCCACAAACGCTTGATGAGTAACCAAGGCTGTTTGCCAACATAGGCCACAACCGGACGCTCAAATACGGTGACAAGAACCTCACTGATGAAGACAAAAATCATCCTTCTTCCTCAATCAGGAGAAATTATTTGCTTGGTCACTAACATGGAAAGACAGGTAACCTAAAAGCTCTCCGACCTTAGACCCAGTTACTGAATGCTAGTGGCTTGTCTTGATTTATAAGTAACTTTTCAGTTAGGAAGAAGCCATTCCAGCTGGAAATTCTGTGTCATAAGGGGAAAGCATATTCCTGTACTTTTGGTGTGAGGGTTGGACGTTCGTCAAGCAACTTCCTGGAACTTCCTTTGGCATAAAGACCTACCATTCTGCTTCCACCCAGGTGTCTGCACAGACGCCAGTGGGAAACAGCCGCAAATGTCTATGATCCGGCTTAATCCAGGCAATGACTCCCACCTCATTCCTATTTTAATTAAAGATAATAATGCCTAAAGATAATAGAAGCACTGTTTTCCTATGACTCTGCCCGTCAAAGGCTTTCTAAACCTGGACCAGCAAACGCCCCCCAACCCCAGTGACGATCCCCTTGCAGTACAAGTGGAAACTACCCCGGGGGTGGGGAGTCAGGCTCCCAGGGGACAAAAGCCAGTGTCCAGAGTGGACGGCGGCCTGAGCAGAGGTGGCCTTAATCCCCAATGCAATGTCACCTATAAAAGTTTCAAAATAGGGAATTTGAACTCCTGCCCCCCAAACCAGGGGAAGAAGCAAGTTGGCAGGAATCTAGCACCTAGTACCTGGCGAGGCGAGCACGCAGGGGCACTTCCGGGCATCCACCGAGAGGCTCTTGGTGGGCGCCGATGGTGAGTGGGTAGTGTGCTGGGCGGGGGGGCCGGAAGGCCTCTGGTCTGGGCGCTGCACACAGCACACGGGAAGATGGTCTTTGAACAAGCATGGAAGTAAGCCCGGGGATCCAGACCAGGCGAAGCTGGCCTGGAGGGAATGAACACAGCACCTGGGTCTGGGGGTTCAGAAAGAGCCTCCTGTGCAGATGTCACTTAGGGGAGACGTGAAGCTGGGGCCGGAGTTGGGGGCCAAGGCCGAGGGGACGTGTTCCAGGCTGAGGGGACAGGCTGGGAGAACAAGGAGGCAGGGAACAAGCTGCTGGATGGAGAGAGGGCTGGGGAGACGGGCGTGTGGGAAGTGCGTCCTGACAGCCCTGGGGTGCAGCGAGGGGCGGGCTGGAGAGGAGGGGCCTGGGTGGGCATCTGAGAAGCTGGAGGCAGGGATCCCGGCCGCAGCCCGGGCAGCTGGACCTCAGGACAGGGTGCACATGAACAAAATGCACCCCAGGAGGTGTCGGGGGCAGGGTCGGCAGGCCCGGGGCTCCTTGAATATGCATAAGGGGGGCATGGAGAACGTAAGGGTGAAGCACCCCCCACTCCCCGCTCCTGCCCCAAGCCCTGGTGGACAGAGGTGCTATTTGCCAAGGTGGGAAACGGTGGGGGATGGATCTGGGAAAGCTGGGGTTGGTGATGAACTCACATTTCCCGGGTGGGCTGACTGACAGGTACCCCACCCCAGGCCCTGGCTGCCACCATCCAATGGTGCTGTCTTGGCTCACACAGGCCAGGTCAGAGGGGTTAAGGCCCTGGTGTAGCTCCAGCCAGTGACAGATGGACAAATGCCCAGCATCTCTGCCCCTGGGTGGGAGGGTCCTGCACACCATCCCACAGGCCGGCACCCTGGTGCCCAGAGCCTGCTTTGCTGCCGGTCGCGCCCCATCTCACTTCCCTATTCCACTACTGCTGTGCCCCCCAAATCCCTGTCCTGGGCCTGCTTCTTGGGGAAGGAACCCAATGCACCAGGCTCTTGTCCTCCAGGCCCGTGAGGTACCTCCCCTGCTATTGCACAGACAAGACACCAAGCGAGATACCTCGTGTGTCCCCAGACCTCATCTCCGTGTCACCTAATGACCACAGCTCGCTCCCCTTGTCAGGACCTGGAGAAGAGGGGACATGTTTCCCTCCCGTCCCAAACAGAGGCCGCCCCAAAGAGCCAGCAAGGTTGAAGGGTAACACGTTGGCTCGGATGAGCACATTTTAAAGCAAAAAGCAAAAGCAGCCTGGGAGTCAGTTAATTCTCTCTGTAAATGCATAAGCTGCCGGGGCGTGCGGGGAGGAGGCGCGCTCACTGCCAACTGATAAACTGGCGGTCGGTTCTGTAGGGCAGTCTCAGAAGGCGCGATCATTTAAGCTGACCCTAAAAGATTCTCTCACAATGAGCTGGGAAACGACTAGGCTTCCTGACCTCTGAGGCCCAGAGTGAGACCCCGACTCACCGACTCTTCACCAAGAAAATGAATGCCCCCAGCGGCCTCAAAGATTCAGCCTGGGGCCATGTCTCAGGTGGTGGCTTTCAAATTCTACACGGTCCAAAGTCATCACAGCTGCTGATCGAAATACAAACGGAAAAGATGCTCCAGCCAGGAAGAGGAACAGGTGAGATTTGAACCAGGTATGTCTGACTCCAAGGTGTACTGTCTCCTTGCTCAGCTGGAGTAACACCCTCGTGTCACCCAGAAAGTTGGGGAAGCTCGTGAGACTGTGGGCTCCATCGTCAGCCCTCACATCTCAGGGGCGTGTAGTGTTTGAAGATCCCAGTTTTGTTGCTCTCTCTTGTTTCAATTGGTAATTTCGTTCATTTAAAAAAAATAACAGCATTATTGAGATATAATTCACACACCAAAAAATTCACCTGACTTTTAAAGTGTACAATTCCAAGGGCTGCAGCATACCCACAGAGTTGTGCAACCTTCACGCCTATCTAATTCCAGAATATTTTCATCACTTCCTACACAGCAAGCAGCCACGTCCCCCTTTCCCGGCCCCTGGCAACCACCAGTCTGCCTGCTGTGTCTACGGATTTCTTTTTCTTTTTAATTTACTTTTGGCTGTGTTGGGTCTTCGTTGCTGCGCACGGGCTTTCTCCAGTTGCAGCGAGCAGGGGCTATTCTTCATTGTGGTGCTCGAGCTTCTCATTGCAGTGGCTTCTTTTGTTGCAGAGCACGGGCTCTAGGCGCACGGGCTTCAGTAGCTGTAGCACAGGGGCTCAGTAGTTGTGGCTCGAGGGCTCTAGAGCGCAGGCTCAGTAGTTGTGGTGCATGGGCTTAGTTGCTCCACGGTATGTGGGATCTTCCCAGACCAGGGCTTGAACCCGTGTCCCCTGCATTGACAGGTGGATTCTTAACCACTGTGCCACCAGGGAAGTCCTGTGTCTACGATTTGATGACTGTGGACGTTTCACATAAAAAGAATCACACACGTGGTCTCCTTGACAGGCTTCTCTCACTAAGTGTCATGTGTTCAAGGTGTATCATGTGTGTACGTGTCAGTGCTTCCTTCCTTCCACGGCCGAGTGGACATCTGTTGTGTGGCTGCATGGCATTTTGTTCGGGGGTGGGGAGGGTTCTCACTGAGATACTATGTAATACTGGATTAATTATGACTGCATCTCTCTTGTTGAGCGGTTGATAAAATTGAGCTTTCTTTTTCTGGCAAATACATAGAATAAAACTGTCTTCAAAACAGAACAAAGCAAAACAAACCCTCAGCCTGTGCCTCTGGAGTATGGGAAAGGCATTTCACATACAGCCCAGAACACAGAGTGACAGATGCCACAGGTGTGGAGTGAGCAGAGGTGGGATCTCCCCTGCATCAGCTGGACCAGAGAAAGCCCACAGGCAGGCAGGCCACGCGACTTGCTGATGGAGGGAACACCATGGGCTGGGCCTGTCTCCTCACTGGACAGAAAGCTCCGACTTTCTGTCGGAGATGCAGAAATGCAGCAGGCGCTTCAGAACAGAACATGCTTCAGATGCAGAAATGCAGCAGGTGCTTCAGAACAAGGCAGCCCAGGCTGCAGCCTCAGCCCCGTCTCCCTCACCAGAAACAGGGTCTGAGCGATACTGAGCTCCGTCTGCATCTCGCTCCGCTACACACATGCTCCACCACCATCCTGTATTATGAACACGGCAGAATTATACATGGACCTCTCTGTGTAGAAACTGGGATTATACATTCCAGGTTGTGTTTTTCTCAACCTTGTTTCTAATGTTTCATAGATGCTCTGCTCTGAGGAAATAACTAGGAAATAATCAAAAGAAAGTTTTGGGAAGCAGCGTTGTAAGTGTAAGAATTTCCAAACACAGGTATGAGCAATGAAGTAAAGACAAATGAAGACGTAAGCCTTCTTTCTATGAGTTGTCCTTTTCTCTGAGCCTGTGAACAATTCTAGATTTTGAAAAAAATCTGTCTCCTGCCCCACCCCCTCACTCATCCCACCCCCACCTCCACAGGAAGACACGAGGATCTGCACTGCTGGGCTTTATGTGTGTGTGTGTTGAGCGGGAGGAATTTCACAAAGTAGTACCTGATGTCCGTGCTTCTGTGGCTAAGTAAGACCCTTATGTGCCAAAGATCTTGGGCAGCAACAGTCCCATTTCACACATAAAACCACCTTTAGAGCAGCATCTCTGAGTCAAAAGAGAATACGGAGCAAAGTAGCTAGGCAGCTGACGGGGAGAATGAAACTAATTCACAGATTCGTTTAGCGCGACATTTGGGACAGGTGACAGGCCTGGATTATTCCTCACACAATCTGCCCTCATGCAGCTCAATCAGGAAACGTCAGGAGGGCACCAGGTGCGGGGTCTTCCCTAAACCCCAACACTGTCAGACGACTTTTGTGTCAACAGCAATACTTCCCTCCTGCTAAGCAAATAATAGATGTGTTCCCACCAATGCCCAGTGTCGAGAGAAGAGATCTGCTTGCAAATCCTTATTAAAACAATTAAAATTTGCCTTTAACACAAACACACAGGGAAGCCTGTGATTTGGCACTGGAGATGGTTAATGGAGCATTCAGAACCGGATGAGTTATCGTTATTTAACGTTTAAATGGCATGTAACAATTGCAAAATGCTGTATCGCTCCAGCTCATCACTTCTGGTGGCCTGGGACTTCCTGCTCACACAGCCAATCCAGACTCCTGCCAGGAGCCAGTCTCTGTCACAGCACCTCTGGGAGGAGCGCAGGGATCTGAGTCTGATTCATGAACGTGGAGAGGAAATGCTGTGATATCGGAAGTGAGAAAAGCTGCGTATCAGGGCCTCTGCTGCCTGTGAAAGTTGTGTCAACTTCCTTTAGCTTTGTGGGTCTCCATCTCAGTCTTAAAGATGTCCTGAGAAGAGCCTTCCACTCCAATAGCACCTCCATGTCCACCTTCACAACCTCCAGGTTTTCATCACCACCACCATCACCATCACCACCATCTCCACCATCACCACCATCACCACCATCTCCACCATCACCACCATCACCACCATCTCCACCATCTCCACCATCACCACCATCTCCACCATCTCCACCATCACCACCATCTCCACCATCTCCACCATCACCACCAGCACCCTCATCACCAGCATTCCTATTATCACCATCTCTACCCTCATCATCACATTCCTCATCATCACATCACTACCACCACTACCACCACCAGGAAATGGCAAACTATAGCCCACAGGACAAATCCAGCCCACAAGCTAAGAAAGATTTTTACATTTTTAAATGATTGAAGATAATAATTATATTCCATGATACATGAAAACTAAGACATTCAAAAGTCCGTGTCTATAAATACAGTTATATTGAACCCCATCCACATCCATTCATTCACATATGCCTCTGACTGTTCTGCACTAAAAGAAAAGAGTTGAGCACATTTAATAAGAGGCCATATGGTCTGCAAAGCCTAAAGTATTTACTATCTGGCTCTTCACAGGGAAAGCTGACTGATTCCTGACCATAACCCCTCCCATGCCGCCACCACCACTGCTAACACCACTACCACCAGCACAGGTGATGTTGCCACTACCATCACCATCAACAGCAACGACACCCCACCCCCACCGCCCATACCACTCTATGGTTTGGAGGTGTGGAGACAACCCACGTGGTCAAAGAATCCTGTGAAAAGGCTGTGAATGAGGACAGAGAATCAAGCAAGAATATTCTTCCCCACCCGTGAGTGAGAGAGAGAGAAGCCTTGTAAGTAAGTATTCTTGTCCCTGAGATCTTGTGGGTGAACCTGCAGCCACAGCCCGCACTCGCACCCGAGTCCTCACACCCTGAGTCCTCACCCTCCATGTGCCTTGAACACTCAGCTTGGAGTGTCTCGGGCTGGGAACTTCCCCCCCAGCCTTCCCCGATTCTTGGCAGAAGCAAATGAAAATCCCTTCTGGAAGAATGTGCTAAAGACGGGTCTCAGAACATGTTCACAGATCATGCTCGGGAACCTGAGTCTGGGATGAAGCACTTGAGGAAATAAGCCCCAGTCAGCAGGGGCAAAGCAAACGCTGCACGACCAGGATCACACTGGCTGCAGGTATTGACATCAGGTACAAGGTGTAGAATGAACACGCTTACTGTGTTTGAAAATGCAGGACTTAGAACTTTAAAAGTAAAAAAAAATACATTTTTTGAAATTAAAACCTCAATGGACAGACTGTCCGTTCTGGCATTAAAGTTGACGAGCGGCTCCAAGGGATTCTCTTACTACAAAATAAACCCAGGATTAGAACACATTTGGAGACATGCTGGTTGTGAAGCAAAATCACCAAGATCACTGCCATTCCTTAAATAACTACTGGGATGGGCAGAGTTGCACTGATTTAGGATGACAAATGCAACAATGACAGTGAGTTATGCAGCCTTGGTAGAGAAACAAGATGATGAAGTTGATCCCGGACCCCTATTCTCGGCTAAGACTCTTGATGGAAGTGGTCTCAGTGTAAGCACACACTACAGTCACCTGGAGGCCTTGTCCAAGCATAGACTCCCAGGCCCCCAGCAGAGTTTCCTATTCAGTGGGATGGGGATGCAGATCCGCGGACCACACTTCGAGACCCACTGTTCTGTAGATTATGACAGAGCATCAAGTAAGTGATGACCCCTGGCCACAGGCAGAAATAGAATCAAAACTCTAGGGTGGAAAGCCCCCCAAATTTAAGCACATAATAAGATCAAGCAATGAGCTGACAATGAAAGTTCCCCATACACAAAGACTGTATGTCCCTGTGAGTGAGAATCAATAGAGAAAGAAAAAGCACTTTGGACAATCAAGGACTTCAGATATCGGAATAGTAGGAAGACAGAACAATTGTTTATAAAATATTTACAGAAATATTTGTAGAAATGTAGAGTTATAAAATTTGTGAAATATTTATGAAAGAAATAGAAATATTTAAAGATGAGCACGTCACAAGAGACTATCAGAAATAAACAGAAAAAATAAAAATAGCTTGAATTTTAAAAAGTGAAAATATTTAATGTGTTAGAAAAACACAACAGAAGAATTAAAATAGCAAAATAGATGCAGCTGAAAAAAAAAAAAAACCAACTAGAAGATGAATCTGAGAAAATACCCAGAATACATCATTAAAAGAAAAGATAGAAAATGTTGGTTAAGAGTGTGGAGTGCAGAATAAGAAGGTTCAACCACTTCTAGTAGGAGTTCCAGAAAGAGAGAAGAAAGGGCAGATAAACACAGGAAATGCCACACGGACATGCTGTAGTCAAACTGATAAATGTGAACTTCGAGGAGACCTTAAAAGCAGTTGCAGGAAAAGGGCAGATAATTTACTCAGCAACAAACATCAGAATGACAACCGACATCAGGTAACAGAGATGGGCTGAGAGCTTCAGTGTATCAAAAGTAGCTGCCAACTTTAACTGTATGCAGTAAAATCGTCTTTCAAGAACAACGTGAGATAAGACAGATCAAGAAATGAAGAGACTTAAGCCAAAAAGAATTCTATACGATGCACTTCAGGAGGAAGAGAAATGATGCTGGCAGGTAGCTTGGGAGGCAAGGACTGGTGAACAGAGAAACGAACATCACATTCGTGAATCCAAACAAATAATGAGAATATACGACCCCCGCCCCTGAACTGTGAGGTTCATCTAAAAAATTTAAACACTGGAAAACAATAGTATGTAAATCAGGAAGTGGGTGATACTAAGAACCTTTCAATGTTGCACAAATGTCTTAAATTATTCAGTTTTAGACTTAGGTTAAATACGCCTGGGTAAATTTCAAGGATAACTACCAAATGAATAAAAATAGTATACACATTTCAAATCAGGAGAGAGAAAAAGTGAATAAGACTGAAAAAAAAAAGCAGTACAAAAATAAAAATAAAAAATTGAGGTAACTAGTGAAAATATATCAGCATTCACAATAGACATTAATTAGTTGAAAATGCCAATTAAAATGGATTTTTACTCAGGGTTTAAAACAGTATCCAGGGCTTCCCTGGTGGCACAGTGGTTAGCAGTCCGCCTCCCAATACAGGGGACATGGGTTTGAGCCCTGGTCTGGGAAGATCCCATATGCCATGGAGCAACTAAGTCTGTGTGCCACAACTACGGAACCTGCGTGCCACAACTACTGAAGCCCACGTGCCTAGAGCCCATGCTCCACAGCAAGAGGAGCCACTGCAATGAGAAGCTCACACACTGCAACCAAGAGTAGCCCCTGCTCACCACTGCTAGAAAAAGCCTGTGCGCAGCAATGAAGACCCAATGCAACCAAAAAAAAGAAAAAGAAAAAAGAATGGAAAGAAAGAAGTAAAATTGTCTCTTTAAAAATAAGTAAATAAACAAAACAGTATCCAGACATATGTTATTTATAAGAGACACACCTAAAGCATAAGGACGTGGAAGTACTGAAAGCAAAAGGATGAAAAACATGTATACAAGAAAAATCCTAAGCAGAAAATAAACCTGGCACAGTTTAGTGAATCAAAAACAAAGTAGACACCAAGGAGTAGGAAATGCCACTACATAGCAACATAGATAATACATAGTAAGAGGTTCAACTCACCAGGCTCAATGATCAACTTCTGTGCACACAATCAATTCATATCATAATCTACAAAGCGAAATTGGTAGAATTACAGGGGTAATGGGATATCTTCACCACCAGAACAAGGAGACTTCAAAACACTCTCTATATTATGTTAAGAAATAGACCCAAAATAAGAAAGACATGGAATATTCAAAAAGCAACGGTAGCAATTTTAAGCAATGAGCATATATAAAACTGTGCATCCAGAAATTAAAGAATAGATTCTTCTAGGCACATGTAATTTTTTTCTGTTTCTCCTTAGTTTTCCTTCCTTCCCTCCCTCCGTCCATTCCTCCCTCCCTTTCAAAAGTAGATCAAGTACTAAGCCATGAAGTACCAACACATTTCACATAATCAGTATCTTATAGACCATGTTCTCTAAACACAACACCGTTGATATAGCAGTCAATACCTTTAGTAAAAACCACTCTCATTTGGCAGTGAAGAAAAAAGAAATACTTTCTTAAGAAACATTGGACCAAAGAAGAATCATAACAAAATATAAATTTATTTAGAACTGAATCACAGTGAAAAAACTACATATTAAAACAAACTACATGGGGGATTCCCTGGTGGCGCAGCGGTTAAGAATCTGCCTGCCAATGCAGGGGACACGGGTTCGATCCCTGGCCTGGGAAGTGGGATATCCCACATGCCATGGAGCAACTAAGCCCGTGTGCCACAACTAATGAGCCTGTGCTCTAGAGCCTGCGTGCCATAACTATTGAGCCCACGTGCCACAACTACTGAAGCCCACGTGGCCTAGAGCCTGTGCTCTGCAACAAGAGAAGCCACAACAGTGAGAAGCCTGTGTACCTCAATGAAGAGTAGCCCCTGCTCACTGCAACTGGAGAAAGCCCATGCGCAGCAACAAAGACCCAACACAGCCCCCCTGCCAAAAAAAATAATAAATAAATTAAAAAAAAATAAAACAAACTACATATCAAAACCTAGGGATGCAGGTGAAGAGATACTTAGAGGAAAAGGGATAGCCTTAAATGCATATATTAGGAAAATAAAGGCTGAAACATAATGAGTCAACATCCAAATAATAAATTAGCCAAAATAATAACAAAGGGAATGAATACATGTGACAGGTAGTAATAAAGATAAGAGCAGAAATAGTGAAATAGAAAGCAGAGGCACAACACAGGGAACCAGCAAAGACAAAGTCTGTTCTTCGGAAAACCCTCTGGTGGCCCTGATGAGAGGCTGGGTGCCCATGACCAAGCCAGGCTTCTGACCCTAGATGCAGATCTCATTAAAATACTACTGAAAGAATAAGAGAGGCAGAGTCAAGATGGCAGTGTGGGAAGACGTGGAGTTAGCCTCTTCCCACAACTAGGGTGCCTACTGGCCACTGGTGGGGGACTCTGACGCCCAAGGAGACAGGAGGAACCCCAAAGTGAACTGGTAGGACGTAGTGGGACTGAGTGGGGAGGAGAAGTGGAGGCCAGACAGGATCAGGAGAGGCAGGCAGGAGGGACTCTCTGGGAAAAGCTGGAGAGGAGCAGAGGGCGATCACCTGGCCCACTGGGGTCGGAGCCTGCTGAGCTCCCAAGCTGGTACCCCACCTCCAAAGCCCCATCCAGGCCGTGTAGGTCCTGGGAGCATAGGAGAGAGACTGGGGAGATCAGGAGAGGCAGGCGGGAGGGGCCCTCTGGGAGGAGTGGGAGAGGAGTGGAGGGTGATTGCCCCACCCACTCAAGCCCAGGAAGCCTGCTGGGCTCCCAGGTGAGGTCCCCTGCCCTCTGAGACCTGGGGTGGGGGGCATGCCTGGGCCCCTTCTGTTCCGTGAGCCCAAGCCCAACCCCCTACAGCCCCCAGGGGCTTTTCCAGTGCTATGGGTCTTGAGCATTGGCCCTGCCCACTGTGCAAATCTTGCCCTTGCTTAGGCCCTGCCACCCACAGTCAAGGCCTTCCCCCTCCTTTTTTTTTTCTTTTCCTTCCTCCTCTTTTTTACTATTGTGGTACTGATGTACCTTCCAGTTTACTCATCTATATTTTTATTTTTACATTCTTTCTAACATATCTTATAGTCTCCTAGTCTAATTTTATTTTTTACTTTGTTATTGTTCTTTTTTTTTTTTTTTGCTGCCCCACACAGTTTGTGGTATCTTGGTTCTTGAGCCTGGGTTGGGCCAAAGCTCCTGCAGTGGGAGCTCTGAGTCGGAACCACTGGACTAACAGAGAACCTCAGACCCAAAGAAATATCCATTGGAGTGAGGCCTCACGGAGTTCCTCATCTCAGCACCAAGACGCAGTTCTGCACAATAGCCTACAGACTCCAATGTTGGAAGCCTCAGACCAAACAACCAGTAAGACAGAAACACAATCCCACCAATAAAAAAAAAAAAAAAAAGAGGTGGCAAAAAAATATGTCACAGATGAAGGAGCAAGGCAAAAACGTACAAGACTAAATAAATGAAGAGGAAATAGGCAATCTACCTGAAAAAGAATTCAGAGTAAAGATAGTAAAGATGATCCAGAATCTCGGAAATAGAATGGAGGCATGGATTGAGAAAATACAAGAAATGTTTAACAAAGATCTAGAAGAACTAAAGAACAAACAAACAGAGATGAACAACACAATAACTGAAATGAAAAATACATTAGAAGGAATCAATAACAGAATAACTGAGGCAGATGATTGAATAAGTGAGCTGGAAGACAAAACGGTGGAAATAACTGCTGAGGAGCAGAATAAAGAAAAAAGAATGAAAAGAATTGAAGACAATCTCAGAGACCTCTGGGACAACACTAAATGTACCAACATTCGAATTATACGGGTGCCAGAAGAAGAGAAAAAGAAAGGGTCTAAGAAAATATTTGAAGAGGTTATAGTTGAAAACTTCCCTAACATGGGAAAGGAAATAGTCATTCAAGTCCAGGAAGCACAGAGAGCCCCATACAGGATAAACCCTAGGAAAAACACACCAAGACACATATTAATCAAACTAACAAAAATTAAATTCAAAGAAAAAATATTAAAAGCAGCAAGGGAAAAACAAAAAATAACATACAAAGGGATCCCCATAAGCTTATCAGCTGATTTTTCAGTGGAAACTCTGAAGGCCAGAAGTTTCCAGAAGTATCCAGAGTGGCAGGATATACTTAAAGTGATGAAAGAGAAAAACCTACAACCAAGATTACTCTACCCAGCAAGGATCTCATTCAGATTTGATGGAGAAGTCAACAGCTTTTCAGACAAGCAAAAGCTAAGAGAATTCGGCACCACCAAACCAGCTTTATAACAAATGCTAAAGAAACTTCTCTAAGTGGGAAACACAAGAGAAGAAAAGGACCCACAAAAACAAACACAAAACAGTTGAGAAAATGGTAATAGGAACATACATATTGATAATAACCTTGAATGTAAATGGATTAAATGCTCCAACCAAGACACAGACTGGCTGAATGGATACAAAAACAAGATCCATATATATTCTGTCTGCAAGAGACCCACTTCAAACCTAGGGACACATACAGACTGAAAGTGAAGAGATGGAAAAAGATATTCCATGCAAATGGAAATCAAAAGAAATCTGGAGTAGTAATACTCATATCAGATAAAATAGACTTTAAAATAAAGACTGTTACAAGAGATAATGAGGGACACTACATAATGATCAAAGGGTCAATCCAAGAAGAAGATATAACAATTATAAATGTTTATGGACCCAAAAAAGGAGCACCACAATACATAAGGCAAATGCTAACAACCATGAAAGGAGAAATTGACAGTAACACAATAATAGTGGGGGACTTTAACATCCCACTTACACCAATGGACAGATTATCCAAACAGAAAGTAAATAAGGAAACATAAGCTTTAAACGACACAACAGACCAGATAGATCTAATTGATATTTATAGAACATTCTACCCAAAAGTCGCAGAATACACATTCTTCTCAAGTGCATATGGAACATTCTCCAGGATAGATCACATCTTGGGTTACAAATCAAGCCTCGGAAAGTTTAAGAAAATTGAAATCGTATCAAGCATTCCAATGTTATGAGATTGGAAATCAATTACAGGAAAAAAAAACCTGTAAAAAGCACAAATACATGGAGGCTAACGAGTGTGATATTAAATAACCAAGAGATCACTGAAGAAATCAAAGAAGAAATAAAAGAACACATAGAAACAAATGACAACAAAAACACAATGACGCAAAACCTATAGGATGCAGCAAAAGCAGTTCTAAGAGGGACGTTTATAGCAATTCAATCTCACCTCAAGAAACAAGAAAAATCTCAAACAATCTAACCCTACACTTAAAGCAACTAGAGAAAGAAGAACAAAGAAAACCCAAAGTCAGCAGAAGCAAAGAAATCATAAAGATCAGAGCAGAAATAAATGAAATAGAAATGAAGAAAACAATAGCAAAGATCAATAAAACTAAAAGTTGGTTCTTTGAGAAGATAAACAAAATTGATAAACCCTTAGCCAGAATCATCAAGTAGAAAAGGGAGAAAATGCAAATCAATATAATTAGAAATGAAAAAGGAGAAATCACAACTGACACTGCAGAAATACAAACGATTATAAGAGACTACTACAAACAACTATATGCCAATAAAATGGACAACCACAAAGAAATGGACAAATTCTTGGAAGGGTACAATTTTCCAAGACTGAACCAGGAAAAATTAGAAACTATAAACAGACCTATCACAAGTAATGAAATTGAAAGTGTAATTAAAAATCTTCCAACAAACAAAAGTTCAGGACCAGATGGCTTCACAGGTGAATTCTATCAAACATTTAAAGAAGAGCTACCACTGATCCTTCTCAAACTCTTCCAAAAAGTTGCAGAGAGAGAAACACTCCCAAATTCATTCTATGAAGCCACCATCACCCTGATACCAAAACCAGAAAAAGATATCACAAAAAAGAAAATTATAGACCAATATCACTGATGAACATAGATGCAAAAATCCTGAACAAAATACTAGCAAACAGAATCCAACGGCACATTAAAAGGATCATACACCATGATCAAGTGGGATTTATTCCAGGGATGCAAAAATTCTTCAATATATGCAAATCAATCAATGTGATACACCACATTAACATATTAAGGAATAAAAACCATATGATCATCTCAATAGATGCAGAAAAAGCTTTTGACAAAATTCAACACCGATTTATGATAAAAACTCTGCAGAAAATGGGCATAGAGGGAACCTACCTGAACATAATAAAGGTCATATATGACAAATCCACAGCAAGCATTGTACTCAATGGTGAAAAACTGAAAGCATTTCCACTAAGATCAGGAACAAGACAAGGATGTCTACTCTTGCCACTCTTATTCAACACAATTTTGGAAGTCCTAGCCACAGCAATCAGAGAAGAAAAAGAAATAAAATGAATACAAATTGAAAAAGAAGACGTAAAACTGTCACTGTTTGCCAATGACATGATACTATACATAGAAAATCCTAAAGGTGCCACCAGAAAACTACTAGAACTAATCAATGAATTTGGTAAGTTTTCAGGATACAAAATTAAAGCACAGAAATCTCTGGCCTTCCTATACACTAACAATGAAAAATCAGAAAGAGAAATTAAGGAAACACTCCCATTTACCATTGCAACAAAAAGAATAAAATACCTAGGAACAAAGCTGGCTAAGGAGGCAAAAGAGTTGTACTCAGAAAACTGTAAAACACTGATGAAAGAAATCAAAGATGACATAAACAGATGGAGAAATATACCATGTTCTTGGATTGGAAGAATCAATATTGTGAAAATGACTATACTACCCAAAGCAATCTACAGATTCAATGCAATCCCTATCAAACTACCAATGGCATTCTTCACAGAATTATGACAAAAAATCTTACAATTTGATGGAAACACAAAAGACTCCGAATAGCCAAAGCAATCTTGAGAAAGAAAAACGGAGTTGGAGGAATCAGGCTCCCCGACTTCACAGTATACCACAAAGCTACAGTAATTAATACAGTATTACTGGTGCAAAAACAGAAATATAGATCAATGGTACAGGATAGAATGCCCAGAGATAAACCCATGCACATATGGGCACCTAATTTATGACAAAGGAGGTGAGGATATACAATGGAGAAAAGACAACCTCTTCAATAAGTGGTGCGGGGAAAACTGGACAGCTACATGTAAAAGAATGAAATTAGAACACTCCCTAACACCATACACAAAAATAAACTCCAAATGGGTTAAAGACTTAAATGTAAGACCAGACACTATAAAACTATTAGAGGAAAACATAGGAAAAACACTCTTTGACATAAACCACAGCAAGATCTTTTTTGACCCACTTCCTAGAATAACAGAAATGAAACCAAAAATTAAAAAATGGGACTTAATTAAACTTAAACGCTTTTGCACAGCAAAGGAAACCATAAACAAGATGAAAAGACAACCCTCAGGTTGGGAGAAAATATTTGCAAATGAAACAACAGACAAAGGGTTAATCTCCAAAGTATACAAACAGCTCGTGGAGCTCAATATCAAAAAAACAAACAATCCAGTTAAAAAATGGGCAGAAGACCTAAATAGACATTTCACGAAGGAAGACATACAGATGGCCAAGAGGCACATGAAAAGATGCTCAACATCACTAATTATCAGAGAAATGCAATCAAAACTACAATGAGGTGTCACCTCATGCTGGTCAGAATGGCCATTATCAAAAAATCTAGAAACAATAAATGCTGGGAAAGGGTGTGGGGAAAAGGGAACCCTCCTGCACTGTTGGTGGGAATGTAAATGGATACAACCATTACGGAAAACAGTATGGAGGTTCCTTAAAATACTAAAAATAGAACTACCATATGACTTAGCAATCCCACTACTGGGCATATACCCTGAGAAAACCATAATTCAAAAAGAGTCATGTACCACAATGTTCATTGCAGCTCTATTTGCAATAGCCAGGACATGGAAGCAACCTAAAAGTCCATCAACAGATGAATGGATAAAGAAGATGTGGCACATATATACAATGGAATATTACTCAGCCATAAAAAGAAACGAAACTGAGTTATTTGTAGTGAGGTGGATGGACCTAGAGTCTGTCACACAGAGTGAAGTAAGTCAGAAGGAGAAAAACAAATACCACAAATATATGCTAATGCATGTAAATGGAATCTAAAAAAAAAATGGTACTGATGAACCTAGTTGTAGGGCAGGAATAAAGAGGTAGACATACAGAATGGACTTGAGGACATGGAGTGGGAAGGCGAAGCTGGGGCGAAGTGAGAGTAGCATCGACATATGTACACTATCGAATGTAAAATAGTTGGCTGGTGGGAAGCAGCAGCATAGCACAGGGAGATCGGCTCAGTGCTTTGCAATGACCTAGAGGGGTGGGATAGGGAGTGTGGGAGGGAGGCCCAAGAGGGAGGGGATATGGGGACATGTGTATACATATCGTTGATTTGCTTTGTTGTGCAACAGAAACTAACACAGTATTGTGAAGCAGTTATACTCCAATAAAGATCTATTAAAGAAAAAAGAATAAGAAAGCTCTTGCTAGAAAAGAAAGTAGTAACAAATACTTAAAGAATTTTGAAAAGCCACAGTAGAGCTGAAAGAAGGAAGGGACGAGGTGGCCGAAGCTTGGAATCCGAGGGGACACGGGTGGTGGCTGAGGGGACGGGCACACAGGCTGACACCTGACTTCCCATTAGAACAACACAGGCTGGAATGACAGTGGGGTCGTGCCCTCAAAGTCGGGAGAAAAACTTTAAGTTATGCACCCCAGCAAGCAATCATTCGAGTGTGAGCAAAAACAGAAAGGAAACCGAACAACAATGGTAAATATTTTCAGCACTCAGAATATTTACCTCGCACACGCCCTCTCTAAATAAGTTGCTCACACATTTACTCCAGAAAAAAAAGTGACTGTAAAAACCAAAGAAGTGGGTAATCAGGGATAAAAGAAACAGTGAATATCCAGAAATGAATAAAAAGAAATCCCTGTATAGCAGCTTTCTTGCAGCAATCTGTTTAATTTATAACAAACATCTGTGGGCTTCACAAAGGCAAATTATGTTTGTTGTGTTGTTTCCTCAACAACAGGAAAGACAGAAAAAACACGGTGCTAGAAGACACCAGTGATGCTGGATGAAGGGACAGGGTTCTTCCCTCAATGTTAAAAGAAGGTTATTTAGAAACTGCAGGACAAACACACAACCAGAAAAACTGTACAAGAGTTCCATGTGTCTAAATACAAAGAAAACAAAATTTCTCACTATTTTGGGCAGCTTTGGAACATAAAAGGGCAGAACCCGTTTGACCTGGACACTAAGACTATTTCTTCTTCTGGTACAGGAGGTCTGATACTGGCAACTAGTACAGAGGAAATAGTATTTTATCACTACAACTTGAGTTTACAGTCAGTAATATTTATCGAATCATGATGATAACTTTAATAATTTAACATTTGGAATCTACATAATTAAAAAACAGATTTTAAAGGTTACCAGTCCTGACCAAGTTGTCATCATCATCATTTTGGCCAAGAAGTGCTGGGCATTTCCTAAATGCCAGGCACTGTGCTAAAACCTTTATAAGGATTATCCTGTTTAATTTTCAAAATAACCCCTTGAGGTAGGTATTACCGTTATCCTCATTCCATCAATGGGGAAACTAAGGACCAAGAGGCTGAGTACCCTGCCCTCACCTGCAAGCAGAGCCAGAGTCACAGCCAGGAAGCCTGATTTCAGGATCTGACTCACAGCCACTAAGCGAGACACACTCACCCCAGAGTTAATTCAGGAAACAGCCGAGCTCACAGGAAGGCACATGGTATGAGGGAAGAAGAGTGGGCAAGCGTGCCGCCCACGGCCTCCTCCTGCCTGGTAGGAAGATGGGAGATGGGGGTTTAATCATGTCCATTTACAGATGCAATAGTAACAGACAGAAGAATTCAAAATTACACACCAGAAAGGTTGGGGGAGGTGGAAGGAGATGGGCAGCAATATTAGTGACCTTCACTCTAGCCTTCAGTAAGCGAAATTCTCCCCTGTCGAAGCAGGGAGTCCACTGGACAGAATCTAAAGCCAACAGAGCAAGAAAAAACCAGATGCACCCAGCAGTACAGGTGTCGTGATGGCTATCGAGAGGGACAGGTGGCCTCTGGGGAGCAAGATGGGGGTATGACTGATGTGTTAGGACTCAAGGTGAGAGGTCTGGAATTTTCACTGCTAATTTTGTCTACTACTTATTGTTTTACTGTGCCTTTGTTATCCTTGCTAAAATAACCACCAAAATATTTTTTAAGTCACTTATTGTGGAGAAATTGGAACCCTTGTGCATTGCTGGTAGGAGTGTAAAATGGTACAGCCACCATGGAAAACAGTTTGGTGGTTCCTCAAAAATTAAACAGAGAACTAGCATATGATCCAGCAATTCCACCTGTGGGTATTTACCCAAAAGAACTGAGAGCAGGGTCTCCAGGAGATATTTGTACACTGTGTTCGTAAGAGCATTAATCACGACAGGCACAAGGTGGAAGCAACCCACGTGCCCATCAACAGATGAAGGATAAGCAAGACGTGATACATCCATACAATGGAATATTATTCAGCCTTAAAAAGGAAGGAAATTCTGACATGTGCTACAACACGGAGGAAACTTGACGCTAAGTGAAATAAGCCAGATACAAAAGGACAAATATTGTATGATTCCACTTCTAGGAGGTACCTCCTGGTCAAATTCATAGAGATAGAAAGCAGGGTGGTGGTTACCAGGGACTGGGGGATGGGGAAGGGGAATTATTATTGAATGGATATAAGGTTCAATTCGGGATGACGAAAAAGTTCTGGAGATGGGTGGGGGTGATGATTGCACAACAATGTGAATATACTTAATATTACTGAACCGCATATTTAAAAATGGTCAAAATGGTAAAGCTTATGTAATGTGCATTGAACCACATTAAAAAAAATGACTTTCTTCAAGAAAGGAAGCAACGACTTTGGCGTCCAAGCCAATAAGGTACAGTAAATTTGAAGTTATTTGAGTTTAATATAAATTAGTTCTTTTAGCACTTTCTGGAAAATACAAGAACCTTAGACCATGTTAATTCAGACTACAGTCCCCCAATTCAGTACTATTATTGCCCTTATTTAAAATCATATATATATATAATATATACAAAATATTATTTTAAAAATATATAATTATATTACGTATACATATTTAAACGCTATAATACTTTGTTATTGTTTTGTGCAGTCAATATTCACTTAAATTTGCTCACATACATAAAGATACACTCAGGGAAAACCCTTGTCATATTTCAGCAAGTCTCAGTAGCCATTGATAGTAAGATGCATCCCTATTTCAAAATTTCAGAAACGTTGAAGTCAGTGCATATTAGAACTGGAGAAATACAATATTAAAGAGAAGCTCAGACTGCAACATCTACTCAGAAAATCCTTTCGGGTGGGCTGCTTACTGAATAGGCTTAACCTGCAGTAGTTACATCCTGTGCTTTGCGGGGTGGTAGGGATGTGTGTGCGTGTGTGTGCGTGCACACACACACACGTGACTGCGCAGGGGAGAGACAGAGGGAGAGAGAACTTGACGGTGCACCCAGCAGACCAGAGTTTCATGAGGAATAAAATTACCAAAGGATCAAAAGAGCCCACAGCAGCCCCTCTATATCCACAGAGGAGACACACACAGAAGCGGCCTGTGGATTGGCTGTTGCTAGGATCCATTTCATGGAAAAGAGTAAAAAGAAAGCTGTAAGAATGACATGCTTCTTACCATCCCAAATTCACAGAAATGAATCCAGAAGGAGAACACGGCCAGGTCCTCATTCACATCATAAACCGTCTACAGAAAGACGCTTAGGGGGCAGCATGAGATCTCAGGGACCCACAAGAACAGACTGCGAGAGGGGTTTGCTCTTTCCCATGCAATGGGGTATTACTAACCCTCAGATTTGCTAAAATACACTAAAAGCACAAAAACGAAAAATGACATTCCCTCACATTTTCCCCATAACGAAGGGCTTCTTTAACCCAGAAACACACTTTCTTTATTACAAGGATTCAGAAATGGAAGCACAATCTCACACTGGGTCCACGGCCCACTTTCTAATTAACACAATAAACGCTCAGGCTGCTTTCCGGACCTTCGCGTGAGAAGCCCAGGGCCAGCTCGGCCTGAGAAACGTGCGACATCAGTAGCCGAAATGCATGCACCAGAGTCTGCCTTAGACAGAGCAAGTCACCCTTCACCCAGGCGTGGGCGACATCTCAGACTTATTCCCCGCTGCGTATTTTCAGTCCCTCTGCCAGTCTGGCGGCTTCCACACACCTAGCAAACACAACTGGAGTAAGGGAGCCTGCTGGGCCTGCCTGGACCAACGACAGAGGGCAAAGGCCTTAGGAGGCCGGGGTGGGGACCTCATCGCAGGTCACCGGCTGCTTCATCAATTTTGTTACCTTGCAGCAGATGGGAACCGGCTACTTCTCAGGTGAATGCCTCAATGTGCAGTGGACGGGGCTTTATGAGTGAAGACGCAGAGTTCGGGGATGCTCAGGCCGTCACACACAGGACGCGGCAGGAAGCAGAGGCTGGGACTCAGGCAGGGCCAGGGGGCAGCTGCTCCTCCTACAGGAGCTTCAGAACAGCCGGGCTTTCCTTCAGAACAAGGGGGTTCTCTTTGACGAAAACATTTCCCTGAAAGGTTAGTTAAGTCCCAAGACGTGAGGTAAGGGAAAAATCAGCCTTGCTGGTGATACAGTGTTGCCACCAGGACACAGAGAATTCCTATTAAAAATTCTTGTTTCTGCACAAAAAACCCACTGCAGCCACAAACCTGCCTCAGCCTTTGCTTCTGAGTGATGCCCTCTCTCACCAACGGCCGTCCCAGCCCCGCTGCTTGGATACAGGTTACTGTCTAGGCTTCTCTGCAGTGTCACCCCCATCACTGCCCCCTCCCCAATTGTTCCTGAGAATCACTGAGCACCAGCCCCAATCCTCAGGACCCTCCTCCTCTGAGGATGCTCTCGAGAGTCTATGCAGCCCCCCTTGACTTGTGGCAGCGGCTGAATACGGCCACTTTCATTTGATTCCAGGCTGTGCTCCTGCTGGTATTAGCTGGCGGGCTTCGACACAGTGAGCCTTAAAGTTAGAAAATATAGGCACCGAATGAGGCTGGATCACAAACACCAGCACAGGGACCAGGATAATATTCCAAGGGACAGATTAGAGGCTGACCGCAGAGCACCTGCCCCACCCATGTTTCTAGCCTATTTCAGTCCTGGTGTCACCAGGTCATCTCATTTCTCGGGAGAAATCTGCTTTCTCCATTGAGGCAGACTGTGCACACGATGTGTAACCTCCTGCAACAAAGCATCTGACCACGTTGCATAGCAGCAGATGCTTCAAAAGGCAGAGCTGAGCGCACAAGAGAGCAAGGGAAATATTCAGGGGCAGAAATGTTAAAGACGGATGCGTAATACAGAGTCTGAAACCCGAGCTGCTGCTGCTGCCTCTCTCGGGAGAGGCCAGTCTCTCTGGGCTTGGGCTGTAGTGGTCCCTCCGGGAGGAGTAGGGACTGAGGCCCCACATAAAGATGGGATCCTCGAAGGATGACACGTGCAGTGAAAGCACGGCCTAGAATCACTGCCCATCAGCACAGTGTGGGCCTGAGACTGTGGCACGTTCTCTGCTGGAAACTGCACATCATGCAGAACCGAGGTCTGAAATGTTATTATGCACGTGGTCAGGAAACCCCTCAAGCTGAGAAACTCACATTAAAAAATGGTCTCAAGTCGGGGACCCCCTGGGCACCTGCCAGACGCACCTTCCCCTCAGTAAATCCTCAGCCAGAATTTTCAGAGTTCCAGTGAGACGGATCACAGTATAAACATTTAAAATTTACCAAGAAACAACCCACCATGTGCCTGTGTCAGCGGATGGAGCTGCCTCCCAAGAACTTTGGATAAAGGACAGTAAGAAAGAGGTGATACGGTAAGTCGCTTTACGATGTTCAAGGCGTACAAGGAGGCACTAAACCCACATAGAGAAAAGCACGCTATCAAAAGAGTCTAGGCAAATTAGAATTTCCTAAAGTAAAAATATGTATTGAATTTAAAACACAACGGAGGAGTTAATGAGCACACTGGACGTATCTGATGAGGGAATTAAGGAACAGTAACATGGCAGTGCTGTTACTGCCTGTAGTCAGCATACAGTGAGAAACATGAAACACAGATGAGAAGGCAGGAAGATAAAATGAGAAGGTCCCTTAATCAACTGATAGAAATACTACAGGAAGAGACTGGGATTCCAGAGAACATTGAGAAGGAAAGAAGCAACGTTTAAAGAGATTTGAGATTTTATCAGAACTAGCGAAAGATGTAAATTTGCAGATTCAGAAGCACATAATGCAGGTAATTCCACACCTATACATCTTAGAGTAAAACTACAAAAAATATGATCCTGACAAGAGGAAAATATATAGATTGTCTCTAGGAAAAAGGCAAACCAAGAGTAGATTTCTCAACAACAGCTATAGAAACTGTAAAAAAATCAAAAAGACCTCAGAGAAAGTGCGAAAACACTCTGGACCTAGAATTCAGTAACTAAACTATTCTTCACAAATGAGAACAAAATGCATTTGGCCAAAGACAGAATAAACCACCAACAGACCTTCACTGAAAAGGCTACTGAAGCATGTTCTCCAGACCAAAGGAAATTGACTGCAGAATGCAGAAATGAGGTGAAGACATAAGGAAGGGAGAAATGTGATCAATCATTAATAAGCATTGGCTACAGAAGATGACAGCAGCCATGCAGCAATAATGATGAATTCTGGTGTCACAGAGTGAGAGGGAACAGAAATCCTGAACAATCATGCAAGGCATGAGGAGGATTCTAAGAGGAGAAGGACGATGACAGCACTAACTCTAGTTTGTACATTAAGGAATGCACATTAAAATTTTAAGAGTCATACCTAGCAATATGAATAAAAAGTATACCTTTAAATAAGTTGAGGGAGAAAAAAAGAATAAACAGTTCACAAGAGACCAGAGACCCAGATTTATTTTAAAATGACAACTAATTGAAGGTGTGTGTGTGTGTGTTTGTGTGTGTGTGTGTGTGTGTGTGTGTGTGTATGCACGTGGGCACTGAATCGCTGAACCCCTCTGGGGCTGAATAAAACATGTCTGCAGCCCAGCTGGTCATAAATTCTGAGCAACTGGCATCTGTGCCAGGGGTTTCTGCAAAAATTACAGGGACCCAGGGACATCGTACAGTAAAGTGATACTCCGGAGAGAGATTTACACCGCAAGCCTTTGGAATCCTTCATACATTTTATTTATGGTCTTTTTACGCTGTGTTACTTTCTTAAGTCACAATGAATGCATTCTGTTGTGGGACTTGGCATCCCGGCAATTGTGTTTTTATTTCTTATTGGCCTGGTGGCAATACTCTTTAAGTTAATCTTTAGGCTCCTTACTTCTACCTCTATTTATTTCCTTTTTCCTTCAATTCTCACAAGTATTCCAGAGCGTGCCTGTGGGTAGGTGGGGTTGGGAGCTGGAACAATCATGTCTTTTGTTTTTTTTAATCATTTTGAAGAACTGTATCTATTTAGCTTCCAATTCCTGGTCTTGTTTTAACATTTGTGTGCTCCTTTGGTTTTTGTTTTTATTTTAAATTTCAATCTTTAACTTCTAGGCTTTCCTCCTAATTTTGTTGCCTCTATGGTTTTTGTTTGTTTTAACCTTTATCTTCAATCTTTTTCATCTCGTTGACTTTTTTCTTCCTTGGAGAGTTAAGTTATCTGACAGTTAAATATCATTCCTAATTCTAACTTTCCACTTCCCCACTGTTAACCACTGGGTCACCTCTTAACCTCCTTCTCACCTCCCTAGTCTGTTTTATCCCCTCCTCTTCTCAGGCAGGTTTCTTTACTTCTTTACTGGCCTTTGCTTTTAGGCCCACACGTGCCTCAGGGAGACCCAGACCCTTCTCTCTAGTTATGCCTGAGCGGCCCCTTTGGGCCGTGGCTCTTACGAGGGATCACGGCTGGCTGACCTTCCTGATTAGGGCTTCCTGGATTTGCGGGAACATAGCACCTCCTGCCCAAGCCCCGCCCTTCTTGGCGCTGAGCTCCTTGCTTGGGATCCACGAGTTCTGGGCAAACCATCCACAGTGCGTCCTGGACCAGGAGGAGACAGACGGCCTGCAGGAGGCCAGCACAGGCTGCTTCCCTCCTGGTGGAGAAGGCTGGCCTTGCTGTGGGCGCCCTGCTCACACCCGCCGGGGGCTCACTTTCTTTTCTCCGGCAGAGGGGTCCCCAGAAGTCAGAGGAGGGACCTGCCACCTCGCTGACACCTGTCCTGTGTGCTGAGCAGGTGCAGCGAGGGGCTTCCTCTGGGCTCCGTGGCCCCCTCCCCTGGGGCTCCCATGCTCACAGCCCTCCGACCATGGCGAATTTGGGTTCCTGTTGGTGCAGAGGGCCAGGCTAGGAGCAGGCTTCATACGAAGGGGGCCCTAAGGCCTGAGCTCTGAACAGCATCTTTCAGAAAAGCCCAGGCTCTCAGCAGCCAGGGATAAACTGACCCTGCCTCTATTTGCTTCTCCCTCAGGAGCCACCGGAAAATAAAGATGAAGAATCAGGAAAAGTTCTTGCATTCCTGGATTTGCAGATGCTGACGGCCCCTGCCCGTATGCCTGCGGCGCTCATCACGGCAAGCAGCAGAAGGTACCCTCTGGTCCAGGTGTCTGGTGGGCTGCGGAAGGAGTCAGTGGCCCAGAAGTGGCCTCAGGTCCGTGGACCGGGTGCTATGACCTCCCCACACACTGGACCTGGTTGCCAGTGGGCTGACTCTTGACAATGAGCCGGGCGGGTCCGGGGAGAGCCGCTCCCTGGAACTGAGGTCACCAGGCACCTTTGCTGCAGGCGGGGCCACGCCTGGAATGCTTTCTTCTCCAGCTATGACCTGTTGGGGCTTCTGTATCAGGACGTTTCCTGCCAGCCCTTAATGTTACACGACTTCAAGAAACTTGAATTTTGGGAAATTTTAAGTTTGAGAATTTATTTCTTCAGCTTTCAGGGGAAAAAGTGATGTTACACCAGGACGTTGGCCCCCTTAACCCTGGTGGCATTAGGGACAGCTGCTGTCATGCTCTCATGTCTCCGGGGACGTTGTTTCTCCTAAACCTGGCTCGGTTTCTGGACAACTTGACTTGTGACCCTGAATGTGTTTTTCTTTCCTGCGCCGTGGAAGCGCTGCTCCTCCGACACTGGGCATATTTGGGATAAAGGTGTAACTTTACCTCATCCCACGTGCCCTTGGTCTTAAAGTTGCCTGGATTAACAGACCCCACCCCCTGCCCCCAGTGCGGCTGCATCACCTAGAAAGATTCCCCCCCCCCCGGAGGTGATCCATCAGCGGAGCCTGGTGTGTCACGCTGAAAAATGCGGGTAGATTGGGGCCAGGGCTGGACAGGCGGGACTAATCACACCCCCTCAGAGTCAGCATCGAGACTATGTCACAGCCCCTCTTTTATATCTGTCATCCTGGGACACATATTCTGGACCGATAGAGGAAGCCACCTCCTTTAGCCATGTTTTAGACCCAGCCTCTGGTTCCCCCTGTGCCACAGCATTTAGCAGGAGGGAAACTTCGAATGACACGTCACCATCCACAGACGCCTAAAACCTGGCCTCAGGTGCTGCGGGTAAGGCCTGCCCTTACCTCCCATGTTGGGCCTTCGGATCTCCTGAGAAGCCCCAGCCCACTTTGCTCTCATGTCCAGACCTGCTCCCCTTAGGAGAACGCAGAGCCCTGCAAGTCGGCACATCGCCCCAGCCAGCTCAGGGAGGCGAAGGGCGACAGAACAGAACGGGTGGGGGCCGCCCGGGATCCCGCTGAACTCAACTTTTGTTAATGATGCTGCAGCACCGCCAAAAAACAACCCCCAAGGCGTGACATCTGGTCGCCTGCACTCCACCCGAATCCAGCTGGGAAGCTGAGTGAGGGGGCGGATCTGGGGCATGGCTGTGCAGGGACCAAGCTGGTCCTGCCCCCACCCCCCACCGTGGACCAGGAAGAGGCTTTCATGCCTCATCACCTCCACCTCCAGAAACAGCCCCCGACAGCCTCTTCTCCTCCAGGCCATCTCCTCGAGGCATCCCTGGTGGCCCCCTCTCCTGCTCTGCCCCCACCCCAGGTCTCCCCACCCCCATTGCCAGGCCAACCTCCTCCGTCCAGCCCTTAGATGCTGGGTTTACGTCCTTCCTCCCTGGTAATCTCCCTGTCGCCCCTGGTGCCAACTTCACCCACGTGCCACTGCCCACCAGACCCCCCAGAATCCCCACCAGGACCTCTCAAGAGCATCAGACTCAATGCACCCCAAGCCCTCTGCTGGCTCTCGTCCCGCGTGTGTCCGTGGACAGCCACCACCTGTCCACCTGTACGAGCCCCAAACCTGGGAGCCTATTTTACCACCATCTGCTCAAAATCAGGTCACTGAGCCGTCCTGCGATTACGTCTCTGACCCAGGCCAGCCCCGCCACCTTCCAGCTCCTCCCGTGCCCATTCCTGGCCAGGGCAGCTGCTGGTGACACCCTGTGTAAGTCCCGCCAGTGACACCACTCCCGGATGCAGACCAAGGCCTGAGAGGCCCAGCACACGCCAACCCCTGTCTAATTCTCCACCTCAGCTCCGACCACCCCCAGCTTTCTGTGCTCCAGCCCCACTGGCCTTTTTTCACTTCCTTGGAGTAAAAGTTACTCTTCACGAACTACAGATTTCAAGTTTGGGTCTTGATCCACTCTGAAGAAAACTGCAAACTTAAGAATTTCCACGCTTCACAGTGGGAAAAATAAACCCCCAAGGACCAGCCCCCTAACAGCCTCACAGCCAGAGGTGGGGACCGAGGGGCCAGGTGGAGACTGGTCAGCCCACAGGCGGTCTGCATGGGTTTCCTCAGTTTGTCTCAGTTCCCTCTATTCTCTAGCTTCCTTCCATGGGCTTCCTTGAACATTTTTTGTTTGTTTATGTGGTCCCTTTATACATGGCATCTTTATCTGACCCTTGGACTAGAAATGCCACAGCCTGTATTGCACTAAACAGGCCACCAGAGATCCACAGGCCAAGCATGTCTGCAGCAGGAGCTGCTTGGGCTGGAGGCCGGTCTCTTCTTTGCAAGGATCAGACCTGCTGAAAGGGAAAGTTCTTCAATCCACTCAGCCAGGAACACAGGCGGCTGGACGCTGTCCTTGGTGCTGGACTCACGTCGCGGCCACGCGAGGAAGCCACATCCTCGTGAAGCCCACGCTCTACCTGAGGGTGGGAGGCAGACGTGAGTGACATGGGTGGGAGCCGTGGACAGGCTGGAGCAGGGCAGAGGGCCTGGGAGTGGGGTGGGGAGGCACCCAGGGGTGTGTGGGGGACACTGTGCGTTGCAGTGCATTGTTGCTTCCAGGAGGACTTTGCATCTCATCTCAGGAGCAGAAATAGACAAGCTGCGCATGAGCCTGGGCTATTTTTACGCTTGGACACCATGAGTCATGCTGCTCAGAGTGTCTCCCTCTTTGCACTGTTGCTGTGAGCTCTCAGCCAGCTCTGGACACCATGACAGGATTTGGGGCACTGACCTCTCTCCTGGTCCTGTCTCTTTTTTTCCCTAATTGTTTTCTCTTCACCTCATTAGTATCACCTATGGATGGGCCGGAGAGTTGGTAAATCAGTCTTGTTAACTGCCACGCATCCTTGTCACGCCCTGGGTGATCGATGCTACGCATCAATTGTAGATTCCCAGCCATCAGTAGCCCTTCTTCCTTCAGGGAAGCCAGCCCCGCTCCACGGCCCGCAGGAAGGAGCAGCTCAGAGGAGGGGACAGTGTGGTTTGCTCACCAGCTTTGCTTCAAGGCCACAGAGTTTCTGAGACCCTGACCACGAATCTGGGGCAAAGGATGGTTCATGCATCTGGTATAAAGGGTCCTTGAAACTTGGAGCACACATGTGACATGCTTAATGCCCTGACGTCTGAATAAGCATGGAACAAGCTTTGTCAGAGTTAATTTAATAAACAGAGAAGACCTCACTAGTCAGAGTTTAAAGCAGAATAAATATAAGTACTGATAAAACTCTTGGAGGTGCTTTCCAGACACCCCAGAAGCATGTTTCTTTGTAATACGGTTGCTGGCACGCTCTTCTTACTTCTGTGACCTTTGATTTTTGTCACCTTTAATGGCCAAGGACAGCCCGGCAGGTCTTCACGCCTCCCTGACCAAATGGTGCTGTACGTGGGGATGTACGTTTGATCTGGAAATGCAAGTTACATGTTCTTAAGAGATTCTGGATGGGATGTCCATGGATTGACGCTTTCTCTTAAAAGTCACTAAAATATCTGCCGAGGTCAGTGAATATTTGTTTCAAAGTCACATTCTTTCCCAGCTGGCTCTGCAGGAGAAGATTCCTTTGTGAGCATCCGGAGAGGTTCTGTCTCGTCCAGATTCACTGCCGTCTGTGCCTGGGAGATGATTCTTCCTGAGAGGCTGTGATGCTCTGTACGTCGGCAGCGACATTATGCACAAGCAAGGCCGCTTCCCAAGGGGACACTGCCTCCCAGTGACACCCCAGCCCCTGCCCTCGCCGGCCTGGGACAGAGCTCACCTCGTGAGCAGGAGACAAGCACATCCTCCCAGGAGTGCCACCATCTCAGTGGGGCTGCGACTCCACATCTATGGCGATGCCCGAGGCTGCCGGGCAGGCTGGAAACAAGGACTGGAGTGTAAGCAGTTTATTTGGGAGGTGGTTCCAGAAACACCGGGCAGGTAGTGGGGAGTAAGGCAGGGGGCAGAGAGGAGCCAGGAAGGTGTGTGCTATTAAGCCGCTTCTGCTGCTGGCAGCTGGGCCCCATCCTGCCGGGGAGCCCAGGGACCGTGCGGAACCCGCAGGCAGAGTTATCCCACCCGAGGGGCCTCTGCACACCAACCCCCATCCACCACTGGTCAAGGGTCGCTTCCGGCCCTCGCTCCCCGGCCCTGGTGCAGGCTGAGGGGGCTTCCACTGCTGGACAGGAGCGGCGGGTAGAAAGTGGCAGGTGTTTTTTTGCTATAAGGAACTTGGGCTCCCAGAGGTGAGGTTGCAGAGGCATCGGCACACGAGACTCCTGGACGAGACCGCGAGGCCGTCTTGTTTACCTCCATGGGTACACTCAAAGCGTGATGGGTGATAACAGGGGGCAAGGTGGGCAAGCCCCTCACAGTTGGTCTGTCCCCACCATCCTGTAAAGTGGGCGCTGTTATTGCCACCACCCCCTTCAGAAGAGGGAACTGAGGGGCACAGGCAGGAAGTCTGAGGGTCAGACAGCTGGTAAGTGCGAAGTGGACTTTGAACCCAGCCCATCTGGCCTCAGAGCCCCGTCTCCAACCTCTGCTCTGTGCAGCTCCCTGTTAGGAAGGCAGCTGGGCACAGAAACGGACACGGCTGGGCTGTTTACAGCCGCCTCAGGGCCTGGGACAAACTTGAAGGCTGGAATCTGCATCACACAGACGACATCTTAGCTGTCACCCAGGGCCGGTGCCGAGGATGATGCAAAGTCAGCTGAGCTGCCATCAAGGTACCACAGACAGGGCGGCTTAAGCAACAGACATTTATCCTCTCGCCACTCTGGAGGCTGGAATCCGAGACCAAGGGGCCAGTATTTCCGGCCAGGGTCTCCACCTAGTCTGCAACGGCCTCTTTCTCCCCGTGTCCTCCTCACACGGCCTTGCTTGGGTACCTGCACTGCAGAAGGGAGACCTCTCTCCTCCTCTTTTAAGGCTACTAATATTCCATCATGAGGGCTCATCTCACCCTAATCACCTCCCAAAGGCCTCACCTCCAAATACCATCACAGTCAAGGTTGGGATTTCGACATGTGAATTTTGGGGGACACAAACACTCAGCCCATAACACGATTAAATAATAATTTTGAGGCGTTTTAGCATATTATCTATAAAAGCATATTCAAAGCAAAGCGCAGATAGTACTACATAAAGTATAAAACAGAATGTGTAATATACTTAAGTATACGAAATCTGCAAATATACTATGTACCTAGATCAGTAGATATATATACTTCTCTTCCTAAAAGCTCCAAATCATTCCAGATGTTTGCTAGCTTGAGGAAATCTCATTCTTTTTCAGTTTTTTAGTGGTTGTGTGGTAGAGTTGGTAAGCCATCTGTTTCTGCTTTCCGTTTTCTTCACTGATTAGAAAATGTTCCTGTGGGTCCCACCCGGGGGTCCTGAGCACATGTCCCGACTGGCAGCGGCAGATCACTAGCGTAATTTATTCCGCTTTGTGGGAAATGCATCACCCCCAGCAGCGGCTTCTAAGTAGAAATCCCACGTCCTCTGTCCTGTGCTCCTCCTGAGGCAGCACTGATGTTCAGATAGACACACTGATAAGAGTCAGCATCTTTAAAGCTGTGCTTATCCAAGCATCTCACGGAGCCAGACGGTGAAGCCGTGTGTGAAGTATGACGCCCCACAGGGCCTGGACACGGATGCCACCTTGGATCTTAATGTCCTATAAAAATTCCATGTTTCTAAGAAAATATGAGCCAGCAATGAGATAGTAAATGATGAAAGTTGTATTAGTGCTACTTGGAAGAGAGAAAATTCTTTAGTAAGCCCATAAAAGCTGGATCTAGGGCAAAAAAAAAAAAAAAAAAAAAAAAAAACTCAAAGGGATTTTTCGGGGGTAGGGGATAAGGAGAAATTGAAAATTAGAAATAGATAAAAATTATATCACTCAAAAGAAAAAAAGAGTGAGGGCTTCCCTGGTGGCGCAGTGGTTAAGAATCCTCCTGCCAATGCAGGGGACATGGGTTCGAGCCCTGGTCCGGAAAGATCCCACATGCCAGGGAGCAACTAAGCCCGTGCGCCACAACTACTGGGCCTGTGCTCTAGAGCCCGCAAGCCACAACTACTGAGACCGTGTGCCACCACTACCGAAGCCTGCGCGCCTAGACCCTGTGCTCCACAACAAGAGAAGCCACAGCAATGAGAATCCCACGTACCGCAACAAAGACCCAACACAGCCAAAAAAAAAAAAAAAAAAAGAAAAATTAAAAGTATGTAAACCACCTCATTAATAATTTTAATTAAAAAAAGAGTATTTTAAAAAAATTTTAAAATATCTTAAGTACAAAAGCAGACAGATCTCTTTTTCCTCGACTCTGTTGGGGGTATTTTAACTTAGTGTATGGGGACAAGATGTCATAGGTGGAAAAAAATCATCATTTTCACTGCAGATGCGGTAAAGGAAGGAGTAAAACTAGTATTTACTTGCACTGTGCTGAGTTCTCTCACGTTCATTAACAGGGTGATCACCTCGCCGACCCCAGCATGGGACATGATGCCCACTTATGGAGGAGGAAGCAGATGGCCAGAGAAGCTGGTTACACACCTGGTCAGGAACAGAGGCAGAGTTTACACCCAGGTCTGTTGGAAGCCCACCCTCATTCCATCACATAAAATACCACACTTTTAGAATCAAGAAGAATAAAATGCATTTAACAGAAGAAGCTGAAATGTGTACACCAAAAACGATCAGACTCCATTAAAGAAATTACAGAACGAAGTAAAGGCAGAGGCATTTCGTGTTCACAGACAGACTGGCAACAGCGCTGTCGCGATGGCCACACTCCTCAGGTCAGCCTGCAGATTCCATGCAACCCCATCAACACAAAGCTGGGTTTTTGGCAGAAAGTGACAAGCTTACCCTAAAATGCACCCAGAAATGCAAGAGACAGGGTTCCTCTCCTGCTGCTTCTGCAGCATAAGTCAACCTAAAGGTTACTGAATATAAAATAGTAACAATCCCATTTATCGGGCAGTTACTGTTAGCCTAGGGGTTCATATACCTCACCAAGGTGATCTTGATCAATCCCCCCAAAGGTTTAGGATTACACAGAACTGCTCCTATTTCACGCCTGAAGAAAGCGAGGGCCAGGTTTTAGGATTTGGCCCTAGTTCTGCCTGAGTAAATCCCCACTGGATTGTCAGAAAGGAAGGTTCTCTACCGTGTTTCTTCCAACCTGATCGACACTGTCTGAGGCTGGGATTGTCAATGGGGTGAGTCTCACCCAAGCTGCCTCCTGGTCCCACCCCAGGTGACACCCAGGCTTGCTGCCCTCAGGGAACCAGTTAGCCGTGGGGAATGGAAAGATGTGGACTCAGATTATAAACTGGGTTATGCCCAGGACATAAATGGAGGTGGGGGAAACAAAGGATGAGTGCTTTGTATCTCCCCAAAAGGAGGTGATGGGGAGGGGACCCCAAAAGGCGGTCAAGTAGCTAAGCTCCAGCAAGTTGGGCAGCAGGCGGGGGGTCTGAAGGACGTTTCCTGCTCACAGAGGCAGGCCTGTCATCTGAAGCATCTCAGAGGGACCCCCCTCCCTCTCCACAGGTCAAAGAGTTGAGTTGGCAAATCCCATCCTAGCAGGGGAGCTGCTAGGACCCAGATACACGGGTCCCTTGCCAGGTCAAATCCTTGTCTTAGTTTAAATGTATCCAGTGGAAGTGTAGTCAGTACGATGTCAATGACCACAATCACAGTAGGTGCATGAGTGACTGTTCCAATAAATAGAAACTCTTTCTAACCGATTGGTGTTAGGCAGCAAATGAGAACTGGCATTTCTGGGACCTTGATTTGAGCAGCGTACACCATTCCTAACAGGGGCACCTACACAGACACAGAAACTTAGCACGCTGGGAGGGACCTCACACCTGCCCGTGGGATAAAGGGCATCTGTGGGTCCAGCTCGGAGGGGGAGGAGGGCTGCCATGTGCCCCCAGCCAGGGGCATCAAGAAAGCCAGAACCACATGCTACCATGCTGGGGTCCCCTCCCCAGCACGCGGGGGCTCCCCTGCACAGCCACTCTGGCCTTCTGTACAGCAGAGGGGCCAGCAACCAGAATGGGGCCCCTGGTCCTCCCGGTGGCCAGTCCTGGTAGCCCCTACCCTGCTCACTCCCTCCTGCCACCTGCAGGAACCGCTCACAAATGGGCGATGTCACACCTGCCACCGTCTCTCCACCGGTCACCTCTTATGTCACTGTTCTGTGGTTTCAGGGTCCACCCAGCTCCCCGGCTTCTCAAGGGCTTCCCTCCCCTCCTCAGCATCCTCTCTCTGATACCTCCACTCACCTGCCAGAGCATCAGGCCTCCACCATTGCCCCCAGCACTGAGCTCCAACCCACGGACCTTGACATCTCTCACTGATCACCTCACACCCCAATCCCATGGTGTGATCTCTGATCCATCGTTACAATCCCACACTCACACACACAATTCCCTTGCCTGTGTGCTTTCTTGGCGAAGCCCCTGCCCCCCTCCAGCCTCCCTGACCCCACACCTGGTAAGTGAAGAGGGTGGTTGAGACTCTCCAGCCTTGGCCTCCATGGCCCGAGATCTCACAGGGCCGAGCCCACGGTGTCTGTTGCCCCTTATTCCCATTAGCTGGGCTGATCCTAATTCTCCTTTCCACACTCCACAAGCCAGGAGGACGCCTGGTCCTTTCTTCATCTTTCCTTTCTTGCCTCTCCCCTGGGTGGGCTCAGCCCGTCCTCAGGCTCAGTACCCACCACATGCTGGTGGTGTCCACACTGGCACCCACCAGGCCCCCTCTGAGCGGGCGGCCGGCCCAGCACTCCCAGGGGGCCAAGCCCCCGACTCCCGGAGCCTCGAGGCAGAGCCCGCCCTCCCTCCACCCCTGACCCAGCTCTGCACAGCTCGGAGTGCCCGCTGGGATTCAGGTCACTTCTGGGCCCTGGACACCAAGCAGTGAGCGAATAGGAGCCCTGCCTCCTGGGCATCCAAGCCCTTCAGCCACGTGGTCCTAGACCTGAGCCATCCTCCATTCGCCTCTTCCTGTCGCGACCCCGGCAGTCCAGTCCCTCCCAGGAGTCCCTGGCCATGGCCTGCCCGCCTGCTTCCCCTTCACGGACACAGCAGAGTCGGACCCCTCAGGAACCAGAGCCTCTCGCTACTGCTCCAACCACCTGCGAGGGTCCCAATGGACTCAGAACACAGCCTGGCCCTGGCCCCTCCGCCTGGAGAGGCCCTGCGGCCCCGCCTTTCCCTCAGCATGGCCGGCTCTCTGCGTGGGTCCATCGGGACTCGGCTGCCGTGCCCACACCTTCTGAGCACGTCTTGTCTCGGCTGGATCCTTCCTGTCCTTAGGATCTCAGCCCTGAAGTTGTTTTCTTACAGACGCCAACCATGTCCACCACATAGATCGTTCCAATGGCCCGTCTGCCCATCACGTGAGCCTGCTTCCTCCACAGTCTAGACTGCCTGCCTGTCCCCACACCACCCAGGGATGCACGTCCTGACAGCTGAGGCCACCTGAGGTCACTTACATCAGAGCCTGGCTCATAAAAACGCTCAGCTCTCGGCAGGATGAAAAACCAGTCTTTCTGGAAGGCTCCAGCCCACACCGTCCCAGGTGACTGATTCACATCCACCATCACGTCACACCTGAGCGTTTGCCTGAATCCGCTTCTTCGTGATTCACCACCAGACCAGCCACTGCTGGGCCCGAAAGGAGGCACTGGCTCTGCTCCGACCTGGACTCGCTGTGAGTGGGCATCGTGTCTCTGCTACGGGGCCCTGGCTTCACCCTGTCCGTGACCCCGGACTCAGCGGGGACCAGGACAGAGTGTCAGCTCAGCAGAAGTGACCAAGGAGGTCAGACCAACCGCAGCCCTGCATGGAGACTCTAGGGAAAGGCCGTCTGAAAACCTCCAGAACTTATTTTAATATAGGAGATTACTGTTTCCAAAGGATATTTGATTTTGGGGAAAATCCAGTTAAAATAAATCCACTTAAACCGGGAACCAACCTTCACGGCAGTGTGTGCACACGTGGGTTTCATGCCCCAAAGGGAACTCGTTGTAGGAAGTGAGTTCATTTAACCTTTAACAAGGTTTACAGATAATTATGAATGTGCGAATTCTCAGAGCAGGGATGATCGCGTGGTCAGGTTTGCTGGTGTAATTAATTCTTCCAACAAAACTGATTTCACAGCAACTGGAAAGAGGATGATTTTTGCAAAATAGTCAGGGTTTCCCTAACTTTTGTGAGGACACCTCTGCGCTTCCATAGCCTTGTGTTACAAAGGGCTCCACCTGCCCTCTCCTGGCACCTGTCCTCGACGGCCACCCTCGTCTGCATGGCAGTCAGGCCCTGAGGAAGTCCAGGACCGCCTGCACTGGGCCCCCTCTGCTGGGCCAGGGAGGCGGTCCGGGATCCCCTGGGATTTCTCTGCTCCCTAGCTCTGGCCCACACAGAGGGCCCAAGTTTACAGAGTGTCCGGTGGGGCTGCTGACTTGGCATCTGCCTCCCCCTCCTCTGTGCCCACCGGGACCCCGGCTGCCCAGCTTCCCAGCATCACCTGGCCGCCCCGTGCATAGCCCACTCTCGGTTAAGGCCCCATATGTGGCAGCGCCAGCCCCCAGGAGCTGCCCCGACTTCGGCTAACACTGCTGAGCACTGCCCCCTCTCAGCTCAGGTAATCGTCAAGACAACACTGGGGGCAACTGGTGCCTCCTCTTCATTCATAGGGAGAACGAGGCACAGAGAGGTTGAATAACTTTGCCAAGGGCCAGGTGTAGGCCAGGGCTCAGACCCGGGCAGGCGGACCACGGAGTCCCCAGCACAGCCCCTTTGCACCACCACCTCCCTGCCACCGTCCCTCTGGCCCAGCCTCTCTCCATTTCCCAAAGGCCACAAGCAAACCCCATCCCGAGGGCTCATAGGCAAAGCATAACTGCTATTTTAGGTAAAATAACTCTATAAATAAAAATCAAGAAGCTGCAAAGACAAGCCTTATATAAACTCCTCCAGGAACGGTTCTCTTCCCCCCCGTGTGGAAACAGACCAACCCACAGAAGGACTGAACACGGCAGAAGAAACCCCATTGCTTCCGCCTGCCACTGGTCATCGCGGGAGCAGAACGGAAAGAATCCGCTTACCTAAAAGCCTGGGCCCCAGATTTGCCCACGTCCTCGCCCAACATGTGCTCTCAAGCTCCTGGCTGCCCACCTCCCACCCTGCTGCCCCTCTGCTGTTATCTGTGGGCACAGGGGCAGCAGACCCACCCCTGGGGACCACGTTCAGATCTGCCAGCTGGACGAATCGGGGGCTCCGGGGCACTAGAGGGAGGGCCACCTAGCGAAGAAGAAAGCATTCCATGAGGTGTCGTCACACAGTCCAGGCACGTGGCTGTCTGTGTCCCCAGAAATGTCCTCTGGCTTGCTGTCCCCCCAGGTGCCCCCAGGAGCAGCTCCTTCCAGAAGTGACGTTCATGGCGGCAGAGTCTACTGTTCAGGGTGTGAGTGTGTGTGTTTCTGTAGGTGGATATACCCATGTGTGTGTTGGTATGTATGTGAGTGTTGTCTCTGTGAATACGTCTGTGTGTGCGTGCATGTGTGAAGGAATGGGGAGGGAACGTGACATTCGTCTGCCTACGATATTGTCTTCTAAGAGGAGCTGGATCTCCAGTTCTAGGTCAGGGCACCTGCAGGAGTCTCAGCCTCCACAGGCAGCTCCGACTTGCCAAAACCATGAACAGGGCTGAGTCACTGCAGGAGAAACGATGATTAACATGCAAAGGTTTTTACATGTAACCCGGGGATCAAATGCTGGCCCTTTCGTCCCAGAGCCGGCAGCACCCTGGTGAGTCCCTGGCCAACGCAGGAGCCGTGCTTCTAGCTGAGAATCCTGGTGGAGAGTCTTCCTCCATATTTAACTCCTGTTCTGCAAACCCTCATATCTGGTCCCCTCAGCTGGTCGATAAGGCACCTGGGCCCAGAATACAGAGCCCTCAGCGACGGCCGACTCAGCGGGGATCCATCTCTCTAAGCAGAGTCAGTGTGTGCACAGGGTGGGCTCTCTGCACCCACGTCCACAGGTTGCAGCACAGAGGCCGCCGGGCCCCCCTCAGCTGGTCCCAGAGCCCGCGGGACAGTCTGGAGCCTGGATGATTATAGCCACCTTGCTCTGGTGCTCATCCATCTGGTCTACCTGTTCTCAACCTGCTCCAGGCAGTGGAGCCACAATTAGGTCACCAAGGGACACGGAGAGCTGATGACGGGGAGGTCGCTTGGCAAGGCACTGTTTTGAGCACTTTGTGTGAGTGAAGAAGGAGCGATGTCTGCCCGGCTGCCAGGTCCGGTGCCAAGAAGGCAGCAGCTCAGGTGGGGCAGCGTCCCCCGCAGGGGCCCAGGGCTCCCGGCTAAGTCACTTCCCACCTTTCCTCTGCAGAGGAGCGAATGGCCTGCTGAACTCCCATCCGATGTTTGCTCAAGGGCTGCAGTGTTGAATTCAGTACCAACATATATTTTTATGTGGAGGTATTTTCAGCCCGCTTTTCTAGCCACACGTGTCAGTTATTACTTGCTATGTAACAAACACCCCCAAAGTTAGCAGGTTACGATGGCAGCTGTTTTATTTGCTCACAATCCGCTGGGTCAGTAGGTGGGCGGAGCTTGGCTACTTGGCTCTTGGCTGGTCTGTCCTGGGGGTTACTCATGAGGCTACAGTCACTGGGGCTCCACTGGGGCTGGGGAGCCCAGGACAGCCTCACCGGCATGGCTGGTGGCTCCTGGTAGCTGTTGGCTGGACCATGTGCTGACCTGGGCTCCTTCACAAGCCTGGCAAGGTCCAGAAGAACGAGTCCAAAGAAGCCTGGGCTTCTCAGAACCAGCACATCACCCTCGCACTTCACTGTGTTGGTCAAAGTCAGGCAGGTGGCCAGGCCACATCCAAGGGTGGAGAAATAGACTCCCCCTCTTGATGGGAGGGTGGGGTGTCACTGTACAAATGGGGGTGTGTGGGGAGATGAGAGGAACCTTGTCGCCCATGTTTGCAAACAAGCTACTGTACCTCCCACCGGGCAAGATATTATGGAAGGAAGGAGACATGCATGATTCCTGCGTGTGCACACATGCATACATGGATACATGCACACTATGTGTGTCTATACATGTGGACATGTAATCATGTGTTTATTGTGCCCGCTGCCTGCCGAGAGGTGCGCTGGACCCTTTGTGAGACATTCTATCACTTTCTCTGAGAAAACAGTACTGGTCTGAATTTGGAAGTGGAGACAGCAGAGCACAAATGTAAGAGATGGCAGGATGGCCCGGACGGCCCCTCTGAGCCTGGGTCACAGCTACGACCCCTGCAACACTCACCCCAGGAAACCCAGAGGCACAGCAGTCGCCAGCTCTAGCATTTGTTTCCTGCCTCTAAGTGTGTAAAGTAAAGGGACACTAAGAACTTGGTTTTTAACAAATATTACATAAGACAAACTTTAAGCACATTCTATTCCTTGACCCCAAATGCAGGCTATGCAAGTTTACGTAAGGTGCGTAAGCTGACAGGTAATTGTCGGCAGGCTGGCATCTCCCACTAAGCAGCCGGGACCCTCCCTCGGCTCAGACCAGGGAGGGACAAGGGGTACCGTCCTCCTCTTCCACGCCCCCCCCTCTCCCACCACCTCAGCCCTTCATTACCTGCCTGCCCAAAGTGCGACCTGGGACCAGCGGCATCCTCATCACTGCACACTTGTTAGAAATGCAGAGCTCAGGCTCCGACCCAGACCTGCTGAGCCCGGGTCCGAACGTCTGCAAATCCCCAGGTGTTTTGTGTGCATTAGAGTTTGGCAAGCATGGCTTTAACAGGTGTTTCAGTAAGAGAAGCCAACTCAGCTGCTCCTTTAACATTATTAAACTCAATTTGTATTCTTTACGTTATTTGTGTATAAACCAATTTTCAACGTCCCCTGGTGAATCTACTGTGCAGCCAACTTTGAGAAGCACCTGGACTTGGGCCGCTCAAAGTGAGGCAACATCAACATCTTGGTGCCTGGCGGGGACGCAGGGTCTCCTGCCCTGATCCGCTGTCCCAGAACCTGCATTTACCAGCCCCCAGGAGATGCGTGTGGTCACTCAAGCTGAGCGGCTCTGCCTGGCCTCAGTCCTGGCTGCTTGGCTCAAGTCCAAGGTTTGCCACCTCCCTTGTACCCACCTGCCTGCCATCCATCCCACACACACTACACACAACTTATCACCAGCAAACCACCGTGTTCTCTTGTGTTCACAAGTACACATGATCTGGTCTTCCTATCCCACCCCTATCCCTGTCAACTCCTCTCATTGACAGGGGGGCAACAGTCACTGGCTGAGTGGAGAACCCACCACAGGATATCATCTTTGCCCATCTTCACCTGGAGGCTGGAAAAGTTAAATCCTCCTCCTTACACCAGGCTTTCTTGTAACCAAGAGTGGTCACACACACAGCTCTGGCCAAAGACTGCTGTGGGCAAATGTCTTCTGAGGGGCTCTGTCCACCTCTCCCACCTTTTGTCTTGATCTCAGATGTGATGTCCAGGGCTGCAGCAGCCTTCTGGGAACCAGGAGGTGGTAGAGATGCAGCCCTGACTCCACTGAGGTGCCGACTCAGCGCCTCCCACCTCCAGGCTCGTATCATGTAAGAAAAATAACCCCCATAGTTCAGCTCCTGTGCCCCTGGTTTTCTGTCATTGTTGCTGTTTCAGTTCTAGGTTCATAGGTTAGAACCTGTGTTCTAACCTAGACTTAAACAGGCCTTTTTATTTTGCACATAAATAAGGAAAAGAAGAAAATAAGAAGTGAAAAAGCAAAAAAGTTAGATCCAAATCAGCTTTGCCACTGATTTCTATGTAAATCTGAAGAAGTTAATAGACCTGCGAGGACATGAAACTTCTCCCTTTTTTCCTCACCTGTCCCTTTTATCTCTTCAGTGAAAACACTGGAGAATGATGGAATTGAACAAAATTCCCAAGACCTAGAATTCACTCACGTAATAACTAATGTACACACGTGTTGTGCAAAACTGGTGCTATTAACCTATGCCCCAGTTTCTGACTATGGGCCTAAGATAGCATCACATTCTAGAATATACTTTTGAGAAACAATGTGACTTGTGACTCACACATAGTTGATGGGATGTGGCAGGAGTTACTCCTGAGGCTACATCAGAAGAGTCCACATCAATTATTTGCTAGTAATTAGAACCTTAGCGCTCCAAATAATATAGGTTTATTTCTTATTGTGGTAAAAATACACAACATAAAATTTACCACATGGACTATTTTCAAGTGTACGGTTCAGTATTGTTAAGTAGATTCACATTGTTGTGAAACAGATCTCCAGAATTTCTTTTTTTTTTAGGACTGAACCTCCCCACTTCCTCTACCTAAGTTCTCTCTCTACTTCATCCTTCATTTGCATTTTCATAGTAATTCCAAGAAAGAGGTGGGTAGGCATCTTCTCCATTTTACAGATGGGAAAGCACCGGAGTCGGGTGGCCTCACCTGCATCCCCTGGGCTCTTGAATGGCAGGCTTCTGGGTCGTCTGGTACCCAACCCACAGCTCGTGCCCAGAGATGGGGTTCTCCTGAGCACCAGAAGCGGCCAAGCAATCCTTTCCACAGTTGTGTTTTTGTTTTATTGAGGTATAATTGACATATAACATTATGTTACTTTCAGGTGAGCAACAGATGATTCGTTATTTGTATATATTGTGAAATGATCACGATAAGTCTAACTAACATCTATCACGAGGCACAGTTACAACTTTTTTCCTGTGATGAGAACTTTTAAGATCTAGGCTCTTTCAAATATACAATACAGTATTGTTAACTTTAGTCACTATGCTGTACATTACAACCCATGACACTCATTTTGTAACTGGAATTTGTACCTCTTGACCCCCTTCACTCATTTTCCCCACCCCAGCCCTACCTGTCTGTGGCAACCACCAATCTCTTCTCTGTATCTATGAGTTCAGAGTTTGTGTTTTTTTCAGATTCCACATACAAGTGGGATCCTATGGTATTTATCTTTCTGTCTTATTTCACTTACCATAATGTCCTCAAGTTCCAGCCATGTTGTTGCAAATGGCAGGATTTCCTTCTTTTTTATGGCTGAATAGTATTCCATTGTGTATATATGTGTCTATTTCTATAGCTATATATATCACATCTTCTTTGTCCATTTATCAGTGCTACCATATCTTGGCTATTGTAAATAATGCTGCAGTGAATATGGGGTACCTATATCTTTTTGAGTTAATGTTTTCATTTTCTTTGAATAAACCCAAAAGTGAAATTGCTGGATCGTATGGTAGTTCTATTTTTTATGTTTTTAGGAATCTCCATACTGTTTTCCATAGCGACTGCACCAATTTACATTCCCACCAACAGTGCATGAGAGTTCCCTTTTCTCCACATCTTCAACAGCACCTGATTTATTGTCTTTTTGATAATAGCCATTATGACAGGTGTGAGGTGATATCTCATTGTGGTTTTGATTTGCATTTCCCTGATGATTTGTGAGTTGAGAACTTTTTCAGGTACTTGCTGGCCATCTGTATATCTTCTTTGGAAAAATCTTTATTCAGACCCTCAGCCCACTTTTTAAAAAAACTTATTTATTTATTTATTTTTGGCTGCGTTGGGTCTTTGTTGCTGCGCGCGGGCTTTCTCTAGTTGCGGTGAGCAGGGGCTACTCTTTGTCATGGTCTGCAGGCTTCTCATTGCAGTGGCTTCTCTTGTTGTGGAGCATGGGCCCTAGAGTGCGCAGGCTTCAGTAATTGTAGCACATGGGCTCAGTTGTTGTGGCTTGCAGGCTCTAGAGCGCAGGCTCAGTAGTTGTGGCATACAGGATTAGTTGCTCCACGGCATGTGGGATCTTCCCGGACCAGGGCTTGAACCCATGTCCCCTGCATTGGCAAGTGGATTCTTAACCACTGCACCACCAGGGAAGCCCCTGAGATCTTCTGCCCATTTTTAATAAAATTTTTTTTTGTTATTGAGTTGTATGAGTTATTTATATATTTTGGGGTTTTAACCCCTTATCAGACATATAATTTGCAAATATTTTTTCCCAGTCAGTAGGCTGGTTGCCTTTCATTTTGTTAATGGTTTGCTTTGCTGTGCAGAAGGTTTTTAGTTTGATGGAGTCTCACTTGTTTATTTTTGCTTTCGTTGCCTTTGCTTTTGGTGTCAAATCCAAAAAATCATTGCCAAGACCAATGTCATGGAGTTTACCACCTATGTTTTCTTCTAGGAGTTTTGTGGTTTCGGGTCTTACATTCAGATCTTTGATTCATTTTGAGTTAAGTTTTGTGTGTGGTGTAATACAGTGGTCCAGTTTCATTCTTTTGCGTGTGACCATTTAGTTTTCCCAACACCACTGATTGAAAAGACTGTCCTTTCCCCCTTGCATTTTCTTGACTACTTTGTCTATGTTAATTGACCATATATGTATGGGTTTATTTCTGGGCTTTTTATTCTGTCTCATCGATCTATGTGTCTGTTTTTATGCCGGTATCATACTGTTTTGATTACTATGGCTTTGTAATATAGTTTGAAGTCAAGAAACATGATGCTTCCAGGACAGTTCAGCTGGTCAGAGTATGAGGAGGGTGAAAACTGTGGGCTCCTGCCAGGCTCACACATCCTGGCCAAGAGGGTGGGGAATACAAGGAGGTCAGGGGGGGAAGAAGGATTCAGAGGAGAGAGAGGTGCAGGTCAGGACTGTGCTCCCAAGATGTTTTCTAGGGCTGAGTTGAACTCCAGTGGAGATGGGGTACCTCTGATTTGTGCCCCCAAGAAACAACTTGAGTTCATCTGGACTTCACTCTCCAAGAAAGGCACCAGTTTAGTCTTAAGGAGAAAGGGAAGCAATGGGTAGAGTCTAACTCACTGAAATATGTTTTTGAAATATCTGAAGCTCTGAATACAAATTCCAGGAAGATCAGCATTTCTGGGCAGCATCTAAGGACATTTCTATCTTCTGGGGAAAGCCTTGTGCCCAGAGCGGGAAGGAGGTCTCACTGGGCAGCCTGCCATCCTGTTTAATATATCTGGATGTTCTCTGTGCCATCCGGGGCCTGTGGCATTAGAGGAAACAGTTTCCCCTCTGACCGTGGTGTGTCGTGCAGGAGATTTCTATTCTCCTGGACAGCTGCAGGCACACATCCTCCCAGCTGGGCCACAGCTGGGCTTTCTGCTCACCCTGGGTCACTGTTTGGTGACCTGCATGGGCACTCTCCTCCCAGGAAACCACCACAAAGTACAGAAGGACAGATGACCCAGCTATGTTTGTCCCACTTCGCCTCCATCGTAGAATGGAACATCTGCATCTGCGTGTCTGCCCAGTGATGACACAGGACGGGCAGCTGTCCTGAGCTTCACACCAAGCGCAGTGCCAGGTTGGGGCTGGGCAAACGTGACCTTGAAACAAACACTAAACGAACAGATCCCTGAAGGGTCCACACACAGGGCCCTTCCACTGGCGACATGAGGCTGCAGATCGGGCTGGGAACCCCTGAGTTTCACCCCATCAAGTTTGATCAGGACTCCCAATCAAACGGAATGCTATACACGTTTCCCACCATTATCCTCCCTTCCTGCCTGGGAGGGAGATGCAGTATGGGGCAAACAGGAGAAGCTCCTGTGGGTTTCCTGGAATAAGCACTGGAGAAGCTGCAGATGAGCTGTGAAAGCTTCAGTCCAGCCCTTCAGACTCAACTCCTCCAAGTTCATGAATTCGCCTCGTTTCACCTGGAAACTGGACAGTGGGGTCCCCTTGGGGCAGCCAGGCCAGTCCTGGGGTGAGGCACCAGCTCAGATGGGCACAGCAGCTCCACCTGAGAGAGGATGGAGAACTGGGCCACTGCCCAGGGAGGGGAAGCTGAGGACCGCGTCCCTGCAGGTGGGTCCAGACCCCAGGGTCCTGGAGCCCCTGCTACCCGCGGTGCAGGAGGAGCCCCTCCTGCCAGCTCTCAGCCTCCCTGGGCCCGGCCTCACTCACCTCTGATCCCACAGCCCCTGTTTCCATTGAAGAGCGGCCAGCTCCCCTGGCACCCAGGACCTACTGCGGCCATGAGGGCAGGAGCCCAAGGGACTCACAATCCCTGCCCTCCTGGCTGGTCAGGGCTCTGCCGTTGCCATGTCCATGGTCCAGAATCTCCTGGTCACCCCAAGAGCCCCTCTCCTCTTGTGCTCACCCACTCCTGAAGCAGGCCCACGTCACCCCCATGCTGCTCCCAGCCTCTGGCACGCACGCATCCACATGCCCACGGGCCCTCGCCCCAAGGATGGAGAGATGCCCACAGGTCTGGGGACATGTTTCCGAGAGGTCATACGCTTTCTCCCGGACGCTGAGCGGATAAGCCAGGAGCACGGATCCTGAGGTCAGGGTGGCTGCAGGAGCAGAGGCCGCACTCCCATTCTGCAGACGGAGCGGGGACACTCAAGGCTGGTGGGGAGATCTGGGCTGGAGGCGGGAGCGGTGCCCTGGGAAGGTCCTGGGGAAGGATCTGCCGGTGCCTCTCTGACAGCAGAGAGGGGAACAACCAAAGCTCCAATGAGGAAAAGCTGTTGGCCCCTTTCCTCCTCCTCCCCCACCCCATGTCCCAGCACCCGAGCAGAACAGAAGAGCTGATGACAGATAGACCAGGGTCCCTCCCACCAGGCAGCGTTTCTCCAGCCCATAGTGGGACGTGGCTGCACTTCTAAATTGGACGAGGTAATGGACTATCTGAAGGCGACCAGACACCTGTGTGGGAGCCCAGGGCCCTGGAACAGCTGGAGCACAAGACGTGGGCGGCTCTATATGGGCCACAGCTCGGGAGCCCAACCTCATCAAGGTCACCAGGAAGCCCTTTTGCTTGCACGTCTGGGAGCCTGGCTGCCGCAGTCCTGGGTACACAGGGCAGCCGGAGAAGGCAGAGCGGCTCCGAGTGGGGATGAGCTCAGAGCCAGCGGGATGCAGCCTGCGCCCACCGAGGAGCTTCTGAGTCCGGGGGCAAAGAGGTGAACAAGAAGCGGGGGCCGAGGTCCCTCCAAAGCGTCCACTTTCCTGATGGAGCGCGGGTGCTGGGTACGGGAGCACGTGAAAACCTCCCTGCTCGGGACCACGATCAAACACCTGTGGGCAGAGGGCACAGCCACGCGTTCACAGCTGCACTGCGGCCACTCGCCCAGTGGGCGGGTCTGTCCTGCACACACACAGAGACGACTAGAATCTGGGAAGAAACTCATGTCTGTGACCCAAGAGCCTGAAGTATGTGTTCTTCCTGGAAAGGGACTTGGCAAATCGCTGCTCAAGTCCAGCAACAGGGAAGGAAAGGGCATTATTCCGCACAGTTTGAGTCCACAATACATTTTCCTCTATGGTTTTAGAACAGACTGTGATGTCCCCAAATACACCCAAATGTCCCTATTCACAGGTAATGCACCTGTACCCCGAACATTCAGATTGGCAATCCTGCCAAGAATATTGTGCAGAGGACTCGACAAGTGGGGTTAAAGGGGACGACAGAAGGTCTGGGATGCGGTCACATCAGGGGCCCTCCTGTTCTGGGTCGCTCAGGAGGTACATGCTGAGTCCAAAGGCTGTTAGGAGAGATGCCGTTAAGAGTCTTGAGATCTCATTCTGAGCAAAGGGAACAAGGAAGTGGGCGCCCATGTGTCAGGTGGCACATTCCATCCACAGCTTTGAAAATAATAAGAGTGAAAGGCAGAGAATGAACTTAGAACTAACAGAAGAGATGACTTCCCTTTACTTAAAATTGGCTTTTAACAGAAATCCATCTTGGTGATGGAGTGGGGCTACGGCCCTGCATGGAGAACTGAGCCGGGTGTTCTGTGTCTCTGGGTTTAGTGTAGAAAAGCAAAGCCGTGAGGCAGTGAGCATGTTAGTTCATCCGCTCAGAGCCTGTGTTTTGAAGCTGCTTGTACGGAGGACACGAGGGGAGAGGAAGAGAGTAGGAGAGAGAAATGGGGATGGGGTCGTCTGCAGGCGAGAGGCCCTGGAAGGCATTTCAGGGCTGGGCTGGGAAGGGTGGGCTTGCCCAGCACGGGGGCCTCTCCACCGTCTGTGTGCACACAGGGCACAGTCTGGAGCAGACGCCTGGCTCTTAAAACACATCTACCAATGCCTGAGCCACAGGCACGGGCCAGACCCTGTGCTCAGACGGTGTCTCAGACCCAGAGCACACGGCTGACCTGCCTCATTTCACCTTTCCTGCTGCCCCATAGGACACAGCACCCTTACCCCAACTGGAACGGATATGTTCTCTCTAAGGGAAACACTTGGGAAAGGGCCGAGGCAGAAACTTCAGATACTAAGGTTGGCTGCAGAAATGCACATCCTTTATTTAAAGGCAATCTGAGACACTGCAGAAACAGAAGTATTGGTAGCAATCTTTGGTGGCATGACCTGGGCATCCGTGGAGTCCCTCTGATGCTAAACAGAGCCTAAGCCCAGCCCTCAGGGCTGTATTTTCCAGCCCTGACCGAGGACTTAATCACGTTGTAATCCTCAAAAGCAAACCCTCTTATATCAGACACTGCACAGCTGAGAGCCCGTGGCACCAAGGTGGGAGGGCCAGGATCAGTTAAAAACTGCATATTGTACCTGAGGCAGAACGGTAAGTTTATGTCACATGCTCGTTTTTCTGCTTCCCTGAGCAGGGGTGAAGCCTCAACATATTTGAGGTAAGACTATTTGTCTCCTTCAGAAGTATCTTTGGTTTAAAGTTGAGGCAATGGAATAAAACTTCTGTGTTTCTAATTGTCTGAAACGTTTGTTTGCTTTTTGGTTTTGTTTTGGACACTGACACTTCCCAACAGAAAAGATTAAGAAAGGAACAGATGGGAGGCACTTTTGAAAAGTGGTTACTCAATGAGGTCAAATGTTTGAGAAGTAATACATTTTAAAAATATGAATTTAGGGCTTCCCTGGTGGCGCAGTGGTTGAGAGTCCGCCTGCCGATGTAGAGGACGCGGGTTTGTGCCCCGGTCCGGGAAGATCCCACATGCCGCGGAGCGGCTGGGCCCGTGAGCCATGGCCGCTGAGCCTGCGCGTCCGGAGCCTGTGCTCCGCAACGGGAGAGGCCACAACAGTGAGAGGTCCGCGTACCGCAAAAAAAAAAAAAAAAAAAAAAGAATTTAAACTAAGCAGGCCCTTCATGAAAGACTCAACCTGCAATCAATAAACACTCATGTTCTCTCCTTCAGAGTCACAGCCCCTAAATGTCGCTATAGCATTATCAGGACCTATGTTTAAAAATGACTGTGATTAACATAAGATCCAACTGGGAACTAAAAACTCAAAATGTTTTACACTGCATATTGATTTGAACCGCAAGAGCAAAACCTCCACCTCTCTGGAATAATGTTAATAGAACTCCTTGGTAAATTCTTTTATGCAAGCCAATACGCAGAGTTGTCCCCTGGGTTGATCTTTAGGAAGCAACTTTTATTTTTATTATTTTCTACACATGTATATTGTTTCCTGGTTGTGTTATTCTTAGTTCTAACAGTTCTCTGATTTGTTTTTGTTTTCCTTAAGTATTTTATTTCATTTTGTGCAATTTAATAGGTTATTTATCATAACACGGTTTAAGATGACTCAGAATTTTGATCGAAACAACGTCTGTAACTTAAAACATCATGCATTATAAGTGGTACTTTGTTGAGAACCTGCTTTAAAACGTTTTATCCCAAAGCACACGCGTCATGTAACTTTTATAATGTGATGTGAGTCTAAGTCAAGTTGCGTTAGAGATATCTTTCATAAACCTTTCCCACACACGCCCTCTGAACCCACCCAAGGGGAATGTTGACACCACTCAGGCGGCTCCTACGTGAGGACACACCCATGTGGACAGGTGCCCCTGACGTTACCCCGACGCTTGCCAACAAGAAGTTGGGGGATGCAGGGGCAAGGATGGGCCGGGGCCCACACTGTGTCCTGAGAACCATGGGGACACAAACTTCACCCAGGGAGACATCCAAAGACTAACTAAAGTGCTCCTAAACCAGAGTCAGCCCTATTTTAAAAACTGGGGCGACCATAAACATTTTGTTCTCAAAATCCTGGAAGGAACATGGATGGAAGGAAAGAGAATCTCAGAAAAGTTAAGCGATCTCAGATCATTCAACAGGCAAGCAGCAGAGCCTGGAGATGGAGGCCTGTCTTGGCACGGGAATGCCAGAGGATGTCCTGGGGCGGGGCGGCCACCTGTGTCTCCAGACTCCTCCCCCCTCCCTCCTCCTCCCTCCTCTCTCCCCCCTGCCCCCTCCCTCCCCCCTCCCAGCCTTAGTCCTCAGGCTGCCTGATCTAAACTAAGCCATGTTGAGGGCACTGAATTGTAGCCCAGTGCCTGAAAGAGTTACAGCTATTCCTGTTTCAAACACGGTTATAAGCTCTCAGGAAAAATTTGAAATTGCACAGAGAACGCAGAAGAATCACATTTGTCTAAACTACCGACTACTACCTACGTTACTCCAATTCTGCGGGCATGGACAGGATCCGAGTCAGCCTACGGTCAGTGTTCAGAATATTTAATATTTGAACACCTTTCACGTTTTGTTTTCCAACATGTTGGCACAATGCCTCCAGGGCAGGGATGCTGGGCGAAAGCTGTGGTCCCTGTGTCGCTCCCTATCAGCCCCGTTCCCCCCAGACAGCCTCACGTGACCTCCCACTGAAGGACCAGGCCCTTCTGCTTCTCAGTAGCCCCAGGCTGTGCTGATGCCCACAGCCCAACACCCCGGGCCTCGATCTTTGCACCTTTGCCCCCTCAGTCTGAGGGTTTGCTGATGACGTGAGTCTGTTCAGACTACAGGTCACGGCACTGCGATTGGCCCGTTTGGCCGTGAGGATCCCCAAGGTGCACGGGCCCCACAGAGGCCAGAAGGAGGAGCTAGGGGTCATGCTGGTTTTATCTGGGGGAAGGAGGACATAAAGGTGCTGGCCTACAGGATGGTTATTCATATCACAAGAGGCTGGCCGAGGATGCCATTAAAGAGTGCACCTTATCCAGGTATTCAAAAGTTTGCCAACTCCTCCAAGCATGTCGTTGACAATTTTTAGGAAAAGCTTTTCTGTAAAAGAACGTGCGGAGGTGTGCAGAGTGGGGGGGGGCACGTAGGTATGGGGGTGCCCTCCCACGGCCTCTGGAGGCTGGTCCCAGGCTACCCTCTCCAGCCAACAGGCTCCACACTCGGAACCCACCTGAGGGAGCAGAGTCTCCAGATGTGACCAGGTGACGAGCAAACGTTGTCTAATTGAGAGATGAAATGTCAGCACTCTCACGAGCCTCAGAATAGCACCAACTAGTGTCTCCCATAGAAAACTTACATAAGAAAATATCTTTTTATTCTCTTATAACAGTAATAACTCCCGAGAAAACATGCGTTAGAGCTAATGAGAGAGGGAGGCAAGTCAGTGCAGCACTTTAAATTTCTGCCAATGCTAAATGTGGAAGAAATGAACTGCTTATAACTTATGAATTGAGTTTTAAAGTTTTTTTTTTTTTTTACCAAAAAAGTAATGTTCTTTTGCTTGTATCGGTTCAGCTGGAATCTGTTTCTTCCCTGCACGTCCGCTGGCAGGAGTCAAATGTAATTGTTTCAGATGTCTCTTTTCTCAGGGTCTGAATTTCCCTCTCCTCCTTCAACCCCCCTCTTTGTGCCTCCAGGAATGTTAGCAGGTTTCTTTTCTACCCCCAGATGGACAGGGGGGCACCTTCATTTCTATTTAACATCACCTATTTCTAATGGAATCATTCAAAGAAGTTGTTTCTGCTGATGGTTATGTGAAAACGAAATGAAACGTCATCAGCTGGACATTCATGGGCCGCATTTAGCAGTGAAGTAAGCTGGGAATAAGTTTCCAAATCCTTCCTCAGACACGGGCCTCCCAAACTCGCAGGAGGGTGGTAAACAGGAGGGAAAGGCAGCAGGGTGGATGAGGGGCACGCTGCAGGGTCAGTGCGCTGTTCTTCCCACCTCTGCGAACCACTGACATTTTCCACTTAAAAAACTTTAGACATAGATTTCCCCAGTTTTTCCTTTATTGAACAAGGCCCTCTTGATTATGACGATTCCATTTTCATGCAGTAGGTGGGGGCAGGGTGGGGGAGGGCACCAGATCAGTGACAAACTAACGTTTGCTCTAGGCAAAGGGACCCTGGGGTGTTGGAGAGAGGGTGGGAGGGAGGTGGAAGGCTCACCCTCAAACGTCTCACAGGCTCACACCTGTGGTCTGATCTCCAGAAAGACATTCCACACAACCACCAGGCACACAGCAGGCGATAATTCATCCCCAAATCTGCTCCAGCCACTTCCTGTCTTAGCCAGAACGGACATCAGCCCCAGCGCCGGGCTGGCTCTCCACTCTGGCTGCTGGGAGCATTTAGGGAGCCAGACCCCCTCAGGAGACCACCTCCCAGCACCAGCGCTGACTGCCCAGCAATCTCTCCTCAGCAAAAAAAGTTGGCTGGCTCTGGGGTTTGTTACAGGCCGCTCGCCCCACAGGCTGCAGTTCTGCTCAGGGCAGAAGCCGCTCCCTTTGGGCTCTGACCAAACACACTGGCCAGCAGGAGGGGGACCCACAGATACACTGACCCAGGTGCTCGCCCCACTGCCTGAGCCTGATTCTAACTGCAGATCGGAGCCACCTACCCCCAGCCCCCAAATCTGCCAAGCCCTCGGCCAGTGTCCGCTGCACCAAACCCGAACCCGGGAGGTGGCCCGGGAAGGCGTAGACAGGAGTCTGGCCAGGAGCCTGGCGGCGCCAGCGCATCTGACGCCGCAGAAGGGCTGCACGCACCTGAAGTCTGGGTGATAGGAGCCCACGCCCCTGCGTGCAAGGGGCACCCAAGGAGACGAAGGCGACGAGAAGACCCCTTTCTCTAGTCCTTCAGGAAAGCCAAGCGACCCCACTGGCAGCCTCCCCAAAGCAGGACTGTAAGCGCCCACTCCACTGGAGTCTCGCAGAAAACGCATCGCGATCAAAGCCCCTTCCTCCGGAAAAATGCCCCATTCTGCCTGTAATCCAATTCCCTCTCCCCGCACCTGGAAAGCGCGCACGAAGAGGCAGAAATCATACCCAGGGAAATTGTGACCAGAACTTGAACCCCAAACGCATCCACTCATTCCCCGCTCCGCGCTGTGGCTGGCGGCTCCCAGGGCTCCGGGCTGTTGCGGCTGCCAGGGATCAGACAGCGCGCGGAACCGAGGGGCTCCCAGAGTCCCGGTCTCCGTCCCGGTCGTCGGTCAGGAGTCACCATCCCCAGCGCGCTCGCACCCTCGCCTTCCTTTTTCCCTCCGCTCGGCAAATCGAAGCCCGCTTCCCTTGCCTGTCCCAGATGGACCTCGGACCCCAGCTCCGCGGCGGCCCCGCTCACCAGCCCCAGTCGGTCTCCTTTGGGTCGCTGGAGGGGGTCTCCCGGACCCTCAGAGCCAATGCCCGCTGCGCGCCTCCACCGCCCCGGGCAGCCCCGCTCCGCCGCGCTCCCGGGTTTTGGTCTCAGCAGCTCCCTCCGACTTTGCACAGCGGCGCCTCCGCGCCGCCGGGGCTCCTGGGGTGGCGAGGCGCCAAGCTGCAGCCCGGGCTGCCGGCGCCCGGCCCCTTCCTCCACATCTTCCTCGTCCGTTCCGCTCTCCCTGGCGCCTGGCGACCCCGCGCCTCCCCGGCCCCGCCGCCCCGACCACCCGAACTCACCCCGGAGCCGCGACGCCGCAGGTCTGCGCGCTCCGAGGCGGAGCCAGGACGCCCTCCCGCGCGGGGGCAGCCTCTCTGACGCCTGCCCGCGGCCCCCGCCCCGCTCCCGCCGGCCCCTCTGCTGCCCGCTCTGCCGTGGCGGTCGGGACTCACCTCCCGGACAAGGTGACCCGCTAGTGCGCCCGGTGGCGGCCCGCGCGTCTCCGGAGGCAGCAAGCGCGCGGGGCGTGGGGTGTGTGGCGCCCGCCTCTGCTCCCGGCTCTCTCCCACGCCGCCCGGCTTTTTCCCTTCCGTCCACTCCCTGCCGCTCGGCCCTGCGCTCGCCGCCCGCGCCCCCGGCTGCCCCGCGCGTACTGGAGCGCTGGGCGCGGGGCAGCGGCGGCGGCCCGGGCTGCTGGAGCGAGCTAGCGGCGGCGGCGGGGCGGAGCCCGGCCCTCCGGCCACCGGGAGAGGAGGGTGAGAGGAGACTCCCGCGGCGCGCACCCGGCCGGCGGGTGGGCGAGGGGCGCCCGGGGCGCGCCGCTCGGCTCGGCTCCCGAGCCTGGAGACACGCGTGCCGGAGGCGGCGGCCACGGGCTCTAGGGATGGCAGGAGGGAGGAGGAGGAGGGAACGGCTCCGCGCGAAAGCGCCGCCAACTTTGCCCCAGGCCGCCGGGCCCCGCGGGGGATCGCGTCTGGCAGGTGGCCCGGGCCCGGTGTCTGGGAATGTGGGTGACAGAGGCTGGGGGAAGGGGGCATCCACTGGGGACTAGGAGGGCGGATTTGTCGCCTGGTTCGGAGAAGAGATGGCTCCCCTCGGTCCTAAAGGCCTCTCCAGGCTCTGGTTCGTTCTTTCTGAGGTTCCTAAGGACCCACTTTATAGGCCTGAATCTCCTCGGGTCCTGACCAGCCAATCAACCCCGTGAAACCAGGCGCGGGGCCCAGACTCCAGGACCTCGACCCAGTGTCAAACCGGTCTGATGTGCGTGCAGGGCTGGCCCCGGGCAGTGGGAATTGAGAGGAAAACTAGGTTGTCGGGAGAAGGGGGCTGGGCATAAGCCTGGTGAGGAGAGTGGGCAGTGGGGAGGGAGCGAGGGAGGGCACCTCCCAAGATAGTCTGCATTTCCAGCGTTGAGGGAGGCGGGGAAATGGTGTTTGCAGTTGGGATTTCAGAGAGAAAGAAGTGAGGAGGCAAGACGCGCCAGAAGGGAGTCAAAAGGGATTTAGGAAAAGAATCTTTGAGCCCACTTGTGTCACAGGCACAGAAGCGCCCGGTGCCCCAGCCCGGCTGCCACTGGCTGCACCCTGGTGTTCGTTGTCTGTTGTGCCCCAGGAAACCCTCCTTGGTGCAGAGGCCTCTCCCTGCCTGGTCACCGACCCCTTGGCCCTGAGAAGGCACCTCTTCCTCTGCCAGGGCTCCTGGGGTGGAGTTTCCAAAGGGCTGGGGTTGGAGGTGGGACCAGAACACCAGGTCCCTCCCCGTGTTCCCTTTGTGGGACTGGCCTCCTGTGGGTCCTCAGCAGTCCAGAGAGAAAACTCAAGTCCCAGTGCACCTGTAAGGGGGCAGGTGGGTGGAGGTGCAGGTCAGTGGAAGCGGCACCATCTGTGCTCTGTCTTTATCCACCTGAATGCCATCCCCGCTCCATCTCTGTAGCGTGGCAAAGCACAGCCAGGCTTCTGGCTCCAGATGCCAGAGCTGCAAGGCTGTGGTCTGGAACGCTCAGAAAAGGCCACGGTCCACTCCTCCCGGCTTGAAGAACTTCTCAGATGGGAGGAAGATGCCCTCTTATCCTAGTAAACTTGCCACTGTCCCTGGCTCCTTTCCGGATCAGAACATCACATTCTCTCATCTGAACCACTGAGCTGAGCAGATGTCATTGGACTCATGTGAGGTGGAGAATCCTTACTCCTGTTTATCAGATGAAGAAGCTGATGCTTTTTGAAAAATATCATCTGGGGTTTTCGCAGCCACCAGAGCTCGGGGGCGGCCTGACCTGGGTTCTCACCTCTCAGAGCACTTGTGTATCTAGACTTTGGGTTCGCTTCGGGGCCAGTTTTGTTTTCTTCGTGAGAGAACACCAGCCTGGGTGTTCGGGGCACAGCTGGTCCTGCCTGTGCCTCCAGGGCATGGTTTGCAGTTTCACTTGGACTTTTCATGAAATACCAGGCGGGCCCTCATGAGAGCAGCATAACACGTGACCCCTGACTGTCACTGGCTACCCGTGCACTGCTCCCTCCAAAAGTGAGGGTTGCAGAGTGAAAGGAAGGGGATGCCTTCACCGTGGCCTCCTGTGTGGAGTTCTGTGGGCTGCCTCTCTGTCGTGTCCTTGGTACTTTGGAATGTTCCAGGTTGCTGCTTTGGAACTTAGTACCCCGGCTCTTCCAGGTGAAGTGTGGAGCGTGGGTACACGTGGGGGGGTGGGGGAGGGTACATTTCCTGACATTTTCTAAGGCTTTGTTTTCATAACACACCTCGCTCAATCTAGCATTTAAACATTCCCATGGCCTTCTATTGTGGAATGAATATGGTGGGCCCCTTAAGTCACTGTGTTTTATTCTCATACAGCTCTTGGGCACATCCCAGGTACTGAACAAATAGTGATTGACTGCATTAGATAGGGGGAAGGGGTACAATTAAATGTCTTTGAGGAAAGAGGGTAATTTGGAGGAAAAGAAGTTCATGATGTGGAAGGTCGTTTAATATTATTATTATTAATTTCTCCCATGCCACTCGCATAGCTTCAAGGTCTCCAGAAGTATGTTATCTTTTCTAGACCCTGACCCTGAACATGCACACACAACTTTTAGTGTTTCCGCAATCCCAGTGGGTGTTACCGATCGTTGCATAAGAAACTCTCCAGGGCCAGGAATCTCAGATGAAGAGAGGGGCGTCCCCTGCTCCTGGCAGATGTGGCAGTTCAGGGAAGGCACCCACGGCTCCTGGTGGGCACCTGGCTGGTCTGGGATGGTAGGTAGCTGCACGTATAGGGTGGTTTCTCTTGAGTCTGGATCCCTGGTTGTTGCTTAGAAGGTTATCATCAGTGTCGTGCTGTGATGCCACACTGAAATAGGAAAGCAAACAAGGGGCGGTCGCGTACTGAGCAGAGGGAGACAGCAGAAGTCACCGAATCTCCTGGGTATCGGGTAACCTTCTCGACAAGGCTTATCTCTTAGGAGAGATTACAGAGGAGCTAAGAGAGGTCTCTGGGGCCAATTCCTGTGCTGTGAACTGTCGCTCAGTCACCAGCCAGCCGTCAGGCTTCTGGACAGCTTTCAGGAGAAGCTGTTAGTTTCCAGAGGCAGGTGCCCAGATGAGAGGAAGCGCGGACTGGAGGTCTTCAGGCAGGAGGCGTTCCTCAACACGTTGTGAACTGAAAGGTTCCAGACACCAGGCAGAGCTTATGAAGTACCCTGCCGTGCCCTGCGTGGTGCCGGCAGCTCAGTAAGGCTCCTTCTAAACCAGCTTTAGATGAAACGTGTGAAATGCTCAGCCTCGTTACGCGTTGATTGTAATACTAACAGTGGAGAGGGTGTACCCAATTTTAAGGCAATGTCATTCATCCAGTTTTTTCTTGTCTCCTCCCCAGATCTGTTATTAAATCGTCTTGATTGATGACATCCAGGAATTGAAAAGCTGCAATGTCTTATCACAGGAGAATCCTGTGGACTTAGAAGGACAGAAAGATGACCACTCAGATGTTCAGTGTAGACATGATAGGTGAGGCTCTAAGAAAACTGTGAATTGGTATCAGAAATAAAAGGAGAGAGATTCAAAACCTACACAAAATTTTGAGGCAATGTTGAAGTGAGAGTTTAGAACAGGAAAAGATACACCAGCACGCCAGAACGTCAGAGCTGGAGGAGTTCTCGGTGCTGTCCTGGTACGGCCCTCTGATTCTCAGGTGGCTTGCGTGGGGAGTGAAGCCCGGGTCTGGGCTACAGACTTCGCAGTCTGGCTCTGCGTTTGTCACACCACTTTGGAATGAATCAAGGAGAGCAGTAAGTTAACAAATTGTAAGCCACCTCTGTGGCGCAGTGGGTCAGTTACCCACTGCTGCAGACAAGCCAGCCCAAACACTGTGGCTGAAAACGGCAGCCCTCTATTGGCTCACGGCCCCGAGCGTGGCGAAGAGGTCTGAGCCGCTGGGTGGTGTCACCTGTGCTCCCTTAGGCATCGGTGGTCAGCTGCCCACCAAAGCCCGCCTCATGTGTCCGGGGCGGTTGGCTGCGGACTGGGGGGATGGGCCGCTGCTCCCCCAGGGCTGGCCCGGGGCTCCTCACAGAGCTGGTGGTGCCCAGCGCTGTGGGCCCAGTGCACACGGTTTTCCAAGCCCACATCACATGACTGAGGTCTCCTTTACCAAAGCTGTCGCAGGGCCCAAGTTCAGGAGGTGGGAGACAGCCTCCGGCTTTTGATGGGTGGGGCCATGAGGTCCCGCTGGAGACGGGATGCATGGAGGTGGGAGGTGTTTGGAGCTGTTTTTGCAATCAGCTGCTGCTGAGAGTAAGACTTGTTCTCAATGCACATGACTTCCCTGAATCTGGACCTGAGCTCAGTGGGGAGGCAGGAGTGACCCCAGGAGATGAAGAGGTTGAGTGTTTGGCCCGGTGGTCTCGCAGCCAGTGAGGAAGGGGCTCAGATCTGGCTTGTCTTCAGCTCGGCGAGCAGCCATCCTTCACGGAGGGTGTGCGTCAGGGGCGAGCTGAAGGCTTGCCACGGCGAGGGGCTCAGTGAGCCTGGGAGTAGGTGTCTGCCACGCCCGTGGCCTGTCCTCACACAGGGAGCCTGGTTTCCTCCTGTCTAATGAGCATGGTTATAGTATCTGCTGCCTGGCCATGTACAGATAAAGACGTGCTCCACGCCGCGGTGTGTTTCCTGAGCAGGGATGGCGGGTTATTGTTTTAAAGACAGTTGGCAAGACTGCGGGGCTGCTGGGGACTTTTTGCAGGGGAGTTGAGGGGCATGGCACAAAGCATGCTGGTGCTAAAAGGCCTTCAGCTGCCACACGAGAGGGGAGATTGATGTTATCGTTCATCCAAGTGCTTCTTGTTTCAAGGGGGCCGAGGCTGAGTGAGGCCAAGTCTGTTGTCAGATCCTCCAGGTCCTTCTGTCTGGTTCCCTCTGCCCCAGCTCCCATGGGCCTTGCTGCTTAGGACCCACCCCTGCCTATTTCTTGGCTTCTCATCCTGGAATAGCCTTCATCTCTCTCATCAGAGCGTGAACACGTGGGCTCGTGCTCCACCCTGCCCCAGACTTTAAAGTCAGAGTCCGGAGAGACGGCTCAGCGAGGGTAGGACCACGGGACACACGTGGGACACATACAGGACACACGGGACACACTTGCGACACTGAAGCGGGCAGGTGTGGTGATGCTGTCTCGCTGGGATCGATCCTACACCTTTCCCAGGAAACAGCCCCCACACACCAGGAAGTCAGGGACCAACCAGGAAAGAGATCAAGGGCAAGGGGCCCCCTGTTCTCCATGCTATCGTGAACCCTTTCCGCTGGGGGTCTCCCACCCTCACCCATTCCCTCTCCTGATTTTGACAATTTATTTCTTCTTCCCGGACCTGAACACAGATTTGGCCTCACGTTCTCCTGGATACGTGATGTCAGGTGACCACACAGACTGTCATACCAGAGCCTCCAGCACCGGCCCCTCTGTTGCCAGCAGGGCTGGTCCTCTGTTCTCCCCCGGACCTGCCTCGGCAGGTGACTAATTTCCATGACCCATATCTATTATCAGGACAGAGGACAGTGTCAGAATAATCAGTGTCTTTAAGAAATTGTATTTTAGCTGGAAGCAGGAAAATACGTTTATTTCCAGGACTGTTGGAGAGAAAAATAATTAGGAAAAGCTTAGCTTTACAAAACCTTGCTTTCAGGATGGACTGTGAAGCCAGAATGTGCACCATGTGTTCAGAAACACTAGCCTCAAAAAATGGATTCATAAATCCACTTTGATCCATGCACCAAAGTGGACAGTGCACCTCATTCACTCAAACGAAAGAAGACCGTGTTTTTCTTGCTGAACAAAAGAACTGTGTGTACCGGTGTGGCTCTAACATAATGAGAAACTGAGAGGTTGGGGGTCCATGAAAACATTGCTGGTGCAACACTAAACATTCAAACACCACCATTAACTATTAGCATCATTTCTGGCATTTCCCCAAAAGCCTACAAACTCATTTTTGGCTCAAGAAAATATACTTTTTGCGGCATGCACTTTTTTTCTGCAAAAAAAGAGAGAATTCTATGGCAAAAATAACCACTTCTGTAATTTTGCAGGATGTGGAACTGGAGGGAAAACCCCACGAAATTAAGCAACTTCATTTTTATGATTCCCAGTTTATCACTCACATTTCAAGAAAAGGATGCCTTTGAATAAAGGAATTCCCTCGGGCAAGTGCCGGAACCTGCCCTCTGTGCCCGGCTGTGCTCCCTGGGCGACTGTCATGCACATCGGCGGCTGGTCCTGCCCGGGGTGCCTTAGGTATGGTTTGCTGGATGTCAGGACACCAGGGGACAGGATGATCTCCTCCTACAGCAGGCGCCAAGTGTGGCCACAGCAATAACCCACTTTGGGGCTGACAGCACAAGGAAAGAGTCCTCTCTGGACCAGGTGCCATGACTGGTTCAGGGCAGCATCTCAAGTTCCCGTGGCTTTTCCTGTGCTCTGGATCAGGCGTGCGTCTCCACCTGCCCCTGGCCCGGCCACGCGGGCTGCACTGCGTCTGCCCGCAGGCAGGCCTGTCTCCAACATCCCCACTCCCGGGACAGCACCTTGGGGGCCCATCCTCCCTTCAGCCTGGTGGTGGGAGCGGTGCCGGCCGGTCTACAGCTCCTTCTCTCCCCTCCCCGGGCTCTGCATTGTTGTGGTGTGCAGGTGAGCCCCAGCACTGCACACATGCAGGAGTGGGTCTACTGTCCACGGCGGGAGAAGGCGCTGGGCTGCACTGGGTACTGGGCAGGTCTCTGGACTCCGGGGCTGCGCACTCAGGCCGGCTCCTTCACAGGCATCACAGCCCGCGTGCAGAGACGCGGTTCCTGGGCTGTCGTGTGTGAGGGAAGATGAGGGGGCCTGGCTCTGAACCACACCCCCAGGCCCGGTTTTGCCCCGATTCATTTGGCTTTTCACCCTCCTGGCAACTCATCCACTACTTACCTCCCTTTGCCTTGGTCTTTGGCCTTGAGCCATGTTCCGGTTTCAGACCTCAGCCTTTCCCACCTGCAGGTCTGGGGCCAGACCCCGACCGGCCTGCCCGCAAAGCCCTCTCAGCTGGGAGCATGGCCTTATTCCTAGAAGTGGGGATGGGCAGCCCTTGGAGCTCCCCGTGGCCTTGAGGATCCCAGGTCACATTTGCCAAGTGGCAGAACTGATGCTTGCATCCGGGTCTCCCAAGTCTGGGTTTTCTCCAGACCATGGCCTGCACCTGGGCTCGCTGACCTTGGAAGACTCCGTCTGAAGGGAAAAGATCAGAGCAGGGAGAGGAATGAAGGGCCTTGAAGGCTTTGCTCATAGAGCGGAAATGTGAGATGGGAGGTGAGGGCAGGCACAAAACCTGCTCGTGCTCCAGATTCAGGAAGCAGCGACTCCATCCTCTCTCGGTTTTTGTGTCTGTAAAGTGGGGCTGCTTGTCCCCAGGTTGGGCCTCACACCCCGGGGCATTGGAAGACAGATGGGCCCGAGTCCCACACAGCCCTGATGTGATGCAAGGTGCCGCGTGAATGACTGGAAGAAATAGAAACAGTGGAGCTGATACCCAGGAGGCTTCAGGTGTCCCCTAATGCCACTGTGTTGACTCAACATGAATTCTGCTCAAGCGAACAAGTGTTGAAATTCCTCTGAGCAGCAGCGAGTGCCACCTTCCCTGGGCACAGGTCTGTGCTTCTCATTTATTTATTTATTTTTTATTTTTTACTTTTCGGTACACGGGCCTCTCACTGTTGTGGCCTCTCCCGTTGCGGAGCACAGGCTCCGGACGCGCAGGCTCAGCGGCCACGGCTCACGGGCCCAGCCGCTTCGCGGCATGTGGGATGCTCCCGGACCGGGGCACGAACCCGTGTCCCCTGCATCGGCAGGCGGGCTCTCAACCACTGCGCCACCGGGGAAGCCCTGTGCTTCTCATTTAAAGTCATCCTGGTGGATCCTCCATTGCTTGCTCTTGGCTCTGACAGTGTCTGTGCCGCTGACCGCACACGGCAGGGCCTGGCGCCACTGCCACTGTTCCCACGGAGGGGAGGGGGCTAAGTGATGCGCTGAGGGCCCTCCACTGAGACAGCCGTGACAAGTTGCTAAGGCCAGCAACTGTACTTTCTTCAGCGGACTCAGGCCACAGGGGCTGCTTGCCCTGCAAACTCAGAAAGCAGGACGTGCCTGAGGGTGGTGTCCTGCCTGGAGGCCGGTGAGGACAGAACAAGGCCTGAAAGTCCAGCTCCCCTGCTTCCACGCCCTCCAGAGCCTTGGGGGTCCGGCTGAGTCTCCCCTCTGTAGGACCCCCTGAGATCCTGCCTCCCTTCCCGTCCCTTGTCCGGCTTCCTTCCTGACCCCCAACTAGGACTTGTTCTGTAATCAGCCACTTGTCTGTGGGTCCCCATCTCAGGGCCGATGGGAGACCCTGCCCGAGACGCTGGGTTTCAGGATTTGCTCACGTTCCCGATAGTTTCTCTGCAAACCTTCCCTGAGTGGCCTCCAGTGCGCTGTCCACCAGCTCCTGGGCTTGATTTCTCACTTGAACTAGAGTTTCTACCAGTTTTAACTTTCCGAGACTCTGCAACCAAGATCATGAAAGGAGGCTGCTATGAGGGGTATATGTGCACGTGCCTGTGTGTGCCTGTGTGTGCATGCGCCTGTGTGTGCATGTGCATGTGCGTGTATATATGTGCCTGTGTGTGCATGTGTATGTGTGTGTGTGTGCCTGTGTGTGTGTGTGTCTGCATGTCAGTGTGCACACGTGTGTCTGTGAAAGAGAAAGAAAGACAAACCCTGGGCAAGCACTTAATCTCTCCAGGCCTCAGGTCTAATCTGTAAAATGGGGTTGGTGACAGGGTCTCTTTCACTGTGTTGGGAGGATTAAATGCCATATCATGTAACATGTTTGGCACGGGACCTCCCAGTGGCATCCAACACACTTTAACCCTCTGTCCTTCACACCTGTCCTGCCTAGGTCATAGCCCTGAGGGCACCCGTGTCTGGGAGGAGCGCCCTCCCGCTGCCTGGGGCTAGGAGCAGGTGGAGAGACCCACCCATCAGGGGACACCGTCTGACGTTTTGCAAAGGGTCACCGGGGGCAGGAGATGCAGGGCCCCTTCCAGGCCCCCAACTCAGGGGCTGTGGGCTGAGCGCAGGCACCAGGCACTGGCCTGCGAAGGGTGGGGGAGGGAGGACTCTGCTCTGCACGAATGAGAAGACTGTCATTCCTGGAGTCAGGGAGGGAATGTCAGAAACTTATGACCAGTGCCTGCTCACTGGAAGCCTGAATATAAGAGAGAAAAGGACAAGACACTTAGGGAAATTAGAAGCCATTTAGAAAATGAATCCCCAGGGGATCTGTTGAATTTCAATTGGCCGGGACACCTGCTGTTTTCTACTACATTTTCCTGTCTCTGTCTTCATCCCCTGCCAGGCCATCCTCCTGAAGGGCTAGCTGAGTCCTCAGCCTTGACCAGCAGGAGCTCCTGAGAGGCCATGGAACCGTGACTGGAGGAGGTGGGTCTGAATCCACAGAACTGTCCCTCCTCCAGGTCAACGGGCAGAGGGTGGACGCGGTTCCCTCACGCACACAGTGGTTCAGGGCGTCTCCTTAGATGCCGCACAGGATACAGAGATGGTTCCAACACAGCCTTTGCCTGGCGAGGGCTCATAATCTAGGAGGCTGGGGGCGGGGAGACAGAGCCAAGAATGTGCAAAGCAAAGAAAGGCGAGCTGTGAAGGAACAGCCAAGCAAGAGGACTGGGGGCCGAGACAGGGATGCAGTCTGATGCTCCTCCCACCGGTGGGGTGGCCCCAGGCCCAGCCAGCGCTTTCAGACCCCTGCGGCCAGATGATGGTCTCCCCACAAGAGTTATTTTATTAAACGTTTGGTCCAAAATAATTGAAAACTAAGCCTGCAGACATTATGTTTTAGTTTATTCCCAGGTAGCCTTGTGATCAATGTCAATATTTTCATGATATAAAAGTTTTTCCCAGAAAGAAGATTCTATTTTATTACATCACAGATATGCAGAGTAAGGGACTGAATCAAGACTTGATCTGGGGCCCAGACTCAGTGAGAAGGTTAGTTAGCTGTCGTTGTGGCTGGATTTGGAGAAAGCATTTACTAAAAATCTTCCCAGTCAGCCTCGGAGCTGTGGCATCACAGCTGAGCTTTCTGGTGGCAGCACAGGCGATGCCTACAGGTGATGCCCACATGTGATGCCCAGAGGTGATGCCCACCACCGCCTCAGGTTCACCTCTGCTTCTTCTGCTCCCTTGGCGAAGCACTATTCTAAACAGTCAGTGTGGATTCTCCTAGCCCACCACCTTCTGCATATTTAACAAAATCAACATACTTTTATGATTGTCTCTAATCAGTTTCCTGATTTTAATTTCTAATTAGATGCACCACCAACATGTTGCATTATTTAGAACAAGTCATTTGATTCACCAATACATTCATATTCTTTATTTTTTTTTTGGCGGTACGCGGGCCTCTCACAGGTGCGGCCTCTACCGTTGCGGAGCACAGGCTCCGGACGCACAGGCTCAGCGGCCATGGCTCACGGGCCCAGCTGCTGCGCGGCATGTGGGATCCTCCCGGACAGGGGCACGAACCCGTGTCCCCTGAATCGCCAGGCGGACTCTCAACCACTGCGCCACCAGGGAAGCCCCATATTCTTAATATGTCTCCCTTGTTGCAAAAATATCTGATTAATTCATTAAACTGTGCTTAATAGATTGAGTTATATTATAAATCATGCAATGGTTTAACATTAAAATAAAAATTAGTAGCTAACCCGGAGGGGCAAGGACGCTTCGTCTGCCTGATCCCTTCTTTCATCGTGAGCATACGATTGTCATCTACCCCTTCCTAAGCAGACACACTTCCTGTTGCATGGATTCAAGCTTGCCTTCCTTCTGATGAATACTGAGCACTGACACCAACAGGATTTCCTGTCCCCGTGTTACATGGTGCTGGGACCAAGTACACGAACCAGCAGACAAAACGACAGCCAGGTTGCCTGCTCCTGGGGCCCTGGTCCTGGAAGATGAGCCGCAGCATAGACTCTGCTTTCTGGACTCCTTCGAGACCCTCCCTTTGCTGCACCCACCAATGCAAGGCTACTTCATCATACACTCGGCCCAATTCCAACAATTCTTCACTTTTCAAGACTTGCCGAGAATCTCTGCACTCAGGCCCCATCACCAATGAGCACTGTCTGCTGACTTTGCTCTCTGAGCACCGATGCCAGCCAGGTAGGTGCCCCTTCCCGCGGTGGGTCTCTGTCTACGTTCTTAACTGTGGGTTCTGGGTGGGGGTGGGGCAGGGGGTGAACAGAGCACGGGCTCTATGGAAACCAGGGCATCTCCTGAGAGCCGCTGGGGCTCGCCCTATATAACAGCAATTATTCCCTCCTAGACCTGCCCTTGGAAAGTGGGTTACATGTTGGACATTTTTCAAGATAAATCTGAGTGGGGCTGGCAGAGGATCTGGAACGGCAGGCAGAGCAGAGGTGGCCGAGAGGGTTGAGGAGCAGGGGCGTCGAGGAGGGGCAGTGGGTGGGGGGACGGCGCCGCGAGTGGTGTGGATATGTGTGAGTGTGAGCGCGAGTGTGCAAGCAGCGGGGGGGACGGCCGGGGGAGCGGGAGGGTCTTAGTCCTTGTGCCGCAGGTTCGTTCCTCACTCTGCTGAGTCCACTGTCTCCACTGACACCTGGCCCGACGCAAATGTATATTTAGACACAAACACACATTCTGGGTGTGGAAGGACAGAAATGCACGGCTGATTTTCTGTACAAACTTTCAGGATTCAAAATGGCTTTGAAAAGCCAGAAGTTGACCCCAAATTGAGAAGAATACATTTAGCAGGATGGCCCTGGCTGCCACAGTTTGAAAGGGACACTGAGAAGTGAGACCAGACAGGTGAGGGTTGTCAAGACGGGCAGGATGTGTACGTGTGCGCTCTGGGGAAGGGGTGTGACTGGGTCGGCGAGGGTTGTCAAGACGGGCAGGATGTGTACGTGTGCGCTCTGGGGAAGGGGTGTTCAGCCCAAGTAGGAGCTGACAGAGAGCAGGACAGCGGGTCCACACAACACGTCTGCGTGTCTCCAGCAAGGTCAGAAGTGCCCCGAGTGAGGGCAGAACTGTTCCTGAGGGAGGGGCTGCCCCAGCACCTCTGGTCTGGAAGTGCCCTGGGCAAGGCAGAGAGAGGGCCCTGTCTGCTGCTTCCCTTCCAGGCAGAGGATTTACTTCACCCGAACACAGGGAGAAAGCCAGAATTCTGGAAAGGGAACCTGTGAAAGCACCCTCAGCCACAGGCAGTAGGGGACTTTGGTTCAAATCCAAGCTGTGTGACTCTGGACAAGTCACTTAACCTCTCTGTGCCTCCATTTCTTCATCCTAGGATGTGGCTATGATTTCCAGTACTTTTACCGGGGAAGATCGGCCAGTCAGCGGACACAGTTGGTGACTGAGAGAAGGAAAACCTCGGTGACAGCAAGCCTGTGAAGAGTCCAGATGGGGTCTCTGCTCCCCGCCTGGCACAATAGTAAACAAGCGAAGGGGGTAGTCAGACTTTCTCCTCTCTGCAGGTAAGGCTTCCTTGCTGGGCTTGCAGCCTGTCCGACGACCCTGATTCACACTGCTGGTTGGAAGACCCAGTCTGCTGATTTCTGGACCATTTTGACAAATACCCTCAAAGGGCAGGTGGATAGCATCTCAGTGTTTTGTGGGTCAAAGCTGACCCAGAGAACGTGGCTGAGTTGAGGACTCATATTTTTGCCCAGTGAAGGGAACTGATCTGGCCAGTTAGAGAGAGCTGGTAATAGCCCTGGTCCTCAGCTCCCTTTTAGGAGAAATAACTAACCCCCCTCTTCCCTTCCAAAATGAAGCTTATAGATGGTATAACTCACATGCATACATTGTTTCAAATAATTCAAATTTCAAATCAATTTAATGCCCTAATCATAGTATGAAGGAGAGGTAACAGGTGTTAAATTAGGATGATCACATGCATATTTCAATACGTAAATTCTTGGGCCTGAACACACTGTAGGAAAATAAAGACCCGAGAGGTGATAGGCTCCGGAATGAAAACCAGCCTCTGAGAAAAGTAATGAGGCCAGAATGGTTTGCATTTCCTGGGAGGATAAGGGACTCACCTTCCCTGAGGTGAGGACCACAAGCTGGGAGGACACAGGCGTCCAACACGGAGGAAGTGAAGCTATGTGGCCCCGTGGATGTGCTGGTCTGTGCACACGTGCAGGGTCAGTGGAAGCCCCCTCGTCATGGTTGTTGAGACCCAGGATGGGCGCGAGAGTGACATGGGCCAAGGGCATGGATTTCTCATCTGAAAACCCCACATGTCTGGACATTTATTCAGCCTCCAGTAGTTAAAGGGAATTTGGATGCCATATTCTTTAACAGGTGATGAAAAAGAAAATGTAGGTAACCTTTCTGGTAGACCCCTGAGGAAATAACTGGCCCCCAAAGAAAGAAATATATTTAGTATCTTATTCTCACAACCTAGATTTTCTTGCTGTGGTTGAGTGCATGTGTACACACACACACACACACACACACACACACACATCTTATGGCAATTATATAAAATGTTTTTTAAAACTACTCCTTGGTGAAATCAGGTGAGATCCCTGCATTTCCTGTGTCTCTGCCAACGTGACAGCACCTGCTTCTAGGGCTGCTAAAGGGTCCTCCGTCTCCTCCTTACAGGGTGGCTGCCAAGGTCAGGAGGTTCTATGCAGAGTCATAGCCTGCAGGGGAGGGGGAGGAGGAAGGGAGGAGCGGGCTGTGTTCTTATAACAAACATTTTCTATTTCTAATGTAAAAACTGTGCCTATCCATTCAAAATTTCTCTAGAAACATGGAAAATTATAAGAAAATAAAATTCACTTAAAATTCCAATACAGTTAAGTCCCCTACATATGAACGAGTTCCATTCTGAGATCACATTCGTAAGTCCAATTTGTTCGTAAGCCCAACGAAGTTAGCCTAGGTACCCAACTAACACAATTGGCTGTATAGTACTGTACTGTAATAGGTTTATAATACTTTTCACACAAAAAATACATAAAAACAAACAAGAAATAAAGAAAACATTTTAAATCTTACAGTGCGGTACCTTGAAAAGTACAGTGTACAGTACAACAGCTGGCTCACAGGGGCTGGCATCGAGTGAACAGGCAAGAAGAGTTACTGACTGGAGGAGGGAGAGGAGGTGGGAGATGGTAGAGCTGAAGGATTGCCAGCAATAGGAGATGAGGGCAAGCTGCAATTTCACCCACGCCTGACGTTAATGGCACAGGTTCTGCTTCCTTGCCGGATTCAATTCTACCTACCGTCTTGAAAAAAAGATCCAGTGATGTCTGGGTAGTAGCTCTTTTTACCTCATCATAGATGACATGGTAGCACTGGGTTGAATTCTGAATGGCTGTTGAAACTTCGTGTACCATTCTATGTTTGGGTCCTGTGCCTCAAAAACTAACAGTGCCTCCTCAGATAAAGAAAATCCCATTGCCATTTCCTGCGTCGTGAATCTCTTTGGTTCTTCAGTTACTTCTTCCTCTTGTCTCTCTTTGTCCTTTCTCTGGGCCTCCAATTCCATCAGGTCTTCATTAGTAAGCTCGTCATGTTGCATAGCAAGGAGTTCAATGAAGTCGTCCTCTTGCAGATCTAGCTCCAGCTTCTCGCTGAGGGTCACTACGTTGCTGAAGACCTCTTTGGACTCCTCATCCACCTTCTCAAATTCATGAAAATCATGAACAAACTGCGGGCAAAGTTTCTTCCAAACCCCATTAGTGGTGACGGCCATACCCTCACACCAAGCAAAGTCAATGTTTTTATGGCCTTGTAGATGTTATAGTCCTTCCAAAATTGTCTCGTTGTTCCTGATTTGTTACTCACCTTTACTGCCTGGCAAAAAGTGTGATGTAAATAATATTTCTTGAAAATCGCTGTAACTCCCTGGTCCATAGGTTGGATGAGCGATGTAATATTCAGTGGCAGATGCACTACTTTGACATTGGGATGAAAGTCGTCCATGAATGGGGGGTGGCCTGGAGCACTGTCGAGCAGCAAAAGAATGTTGAATGGATGTCCTTCTCCGAGCAATATTTCTCTACCTCTGGGATAAAGTGGTGGAAAAACCAGTCCTGGAAAATGGCCTGTGTAACACAGGCTTTGGGGTTACTCTTCCACACAACAGGAAGAGAGCCCTTGGCTATGTTTTTAAGGGCTCTTGGGTTCTCTGAATGATAAACTAAGACAGGCTTCAGCTTCCTATCACCAGAAGCATTGCCACCAAACAACAGAGTTAGCCTATCCTTTGCTGCTTTATAGCCTGGCATCAGCTTTTCCTCCTTACTGATGTAACTTCGGTCTGGCATCCTCTTCCAGTACAGTCCTGTCTCATCCACGTTAAAAACCTGCTCGGGTAAATACATGCCTTCATCAATAATTTCTCGAAACATTTCAGGAAATTCCCAGGCAGCTACTGGTCTGCACTTGCTACCTCGCCACTTACTTTTAGGTTGTGAAGGTTGGCTCTAGCCTCGAACCAATGAAATCAGCCATGGCTGGCATTAAAAGACGTGCCCTCTGATTCTTCACCATGTTTCTCCTTCAGGTCATCTTAAGGGCTTTTAGCTTTCTCTTGAATCACCATTAAGCTGAGCGGGACTCGACGCTGATGCTGATCCTGCATCCGCACACTGAGGAGTGTCTCCATCTCCTCCGTCACTTTTCCACGTTTCTTCGATATTATTGCCTACATCATCCGCACAGCAGACTTCACATGTTCCATGATCTTGTCCTTGTTCTTTAGAATTGTAACGATGGTTGAACAAGTCATGTTATAAGATTGAGCGACGTCTACCATGGAGCCTCCAGATGCTGAAACTGCCGTTATTAAATGTTGATCCATTCCACTCTTGTACCTCCTTGCCGAGTGTTTTCTAAGGGCACTGTGTGCATATGTATTTTATCCCACCACTTTTTTTTTTTTTTGCAGTACGCGGGCCTCTCACTGTTGTGGCCTCTCCCGTTGCGGAGCACAGACTCCGGACGCACAGGCTCACAGGCTATGGCTTACGGGCCCAGCTGCTCCGCAGCATGTGGGGTCTTCCCGGACTGGGGCACGAACCCGTGTCCCCTGCATCAGCAGGTGGACTCTCAACCACTGCGCCACCAGGGAAGCCCCCCACTACTTTTTTATTCAACATTTGAACCAAAGCATTTTTTCATGATGTATAGTAAGAATAATAATTCTTATTGTTAAAGAATAATTTGCCTGAAATTACTACAGAGTTTGTTTGGTTTCGCACACCATGAGGTGCTGATTCCAAATCTCTTCTCTTTGGAGTTGAGGCCACTGATTTGGAACAAGCTTAAGGGGAGGCTTAGACCTTCCATGTGGATGCACAGCTCCCCTGTTTTGTCAGTCAAGGCTTCCAATCTTCTGAGATGGGATGTAAAGCCACACCTTGAAAAATCACTGTCCTAGATTATTCAAGTAGTCAGTTTTCTGTTTATTTTTGATCTTCAAAACTCTCCTTTATTTTGAATAATCAGTATTTAATGATTTGTTGGTGAAGTGATGCCAGCAGCATACAGTAACACAGATGCTCTTTAGCCATCCCAGTTTGGACAGGAAGCAGGGAGGACAGAACTTATCAGGAAGTGTTGCCCACATACAGGAAGAAACACTGTTTGGGAAGCCAATTCCTGGAGAAAAAAATTCTGAGCCTGACCACATTTGGAATGAAATTAAGGTAAAAACTAGAGTCTTGCTGTATTCCATGATCTAAAAGAAACTACATCTGCCTGAGAGCAGAAGCCTCTGCTTTTCCAGGGGCAACTGTATCACAAGAAGCAAAACTCCATCTTGCACATGTCAGGCAGGTGAGCGTGATATGAGGAACTGCATGCTGAGGGGAAGTGGGGCCCCGGGCCTCAAGGTTTCCTTTCATGAGCCGATGTCACTTCTGCAATACAGGACTTCCTGGCTCTGAAATTTGCTCCAGCTCTGAAGACTGCACAAGCCTGTTGCTACTTGAGAAATCTTGCAGCAGGACTTTGGCCAAAAGTAATAAAGCCTCACTTACAGAAGAGACGGATGCTCAGAGGGAAGGGGAGACATTTGTCCACTGCAGTTATGAGGAGATGCTGGGCTTGCTGAGGAGGGGACAGAGCACTGCGGCTTCCAGCTGAGGCCCCATCGTTGGGAGAGGAGTCCTGTCATCCCAGGGGACAGAGAGGAAAAGCCAGAGCTGGGGCACAAAGCACAACCAAGAGCTCCCATCCCTGAGCACCCGGACGGACCATCACGGTTGGAAAACCACCATTGAATGTGCTCCTTGCCAATAATTGCACGTGGATGACACAGGGGAGTGGAGGGCAAGGACCCACCCAGAGGAGGGTTAGCGAGCTCGTAGCCCAGGATGTGTGTCTACCTGCACAGCGATGTCAAGTCACAAGCCAGCCTCCCAGCAGACATGGACCAACCTCTTCTCATTTGCTCAGAGGGGCATCTGTACCTCCCTAAACCCAGATGGTCATCCAAATTCAAATACCTCTCTAAATAGGTAAATCCTTGTCTAAATAGACAAGTACCTGTCTCAACCCTGACACCCATTTCCAGCATCCTTGACAGCCAGGAGGGATCAGGTGACCTGGTTCTGACCAATGAGAGGTAAGGTGAAGGGCAGCTGCAGAATTTCTGGGGAAGGAGGCTTCTTGCTGCCACTTCCCTCATCCCACCCCAGCCCTATTTCCTGCTTTGGATGTGGGTGTCCAGAGCTGACCGTGAGGCAGAAAGGTATTTGGGTGACAATCCAAAGCCCCGAGGATGGCAGAGCAGAAGGATGAAAAGAACTGGGACCACTGATGATGAAACTGAGCAGAACCCTGGGGCCCTCCCAGGCCCCAAAGCCCCTCCAGGTCCCCAGTTTCTTGTTTGCAAGAGAAAGGTTTCAGCCTCCTTGACCTTTCCTGAGTTCCAAAGGGCAGATTCAAACAGTGACTAGTTAAGGGAGTGAGAGAACACAGAAAGAAAGAGTAGTGCAGTATGGGGCCTGGTCCTGTTTCCTCCTCCAGGTACATACATAACAGTTTGATACATCTCTCTGAGTTCATCTACAGGAGCCGATCAGAGGGTGGTCACACACCCTGCAGCCCTCCCACCAAATTTTGCCTAGAAAAACTTTTGCCCCAGAGCCATCGGGGAGTTTGTACTTTTTGAGCACGAGCTGCCCGTTCTCCTTGTATGGCCTTACAATAACCCTTTCTCTGCTCCAGACTCTGACATTTTGGTTTGTTTGGCCTCACTGTGTGTCAGGCTCATGAACTTGGGTTTGATAACAGTGAGACCACAGAACCCCTGGACACGCGGACAGCCCTGACCCCTGGGCGTCCTAGGTTGTGAGGTGAATCAGCTCCATATCCTTAAATCACTTTGAGTTCTGTGCTCTGTTCCTTGCAGCCAAGCATATGCTACTTGACAAGATGTGCTTTAACTAGAGCTGCCTTTTTGAGACTATATTGAAAGAGTTGACAGTCTTCTTTCAATAAAGGATGCAGGAAATTTAACACATAAGGAAATTCAGCTCGTTATTGTATAGACAAGCTCTAAGAAAATGACTTAGACAAAGTGAAAAGTATAATTACCAATAAAATTATGAAGAAGGCCCTTATTCATAAGGGGACACTTCTCATTAGTAACAATATTTTCATACACATGCCATCATTTTGTGATACTCATGTTAAGAAAGACAGGGAGACGGCAAAAACATCGGATAGTCCAGGGACTTTTGCTTAGAGCCAGAAGTGCATATTTTTGGCTTGCGTTTGTGGGCCAAACATTTTTTTGAAACTTTAAATTTATTTTCTTTTATGAGTAGGTAATATATGACTCACAATCAAAAAATGCAAAGGGATATTCAGGTAAAAACCTCCCTCCATGTTCCCCAACCAGCCAATTCTCCTCCCTGGAAGCAAACAGCATCACTAATTTCTCTTAGATCTTTCCAGACACAGGGACAGATTTTAAGAAGTGGTGGGCCAGCCCATCGATGGAAGAATGGATAAAGAAGATGTGAGATATATATATATATATATATATATATATATATATATATATACACACACATACAATGGTATATTACTCAGCCATAAAAAAGAATGAAATAATGCCATTTGCAGTGACATGGATGGACCTGGATATTGTCATATTGAGTGAAGTAAGTCAGACAGAGAAAGACAAATATCATATGATATCGCTTATATGTGGAGTCTAAAAATATGGTACAAATGAGCCTATTTACACTACAGAAATGGAGTCACAGATGTAGAAAACAAACTTATGGTTACCAAGGGGGAAAGGTGGGGATAAACTGGGAGATTGGGATTGACATATACACACCACTATGTATAAAACAGATAATAAGAACCTACTGTATAGCACAGGGAACTCTACTCAATACTCTGTAATGACATATATGGGAATAGAATCTAAAAAAGAGTGGATGTATGTATATGTGTAACTGAGTCACTTTGCTGTACTGCAGAAACTAGCACAGCATTGCAAATCAACTCTACTCCAATAAAAATTAATTAAAAAAAGAAGTGGTGGGCCGGACGTTCTCTGATGTGAGCTCTCATCTCTAACCTTGTAGTTCAAAAATAGCCACAGACAACACCTAACGAGGGGATCTGCTGTGTTCCAATGAAATATCTACAGAAACAGGTGGCAGGTGGGGTTTGGCCCATGGCTGACTCCGGAGATAGACTCCAGGATAGAAAAGGCAAGAGGCCTTGGTCTAGTATCCTGCACCATCGATTTTTCACATATATTTACCTACTTTAGTCCTCACAGCACTTCTGTAAAATAGACAGCCAGTTAAGAATAAAATACGTCGCCCGGTGCTGCCAGCTTAGCGAACGACAGAGCCACGGTTCAAACCCAAAGCTTGAAGCTTCACACCATGTTTATACTCATTTCGGAGAATTCCTGTTCCCCACCCTTGGAAGTGACAGAATGCTGCAGACACCTTCATGATTTATTGTAAGAGGGACTCTGCTGTCTGCCCTTCCCACACACCTGCTGACACATTGCTTTGCCCGAGGAGGAAGGAGAACCTGCAGGCAGGTGAGGGATCCCTAGGCCGGCACCTGCCAAAGCACCTGCCATCTGCCCTGAGTGTGTTTAAAGGCTGTGGTGGAGGCCGCCTCCCTCAGTCCCCACACAGTGGACGGAGGGCCCATGGAAGGAGGCCGAGGTGCACGCACACAACATAGAATCTAACGGTGAAGCATCATTTATTCAGCCATAACGGCATCCATGAATGTCTGCCTTATTTCTAATTCCCTCCTTCTTAGTATAAGCCAAGATGCAGTGACATCTTTCTTCTCCTTCAGGAGCAGCGAGGGCCCCGTCACTCTCCCAAATGCCGCACCAAATTCACACTGCCAGGAGGAGTCCGATTTCTCCCTCTTTTGGGTGTGGGGAGGGTAGAGCCCGGGCTCTCATGTTCTACTTTGAGTCCTTTTATTAGACTCAGACACGGTGCCCTGGGCAGAGAATTTCACAAGAAATGTCTCTAATTAATAAACTTCAAGTTGTATTTTCTCCCACCTATGAAGTCCCTTCAAAGCTCCCTCAAGAAGGGAAAAGGGAAAAAGCAAAATGTTACCACCAGCGGCTGGGAGAACCCACCAGCCACAAGGCAAGGGCAGGAGGGGCAGCAAGAATCAAAGCAGGTCTTCCCTCCGATGTGGTCCGGGGTCTGTCCAGGGGGCGGTTTACACAGCTTTACAGAAATGGCAGAATTAAGCCACCGGCATCTGCCTACTTATCACCTCTGGGATTTTAGCTCTTTCAGACTCAGCTCAGTTGCCCTGACCCTTGTGTGTGTGCCTGTGCATGTGTGCCAGTGCATGTGTGTGTGTGTGTGTGTGCGTGGACATGCATGTGTGTGCACACGTGTGTTTGGGTTGACTCAACCATAGCGTAAGCTGGATACAAAAATGTTTTACTTTATTTTATTTCATTTTCATATATTTCAAATATTTACACACCATGATAGAAAAAAGAAAAATCTTTACATAATGTTCAATCAATAACTGCTATCAATATTTGAAAGTCTTGTCAATCTGATAGATTATCATCATTAGTTTCATTACGATTTCCTCCTTTTCTATACATTTAGTAGCCATATGAATTGCTTATTCTGGGAATTACCTAGTCTCATATTATATAATTATTTCCCCATCCAGTTACTATTATTTTTCTTGAATATTGTAGTGTCTTTTTTTTCTACAGCAAAGAAGCTATCCCTTTGCCAATTACATGTGCTAGAAATCACTTTGCCAATTATATATGCCAGGCTGCTTTTGTTAATTGTGTTTTATTTTGTCCATGAGCACATTTTAATGTTTTTGAAGTCAAATTTATCCATCTTTGCTTTTTCTTGCTTCTGGACTTTCTGTGTTGCTAAGAGGATTTTCCTGTACCTCAAGGGTATACACACATTCTACTGAAGCTGCTTCCATTCTCTCCTGGCCCCGCCCACACACATCTCACTGACCTGTGTGTTTGTAACTCTCAAACCAGATGTTTTGTTGTATTTGGCTCATTAATCAATCCAAAATTAGTTTTATATGTAGAATGGTAGAAGTCTTACTTTTTCAAAGTTGTATTAGTTTACTGTTGCTGCTGTGATAAGTTACCGAAGACTTTGTGGCTTACATCACCAGAGTTACTGTGTTCCAACTCTGTAGACCAGAAGTCCAATGAGGCTCATGGACAAAGACCAGGATGTGGGTGGGCCCTTTCCCTCCTGGAGGCTTGGGGAGGATAGGCTCTCACATTTTCAGTCCCTGGAGGTGCCCATGTTCCTCCATCTCAGGACCTTTCCTCCATCTTCAAAGCAGCACTGCCTCATTCTCGACCCTCGACACCAGCCAGGACAGCTCAGCTTTCGAAGGCTCTCGGGATTGGTTTGGGTCCCCCAGGTGGTGCGGGGTCAGCTCCCCATTTCAAGGTCCATGAACTTAAGTCTGTGAAGTTTCTTCTGCCATGGTAAGTCTAGGGGGTAGGTTGGGGGCTTTGGGGGTTATTATTCTGTTTACCACAAAATGGAGTGGATTTGCCAAAATTCAATGTATTGGAGGATCCATCTTTTCCCCACTGTTGCACATCCTGCGTGTATCACATACGGATCTCTTCCTGGATTATCTGTTCTCTCCGGCTCATCTGTTTGCTTAGCCCTGTGTCAACACCACACAGATTTCACTACTCTGACTGCCTAGGCTGCTTTCATATCTGGTAGGGCAAGTATCTCATTAATACTGATATTTTAAAAAATTCTTACTATTCTTTTATATTCTCTTTTCCATATGAATTTTATAGACACCTTGCCCAGGTTCATTAAAAATTACCACAGGATTTTGATAGCGAGTTTTACGTTTACTGATCGATTTAAGCGTATTTCCATTTTTGCAGCACAGGGCATATCGGCATCTCTTTCTCATTTTCACATCCTCCCGTAAACGTAGACCAAGTCATGTGGGTACGGATATTTTTAACCCGCTGTGTATGCATTTCTCAATTGGCTTATTCCTGGGTATTTTATTACGTTTTCACTCTTTTGAATGCCATCTCTTCTTCTCCTGGTCATTGCCGGTGAGCAGCTCGGCTGGCTTTTCTACAGAGTCGTTACCAAGCCACCTTCGGTACCCTTCCTGGTTCCACTGCTCGGTCGGTTGATTCTATCGGAGTTCTTAAGTAGACAAATATTTGGAGTTAGAATTTCAGAAACACAAATTAAGGTTGTTAATCATTTCCTTTTCATTGTTTTGCCCTAAGGCTTTTCCACAGTCAAGAAAGAAGGCAGAGTTAAATAATTTCTTTAAGAGGATGTGCATTCACCTCACTCTCAATTTATTCAGGAGAAAAACAGAATGAAAGCCAGGAGGGGAGGGAATGTTCTGGCTGGAAGGCGGGGGCCTTCCAGTGGGGAGGTGAGTTTGGTGAGTGAGCACAGAGGGGAGTGGACGGAAGGGACACTCCTCTCTCTGTTCAGGGATCCCAGCCCCCTTTGCCACTCCACTATCCCGCTGCCTCCTAATACATCTTTTTCCTCTGGATGCTTTTAAGATGTACCTCAGGTCTGATGGTTTTCCTTGTATTCATTCTGATTGGGATTTGCCAAGATTCATTCATCTGTAAATTGAGGTTTTTCTCCATTTGGGGGGAAACTTTTGGTCATTATTTTTTCAAATATTTTTCTACCTCATGCTCATTATTCTCTCCTTCTGGAATTCCAATGACCCAGATGATATTATGGCAAAGATCATAATATATTTTGATCTGTTTATATTTTTTCAAACTTTTTTTTCTCTCTGTTCTTCAGACTGCACAATTTCTATTGATCTGTGCTTGAGGTCAACGACCCCTTTCTTTTGCAATCTATAATCTGCTTCTGTAACCCATGGGAATTTATAATTTATATGTTGTAATGATCAGTTCTAGAATTTCCATTTGGTTCTTTTTTTTTTTTAAATTTCATTTATTTATTTATTTTTGGCTGTGCTGGGTCTTCTTTTCTGTGCGTGGGCTTTCTCTAGTTGCGGCGAGCGGGGGCCACTCTTCATCGCGGTGCGCGGGCCTCTCACTGCCGCGGCCTCTCTTGTTGCGGAGCACAAGCTCCAGACGCGCAGGCTCAGTAGTTGTGGCTCACGGGCCCAGCCACTCCACAGCATGTGGGATCTTCCCGGACCGGGGCACGAACCCGTGTCCCCTGCATTGGCAGGCAGACGCTCAACCACTGCGCCACCAGGGAAGCCCATTTGGTTCTTTTTTTTTACCATTTCTACTGAGATTCTCTGTTCAATCACTACCATTCAACTTTTCCTTTAAATCTTTCAACACATTTATAAGCATTGCTTCAATGCTTTTATTGCTAATTTTTACATCTGTGTTAGCTTTAGGTGTGTTTCTACTGACTGCTTTTTTTTTTCTAGATTACAGATCATGGTTTCCTGCTTTTCTGTATGTCTAGTAATTTTACATTGTATGCTAGGCCATTTTCTTCAGCTCTCTCAGCTGCTGGAGGGGAAGCCAGGCATCCGTTGGGGGGGTTGGCAGCCCTCCAGTCCCTCCTGTGACATCCCCACTGCTCGTGCTCAGGTGCTGTTTGTTGTCTATAAGGAGCTCTTCCAAGGAAGAAGAGTCAGAGTGCAGCTCCAGGGTCAGAAATGGCCCGGGTCTGCCTGCTGCTCCCCTGCCAACGTCCGTCTTCACCCTCCACTTGGCATGAAACTCCTGAAAGTGCCTTCCTCTGGCTGCCCCTGGAGAGCATTCTTGCTTCTCCCTCGAGGAGGTGGGCTTTACTTGGCCAGTGAAGCGCTGTCTGCCATCCCCAACCCAGAAAGCCCAGGATGCTGGGGTCAGTGGTCTGGCTGCTGGCAGCATTATCCGGCCGTGCCTTAAACTCTCAAAAGGACCATCAGGATTGAGGACTGGTCACTTATGCCAGGGGTCCCTCAAGTGGGAGGGAGCAACAGAGTGTTTCCCAAGGACACTGCGGCTGCAGCCTTGGGGTCACCCAGAGCAGTCACTGTCCCTGTGGTCACTCTGATCGAGCGTGGGCTCCATCCAGCTACTGGAATCACTTCCGGAAGATCTGGGGACAATCCGTGATTACTGAAGCCAGGAGAATTGGGTGCAAAACTTGCAGACTTGGCCTGGGAATTCCGGAGAAAGGAAGAGACCCTTCTCTGAATCCTAGGATGGGTGCCTATTTTAGGAGCCCAAGGAAAAGCAAACAGTGACTCTGTTACCATTCACTTAAACGGAGAGCTCAGAAGTCCATTTCTGTAGCTTGCAAAGCCTAAAGTGCAGGCTTCAGATATTTGAGAGGAGGTGTTCTGTTCTGTCTGGTCTGATCCCCGCAGGCAGGCAGCAGGCGTCGTGGTACCAACAGCTGCAGGAAGGCTGAGAAGGTTCACGGGTTCCCACAAGAGCAGAGTCAGAAAAGGGGCTGGTGGGAGCCCAGGGCCCAGCCTCCTGCACACTCTCTGCTTCTGCGGGACCATTTCCAGCCAATCTCCACGCTGTACACTGCAGGGAAGAGGCAGGATGCTTTTTCAATCTAAAATTAAAGATTCCATATTAAAAAAAAAATATATATATATATATATATGGACTTGACAGGATGTTTTCTAGGATTTCTTCCAGCTCTGACAGCCTATGATTTTATCTGATCAAATGAAATAAAATTCATTAAATGCTAATAAACTAAACTAAACTAAAATTCAAGATTCTTAGCTCTGTAACAGGCATCAGTGAAGCCTATTTTAAATATCAAAGCTCTCCTCCAGATCAGTGATGCTTCCACTTAAGCCACACCAGTATCACCAGGAGAGCGGGTAGGGATGCAGCATCCTTGGCCCCATCCCGACATTGGCTGAGGGAAGGCCCACTTGCAGATGAGTGTTTGTGATGAACAGAGCTGCACTGCCATCTCTGGGGCATGGACCAGTGCAGAGTGCTGCTCTGGAGACACTCAGCACGGCCGCGCTGGGTCTGAAGGTTAATAAATGTGCTTGGGCTCCAACACCTGAGAGGAAAATAAAAGACCGGAGCCCTTAGTACTCTGGTTTCCGATCGTTCTGAGTTGGCCAAAGACATCAGTGTTTTATGGGTGGAAACCCCCCCAGCCGCACAGATGGCTTCTTGGTCCCATCTGCACGTGTGTTAATGAACAAGCACCTGCTTTGTGGACCTGACCTCCAGGGGTGGATGAAAGTCTCAACTTTGCCCTCTGCGCTCAGCACACTTGAATTGTTTGAGGGCTGGACTGTTCTCAGGTTTACATGCAGCAGCATCATTTTAATTTTTCTGTTAATATTAGAAGGAGTGGTGAGCAATGGATACTTGAAAATAGGACCCATTTTGATGCAGAACCAGCTTCCCCCCTAAAGACCTAATGGTGAAAACGGAGGCTGTAAGTCACGTGGTGAGCTGAATGCAAGTTCTAGCTCTGACACTTGCTAGTTGCAGGAGTTTGGGAAAACTACCTCATCTGCAGTAATAATGTGCACCTTATGTACTTGCATGCATTTCACTGTCATGATGAAGGGAGGTCTTCCAGTAAAGTGTTTTAGAATCCTCTGAGGTCAGTTCCCTAGAAGCGGAGCATGAGCATGTGATTTATGGAGGGCGGGCTCTAAGGAGAAGCCTGCAGGGGAGTGAGGGAAGCAGGGCGGTGCAGGGCTGGGGGTGGCGGTGGACTCTGGGCAAAGATATCATTCAGGAGGCTTGCGAGCTCAGCCCGGTCCTGCAGGGCACGGGGCTGTGAGTGGTTCCAGGGCGGCTGTCCACCCAGAAGCAAGGGGCTGAGCTGCTAACCGCGCGTAGCCGGTCGGGGGCTGTGAGCCCTCCTGGGTGGGGGCGAGGGCAGCCTCCCAGCATCCCCAGGTGAAGGTGTGGCTGACCCCAGGGCAGCCCCACAGAGAAGCTCACGCAACTGGGGCCTGGATGCCCCAGCCCAGTTAAAGGTCACCAGCAGCATCTGCTAACGGTGTTTAGTGACCGTTTGCTTGAGAATGAAAACAACAGCAACAAAAGAATTATTCACCCTAGGATGCTGAGATAATCCCAGGTCCTAAATTAACTGTATCGGCAAGAACATTTGCGAAGTTTTCCGACTGTGTTTCGATCTGAGTTACCTGCTGATAAATACAGAGTCCGTGTTACATGCAGGTAAATAAAAATAGCTCCGCTTTGCACCTGCATCATATTTTCAAGTTTTCGAAGTACTTTCACACCTCATTTTTTGTAAAAGCAAAGCACAACGAGTCATCATTTTTTTCCTAGAAATATGAACCCTGGAAGGCGGGAGGACAGAACTCAGACCTGAAAGACAGAGGGAATGGAATGTTTTGTGTCCTCTTCTCTGGCAGAATCTCCCCATCCTTCACCCCCTCACTTGTAAAGTCCTCCCCACGTCCTGGTCCTGGTGGGTTTAGCCACCTCATGCCTGAGCCTCCGAGGAACCTTGTGCAGAACTCCACTTGACCTCTGACCTCTGACCCTGTCCTGCCAATGCAACTGTTGATGCATTTTCTTAGTGGAGAGGCCTTTCCTGGCCCTGCTTCCCTGGCTAAGCAGATGAGCACCATCCAGAGACATAGTGGAGAAATCCACGGCTCCCTCTAGACGGACGCTCCCCTCCCAAGCCCGACCTGGGTCTCTGCTGTGAGATTCACAGTGCCCTGGGCTGGCAGGGTCTGCAGTAAATCCTGAGGGTCTGGGTCACTCTGAGGGCCGGATGCCACTCCAATTGGTCTTTATTTCTGAGCTGACCTCTAAATTCAGCTAGGGTTTTAAAAATACTATTACCACTCAAGTTTGTAGGGTCTTCCTGGGATCTTGCGTCCAAGGACTTCCCAGTTAAGTCCTCACCATAAATAGGGCCTCACCTGTATTGGATCTTGGGGTCCTGGAACACTGTGGTCTCCAGACCTGCCTTGGGGGCAACATCTGGGGGCTTATCGGGAAAGCAGACCCTCAGCTCCACCCTGGACCTGCATCTGAAGCAGAACCTACACTTTAAAAAGACTCCCTTCCCCTGTGAGTCACGTGCACATCACCTCAGAAGCGCTGCCCTGTGTCAGAGCTCTTCCATTTTATTTATTAATTAACACATTTGGGTGAGAACCACTTCCTTCTGCGTGGAAGAACGTGACCCTGCCTCCCTTGAGGCCCCATGCCTGCTCAGCAGGATGTTTTGGGTTCCAGGAAGACTTGGTTTTCTTTCCCTGGAATCCCTGGAGCGCCTGCTGTCCAGGCCACAGCCCGGCAGGTGGGACCCAGGGTTAGAGGGGGTGGAGTCCTCTTCTCTGGAGCTGGTCATCAACCCGACAGAGAACAGAAGTGGACTTGGCTCGTCCTCCTGAGGTCAGCCTAGCCCAGGAGGGGCTGGATGGCAGCTAAACGACATGGTCGGGCCCCCTGTCCCTCTCCTTGATGGCCAGGGTCCCAGCAGGCAGCCCTGTGCTGTGAAGACGGCAGGAACAGATCCCAAGCCTGGTGGCTGCTTGGGAAAATATGATGACGCTGCAGATGTGCCTGGCCTCTGTCACCAGCCTTCCAGGCTGCCTTCCGTCGAATCCTCACAACGACTCATAGACGTAAATCCTATCGTTCCCTCCATTTGCCAATGAGGACACTGCGGCTTGGAGAGGACTGGTCACCTGCCCGGGGTCGTGCCGCTGGCCGGTGCCGGGTCAGCCTTCGCACTTAGGGACGACCCCAGAGCCATCTTCCACATGAGGTGTTTTAGGTGTGGTTACAGCCAAAGATCTGTAAATAGGCAGTTTAAGGGGAGACGCTCCATCCCTGGGCTGTGATGGCACAGAGCTGGAGGAGTTCCAGACCCGCACTGGCTGGAAACAGACAATGAAAGAGCCTCAGAACCCAGCCCCCTTCAGGAGGCCTGGGAGTCAACAGGGAGGGGTGTTCTCTGGGCTGGGGGGTGGGTGGGCCTTCAGGGCAATGACCTGAGCTCCCCAGGTGGCATGGCAGTGGGGCAGGAGCTCGGCCAGGGCCTGGACATCTCCGCTGCCCTTCATCCTCTGTCAATGAACACAGGTCTAGTTTCTCCTATCACTTCCTTCCGACTTCAAGGTCCCTGTAGGCCAGTTGAGCCTGAGGTAGATTTAGCGGAAAGGGCTTGGGCTCCTCGTGCACACATTTATCCCCCAAAACAGACAGCTAACGTCTCGGTTTTAAAAATTAGAAAAGCAGCCAAGGAGAGCTGCCCCAAATCATGAATAATCTGGTTCTAAGACTAGTGGGAAAATCCCACTCTGCACAGAAAGGGACTCAGATGGATCATTTTGGCATGAACATCACTTTTCAGCTCCAGAGAGCGTGGCTCAGGGCGGAATTCTTGCCGTCCCCTGTCTCCTATAAACCAAGGAATGGGCTGGCTTCCTAGCGCAGAGCTGAAGGCTCACGTTCTTCTGGGTGTGATGTTTAATGCTGATAAGTGGGTAGACTCGGTGAGTTGGGGGCCCAGATGTTTTCTGAGCAAATGCACACACGATGCGTAAAGCCCGGGGACGGGTCCGCCCGCTGGCGTTATTTGTTCCCGCGTAATTGGCTCGTTCAGTGGGATGTGTGAGGCGGCTACCATATGCTTTCTGCAGCCCCAGCGGTGCTTTCTACTCCAGGCCGTGCATGTGGGTGGGTGTGGACGTGTATGTGGATGTCACATGGGCTGTGCTCAGCTGAGGAGATGTGGCCGACGTGTCCAGGGCCCACTTGTACCCCAAGTTCACCTGGAGCTGTGGTGGTCAGTTGCACGTGTCCTGAGCACCTCTCCTTGTACACCTGTGGGGGTCTGCGTCCCTGCCTGTGGCTCCCGGCAGCTTTAGGGCAGCTGGCTGGGCACTTGCATGGCATCCTGGAAGGACCAACGAGGGACAACCCTTGGCCAATGAGGCAAAGGAGTCATTGATAGATACTCAGGTTCTCTGTTCCCCAGAAAGAAAATTCCGAGGGTTTCATAGCAGCTGTCCCGGTGGATGCAGGCCAAAGGCAAGAGATCTCACAGTTCAGTTTAAGAATATCCTTCTTCCATTGAGTTCAGTCTCCCACATGATATGATAGAAAAAGAGCTGGAGGATGCTTATAGGATCAACACGGTACTTTATTCCCAAACCTGCTGTGTGTTCCAGGCTGCTGGTCCCAAGGTGCTGGGGTGTTGGTGCCATTTGTCCCCGAAGAGCCTCCCACCAGGAGTTTGCCTGATTGTCTCCATCGGTCATTGTTGTTACATCGCAGACACTGTTAGGGGGACTCAGAAATTCACCATGATATGGCCTTTTTGATGACTTTTCCCACATCATGAAGTGGACGGAGGAAAGAAAGGGTTATGCTTCTAAGGCCAAACAAAACAACAAAATCAATCAAATTCAGGCAAAGAAAAACTAGGACAAAAATCGAGAAATAAAATGAAAGCAGAAGCTGTGATTTGGGAGCAATTGTGATCTTTAAAATCACCATCATTTGGGACTTTCCTGGTGGTCCAGTGGTTAGGACTTGGTGCTTTCACTGACGGGGTCTGGGTTCAATCCCTGGTCTGGGAACTAAGATCCCGCAAGCCGTGTGGCTAGGTGAAAAATAAATAAATAAATAGATAGATAAAATCATTGTAACTTATAAAGTTCCAAATAATTGGCTGTTGTGCCTGTCTTTGCCCATGAACGTGTGAGGACCAGGATGGGCAGCGGGGTGGTGAGCTGCCTGCTTCGTGAACTGCAGCAAACGTCACACCCCCTGGGCTTTCTAGGACGGTTAGTTTACCTTAAAAAAAAAAGATTTTTAAACTCATGGTTAAGGACTTCTCTGGTGGTGCAGTGGTTAAGAATCCGCCTGCCAATGCAGGGGACACGGATTCGATCCCTGGTCCGGGAAGATCCCACGTGCCGTGGAGCACCTAAGCCTGTGCGCCACAACTACTGAGCCCGTGTGCCATGACTACTGAAGCCCTCGCGCCTAGAGCCCGTGCTCTGCAAAAGAGAATCCACCACAAGGAGAAGCTCGGGCACTGCAACGAAGAGTAGCCCCTGCTCAGCACAATAAGAGAAAGCCTGCGTGCAGCAATGGAGACCCAACACAGCCAAAAATAAATTTAAAAAAATAATAATAAAACAAAGAAACAAAAACTCATGGCTAAATAGGATTTAATTGATATAATTTCACAAATATTTTACTAATACACATATTTAATGCATTACTAATGTACAAATATCCCTACTAATTACAAATGATCAAAGCACACATCCTTTTTCAACACTTTATTGATGTGTAAAGTATATATAGAAAGTGCACAGATTGTACATGTAAGGCTTGATGTATCTTCACAAGCAGGACACAGATGTGTGACCAGCGCCCAAACCAAGAAACAGAACGTCAGCAGCACCCAGGAGCCCTTTGTGCCCCCCTCCCCCGGCTACTTCCCTGCCTCCTGGAGGGGGCCACTACCCTGACTGCATAATATAGATTAGTTTTTATATAAATGGAATCATACAGCACATCCTCTGGAATCTTACCCTGTGTACTCGTGTTCATTTAACTTTTGCTTAACAGGTATTATTTTTTGGCTTAGAAAGTGTGTTTACTGCCCCTACATCTTGCTGCTTCTCACCAAGTTTGGTCTGATTTCTGCCCTCTGTAACCTGCCGCTGGGGTCTTCTCTGGGTCAGCAGCGATGTCGAGGGGGCCTGGGGAGAGTCTTGAGCTTGTCACGAGGGAAGGAGCAAAGCCCCTGCAGCTTTGGAGGAGAGTCGCTGTGCAGATACCCTCTGGACCTCCAATGGCAGAGCCCAAGTTGGTCTGGGAGCATTTATCAAGCACTTCCCATAAACCGTGCTGGGTGTGGGATCCCAGAACTACGTGACCATCAGGACTCATAATTATGGCTCTACTAAGGACCTGTTTGTCATAAATCTTTAACAGCAATGCTGTTAATAAAAATAACAATAATAAAATAAATCATCATATAACTACCATGCCCTGAGCACATGCAGGACGCTGTGCTAAGAACTTGCCAGAGTTTGCCTTATTCAGTCTGGATAAGAGCTCTGTGAGCAAAGGGTTCTCATACACATTGCAGGAGTCAGGCCACATGGGCTGCTGTGACAAACAGCCCCACCCTCGGGGCATGTGTTATACTTGAATGCAGTCAGCAGGAAGGCCTGTGGCGCTCCTCTCTTCAATGCTTGCTCTGCAGAGCTGTGGTAGATTGCAGAAATGGACGTGGTTCTTCCCAACTTGCCCATTAGCAGCTGGGCTGCTACTCCTCACCCCTCGAATCCGGGTTGGCCTTGGGACGTACTTCGGCCACTGAGTTTGGGGTGATTTGTTATTCAGTGAAAGCTGACTGATGCAGTTGTTATGGGGGTTGGGGGAGAGTGCTGAGATCTTGGAGGGGGGTGTATGTCCAGGGAGCAGCACACACAGCTTCCCAGGACCCGGTCCTGAGGCCCCAACATCATGGCAAGGGAGGCTGGGAATGCAGCTTTGTCTTGAGTCTAGGTTTGCTGAATTACAGCCTTGTCACCACCACACCCATTTTATAGATGAATAAATTGACGATCAGGTAAGTCAAACAACTTTGCAAGATCACACACCCAGAAGTGGCAGATTTAGGATAAGAACCATCTTATGACCCTGGAACCTAAGCCCTTTGTCGTGGTGCATGTGCTCATTGCTGAGTGGAGAGAGACACGTGTTCCTTGCAGAACTAGCTTCTACAGATGAGATGAGAAGACTTGATACAGACGGTGATGAAGCACAGGCCTCCAGTGCCCTTTGTCTACAATGTAACAGGGGACCTAATGATGCCCACATCTGTGTTTCACACTGTAGCTCCTACAGATCTTTTACAGGCATCATCTTCTCTGATCTTAACAATAATCCTGTGAAGTTTTCTAATCCAACGGATGAGAAAACCGAAGCCCAGAAAAGCTGCCAGCCAGTAAGGGGAGAGGTGGGCTTGAGACACAGGTCTTTCAAGTAAAAGTTCAGCCTTCTTCCCTGTAAAAGTTTTAATGAAATTAAAGTGAAATTAAATTAAGTTAAATTAAGTATTAATGAAATGAGAGCTTTGAGAGGAAAGAGGAAACTGTCCAAAATGTTTTATGTAGAAGACACAGTGGATGACATTGGCGTGAGGATCTTGGGATCCACTGTCTGTGGGTGGGGAGAGGATGTTGTGGAATCATGTCGTTGTTGTTTTCTTTTGCTTTTTTAGCCTGTAAATGTTATACAAGTTGAGCTCGAAATTCCAGAGAAGCCGTGGAGAAGACTTCCTGGGCAAGAGGCGCTTGAGGTGTGTCTTATGGGAGGTGTCAGATCAGAAGGTAGGGGGTCAAGCCGGAGTCGCAGGCAGGGGCTGAAGGATGAGCATGAGGGGCAGGTGTGCGGGGTCACAGGCCGAGCGGGGGCCTGGCGAGTGGCCCCCCGAGACACCCTCTTGTCCCACCACAGACTCTGGCTCACCTGTGAGCAGTGGTAGGCCTCACCACTGTCACTACATTTTATCACAGTGAGAACCGATGTGATAAAAGCAACTCAGTTCAACCACCAGACAGAAGTAATATGGAAAATAAGCAGGGAATTCCTTGGCGGTTCAGTGGTTAGGACTCCACGCTTTCACTGCCGTGGCCCGGATCTGATCCCTGGTCAGAGAACTAAGATCCTACAAGTTGCATAGCTGGCCAAAAAAAAAAAAAAAAAAGCAAATCAGACCCATAAGTGTGATAAATGAACAATGGATGGCTTAATAAACCTCCAGCTGCCTGTTGTTGAAACTTCAAATGTGTCATAAAATGAATGATTTTTCCACCGAAGCTTGGTTATAGAATTATGTTCGTGATATATTTCCATATGTCAGCGGACATATTTCACAAAGGAAAAGAAAGCAAACCCGCCACAAACAGAAACAGGTACCGATACTAAGAAAGAGGCATTAATCAAAGAAATTTTGCAATAATCTGGAGAATTCTTACACACACACCCTGTGGTGAGCTCATCTATCTGTACAAGAGCACAAGGAAGCAGTGGTTGGTTTAATAAAAGTTTGAAAGGAAAAAATTATCATGTTTCCCATGAACCATAACATCAATCTCATGCTGTCCCTGAAAGTGTAACCTTCCAAAAGTCAATTTACGACTGGGAATTTAATTACTTTTTGACACCCTTCCCTGGACATTTGGTTGAAGTTTATTGCTTTGAATTGATAGAGATTCCAGGTACCTTGTCCTGTTGTCCTTTCTTATGGCACAGGGTTTTTAAATGTTTTGCCATGCTGTCACCTTGCAGTTCATTGAGGTTAAATTATCTCATAGGAGATCCACAGGGAGAGGACAGAAAGAATGGGGGGGAGAGAAGTTTCGAAAATAAACATTTTCAGAGCCGGACAAGGTAGGACTTAGATCCAAATGGCTCACTGAGTGCTGTGTGTGGGACATGAAATAAGATACAGTGGAGAGGCTTTTAGAAAACTAAGAATAGAGAGATACCCTAAGTGCTCTGGGTGGTAGTGGTCGCCATGGTAAGATAGAGAGACAAGTGGGAATCTGGTTGCCGTTGCCGTCAGGATTCTTCTCATTGACAAGCAACAATGGAGAAATACACCCAAATGATCTCTGAGGTGGAAAACGAAGAAGACCACGAACCTGAAATTCTATAGCTCAGTGTGGTCTTATTCCAATGGGAGGGTTAATAAAGGTTGTCTAAAATAAAAAAATTCAGAAAATTTACCACCTCTTTAAAAGATCTCTTTTAAAAAAGATTCATTCTTTAAAATGATTACAGGGAGTACTCCAGAAAGAGGAAAATTAAACTCAACACTTTTAAAAGGGATATAGGAGGCAAATAAGAAACATAGAAACCTCAATTTTTTTGGTACAATTAAAGTTAATTTTTAATAAAAAAATAAAGGAAAGCAAACAATAAATCTATGATTAAAATCAACAGGCAAAACATAGAGGGAATTTTCTCAATTTGATAGAGGAAACCAATAAAAACCTGCAGTTGGCATCGTGTTTAATGGTGAGACTGAGAGCTTTCTCCTCTGAGCTGTTTCTACTCCCAATACTTCTGACACCAAATGTGTGAATTTTTCCCCACAAAGACCAATTCACCAACTCTCTGGACATCAATTAAGTGTCCTACCATCCAATTCAATTCTGCCAGCAACTACCCAGAGTCTGTGTAGACCCCAAAGGGCCAGGGCTCAGACCCACTTCAGACCACAGCTTCAGGTCAGGTTCTGTAATTTGCTAGAACAGATCACAGAACTTGGAAGCCAGAAGGAGGGGTACACCCTCGTGACACATGAATGCCTTCACTAACCTGGAACTTTTCTGAAACCCGGTTGTTTAAGGGTTTTTATGGAGATGACATTTGATGATTGATTAAATCATTAACCATTGGTGATTGAACTCAATCTCTAGGCTCCCTCCCTTGGAGTTGAGTGGGGCTGAAAGTTCCAGCCTTCTTATCGTGCCATGTCTTTCTGGTGACCTTATCCTGAAGCTGTCAAGGGGACTGCCAAGGGTCACCTAGAACGAGAGCCATTCCTATTACTCTAATCACTCCAGAAATTCCAAGGGGGTTAGGAGCTCTGTGTCAGGAAACAGGGACAAAGGCCACACGTATATTTCTTATTGTATCACCCCTAAGATCAGGAATGAGGCAAAGAGGTCCACTCTTACTACTTTTTTCAACATTATACTGGGGAGTTTAGGTAGTGCAAGCAGAGAAGAAAAAGACATAGAAGACCCACAGAATAGAAAAGAAGGAAAACCATCTTCATTCACAGACAGGATCATCACATGATCCTCTGTATAGCAAGTCCTCAGGAATTCACACACATTTAAAAATCTACTAGAACTGATAAGTGAGTTTAGCAAATTTGTAGGATACAAGAGCAATATACAAAACTAGATTGTATTTCCATGGACAATCCACAATGAAGTTAAGTGAACAATGCCATTGACAATAGCATCAAAAAGAATAAAATACTTAGAAATAAATTTAGCACAACGCACAAGACTTGTATACTGGAAACTATAAAATATATATTAAAATTTTAAGAAAAAATTAAGAATCGCTAAATAAATGGAGATACAATTCATGTTCATGGATAGGATGACTCAATATTGTTACAATGGCAAGTCTCATCCAATTGATCCATAGATTCAAATAATTGCTATCAAAATACCAGCAGACTTTTGTAGCAATTGACAAACTGATCCTAAAATGTATATGGAAATGTAAGGCATCTGGAATAGCCAAACGTTTTTTTAAAAAATGAATAAAATTGGAGGACTTAAGTTTCTCAATTTCAGAACTTCCTGTAAAGCTGGCGTCTTTAAGACAGTAGAAGCTGGCATAAAGATAGATATATAAATCGATGGAGCAGACCGAAAGTCTACCAATTCATTCTTACGTTCACAATCAACTGACTCTAACTAACATATCAAGGCAATTCAATGGGGAAAAGGATAGTCTTCAACAAATCATGTGGGAAATATCTTAAAAAGATCATTTTGGATCCTTTTATTTTTCCATACAAAAAACGTAAGACAGATCATAGACAAAAAATGAGTTAAAACTATAGAGCTCTTAGAAGAAAATGTAGAAAAAGTCCTTAAGACATTTTATTTGGCAATAAATTCTTAGCTATGACACAAAAAGACTGATCCATAAAGAAAACTTGGATGAATTGAACTTCTACAAAATTAAAAACTGTTTCACTTCAAAAGACTCTTTTAAGAAAATAAAGAAAACAAGACCAGATCGTTTTTCTGGCAAATCATATATCTTGTAAAGGATTTGTATCAGTATATATAAAGAATTCTTTACAACTCACTTCTAAGAGTACAAATAGCATAATAAAAGCGGGCAAAACATTTGAACAGACACTCCACTAAAGATGTGTAGATGGCCAGTGGGCACATGAGATGATCTTCAGTCATGGGGGAAACACACACTAAACCACAATTAGATGTCTCTAGTGTAAGACTGACAGTAACAAGTGTTACAAGGCTGGTGGCGGTGGGGGGCGACTGGAAACCTTATTCATTGCTGGTGGGAGTATAAAACGGCACAGCCACTTTGGAAAACGGATTGGCAGTTTCTTATGAAGTCACACATCAATTTGACATATGACCCAGCAATTCTATAACTAGGCATCTATTCAAGAAAAATGAAAAGATATGTCCACACAAAGCCAAGTGTGCAACTGTTTATAGCAGCACTGTTCGTGATAGACAAAATAGAGATGACCCAAATGCCCATTAACCGGTGACTAGATAAAAATGTTGGATATCCATACACTGGAATATTCTTTGACAATGAAAAGGGATGAAATACTGACACGTGCTACAACACAGATAAACCTGGACACATTTTGCTGTGTGAAAGGAGTCAGACTTCAAAGACTGCATGTTGAATGACTCCATCATATGAAATGTCCAGAAGAGGCGAGTTAGCGTTTTGCTGGGGCAGGGGGTGGGGTGGAATGGATAGAAACAGTCATGTGGGTTCTTCTCATGGTGATGGACATGTTTTTGACTGGACGGTGGTAAGGGTTGCACATCCCTGTAAGTTTATTAAAAATCACTGACTTTTAGTTTTACCAAGGGAACATTTTATGGTGTGTAAATTATACCTCCAGAGATCTGTTAAAAATAGAGACAAAATGCCATGTGAAAAAAGTATTTGCAGTACCTACAGTAGACAATAATATTCGTAAAATATAAGTACCTAAAAATTGGTAAGAGAAAAAAATCAACACAATGAAACATGTGCAAAGAGTGTCAACAGGAGAAACAAAGAAGGATAAACACCAAGAGGCTGAGAAACAGATGGAAACATCCTCAAATTCACAGTCGCCGGAAAATGATGGCAGCCACGAGGTGTCATGAGATTGGTTAAAAAAAAAAAAAAAAAGTAATGAGGATTTATGTTGGCAATTGGTTCTGAGAATTAGGTACCCTTATTCACTGCCAGTGGGACTGTGCTTATGTTTACACACACACACACACACACACACACACACACACACACACACACACACACACATGATATAAGAGGGGGCATTTCAGAGGGAAGGAGGCACCAGAAGACAGATGGGAGGGAACCTCCTGCCCCAGGTGTCCCGTCCCTGTCGCTGTGTTCCCAGAGTGTGACCCTGAGCACCTGCAGCGCCCCCATGCCTCGGCTCTGAGCTCAAAGCAAACCTGCTGCGACTGTGTGTGGAGCCCAAGCGTGCAGGCTGTCAGCACAATCATGTTTATACTTTTGTAACAGATGTTGAAACAGGACTCTTCCTGCACCAGAGCTGACTGAGGGGCCAAGTCGATAGACAGGAATAGAAAACTGCTGGTTAATTGGCTCACTGAATTATGATTATTAGAGAATCCTATATATGAGTAAAGGTACTCATGCAGGAAGTGCACTGCCCACCCCACTCCCTCGGGAGGGAGTTTGTCTAGGGGCCCCAGGGCAAATGTATTTGTTGTATTTGTATTGTTCTACTTATTATAGGAACTGCACATTTTTTCCCTTCACCACTGTGAATTACTTTATTGTTAAAAACAATCTAATAGAAAAAATATTAGAAGACAATATAATAAAAAGATTGCATTCATAAGAGTAGCAAAATTATAAAATGCTAGTACTAAAGCTAGAAACCATATGCAATTATTATATCTCTGGAACTACTAAACTTTTGGACAATCTCCAAGAAGGCCTGAAAAAAATGAAGTTATTTACCATGTACTTGAATAAAAAGACTCAATATTTTCACAAGGTCATTTCTCCCAAGATTAGTTTATAGATTCACTGCCATCCTAATTAAAACCACAACAGTAATTGTCATGACCTGGACAAGCTAATTCTAGAATTCATATGGAATTCTAGAATAATCAGAATAGATTTCAAATCATATATAATGAATGTGGACTTGACCTACTAAACTACATAATGGCTGTGGACTTGACCTAATAAATTATATAATGATTGTGGGCTTGACCTACCATCTATCATGAAAAGCATGTTGGGATATTTGGGTTCTGTTTCGTTAGAATCCTACTTAACACCACTCATAAACACAAATTCAAGGTGTATTAAATATGAAAACTAACAAATCCAGCACTATCTCTAAATAAAAATAAATTAGTAAATACAAAGTAAGAGAACATATATATCACTGGGGATAAAGAAAGCTTTCTTTAAAAGTGCATTTAACATAATTGTTATAAAAGAAAATTAATACATTTGACAAGATCAAAATTAATGTCTTCTCCATACCTAAAATCAACATAAAATATCCTAAAAGATGAGACAGAGAGAAAATACTTGTGGCGTATATAACAGAGTGTTAATGTCCAGGATGTACAGTAAAATTCTAATTAGATTCATATAAAAATAATTCAATAGAGAAAGACACTAACAGGCAATTCAGGGTAAAGAAAATGGGAAACAAATCAATCTCTTGTGTCCCTGTAAATTGACGTACAGTTATTCTAGGAAGGAATAGGCAATACTTTAAAAGGATGTGGTCGATCTTTATATAATGATGTGGACAGTACCTCTATGATAAATAGTTAAATACACAGTTAAATGAAAAAGACACAATGGAAAATAGTAAGTTGGTTATGATACCAATTACCAAAACCCAGTAAACAAAACCCCCAGATGAACACACCCTCCAATTCCCCCAAAGAATCTGTGTAAACGCATAAAAGAGTCTAGCAGAACGCTCAACAAATTGGTTACAATAATGAATTCCAAGTGTTTCCTTCTGTAATTTTACAAACTCGAAAACACTGCTGTTTTGGGCTCCTGGGTGTGATGAGCCAGCTGCCGGTGGTCAGCAACCCGCCCGTTTTCCCACTTGTTCTAGGCGGGACCACACTTGGTCCTCATTAGGAAAGTGGTCGGGAAGCAAAGTTGCTGGGGAGGCAGTGCCCGTGACCGTCGCAGCAGCAGGTGCGGAGTCCGTGAGCGCTTCGTTCACCCGTCAGGGATGAGAAACCAAAGCGCCGCCCACCTTCCCCGGGGGGAGCAGCTTTGCTGCGATGCTCACCATCTTATCAACCCCACAGCCTCTTTGTTCCCATTTCCAGCTCGTCTCGGTTGTCAAAAATACAAGAAGGTTCACAGCACACTCTCCTCACAGGCAGCTGGGTGTGTTCCCAGCAGGAATTGGCTAGACGTGCAGAGAACAGCTTCCCCTGAACAAGAGTCATTCTTTCCACTATTCCTGAACCCACGAGAACATAAACGACAACACAGTTTAACCCCCTGACTCACAGCAAATATAACACCTCCTCAGATGTCAGGAACAAAGCCATCACCAGGCTGCTGACCACACCAACAAACAAAAGATAATGGTGCACTTTGGCCCAAATTGAATGAAGACATTCTTCCAGATTTTAGTAAGGTATTTGCTTTAAGAAGGTGGAAAACCTGCTTTTTCTTTTCAGTTACCTTCCATCAACTAAAACAAAGCAGTAGAAACAGGTTTGGGCTCGGGGCACAAACTCACCTCCCTTTGTAAAGCCCTGAAGAGTTCACTAGGCACATGGGCCATGCACCTCGCCTTCGGACCTGAACACGTTCCCGAGAGGTGGAAAGCTCTAGAGGAAGAAACTACAATTTACAAACCTTTGGCGATTTGCCCAATCCAAACCTTGGAAGCACCAAATCAGGAGGCTAAACCCTGGCCTGTGGCGTCATTCCCTTGCAGGGCCCTCCTGTTGCACTTGAACTGTCGTTCACTCGCTCCTTTGGGGTGATGGCAGGAAGAAGAGGGGCCATCAGCCTGGTCACACCTGCCCTGTGCCTTCCCAGGCCACATGCATGACTTCCCGGGCTCCCAGGCGGCATGAAGTCGAGGGGCTGAGACCTGGCAGGGCAGGGGCTGCAACTCCCCATCCATGTCCCCTCCGCCACCTCTCTGCACCCCTGAAAGGACATGGGCATCCCTGGTACCCAACAGATTCCATCCAGGCACCAGGTTCTTTGCTTTCTCTGGCACCAAAGAAGTTTGTGCAGCATCCTGCAGAGATCAGTGCCCCAGGCAGCCTCCAACTAATGAAGGTTCAGGGTCAGAGAATAAAAGCCTCACTGCCCCCCCGACCCCTCGTGCACAGTCCTGCGGCGGGTGGGGGGCCCTACGTGCTCCTCATAGGGTCCCGGGGGAAGCGAGCCCCATGGCCCATCACAGTGGCTGCCCTTTGAAGCATCCTTCGTTTGGCTCTTATCCTTTCTCTGTCTCACTCCTGCTGCCTGTGGTCATCTTCCAGATAAAGTATCAACACCCAAATCCTGTCTCGAGCTCTGCTTTGGAAGAACTAAAACAATACGATGCATATGCTTTTATATTGTTCATATTTGTTCTCCAAGCGCCCGGAGCAGAGTGGATGTTTGTCGAATGACTTTTAGTTTTATTTTTTAAAATTTATTTGTTATTTATTTTTGGCCACATTGGGTCTTTGTTGCTTCCTGTGGGCCTTCTCTAGTTGCAGCGAGCAGGGACTACTCTTTGTTGTGGTGCACGGGCTTCTCATTGTGGTGGCTTCTCTTGTTGCGGAGCACGGGCTCTAGGCGCACGGGCTTCAGTAGTTGTGGCACGTGGGCTCAGTAGTTGTGGCTCAGGGGCTCTAGAGCACAGGCTCAGTAATTGTGGCGCACGGGCTTAGTTGCTCCGCAGCATGTGGGATCTTCCCGGACCAGGGCTTGAACCCGTGTCCCCTGCATTGGCAGGCGGATTCTTAACCACTGCGCCACCAGGGAAGTCCCTCGAATGACTTTTAGTTACAGCAACTCCCCTTGAATCGTGTGTTTCTAAGCAGTGGGTGACGTCAAGTTAAATGACAGCAACAATAAAAACAAAAATTAATGATAAATCCACCTATTTCCCCTCTTGTGGGCTGGCTGCACGAGAGTACGGGAGAGAGTCAGATCTTGATATTTTTGTTTCAATTTCTGTGGTTAAATATCTAAGCCACATCCATACCTGTGCCCAAAAGCAGTACGTGAAAATCTGTGCCTAGGCTGTGATTTCTATTTCACAGACTGTTGGGGGTGGGGGGTGGGGGTAGGTTTGACCACCTGAGGCATCATCATAAAGATCGTTGTCATCCCATAGTCGGGTCCTTCCCTGGGGGACAGCCCAGGTCCCATGGCTGCAGGGTCCTGTCCAGGGTGCAGGGAAGCCAGGGGCCAAAGCCAGCTTCCTGTCTCCCTCTCTCCTCCCCGTCCTGTGGTCCCTCCTTCTTTCCTCCTCCCTCTCCCCTGGCCTTCCCCTCATGCCCATGGGGGTGTCTGGGGAGCTCTGGTTTTCAGCCTCAAGCTGCTACCCGAGGACAAGAAGACCTTGAGGGACTGGGGTTTGGCCTCAGGCACAGCCTGAGTGCCGCTGTGTCTGAGACTGGGCTTGAGGTCTGGGGCACAAGCTCGGCCTGACAAGAGAGGGACACTCTGTCTCCAGATGCCGTTGGCCCTGCACATCCGTCCCCTGGACCTTACTTCAGGTGTGGCCTGGGGCTGCGCTCAGGACAGAACGGAGCCTCAGGGATGCCTCTCTCCCATCAGAGCTGGACGGTCTCCAACGTGGGGCCTCAGGAGGAAATGGGAGCAGAGCTGCAAATTGCTCCCTGATTTCCCCCGAGCCCCAGTGTGGGGGGCTCTCTAATGAGGTGGGGTCCAGGCGGCCAGAAGGGCTCCTGTCTTCCCTGGGATCTGGGATGCTGTGGGCACTGGGGGGGGGGTGGTTCCTGGGATCCAGGGGTGACCAGCCCTGAGCTTACTGCACGTGGTGGAGGGTTTGTTGCTTCCAGGTCTCTGTCCCTGGGCAGGGACGCTGGGCACACTTGGGTCCCTGTTACACCCACCACGCTGGCATCTGGCCCGAAGGGACCTTCCCGGGAAGAAAGCTGGGCGTGAGCCGTGGCTAAGAGACCCTCGCGGGCCAGGACCAGCCGAGACTCGCAAAGCCCACTGAGACGGGCCGTAAAGCCATAGCTGTAGGACAGGTCCTCGTCCTCGTGTTTCCTCCACACTTGGTAGGTGAGCGAAAGAGACGACATTGATCAGAAAAGAGCATTAAAACCAGCCACCAAATCGATGACTAATGAGAAGGCAGCTAAGGGCAAAATTCCATCAGCAGTGGCCCTGCTGCACATCCCCTTGTCCCCCGGTCCCCGTGGAGAAGGAGGAGGAAGCAGAGACACTCGAGCATCCTGGCAGACGCTCTGCACTTCTGGGCAGGGCGCGGGCTCCCTTCTGCTAATGGGAGGTGCTTGTCTGGGTGGAAATGCTCTGCACTTCTTGTTCTTTTCCTCAAAACACACAGTGAAGTAGAAGTTAGAGGCCGGGTATCTGAGTGCTGAGGTTGATTGGAAGCCCCCACAGTTCATAGCAGCTGCTTCAGCCACAAGCAAGGCCCAGAGAACAAAGGAGAGTCCCTGGGGCAGCCCCCCACTGGCTGCCCTGTTCAGAGAAGGTTGGCTGTCCAGGGTGAGACTCAGCCTTGATTCTGGGTTAAGGGAACAGTGACAGTGATGTACTTGTCACCCCTCAACTGTCAGACACATCTCTTTTTTTTTTTGCGGTACGTGGGCCTCTCACTGCTGTGGCCTCTCCCGTTGTGGAGCACAGGCTCCGGACGCGCAGGCTCAGCGGCCATGACTCACGGGCCCAGCCGCTCCGCGGCATGTGGGATCCTCCTGGACCGGGGCACAAACCCGTGTCCCCTGCATCGGCAGGCGGACTCTCAACCACTGCGCCACCAGGGAAGCCCCAAGAGTTAGTTTTTAAATTAAGAATGTTTTCTTCTATCAATTATTCTTTCAGTATCTATATCAAATATGGTCCACAAGAATCTGATGGCTCTGAGCACCTGGAGAGGACTGGCCTGGCCCATCTGGGTCTGAGTCAGCAGCATGTCACTTCCCACGCTCAGGAGGCAAGGGACAGAGTTGAAGATGCAGGCAGAGAGGCCAGAAGAAGGCAAAGCCTGTGGCTGGGCATCAGGAACCCAGGGCTTGATTCCGGCTTCATCCTTCTGACCCAGGTCACGTCACAGCCTCGCTGAGACTCGAAGATCGACATCTGTAAAATGGGAGTGAGGCTACATTACAGCAACGGGAGTGACCACGTGGACAACTGTTGACGGCCTGAGTCACACCAGACACTGCTCTGGCCGCGGGATGTGGCAGAGGGCACGGCCGCCTGGGTCCCTGCCTCGTGGTCCCTTCCACACTGTACGTTTCCTAAGTTTTCACAGCAGGTGGAAACGTGAGAACACGCGGGACAGTTTCTGGCATAAAGCGCCCCTGGGGTCACCGGCAGACCGAGGACCTTGGCCAGGGGTGTGCTCAGGTCAAGAGCTTCAGGATGGTCCAGGCCGGGAGCTGGCTGGTGGCCAGTGGACACAGGGATGTGGGAGGGGCTTTGTGGCTCAGCATCCTCGTCCCAGGAGCTGCTCAGACACTGTCAGCGGAAGCAGCTCCCTCCCCAGCATCCTCGGCGCGGTCTCGGGGCCGCCATCATCCTAATTCTCAGCCCCGGTTTGGCACTAACCCTGACCCTGGCCCACTTCTGAGGATAACTAGAAGGGGGCTTGGCTACTCTGTCAGTGCATCAAAGGCCCCAAAGAACCAAGCAGCTGGATGGGTTTGGGTTGGTTGGATCCTATCTCCTCGTGTGATGGAGCCCGAGTCCCAGAGACCTGAGGCCTGGAGCCGTCTGCAGGTAAGAACACCCAGTGTCCCCACCTGGGGGTGATGACGTGCTGACTCGGTGTGGACCACCTGCCAGAGGAGAACTGAGAAGGAGCTGGGGTCCTTCCAGGAGCAAGCGTTCATGGACCCCACGGTCATGCTGCCTCACCTGGGCCTCCTCCCTTGACCTCTCAGGACTTGGTGGCCGCTGCATGACAGCTCTCATTTGCCTATTTTGCTCCCAAGGGCTTTGCATCAGGGAGGTCATCAAGGCAGCAGAAATCCGGGCACAGACCCTAGACCAATATGACCATGTTCTCTTGCCTGCTGTGCTGGAACAAATGACTCACACTTAGTGGCTTAAAAAACCAATGCTGTTGCTACCTCTGGATGTTTTGGGTCAGGGAGCCAGGCAGGGCTTGGGCAGGTGAGTCTTCTGCTCCCTGTGGAGTCGGGGGCTCATGGGTGGCACTCAGCTAATGGCAGGGCTGGATGGCCCTCCATCCACAAGCCTGGTGTTGGGTGGCCATGCCTGGAAGTTGTGGCCTGGCTGGCCCCCTCCATCTCCATGGGGTCTCGGGGCCTCTTCCTGTGTCTCTCCAGCAGGGTCGTTGGCCTTCTTACTCCAGGGCTAAGTGTTCCCGGGTGCAGGGGCTCAGGTGGAATCTGCAGGGCTTCTTAGGACCTTGCCCCAAAGTCCCAGAACGTCATTTCCACCACTTTCTGTTGGTTGAATAAGCTGCTAGGGTCGCCCGGATTCAAGGAGAAGGGAGGAGATGCATCTCTCGAAAGGAGAAAGACCTGCAGGCATTGTGGGGTGGGGTGGGGGATGGCTTGGACCAGCTTGGGGGCAAGCCACCATCGCAGAGTTCTAGAATGTGGGGTACAACCCTCATGAGACAGTTTCATCGAACTGAGAGTGAGGGTTCTACATCCTACAAGGGGTTGCTGACAAGGCTTCTCAGCTGAACTGCTGGATGTTTGCGGCTCTGACTCATGGGGTCCCAGGATAGTCCTTTGAGGGGCTAGAGGAGCAGTCCTGGGACAGGCGCTGGGCTCCACCCTGGCTCCACTGCCTTCACCGCTCTGTACCTCAGTTTTCTCAGCTGTAAAATGTATATAATGGTGTTGGCTTCATAGGAACATTGTGAGGTATGAGATAAATGAGATAAAGTCTAGGTACTTTCGCATTGCTGGAATATCATAGCTGATCGATCGATGTTAGTAGCCAGTATTATCCACATGAATCATCTCTAACCCACACAATAGAAATGGAGGCATTTTCTCCTCGTTTTATGCATAAAGAAGCTGAGGCTCAGGGGAAAATAAAAGTCTCTTCCCCAAGGTCCCAATGCTTATAATCTGAGAACTTAAACTCAGGTCAAGATGACAAGAGAGAGTGAGAGAGAATGATTTGGGGGCAGAAAATAGACTGAGAATCTGTCGGTGAAAGAAAGAAAGCAGAGAGTTTGGAAAGAGATGGAAGGGAAGCTGGTAAGTTTGGGGGAAGGTTGGTGGACAGTGCAGAGGTCCTGAGGGAGCTGTGGGCAGAGGGAAGGGAGGTGGCCACACAGCCCAGAGAGGTTCATGAGAGAGGAAACGGGTACAAAGCCGAAAGTGAGATCACAGGAGGATGAGTGTGGAAAGAACGCTAGAAGATGGGTGGAAATGGTTAAAATGGGGAGAAGTATTCGTGATTCAACTTTTCTGTAGAACGGATACTTGGCCTCGGCTCCTTGGGGATGTGTATGCTGTTGTAACTCACATAGACTAAGTTAAAATTCATTCATTTCCAAATGTTACAGTTTGTGGATGAATACAATTTCTTTATAGGACTCAAGCAGTAAAGAGTTGGGCTCTCCAGGAAATAATTAGGACAATAATAAAAATTTTAAAAAGGTCACGCACCCAAATGGACTCAGAATTAGAATCATGATGCGGCATCAGATGGTGCCACAGCTGGGACACGACTTCAGTCTCATCTGTTTATCTGTTGTCCTGAAGCAGCTGACGGCAACTGGGGCTCAGAGCTCAGGGCACTCGCCTGAGGAGGACCCCAGCTCAGGGGAGATTGGTCCATACACGACTGAGTGTGGGTGAGGGGGGGTGATCTTCCGATGCCCAGAAAGGTAGATAAGATAGATTGCCTTGCTCCTGGGCCAGAGAGTTGCCAACTCAAACACGCACATGCACGCGCGCGCACACACACACACACATTTGATATATACCTTATGTCCAAATTACGGACTAAAAATTATTAAGAAAAACACAGGTTTCATCAAAATTAAAACCTTTTGCTCTACAAAAGAACTTGTTAGGAGGATTAAAAGACAAGCTGAAGACTGGGAGAAAATATTTGAAAACCACATATCTGACAAAGGTCTCATATCTAGAATATATGATGCTCTTTCAGAACTCAACATTAATTTATTTGGAAAATGGGCAAAAGACACAAAGAGATATTTCACTGAAGATGGCCTACAGGTGTGAAGCAAGCACATGGAAATACGTTCAGCATCACTAGCTATTAGAGAGAGACAAATTAGGACCACGGTGAGCCATCATTACACACCCATTAGAACGAGTTAAAAAAAAACTGACAATACTAAATGCTGTTGCAGATGTAGAGAAACTGGGTCGTCCATATATTGTTTGTGGAAATGTAAAGTGGTCCAAACACTCTGGGAAATGGTTTGGCGGTTTCTCAAAAACAAACAATCTAACTAAACTAAACATACACTTATCATGTAACCCGTTAATTTCACTCCTGGGCGTTTATCCCAGCGACATGAAAACTTAGGTCAACATAAATTCTGTACACGATTGTTCACAGCAGTCTTATTTGTAGTAGCTAAAAGCCGAAAATACCAAAACTATCCCTAATAGATGGTGGTTAAATAAATGATGGTACATCCATACTGAAGAATAAAACTCAGCAATAAAAAGGAATGAGTATATGGTACACGGGGCATCTTGAATCAATCTGCAGAGAATTATACTGAATAAGAAGAGTGTTCCTCTTCTGATTTTGATTTTGTTTTATAATTATATAAGATGTAACCCTTGGGGATAGCTGGGTAAATGGTATATGGGACCTCTCTGTACCATCTTTGCAACTTCCTGTAAATCTATAGTTATTTCAAATAAAAAGTGTTTTTTTTAAAAAGGTAAAGACAGGCAACTGAATAAAAAATATAGAAACCTTGAAAAATTACCTCAAAAAGGAGAATATTTTACTGGCTCATAAACATATGAAAAGATAAACTGTCACTTTAGTCATCAAGGAAATATATATATATATATATATATATATAACATATATATATAACATTTCTATAAATATATCTCATTTCTATATATACACATTTCTATATATTATATTACATTTCTATATATACATTACATTTCATATATATTTGCACTTCCTTGAGGACCAACGTGGTGGTATCTCAGCCAGTTGTTGAAAAGGATGTGAGGGAACTAGAATTCTGACACATTCCTAATGTGAATTTTAATTTGTGAAACCACTCGGAAAGGTGTTTGGGAGTCTTCACCAGGACAGAACATACCCATCAGAAATCCATTCCAGAATTATCCCATATTTACACCGAAGACATGTATGAGAATGTTTATAGTGGCACTTTTGTAACAGCAAAGTCAATAGCAGAATGGGTAAATGCACTCTTACCTCCCAGGTTGTCTTTCCTGCTGGACTCAGTCTGGGACTTGGGCTCACTCTGCATGTTGATACTGACTCAGAGGCCTTCCCAGGTGGTTCTTATCTGATGCTCTCATCACCACAGCCTGGAGGAGCTGATACAGAGCGTTTGTCTCTGGGTTATTCTCTGCTCCTTCCTTCCAAGTGCCTTCTCGGTTCGCTAATCCTCTAGATGAAAACGGACAAGGAAGCCACTCCCCAGCCACTCTCTACACCCCCTTCCTCCACAGAGGTAATCAATTTTCCGACTTCCTTCACTGTAGACCGGTGTTTGTACACTTCCTGTAAATGGAGTCATTTGAAGTGTGTTCTTTGGAATCCAGCTTCACTGTGTCTGTGAAGTTGATCTCGTTGTCACGTAGAGCAGCGGTGTATTTTTTCTACGTGCTGGGACAGCTTCCCACTGTATGAATAAACCATACTTTTCATCCATTCTAGTGTCAATGATGTACATGTGGGTTTTTCTTGCAATTATAACCGGGCTATTATGAACATTCTTGTATGTGCCATAAATGCCTGGACAATAAGCTGCTATATCATGAGGTATATGCATGTTTAGATTAATAAACGCTGTTCAACAGTTTTCCAAAACGTTCACCAATGTACAGAGATGGCAGTGTGAGTTTGAGTCTCTACCTGCTCACAAACACTGGTCTTACAGGACTTGCTCTGTTCTGTTTTGGCCATTCTGATGCGTGTCTAATGGCCCCTCTCCTCTGTGATCGTCTGCACCTCCCTGAGGACTAAGCTATCAAGCCCCTTTCATGCGTGATGAGCCCTCTGGCTGAGCCCTTTCACCCAGTGCCTGTTCAGCCTTCCACTCACTTTCCTTCCCGTTGCCTGTCTTTTATTGATTTGTAGACATTAACAGTCCACTCCACTGGCCTTATTCTCTGTCTCTATTGTCTGCCTTTTACTCATTCAATGATGTTTTCTGATGAACGAACTGCTAAAGGGACAGTCTGACTCAGCAGTCTTTTCCTTTATTGCTGGATGTGCTTTTGTTCATGTTCAAGAAATCCTTCCCTCACTTGAAAGTGATCAAAATACTCTCCTACATTATTTTCCAGAAGCTTGCTGTCTTTCAAGGTTATGTTTTTAAGGAGAGGGAATGTTACCTTTTTTCCTTTCTGTAAATACGTACACACCTCTTGAAACATGGAAGGCAGAAGAATGAAAAGAAATGTCTGTGCTCTACACACACTGGACACGAACGGTGAAGATCAGAGTGTGGTCGAAGCTATTGCATAAGCTACAGTTCAGGCACATTTGAAAAGCAAAGTGGAAATATGGGAAGAAGTAGAGAGCTCTCAGTATTTTACAAAAAGAGCAGTGGAATAAGTTCCTTTAGAAATAGAAAAACCAGTCAGCGTATCACCAAGATAATCTCTAGGCAACCAAAATCTTGTCAACTTAAAGCTTGCCTTACTTTAGAAAAGCTGAGCGCTTTGCTTATCGAAATTGAACAGAGCCCTGACAAGTGTGCCTGTACTTGTGGGAAAAAATGCTTTTCAAAACATATGTATATGTGTATATATAGATATATATATTTATGTACACATACACACACACACACACACACACACACACACACACACACTTTGGTCTATTATCAAAGCTTCTACTAAGATATTTTTTGCCCTTGTTATACAAAAGAGGGAGGTGGACCAGAAAAAGAAGCTGGCACTTGTTCCCATGATTTCTGTCCACATCCACGTCCACATTGTGTCTAAAGGCGTCCAAGTTAGCTTCGTCCTCATGTGAACCCTGAGGCAAGGATTTGTTTGCAAACAGGTCACTTGGTCAAGAATCCCAAGAAGTTCCTGAAGGGGGGAGCGGATGTGAGATGGGACAGGGGACCCAGCTGATAAGAGGGTGCCTTAACCAGAAAGTCAGATGGGCCACTGGAGCTGCTTCCCCAGGGATTTGGGAATCGGTGTGGGACATGCATCTCGGGGTCATCTGCTCCAAGGGACGGGGGGCTGGGGCATCCATCCACCAGGGCCGTCGGCCTGCGAGGGAGGGCTGTGGGCGAGGCGTGATCCTCCCGCACTTTCTGCTTCCTGGGACAGCGCTGACTCTGCTGCCAGGGAACATCCTCCGACGCTGGCATCCTGGGTGGGGATGGTGGCTCCTGAGCGTCTACTAGAGGAAAGACTCCGTGGGAGGACTGTCCATCCCCTGGAGCTCCTCTGTGGTGGACAGACAGGGGCAGATCAGAAACTTCCCCACCAAGAGAGGATCACGGGTGCTGTGCTTTTCAGAGAGATTTCTGCTGGGCTGTAACTTTTGTCGGATCTCATGAGACAAAAGACCCCTCAGAGCAGCCTCCAGACAGACTCCCCGGCTGGGCTTCTGTGGTCTCAGCTGGGTGATCACAGGTAAAACCCGAGAGATCCAGGGCGTCCCCTGGGTGCGCGCCTCCAGCAGAACCCTACGTGATGACAGCAAAACAAACTACCGTCCACGTGCCAACGGGATTAACGTGAGACACAGAATGTTTGAGTGAAAGAAAAGGGACAGTAAATGACTCAATTTATATTAGGTTCATAGACACCAGTCTATGGGGATGGAAGTCAGTATCACTTTAAGAGAGAAGGGCTGTGGAGAGGACAGTGCCCTTCATTGATTTGTTGAATACATATATTTAGCAAGAAAACAAAGGAGTAAGAATAAAGCAAAAAAACCAAGTGTTTCTGTAGCAAGGTCACGACTTTCCGACCCGCACCCCAACCCAGCGCCTGCTGCTGTTCCAAGAAAAAGCTGCTGGCGGGGAGGGCACGACCCAGGGACCCAGCCCCAAAGACCTCACGGCTCTGTCCTCCTAGAACAGGACCACTCACGCCCCGGGAGTCCGCTGTGAATCGGGTAAAATGAGAGGATCCCACCAGCGGATCCCCACGACTCAGTTCATATCCTGGATCCGGCTAGTACGAATCCCCTCGGTCCTCTCCATCTGCAGGGGGAACACTTTCACCCCAGAATCGAGGCCGGCCTTGCAATTTGCTTTGACCAACAGAGTCTCTGGGCATCAGCCTTAGGCCTGGTAGCAATCATATCCACACTGTGGGGAACCCAACCCCCGTGCCGTCAGGAAGCCTTGACTGGACAACTGGACCATGGGGCCTTTGGAGAAGCAGACCCGGGAAGGACAGGGAAGGGGGAGGCATGGAGTCTTCTCGGGCCTTCAGCCAACCGAATGCAGCCAAGGGAGTGGTCCCAGCCTGTGCCGCGAGGAGGGGCACCACCCTGCCCCGCTCGAAGCCCTGACCCACAGAATTGCGAGAAATAACCAGCTTTTGCCGTGTGGAGCCACTGAGCTCTGTAGTAGTGGTGGTACAGACCCAGGTAAGGGAAACGCTGGCAAAACCTAAAGGCAGAGCATATGCCCACGTCCTTCATCACACACGTCACTGTGGTGTGTGCCCTTCCCAGTTTGCTCTTGGTGCCAAGAACCCCTGTCAGGCCCGCCCTTTCCCGGCACCATCCCTCTGGCTCTCAGCTAACTCACCCCGGGTTCTGCCTCAGCTCTGAATGGGACAGACTGAGCCTGGCGGGCGGTCGGCCAGTGTCCTCAGATTTCCTCTGCTGAGTGCGACTGCCCCCCACCACCCTGAAAGGAGGGCCCGGGGAGGGCAGGGTGAAGCCCTGTTTCCTAACCCCCTGCCTCTCTAGGGCCACACGCTGCTAGCCCGGCGGTGCCAGTGCAGGCTCATAGTGGGTGTGGTGGGCTAGATGTGTGTCCAACTAAAACCTAGATGCTGTTTCAACAAAGACACACAGAAGAGTTCCTTGCATATAGTTTTTGGTATATAAACATGGAAAGCGTCAAAATTAAACTTTTCCCTCAACTACACCAAATAATCCGCCCTGATCTGCCTGGCTCTCTCTATGAAGCTATGTTTATGCTTCCAGAATTTTCACCCTCATCATGGGCCGTTCCTGTGATGCTTGCAGACTCAGTGCTCACGGGGTCGGCGGGCCAGTGGTTGCCGCTGGTGGTCGGAGGATCGCCCCTGCGACCTTCCCTCTCAGTGGGGCCTGGAGCCTCTGACAGTCCCTGGCCTTGGCTTTCATTGACATATTGACTTTCGTATTTTCTTCTTGCTGCCTTTAATTTCTCTCTCTTTAGATCAAATCTAGACCCAGTGCACAGTTGCTTGGAGACGGTATTTCATAATGTTGACTTGCTTACTGGATGCAGACACCCCACTGCTGGGATTGACTTCACGGCTGTTTGTGGGATGCGGGGTGTGGGGCGAGAAGCGACTGGACCCTCTGCATCTGTGCTTTGTCGTCGGTAAGATGCGGGACGTGACAGACCTGTGTTTTCAGGGTTAAATGAGCTAATGGGATGAGGTGCCTCACACAGAATGAGATCGCACCGATTGTTCTGCATCATGACCGATACCACCGTAGCTTCCTTTTCTGTCTACACATTACGACTCAGCTTATGGCGGTGAGGGTCCACCCACCGAGCTTTGATCCGCGGGGACAGAGGGGACCACGATATTGGAAATGTCAGCTACTTTTTTTCAGGAAGAGAGAAAGATAGTGTTCAGGAGGGTTTAATCAAAATCAGGCCCTTTCAGAGCTCCTGACTCCCACATCCCTAGGATGAAGCGATGTTCAGAGTTGCTCTTCTGTGGTGCGGGCTTCTGGCACTGGGAGATGCTGTGATTGATACCCATGGAGGCCGCAGGAACTATGGCTGTTTCTGTGGACGAGGCAGTGATGTCCTGGGGACGATGCGAGCTCCTGTCCCCCTTGGCGTCAAGACACACCACGAGGAGGTGTGATCGGTGGGCATCTGAGGTCTTGAGTCACAGGAAAATGCCCTGTGCCATTGCATACCTCCCTCTGTTCGATCCTAAGCGCTTTAGCTGGAAATCTACCCAGAGACACCACAGGCTAAACCTGACCCACATCTGAGCCGTGTGACCTGAGCCATGATCACCTTGCACAAGTCATAGCTACCCAGGAAAATCAGACTGTTGGACCAAACTATGTTCAGTCTCCAAACAGTTGTTTAACTATTAGAATCAAGTGTTCACACGTTGGTAACAAAGATTTGGAAACAAGGGACTGTAATTTCATCTCTTCCTCAAGCACGATTCATGAGGATTTTTTTAAGAATAAGATACCCCCCTTGACTCCTGCAAAACAAACTAGAAGACAAACACCACAGCAGCCTCATCACACCTGATCTAAACTCTGCCTCTTCTCTGAGTGGATGTTAGCAGATTAATGAGGTGATGTTCTTTAAAGAACACGAAGTCCCGTGCATTAAAGATGCAAGCAAAATGTAGATTTTTTTCAAATCAATCTTGGAGGATATGCTGCAGGGCCAGCATAGTAGAGCGGAGCTGTACAGTAGAAATCTAAAACAAGCTACATACGTAACTTTAAATTTTCCAGCAGCTACATTAAAAGGAGTAAAAAAAAAAAAGTGAAATTAATTTTAATAATATTAACACAACATATCCCAAACCTTTTTATTTCAACCTGTAACAGATGTACAAATGTTAGCAAGGTATTGTGCATCCTTTTTTCATAATAAGTCTTTGAAGTCCAGTGTGTGTCTACACGGCAGACCCTCTAATTGTGGACTCTCCACGTTCTGGGAGCTCCATAATCACGTGTGGCTCGTGGCTGTGCGGTGGGCAGAGCAGATTCACAGGAGGAAAGTGAGGGTGGGGGTCTCAGCCCCTCCCCAGTGACTTCTAGGGGTACTGTGCCCTCAGCTTCTCCAGCCCCTGCATCTCTGCTCCCCCTTCTGGAGCATTCTGCCTTCCCCTCGCACCCCTAGTCCCCTGACAAGCCCCTCTTCTCCCCCCAAGTCCTAATCAAGTGTCAGCAGCCCTGGGTAGAGCTTCACACCCCGGCCTCCTCCAGACACAGTTAATTCAGAGTTCTGTTTGTGCGCTCAGCACTCCTTTTATAATAATTTGTCTTCAGGGTTTTCCCCCCCGTGCAGTGCGTGTCCTGAAGGCTAGGCTGTGTATTCTGTGAGTAGAAACGCTGACGTAGCCCAGGTGCTGAATCAATGGCTCCAGATCTCAATTTTAAGCTCAGGCCTTGGGAGGCTCCCAGGGCTGCCCTCTGCCTTCCTGCTCTCTGTATGCAAAGGCGCTGGAAGGGCCGCGTGAGATGCCCGTGGTCTCCGATGCGACATAACCATGTCGATAAATCCTAATGATTAGTGATAAACTATTAATACACCTTTGCTTTCTTATGTATTATCCTTTCCCACCTTGGAAATGACCTGCTAATTAGAGCCCGATGGCCAATTAACTAGGAAACGGCATGAATTTGTCTGAAAACAAATGCATCTTTCTGAAAGCATGAGCAGATTCTGTCCAAAAAAAGAAAAGACAGGACGTGCATAGAAGGTTGTCTTATTTTGGATACGGGAGAGTCAAGGAGGTAAAACATGATGGAGTTGGTACAGGGTATTATCAGGGTACTAGCGCTCATGTCCGGCAGTAGGTTCCCAGGATTTATTATGTTACTCAGAATAAGTAACAAATGGTTCATTGAATAAATAAACATAAAACAGCCTGTAACCAAATCCACTCACCAGGGAACTCACAGTGCTGGCCTGTTGGCTTTGACACTTTTCCACACTGACACCCTGTTGGTGGATCACCTTGTCCTTGTGTTGAATCAGTTCTGCCTGTGCCCTGCTGCTTTTCTTCTCATCGCAAGTATTTTTTCTCTTTATTCATTGTTTTTCCTTCTGTGTCCTAGCTTTCCAGTACCATTCCTTCTCCAGTTTTCACAATTCTTAAATCCTCCATCCTTCTTGAGTTCTTGTGGCTGGACTAATAATAAAATTGACACAAGACTAATGTGTCCCATTAATATGGGGAAAAAAAGAAGCAAAAATTGTTTATTGGAGTATAATTGCTTTACAATGTTGTGTTAATTTCTGCTGTACAATGAAGTGAATCAGCTCTGTGTATACCTGTACCTCCCTCTTGGACCACCCTCCCATCCCTCTAGGCGGTCACAGAGCCCCGAGCTGAGCTCCTTGTGCTATAGAGCAGCTTCCCACTAGCTATCTATTTTACTCATGGTAGTGTATTTATGTCAAACCTAATCTCCCAATTTGTGCCACCCCACCTTCCCCCTGTCAGAGTCCACATGTCCGTTCTCTACATCAACGTCTCTATTCCTGTCCTGCAGATAGGTTTATCTGTACCATTTTTCTAGATTCCACATATATGCATTAATATACAATGTTTGTTTTTCTCTTTCTGGCATACTTCACTCTGTATGACAGACTCTAGGTCCATCCACATCTCTACAAGTGACCCAATTTCGTTCCTTTTTATGTCTCAGTAATAGTCCGTTCTATATATGTACCATTCGTGTGCGGGAAGCTCTCATAGAAATGGGACCTAAGAAGTGGCCAAAGCAGGCAGCTTTTATACTTTTTAGGCAAAGAAACAATACATTTGTGAGGAGTTGACAGGACAAAGACACAGGTTTTGGTGTCCGAATAGTGAAGAATTGAAACAGAGTTTGGGTTTGGGGCAGTGAATGAACAAGGTTATTTATACAGCTTCTCTGCCTGGGGCCCCTGTCTCTGGGGATAAGGGTGTCCTTCTACCTCCTTGTAGAGGGAGGACACCTTTCACACGAGAGATCCATTTCCTGCTTCAAGGGGACAGAGAAGAGGTCAACACATCCCTCTTGCATTGGCCGTTTCTTAAATAACTTTAATTTAAAATATTCAATATGCCGTCGAGGTATAGTTGGGGGTGACCTCACCAGGGCCCCACCAGCATCAATGGGCCCATTTTACTGCCTGGGGATCTGAGGCCCAGACCTGCAGTGGGCGAGGGCCACAGACTGAGCACCGGGCGCTGGGACCCCTCAGTCCCACCCGGTCACCTCCCTGAGAGGCTGAGGCTGGGCTGGGTTGCAGGCAGCGGTGGCCGCCCAGCATCATCAGCATCATTGGCGGGCATCGTGGCCCATCTGTTGGAGGAAGCCTGCATTGCTGACACCACACATGCCATCTTGGAGTAATGAAGGGGTGGGTGACATCTCAGGGCAGAGGTCACAGCCCAAGAAGAGGCAGAAAGAAAAGGCCCTAGCTTTGCATCTGCTTTCAGTTTTCCCCAGAAGAAATAGTTGCTTTATTTTTTAAATGTATCCCCTGTGCATTAAAACTTTCTCTTCGGGGGTCATGTTTTTCCCATTAATCTTCTTCGGTGATTTTTGGCTTTTAGCTGTATGAAGGCTCTGCAGCTCATGGTGGGGGCATCCTGCAGCCTGGCCTGTGGCCCCCCTCCTGAACCGCATCCTGCCCCCTCCTGAGTCCAAGGGCCTGGTACCCGACTGGCCCCTGGCAGTACTGCTGGGAGGTCTGCTCAGAACCTCACCACCCCCAGGAGCCTGCCTCTCCCTGGGGCTCCCTGGGAGACATGGGCTCTGAGCAGAAAGGTTGTTTGCTTTCAACTGAGAGAGTAAAGCACTGGTTGGAAACAATCTCATCACCTCTTTAAAACCAAGGACGCAACACTGAAGCTACTTGCCATGTGCACAAAACTAACCCAGAACGCTCCCAGCGGTCCACTTGGAAAGCACACTTTCTAAACTGCTTTAATGGGAAAAAGTACACCAGTTCCAAGACTACTTAGAACTTTCACTTAAATAATGATTTACAGAGCTTTCAAGTTAACCTTACAAAATACTTCTAAGGTTCGGGGAAACTTTTTCCTTTCAAGATAGCTTTTGGTACCCATGGGGCTCAGGGCAGGCCACCCTCACATATGCCACATTGGCATGTTGATTATTTTGAATTAAAGTTACTTTAGAAGCAGCCGGTACAAGAAGGGCACACTGACCCTCCTCTGTCCCCCTGAAAGTGGGAAATAAATGTCCCAGGTGAAAGGTGGTCTCCCTGTACCAGACAAACCTCTTTGTCACCAGAGAAGGGGAACACGGGGCTGAAAAGGGTGCGTAAACAAACCAATACTTCTTCATTCATTCACTGCCCCAGCCCAAACTTCTTTGTCTTGTCAATCCCTCACAAATTTATTGTTTCTTGGTCTAAAAGGTATTAAAACGGTCTGCTTTGGTCATGTCTTTGAGTCTCATGTTTTTATGAATTCCCATACATACAAAATTAAAATTTGATCCTCTCCTGCTTATCTGTCTCATGTCAATTTAGTTATTAGAGCAGCCAGAAGAGCCTAGAAGGGTAGAGGAAAAAAAGATCTCCCCCACCCACACACACAGTACCTTATGTCTTGAAAGTTCCATTAGTCCTCACTTTATGTAGCCCTTCAATATTAATCCCCCTCTTTTCTAACATCTTTATTGGAGTATAATTGCTTTACAACGGTATGTTAGTTTCTGCTTTATAACAAAGTGAATCAGCTATATGTATACATATATCCCCATATCCTCTCCCTCTTGCGTCTCCCTCGCACCCTCCCTAACCCACCCCTCTAGGTGGTCACAAAGCACCGAGCTGATCTCTGTGTGCGATGAAGCTGCTTCCCACTAGCTATCTATTTTACAATAACCAGGACATGGAAGCAACTTAAGTGTCCATTGACAGATGAATGGATAAAGAAGATGTGGCACATATATACTCAGCCATAAAAAGAAACGAAATTGAGTTACTCGTAGAGAGGTGGATGGACCTAGAGTCTGTCATACAGAGTGAAGTAAGTCAGAAAGAGAAAAACAAATACCATATGCTAACATGTATATATGGAATCCCCCTTTTTAATTAATAAACTCTTAATTTTGAACTAGTTTTAAATTTACAAAAAAATTGCAAAGGTAGTACAGAGGGTTCCCTAAGCCTCTCATCTAGTTTCTCCTGTTATGAGCAACTTATATTAGCATGTTATGTTTGTTCATTAATGGACCAATATTGATATATCAATATTAGTCACTAAAGTCCATCCTTCCTTCAGATGCCTTTTGTGTTTCAGGATCCCATCAAGGACAGCGTTGCGTGTGGTCCTCATGTCTCCTTATGCCCCTCTTGTCCATGACAGTTTCTCAGAATTTACTTGCTTTTGATGACCTTGACAGTTTTGACGCCCACTGGCTGGATATTTTCTGGAATGCCTCTATTGGGACTTACCTGTTTTTCTCATGGTTGGACGAGGGTTCCGGGTTTTGGGCGGGAGGACCACATTGCATCATATCAAGGGTACATGCCATCGTGGAGAATCCATTCTTCTTGCCTTTTCCAGCTTTTATAGGATGACTGCACCCTTGGCTGTGGCCCCTTCTGTCTTCAAAGCCCCCGATGGCTGGTTGAGTCTTTCTCATACTGAGTCTCTCTGACACTGACTCTTCCCCCTTCTGCCTCCATCTTCTATTTGTAAGGACTTGTCATTGCCTTGGGCCCACCTGGATAATCCACAATAATCCCCTCATCTCAAGGTCATCTGATTAGCGAATTTAATTCCACCTGCAGCCTTAACTCGCTCAGGCGTACAATTACACACTCACGGGTTCCTGGGATCAGGACGGGGACATCTTTGGGGGACCATTTATCTGCCTACTGCAAACCCCCAAATCTGGGTGCTATGTGTGCTCATTACTGTTGGAGTATCTCAGGCCATCTCTGCAGAAAGAGCAAGGAAATATACGTGTGTATGTATCAACATGCACATGGACATATATCTATAAAGTTTTATACATAAATATATGTATATCCATCTGTAACTACGCTAAGTTAAACGTAAATTCCTATTGATGTTTCTAACTCCAATCCATTTTCATGTGGATCCTTCCAGACCTAGATTGTCTGTAACCTTCCCCTCCAATAGTGAGATACCCGGCTCCCACCCTCTGCTTTCATTTTGCCTAATTGTTCGTTTCTGGTGTAGGTGGATGATGGGTTCAGACCTGCTTACCTGTGCCCCTGCTGGAAACAGTTTTATAAGTTAGAGTATGATGCTCATGTGCGTGTCGTTTTGCCTTTAGTTCTACAGGCTACACTCACTTCTAAAATTACTTAGGTCAACACTTTGATACCCTACTCCTTTCAGTAAGGTTATTTCATATATTTGCAATAAAGTTTGTTTGTTTGTTTGGTCATTGTCAGAATTCCATTCTGGGATTCCAGCCCCTTTGAATATAAAGGATTTAAATAGGAGGGTAGGATGAAGAAGGAGAGTACAAGCGTCCATGAGCATAGAGGACAGGGTATTAGTGAAAATAATCCAACTGCCCAGAAATTCTCGCGCCAGGAGTGCCCAGTGTCATCTTGATAGCTCAACTCACTCCTAGCCATCCTTCAACGCCCCCTGTGAAACTGTGTGTTTCCCTAAATGCCTTAATCTTCTTTTCCTTTCCAGGCTGAACAAAATCATGGTGTTCCAGCAGTGAGGCTGCTCTATTTTCAAATCTGTGATAAATAGGTATCCACACTGCTGGTCTCCATAAATTAATCCCATGTGTTTCCTTAGTGCTTCAACCTTGTTTGTCTTGCAGATCTTAACAGAACTCTTCACATGCCTGTGTGTCCTGTTCTCCCAAGCGCAACTGGAGGTCATCTTCTTTCTTGTAGATGTATATAGGTCTGCAGGTCTTGGAAAAATTTGTGCCCAAGAAAAGGATGCTGAAAAATAATGAATCAAAGAAAGAACGCCTGCTGTTCCCTCTGTAGGTCCACCAAGTCCCCCCTCCTCCCACTTTACCATTTGTGGGGTCAGTCCTGGTCCTTACCTAGTACAGGTGGCTGGTCCATCCACCTGTGCACCCTGGAAGAGGTGACTTCCAGAGGAAATGGCCAGTTTCTAGCCATTTGTTTTGGGTCAAGGTGGGGAAACATTCTTCTCTTCCCATAAACAGAATCATGGTATCGCTTTCCTGTTGGCTAGAAACCTATTCATTTTTCAGAGCAAAGTTCAAGTTTCATGGGTTTTGTGATGTTTCCTCACATGCTAGTTTCCATTCATATTGCCCATCTCTTGATTCTTACACCATGGGCTGGCTGTCTGGGCTGATACTTGGATCTTTTAAATGTATTTCATCATGCTGGTCACATTTCCATGTGCTCACCTCCTCAAAAATACAGTAACTACCAGAGGTGGGATCCATTTATCCTCCTTCATGTGCTCATCATGACACCTTACATGCAGTAAGTGGTCAGAGGATTCAAGAAGATTGAGAATTGAAAGTGACCTCCTACATGCAGTAAGTGGTCAGCGGATTCAAGAAGATTGAGAATTGAAAGTGACCTCCTACATGCAGTAAGTGGTCAGCGGATTCAGGAAGATTGAGAATTGAAAGTGACTTCCTACATGCAGTAATGGTCAGCGGATTCAAGAAGACTGAGAATTGAAAGCGACCTCCTGAGATTAATTCATCATCCAGGGTAAGAGTCTCCTTGTATGAAGGGCACACGCCTGTGGTCTCCCCCAACGTGAGAGAGACTTACCGCTATTCATCACTCCACAGCAGAGAAAACCAAACACGTGAATGCTCACACCTTCAGAGGTATTAGGTAAGCCAGGGTCTCCTCTGGGCTTTCCCAACAGCAGACCTGCTATATATTTCTTGGTGCAGGTACCTTATGTGAGAGGTGATCCCAGGAAGCACAGTGAGGAAGGGGAGGGAAGAACAGACAGGAAGTCAATGAAGGTGCATCACTGAGCTGGTGATGCTGCAGGCAATGGCATCTCCATCTCACTGGAGACCTCCGAGGAACGTCGTGGAATTCACCTGGGAGCCGTCACCGTAAGGGGATTCATCCACTGACTCCTGACCCTCACGGGCATGCTTATCCCTGGGGACATTAACCACTGCTATCCCAGCACCACTCCACATGCACTCCCACTGCACTCCCAGCTGCACCTGTGGGTGGGCTGAGGGGCTTCTCGATTTTGGAGAGGACCCTGAGGCTGGAGAGCAGAGAGCCCTGAGCCCCTTGAGGTGGGACCCAGCATATGCACAGAGCTGCCCGGAGCAGCCACACTGATTCAGGTGGTCTAAGGGGTGGGGCGGGGGAGGCATGAAGGTGCTTATTTCACGAAGTATTGCTTGAGCTTCAGAAAAACAGGGTAAGACACAAAACGATGACTTACGCCATTCACCTAAGTCTCAACTGAGAGGAGTGTTAGATTAGATTTTCGTTCTTGACATTTTATCCTAAGCATGAGTCTGCTGTGTGTGTTTTTCTGACTGAGTTTTGTAGAATTGGATTACTGCAGCTCCACTCAACAGGCCGCTCTGGCTGCAGTCCACACAGGGATGTAAGCTCAGGAGTTAGAGCATCTGCCAAAGCCCATTTTTGTAGTTGGTGAGGGTTTCTGTCTGAACCAGCAGAGCACTAATTCGCAGATTCCAGCAAAAGGAGTGTTGGAGGATCTGTCATTTAAGACCTACTCACCCATGCTGGGAGGGCCCCGGGCCACATCTCTCACCATGACCATGAGAAATAAACTTGTGTGGGCCCCGCATCCTTGAAGAGCTCTGTGATCATTCTTCTTCTCTGTAGGTCAGAACTCACAGTGGGAAAGGCAGGCACTGGACTGTGATACCTACATGCAAAGGGATTAACTGGATCCCGGGTGGAAGGGCCCAGTGGGGGGACCAACCATCAGAGGCCAGGTGTGGTCACCATGACAACACCATGAGGACAGTCTGACTCAACTGACCTCTAGTGCTGGAGAGTTAATCTTTGTGTTCACTGAATAAATATTCTCAGCAGCTGGCAGAATCCCCGTACTTATGCCCTGACATGTGGAGTGAGGGCTATTATGGTGGAAAAGGCCAAGTGGAGCCCACTAGAACTTTCTCTACCCAGAAAATGATAAAATAAAAGCCATACTGCATTCCTGGAGGGACCCCAGGGATTTGCACCACCATCAAGAACTTGACAGATGCAGGTGGTGCTTACCACACCACCCTTCAATTCACCTTCTCAGTCTGTGTAGGAGAGAGACGGGCCTTGGAGAACGACAGTGGATTACTTGACTCTTAACCAGGTGGTGACCCCAGTGGCACCTCACTGATGGAGCAAATCAACACTTCCTGGTAACTAATGCACTGCTGTTGATCTGGGAAGTGCTGATGCCCTGCAGGCTCCGGGGGCGTAGGTGAGGGCTCCTCTGTTCTCACCCCACCTTGTCGCCGATCCCTGATGTCCCCTCTGGTCCAATGGCACAGAAACACTGCCCGGGGAAGTGGAGGAGCTGGGGGGCATGGTGGCGGTCAGCCAGGCTCTGCACCAGCCACAACTTCTGGCTGGCAGTGCCACCCCCAGCCCCTGTGGTGCACGCTCTACACTGGGATGAGCACCTGTTATCCACAGCAGTAACTGGCTGGACACCCACCCCTTCTTTTCATCCTGCTCTTCCCCGACTCCCTTTCCCACCTTATGTTTCTGTTACCGATGTATCCTTGGCTCTCAAATAAACAATCAGCACTGGGGTCCTGTCTCGGGTTTGCTTCCAGGGCACCTGCATGAAGGCAGGCAGGCTGTGGAGAGGGAGGTGATGGGACGAGGCATCCTGTGTCCACCAGAGACGGGCCGAGGTCCACAGAGCAGGGATGTTCCCCCTGATCGTGACAGCACCACAGTGACAGCAGTGCCATCTGTGTGAGGTTATACCTTCCGGGTCTTGCTACACTGAACCCCCACGACAATGCAGCGTGGTGAGTATTTTTGCTGTCTTTGCAGGGCCTCCATAACTGAGTCCACCGTCCGAGTGACGTGTTTGGGGAATGTTGTTAAAGCAGACACATGGCAGGATCCTTATCTACACCCACAAGACAGCAGGGAAGACTTTGTTACACCCGTTTACACCCTCCTTCTCCCCAGATATATGAGTCAATACACAGCTGTCCCTCAAAGACGGCACTCACAGTGGACACTGGAGGAAAGGACAGCTCGGGCCGTCCTCCTCCCCGATCAGTGCTCTCACCCTCTGTTCCTGCAACTTTCAATTCGGGTCGACTTTGACTGCAGGGAAAGGTGGTCTGCGGGGAGAGGTGGTTAAGTCTGCTCGGTCAGAGATGCTGAATGAGAGATTTTCCATGACTGATCCGAAGGAAAATTAGAACACTTCCTCCACTCATGCTAGGATTGGTGAAAGGTAGCATGTTGGAAGGTGAAGACGTAAAGAACTTGAACTTCCAGAGGACCGCAGGGGCCCCCAGGATGTGATGAGAGAAATCAGCTGCTTTTGTGTCTTTCCCCAGATGGTAGATACATACCTGTTGTGGACAGAAGTGATGACCGAGACTTTTGGACCAAAATGTGCAGGAGCTGCTGGGTAGCCTTCTGCTCTCTCCTGCCCGGTGACCCTGGATGCCACCCGTCTACGTGGAGGGAGTCGTAGGATGGAGGACAATCTCACTTGCCTGACTCAGACTTTGAGTGAAAGAGAAAAAAACCTGTGGCCCCACTAAGCTATTGCGGTGCAAGCCTTGCTGCCTCCTGCAGCATGAGTTAGAGTACCCTAACCAGCAAAACGGCACTGTGCCGAAATATGGGGTAATAAAAGGCGTAAGACACATGGTCCTTGCCACCAGGAAATTCACTTCGTGATCTACAGCACTGTCCTCAGTCCCCAGTTCCTGAACTAGCAGCATCAGCATCGCCCAGGAAAGCATTAGACCTGTTTGCAAGCTCCACCCCAGACCCGTAGGTTCACACACGCGGGAGGCAGGGCAAGTGTGTGCGCTTAAACCCGCCTTCCTGGGGACTCCGATGTAGGCCAGTTCAGGAACCGCTCATCTAAAAGACGCCACATGTACAGCACGTCAGAAGCTTTTCCAGGACCTGTATTTGTAATAAATACCTCAGGACACCAAAGGCTTTCTGACTGAATTCACTGGCCCTTCTGAGGATGCATTTTCCTCTAACCTCCAGCACTTTCGAATGAAGAACTCCATCCAGCTGCTGCCTGTCTCTCTAAAGAGCCTCCTTAGCTGATCCTGGGACGAACCCTAGACCAAAGGGGACACGTCTAGTCCCCCTTCCGTATAGCACATACGGAAGGTAGTTATGTACTTGAGGGCCTTTCCTGGGTTCTCACTACCGGGTTCCCACAACCCCCACTTTGGGTTCGATTAATTCGCTAGAGCTGCTCACAGAGCTCAGGAAACCAGTTTATTCCCTAGGTTACCAACTTATTACAGAGATATTAAAGGGTACAAATCAACAGTCAGATGAAGAGATACATGGGCTGAGGTCCTGAACAGAGGAGCTTCTGTCCCCGTGGAGTTTGGGGCCCAGCATGGTGGCACGTGGAAGCATTCTGGTTCCCCAACCCGGAAGCTCCCCAAACCCGATCGTTTTGGGTTGTTATGGAGGCTTCCTTGCAGAGGCATGACCGATTAAATAATTGGCCATTGGTGATTGATTCAACCTCTAGCCCCTCTCCCCTCCCTGGAAATCAGGGCTTGAGACTAAAGTTCCAGCAGCCCCCATGCTTAGGTGGGAGCCAGAAGGCACCTCATTAACATAACAAAAGACACCTTTAAACCTCTCTACACTTAGGAAATTTCAAGGGTCTGTGGAGCCAGAAATGAGGATGAAGACCAAATATATATTTCTCATAATAAAGAAAAATATCTCAGCCATATTTTAGAAGGAGGTACATCCTTTCCCAGGGGAACCTATAATTTATTCCCACACATTGGGTGTTTGGAGTCAAAGTTTAGAAATGACACAAAAGACACGTGGGAAGATGCACATGTTGACTGCATACTCAGCAAACCTCTAATCTCCTGGATGTGATGATGAGGGAGGGTCACTAGGCAAGTGAAGCCTCTGCCTGACCAAGGGTCCACTGAACCCAATATGTCTTTTGAGTTTTGATTTTTTTTCCCTTGAAATGTTTGTTTCTCATAAAGCACAATAGTACTAATGGCTATTGCATGTTGAAGAAATAACTGCATCTTTGAAAAGTAAACCTTCGAATGTCCAAGGTCTTGTTTGGAGTGAGGGATGCTAGGCAGGGTTGCACAGACTTGTTCCAACCACCTGTCACTGACTGAACAATTATAAGAGCTCAGTGTCTAGCTTGAGTCTTTGCCTTTAAGAAAGAACATGGTGTGGGGAAGAGGTGGGCATCGTAGAGAGGATTAAGAGAGGAACTGACCAAGTGATTAAAAGGAGAGTCTGGCAATTACAGGGAGAGGTTAATGGAGTTGAGGTCGCCTCTCCAGCAGAACGTGTCCAGGAGGTAGATTAGTGAAGGCCATTAAGTGTCATGATGAGGGCTCTTCACAGCCGTTTGCTTTCTCCCCAGAGGTACCAACAATGAGAAATGCACTGGCATTGTAACAGCAGCAACAAAAATGTTCCATTAGAAAGATAAAAAAGAATTTCTAGACGATGAAAGGGGTTTAATTATTCTACAGGTTCCAAAGGAAAGGCTCTAGACCTTGGAGAAAGAACGACCCATTCTGAACACCGGGGTTGACAACATCCAGCTCGTGACACGTCCCCGAAGCCACCTGGTGCAGGGCAGACTCAGGTCACTCCCGACAGGCTGGCCTCTTGACTGGAGGGCTTCACACTCCTGAGTCTTCAATCAATGATCGCCGGGTACAGAGACATCACCTGGACCAGCTACGGGCTCTGCTGGTTACCTCGCCCACCTGTGCCAGACTTCCGTCTCCTGGTCCCCCACCTCCGCCCCACCACTGGCCTTCCCGGCAACACTTCCTAACCAGTTACATTCATGTGAACCCTCATCTCAGTGTCTGCCTCCAGGAAATCCAACCTATGACAAAGTATCGATTAATTTCTGCTGCATAACAAACAATCCTATAGTTAGTGGCTCAGAACAGCTGCTGTTTACTGAAGTCATGATTCTGCAGCTTGGTGATTTGTGCTGGGCTCAGCTGGAAGGTTCTTCTGGTCTGGGAGACTGCAAAATGGCCAGGATACTTTGTATTTCTTCCCATTAATAGGTGGAATCTATTTTCCTACCCTTTGAGTCTGGGCTCCTCTTGTACTTTGGACAACAGCATGGGACAGTTTTAAGCTAAGGCCTAAGTGGCCTTGCAGCTCCTACGTTTTGCCCTTTGAAACTTCCTACTGCATGAATGTGCCGAGCCAGCCTGCAGGAGGATGAGAGACCTGCAGGGAGAAAGGCCGGAATAGTTCCTGCCATTCCAGCTAGGTGATCCTACATCATGAGCCCCTACCACCTGACCAGCTGACCACAGATGCATATACAAGCCTCACTGAAGTCCACTGAGCCCAAACCAGCCCAGAACACCCCTGCTGCCCACATTGCCAACTTGCAGAATAACCAGTTAAATAGATGGCCATTGTTTGAGCCACAACATTTATGGTGGCTTGCAGCAAAGCTGACCGATACAGATGGACAATTTTTTTTTTATTTATCAATAAAATTTTGTATTTTCTTTTCTTTTTTGAAAAATTTTTATTGGAGTGTAGTTCTTTACAATGTTGTGTTAGTTTATAATGTACAGCAAAGTGAATCTGCTATACATATACATATATCCCCTCCTTTTTGGATTTCTTTCTCATTTAGGTCACCACAGAGCATTGAGTAGAATTCCCTGTGCTGTATACATTAGGTTCTCATTAGTTATCTATTTTACACATAGTATCAATAGTGTATATATGTCAATCTCAATTCATCCTACCTCCCAATTCATCCTACCTCCCTACCCGCTTGGTATCCATACCTTTGTCCTCTACGTCTGTGTCTCTATTTCTGCTTTGTATATAAAATCATCTATACCAATTTTTTCAGATTCCACATATATGCATTAATATACGTTATTTGTTTTTCTTTTCTGACTTACTTCACTCTGTATGACAGTCTCTAGGTCCAACAGACAGACAATTTTAGCTCTTAACTCTCTGGAGGCTGTAGCCTAGGTTATCGAATCTCCTGTAGTGCTAACAACTTCTCTGATCCAGCACATATTACTTTTTTTTTTTTTTTTTTTTGCCTTTCTGGCACCAGAAGTTTGTAGATAGGAGATGGAGAAGATGAAAGTCATCTTGATAAGAGAGGCAACTCAGACCAGCGGGTTAGGGAGGCCACTCGGTACCGAGAACTGTGCCCCTCGCTGGGGTCACAGAACCACCCTCTGTCCGTGTGAGTTCATGTGTTTTCACGTGTTCCTTCAATGTGCAGTTAGAGTGCCTGCGCCGTGAGCTCCCTGTACATCTTTAGTCTAAAATAGCGTGTCTGACATTTTTCTTGATTTTTTTTTCCTGACTCAGGCTTTCCTTTCAGGATTTAGGAAAAGTTCTCCCCAGAAAAACTCACAGACTTTAAAATATTTGCAGACAGTGTAATTTAAAGACTTTTAAACCTCCTTGAAATCTATCCAAGGACTCCATAAATCCTCAGGTTAATATTGTCTGCCCTGGAGGATTTGATGTAGTTAAACAAGAGAAAGCCAAGCCTGGCCTTTAGAACAGCTTTCCACAAATGTACCATTTTCACCAGTTTTCCAAAGGACGTGACTGTGAGGTGAGTAGACTCCCAGCCTGCTGGGAACACGGGGAAGGAGGGAGGGATAGAGCTGACAGGAGGGCAGCTCCTTACTCAGGGGGTTAGAATAAGGGCAGGAGGGGAAGGACCAGCCTAACTCAGAGAGTGGGGATCCCAGGCTGACCTAGCACTGGTCGTCCCAGAACCCACTCTGCGGACACTGGCAGTGCCCCGCCTTCACCCCTTCCACTGCAGTCTCTCCCAAATGCCAACCCCTGCCCCTCTCTGCTCGAGGGTCTCTGGGGCTGGCAGCTGGAAGGGCCAGGAGCAAAAGCAGCCCTCAACCAGCGACTGATGGCGATGAAGGGACAAATGTCCAGACGCCTCCTTCAGGTGGGGAACTGGGAACACAGGTTTCCTTGAAGGATCCCGCAGTGGGAAGCACCCTGATAACACACCCTTCTCTGCTGGCCAAGCCCTTGGTGGACCAGGCTGGTGGCAGCCCTGTCCTGTGGGCTGAAGTTGAACGTGGGGTTCCAAGACTGAGCAGGAGATGGGGAAGGGGATGGGGGAGCCCGTCTGCAGTGTCCCCTCTGCCAGGGTCCTCGAGGGTCCTGTGGGAGATGCAGCAAGGGGATGATGGGGGTAAATGGGCACTGGGGAGCAGGAAGGACTCCAGCTCCACGGTGCCCAGATGGGACGGGTTGGAGGTGAGGCTGCAGGGCCTGTTGCTGTGGACGTGGCTGGAGCCTCTGAAAGCAGCAGCTGGTTTGCTCTCTGGTGTTGCAGGGAGGAGGCTGAGGGCTGCGAGGGGGTCCAGGGCTGGTTCTGAGGGGCGGGGGCTGCAGGGCTGTCTGGGCCGGGGTCCTTCCCTGGAGCAGCATGCCAGCCCCTGGGGTGGGGATCCGCACCAAGGAGGCACCCCCATTGGAGGCGTTCCAAAGAGGGGGAGTCAGGGAAGGAGGAAGAGAGAGATTATCAGACGCCGTCGTGCACACAGAGTGACAGCAAACCAAGGGAAACTGCAGTCAGAGGACCCAGGGGGCCGGGAAGGCACCAGGAGTTTGTGCTGTTGTGAGGGGGGCCTTGGTGGGCAGCAGCCTGCTCGTCACACGGCGAGAGTGACCCTCCACTCAACCCCGCCAACTGCACGACTGGAAAACAAACCACCGATGAACCTGGGAGTGATCCAGAACCTTAGTCTACATAAAGAGGAAAAGCCCACAGGCTGACGGTAACGTTTCTTCTCCATAATGATCAGTGTGGTTTTCAGTCTCTCTGGGTGACACAGAGTGACTTTCCTCAGGGGAGTGAGGACCAGACACCAGGACGGTCAGCTGGGATCTGGGGTTTACTGACCAGTAGACACTTTGTTCCTGGATCATCAGCTGTCATCACCATTGTTTTTCCAATCTAATCATACATCTGTGTCGTCCAAGCTGATATTTGCCTAAACCCAGCAATTAGGAAACATCACTTTGCCTCTGATATGATTTCTGTGCATGGTGGGTCCCCCGATATTCACTGAAATGCTGGTGAACGCCCAGATGGACGAGAATCAGTCACATTTTCCATCTGAAACTCTGTCCCCCACAGTCACCTTGGTCTCATCCAGGATCCACGAGCAAGCTGTTCATGGACGCGAGGGGTTCAGGACTGTGGTACCTCCCTACTCAGGAAACACTGACGGCCGACTGGCCACACCACCACTTCTGCTCAGGCCGTCGGTCAGAGCTCAGGGCCCACATTAGAGGACCTGAGCCTCACATAAACAGCCCACTGAGTTCACAAACGGTTTGATCAAGCCCCTGCTGCAATCCCCCACGAATGCCTCCTGGCACCGTCTGCTCGCTGCACACAGGACTCCAGCCAGTGGAGATGGAGAAGGTCTGCTTTGGAATCAGCCTGAGCTGAGCCCTGTGTGGGAACTGCCACACTGGGTGAGCTCTTTAAGTCACACAGGATTTGCTGTGCAATAGGAAACATTTAAGTACTTGCTTCCTAAACTTTTTACAAGAATTAAAAGAGATATCGTATGGAAAGGGCTTAGCACATTGCCTCATTCATTTTGTAAACGGATGATCATAATTCATGAGTGAGCTGTGAAATTAGTGCATCGTGGCCAACAATTTTAAGAAAGTGGCACATTGGATGTACAGAGGCTAAGTGTCTGTAGCAAGTTATATTTTCAATAATCTCTCCCATCTCGTGTTCTCCTATAGAATGGACCTTCCTGCCACCATCAGGAGGTGAGGTCCGATTCTCCTTCTCCTGAACTGGGGCAACCCTGTGACTACTTTGGACAATAGAATTTGCACCTGGGGGCGTATTGAAAAGTAAAACATCCAATCAACAAACATGTCCCTGACTTTGTGTAAAGATACAGGTTCTCTGGTATCTGAGACATAGAGCCTTCCCTTTTTGAGGTGTTGAGGTTTGAGCCAATAAACCATAAGAAAGGACTACGAGGAAAGGTACTGTGCTTGGGGGAGAAGTTGATGACGAAGATGAGGCTTGCGTGAGACTCTGTAATTTTCCATTCATCAAAATTCAACATCTGGGTCTCAGGGGAAGCCTCTTGCTCGAGGCTTTGGAGACCTCTCCTGGGCTTGAAGCCCTGGGCGCCTCTTGCTGTCATCGTGAGCAAAGCGGTTGGCAGACGCTTCATGTCTTTGCTTGGAGCTCACATTCCCGGCTTTTGAAGGCTTCAGGTCCAGCCTGTGAGAAAAAAACCCACACAATACAAGAAAAGGCTTGCAGAGCCATCCTGAAGAGAAGGACGCTGACCCCGGAGCAGGAGGTCTATCCTGGCGGCTCTCAGGGCTCGAGAGGCTTATTTGTGCCTCTGAAAACGGAGATGTCATGCTGGCTCTTCCTCAGCCTGGCTGCCTGAGCATCTCTGTCTGTGACCCCGCTGAGAACCCTCTGGGGAGGGGCTGCTTGAGAGAGCCTTCCTGCTGGGGAGCTGGTGTGGCTGGAACTGCACGCGGCCCTAGAACCATCCAGAGACATCAATTAGCTATCGAGGCGAGTCATTAAAATGCACTACAGTGACTCTCAGGCTTGGTAATCATCGTAATTAAGTGTGCGCGCTGTATCGGGTACTGATTGAGTGGCTTCAGTTTTATGGGATTGACTTCTGACGATCCGTCCTTCTACTGATCAGGGTGCATTAAGCTCGGAGGAAACTGGGGATTCCTACACTTTTGGCAGGAAGCGTGTGAGGCCACACGGCATGTGGGGAGGAAACCTCTTCCATTTAGTGGCAAAGAGCAAAGGCAAGTTCTCCAAACTGAATTTATTCCCAGATGCCACCGTGCGGGACGGGTGTTGACTGCACGAAGGCCAGCATGACTTCTGGAACCTGATGGTTGGAGGCGGTATTGGAGCTTGTTGTGCTTTTATTTTTCTGAAAGTTTATGGAAGGTGGGTTTCAAATTTTTCTGCCTCTCCAAACATCAAGAGTTCTAGAGGACCCCAGAGATACCTGATCTGCAGGGGGAGGTGGGGTAAGAAACAAATGTCCAAGAAGCTAAAAGCAGAAGATGCTGCCCTTGGGCCCTGCCCCACCCAGTCACTGCACCGTGTGGGCTCCACGATGACCAAGGGGTTTCATGTGCACTCTCCAGTCTTCACCCGACGTGTCCTGCAGAACACGTGCAAAGGAATGACATCATGTCTAACTTGAAGTCAACTCTAGTAATCTTGAAGGAAAAAGAGGAATATTTATTCTTTTGTGCTTTTCATATTTAAAATATGGATTCCATTACGTGACCCAGAAAAGGGAGCTCTCAGCCAAAATACAGAGAGTAGCAGACATTTATATTGTCTTTTCAGTTTTCTCGTGAGTTAAGAGTTTTATGGGATTTAGGGGAATTTTGACTATTATGCAAGTTTCATCCTACATACGCAGACCTGAGAATCCAGGCCCTATGAGTCCATGAATCCCAGCTTCCTTCTCTGTCCCTCTCATTGTCTCTCTCTGTCTCCAGAGCGTCATAACTAAACTCATTGTAACCCCTCTTGTAAAAGAGAGAGCCATCGTCCCATAAGACACCCACGAAGATACAGGAGAGCCACTGTCGCTCTGTGTTCCTCACTGCCCACCTCCTCTCTGTGGCCGTGTCCCCTCCCCTCTGTCCTCACTGATGGCTTTAGCAGAATCCTTGTCTGCGACCTTGATTATTACATTTTCTCCCAACTGGAATCCCTGCCTCTTTTGTGGATACATTGGAACACTCACACGCTGCTAGTGGAAATATAAATGGTGCAGCCTCTTTGGGAAGCTGTCTGGCCATCCTTCAAAAGGTTAAACAGAGTTACCATAAGTCATCAGTTCCACTTTTAGATAGATGCCCAAGAGGAATGAAAATGTGTATCCACACAAAATATTGTACATGAAAGTTCATACCAACATTATTCATAATCAAAAAGTGAAAAATTTCCAAATGTTTGTCGACTGATGAATGGATAAATAAAATGTGGTACATCCATACAATGGAATATGATTCAATAATAAAAAGAAGTACTGATACATGAACTTTAAAAACATTATGCAAGATGGAACAAGCCGGTCACAAAAGACAACACATTGTACGATTCCATGTATATGAAATGTGCAGAATAAAGCTAATCTATAGAAACAGGAGGAAGAGCAGTGTTGCCCAGGGCTTTGGGGGTTTGACCTTGGTTGGGAGTGATGCTCTAGAGTATGGGGTTTCTTGCTGGGGTGATAAAAATGTTCAAACCTTAATTCAGGTGATGGTGGCACAACCCTGTGAATATAATTTAAAAAAAACGTTGAATCATATACCTTAGATAGGTGAAATGTATGGGATGTGGATTATATTTCAACAGAGTTGTTGAAAGAAGAGATGAGATAGTAACAGAAAAACCATAGCTTTACTGTCTTAGATTCAATACACACTTGCTTTACTAAGAAGCCCAATTATAACAGCCTTTCATGGCTGCAGGGAGTATCAGTCACCATCAAAGCTACTCATCAGACACGGAGGGGTCCTAGGATAAGCTTCTGAGCTGTCCTGGGACATCTGCTTCCATTTCTCAGTGAGAGCATCTAAATTTGAAAGAAAGAGAAAATGTGGCCACTTGCATTTGTCATGATAATTTACCCAGTCCAGCCGCGGCAGCCGTCTTTGCAGTCAGCACCATGGAGCTTAGCAATTGTGTATCACTTGGTTTTTGCATGCGCTGCCATTTATTCCCCCAAAAGAGGCTGATTGATGGATGCAGACAGAGCAGCGCATGGCAGGTTACTGAACTCAATTAGAGTCCCCAGACACCCTTCCCGTTAACCGCATCAGCCCTGGTGCAATTAGCACACCCGCAGAACATGATCTGAACCAACCTGCCCAATTAAGAGTCTCAGTGTGGGCCCCAGATTGGCAGTTCAGGTCTGAAAACGGGCTTGGCACTCATTTAATACAAATCTCTCATTTTGTGGGTGCAGAACTAAAGCTGACGGACACAAAGAGACTTCATACTAATGCTAGGAAGCTGGCCGGGAGCAGAGCTCAGGTCAGAAGCCCCCATCTTGCCCTTCAAGCACCCATCCCGACCTCACAATGCTGCTCCGGTCTTGGACGACCGTGGGCCACAGGACGTCTCTGTCCTGCCCTTTCAGGGCTGACCCAGGCCTCGGGGACCCTGAATGCAAGACTCCCCTGCACTCGCAGGTCTGCCAAAGGAGCCGAGTCTCAATAAGCCCCCAACGTGCTCCGCCCAGGGTGGCTTTCCCGCGGGGCACACAGGGAGAGGCAGGGGAGTCCGTCCAGGAGCCGAGGGGCAGCCCCTCGTGTTTCTACCGCGTTAGCGCAGGGGCTCTTAGGCTAATTGTCAGCTCGGTGGCTCAGCAGCGGGACGCGTGTCAGCGCCGCTGCCCAAAGCCGAGAGAAACCTTAATTCCATTTTGCAAAGAGCGCCAGTGAGTCTCATCCAAGGCGGTGCCATCCGTGTTTCCATGGCAACCAGTATCTGCTGGGAAGGAGCAAAGAGCCGGGATAATCACGTCGTGGACCGGGTCTCCTAGAAACACTGGGCAGTGGGAGGCGGGGTGGAAGAGATGAAGCCGAGTTCACTGGATCAAGTAAACCTATGTCCCGTTTAAGGAAAGGGAGCCCTGTGGCTGGGAGGGGAGTGTGTTTCCTTGGATATAAGGACTGGCTGTTTTTTGGTGCTCTTACTGCCTTGTCTTCATGACAGAAGCCACAGCAGCCTCTCTTGCTGGCCTCAGACAGACATCTGGGAGCAATGAGACTCCTACTCCATCAGAGCGTGTGCAAAGGACTCTCTCAAGACCTTTCACACGGGCCCACTGGCGGCCCAGCAGGCAGGAACAGGGGCAGCGTGGATAGTCAACAAACGAGCGCCCGTCCCCCCCATGTATCCAGGCTGTGCTCTCAGTCCAGGCCTGGGGTCGGGGGTCGCCTGCCTGTTGTGACGCTTCTTCATCTGTCCACCGTGCTCTCCTCCGAGAGACTCCACGCCATGCACGCAGCTCGCGCAAAGGGGCCTTCAGATGCTGACCCCGGGGTAGTAGCGAGAGGTCTGAGGTTGTGACGAGTTTGAGAGTGAAAGTGTTCTTTTCGGCTAATAGTACGGGAAACTCGAAGTCTCGGTGACTGTAACACTGTCAACCTGTCTGTGAAATGGCAGCTTGGCCTGCTCTGTGCCGACGTTTCAAGTAACCCTCCTGAGTGCCAGGAGCTCAGCCTCGTCCTCGTGACTGCCTCACAGACACTGGATCTGTAGCAGCGTGATTTTCACACGTCGTCTTCCCGGGAGCTCTTGCAGCCTCCTGCAGGAATCAGTCAAGCAGAGGAGCCCACTGGCAGGACGACAAAATCTTAACGAGATCTAGAGCTGCTACCTCCTCCGTCTTTCTGGGTGGAGGGGATGCATGCATTCCTCTCTGTGTGTCGAGTTTTTCTTGGCCAGTATTATTGCTGGTCCTCAGGTGTGATTTCCTGTTTGTTGACCCCACAAGAACTCCGTGGTGGCTGTTACCCAGTGACACAGAGGGAGCAGGACCAAACACTCCCGTGCCATAGCCGCACTGACCCTTCCATTCCCAGAGACCTTGCACCGTGCCAGGTGGACAGCATCGTGCTGGAGACCAAGGAGGGCAATTCAGCCTGGACATACGGGTTTAGATGCTTATAGAACAATGAGGCAATTGCTGTTTCAGGAAAGTCTCCCCATGGAGATGTCAGGGAGGAAGATGTTGGGGAGGAAGAAATTTTCCTTGAAGCTTTTAGGTTCTTCTACATAGTCTAATAATTAGGTTGATGTAAGATGGATTAACAGGAGAAAATCAGACAAAAGTTTAATAACGTGTGCACGTGGGAGAGACCCAGGGACACTGAGTCGTTAGCCAGAATGGCTGAAGCCTTCACTTCAAATACCATCTTCAGCTAAAGAGAAAGGAAGAAGTTGGGGTAGTGGTTTGGGACTTCAAAGAGGAGGAAGGGGACTTACATGGAGGTAGAAAAGCAAAGCGTTGGTAAACAAATGTTTGCTGGGCCAGCAGAGACAATGGGACACAGAGAGGACTTTTAACAGACTGTGCTGGGCTCCTCCCTGTCCACACGCCTGGTTCATACTATAGTGGTCCGTGGTGATGCTCCCTTCCTGGAACAGGTTCTTTATCCGCCTTCTTTAGGCAGTTAGGGAAAGGTCAAAGGTTCTTCCTGAATCTTCTGGGCTTTGATAGTTTTCAGCTTGAGATAACCCATGTGCCAGGGAGACATCTTGGGGTGGCAAATTTTGCTTCCCTACAGAGATTATTGACAAATTTGCACTCACAGCAACCTTTGCCTATAACCTTCTTGATCATGGATCTTTTATAAAGCAGTATAGTGTCACACTCACTACATTTGGGAAATGTAGGCTTGGAAGTGTTTAGATGAGTATTCCCAGGATGAGATGGGATGGATTCATATCAAAGTCTTGGAATTGATACATTTACGGGTTTTCTTTTGCATATTTAACATGAAAGGACTTAGGGTGGGGCTGCTCTTGGCTCTATGAGCACATTCACTGGTTGGCTGTGAAGAAGGTCGTGGTTTGCGCCTCCTACACGTATTGGACCTGCATCACTGGCACCAGGGGCGGGGCCCACCTGGTCCCTCCTCCTGGAGGCATGGATGTTTCAGTTTGGTGCACAGAATCAGGACCCTGTCTTACAGGTGCTGAGATTTTGTAATCTATTTTAAAAAGACTCAATAAAATGATCTTAAAATAAGACCAGGGAAGTGGATAATTACCATTTTCTATTCATTGCTCAGCTGCCTGACATTTTTCCTGAGGTTGATTTGGAGTTTTGTCAATTTTTGATGGTGAGTGTTGTTTGGGATTGGCAAAATGAGTGATAGTTTATGTGAGGGCAGGAGATTCAATAAAAAGGCAATTTTCAAAATGACAATATGGAGAAGGAAAGTGTTCAGCCTCAGTAAAGATCTGGAGAAGAGCATCTACTGAAGGTGCCGTGTCATCAAAAACTGTCAAATGTATTTTCCTTTAAGAGTTTGCAACCCTAGCCATAGAGGGTAATCCAAAGAGAATTTAGGTGAATGGATGGATGGAACCTGCATTTCAGGTCCTGGGATGAATGGAACCTGCATTTCAGGTCCTGGGATGTGGGACCCCTTCTCAGGTCCATTTTCTAAGTTCCCAGCAAGACACTGATGGTTTTGTTTTGTTTTTTAATAAATGTATGTATGTATGTATGTATGTATGTATTTAGGCTGTGTTGGGTTTTCGTTGCTGAGCGCGGGCTTTCTCTAGTTGTGGCGAGCAGGGGCTACTCTTCGTTACCATGCACAGGTGCTTCTCATTACGGTGGGTGGCTTCTCTTGTTGCAGAGCACAGGCTCTAGGCACTCGGGTTTCAGTAGTTGTGGCTTATGGGCTTAGTTGCTCCGCGGCATGTGCGATCTTCTTGGACCAGGGCTCGAACCCGTGTCCCCTTCATTGGCAGGCGGATTCTTAAGCTCTGCACCACCAGGGAAGTCCCAGACACTGGTGGTTTTGAGTTTACATTTCTTTTACTCGTGCTGTGTACCTTCTGATGGGGGTGTAGATTTGCTAAAGAGTAGAACCAAGAAGCTGCAGCAGGGTGGAGAAAGCAGGAAGAATGTATAATTCCTGGAACCCTCCCCATCTATAATAAAATCTTCTTTGCATATATATGGCATTCCTTCGGAAATTGACAAGTGTGAATATATGTCATGGATCCATCTATGAGCACCGATATGTGTGTGACTTGAAATAGAAAATGATGTTGATCCTTGACTATTCGGTACAGTTTGTATTTTCAGTGCCTTGAAGAAAAAGAACAGTCATTTTCCAAAAAGAACAGTCATAGGAACTATTTTCAAGATTTACCGTGAAGCTTTGTGCCTCAAGTGAGATCCCAGGAAGGCGTCAGCCTCTGTTTTATGCCCTAAGCTCAGGTTCATGACTCGTCTTTCACGCGATTACACCAGAAACATGCACTTGTCAAGGACCATCTTCTCCAACTCTTTTTAGAAAAGAATAAACTATTAATTGATGTTTTTATACTTTAATGCTTTTAATTAGTAAACCCTCTATTGCCAAAGTTATGAATCCCATTTTCTAAGGTAGCTATAGTGCTGGTCTTAGAGTTATAATATTTTCCAAGGTCCTGATTTTTTTTCTTAAATTAGAGGCCCCTCAAGTCCCCATCCATTCTTTCTTTCCTAGCGCTAGCCATTCGGCAGGCGACATTGCCGATTTTGAAAAATACACACATGTATCTTCAGTATCATATGTCTATAGAATATAAAATACATGAACATAGTAATTCTATTAAATTATCTTGGGATGAAATCATTGAATAGATTTAATATCTTGCAAGGACTACAAACACGGGGCTACTAATATTTGAGTCCCAAGATGTAGTGAAGATTAGATGAAATACTGTATACGGGTGAATGTGACACTCGGTTGCTCCGTGGACGTCCACTTCATTAATGAATCCATATCAACAAAGATGCACATTTAGCAATTCTATAGCAAATGTCTTGGCTATCATAGATTGTTAAATGACTCCCCCAAAGCCCCTCTACTCGCAGCTAACAGATACGAACCCAGACTCGCTCCCTTCCCACTAGCGCTCATCCTTCCACACCTCTCCCAACCCATCCCGCTGTGCACGGTGACCCTCCCCTAATAAATAGCTGTGGTTTTCCTCTGATGGGACAAAGGAAGTCATCAGCCAGAGGGTCCTGTGCTTTCACAGGCAGGCTTGGACAGTTTTTAAATTTCTTAGTGTGTATTAGGTTTTGTGTTCTGCTACTCCATCTGCTGACATACAAATGGTTCAGAACCATGCGGACACGATGCAGTGAACTCACTCAAGACCCAGGTTTCTCTGAGGAGGTACTTCTCCGAAAGGAGGTCACGTTGCTGCGAGTGGTCGAGCTCTTCTTGGGGAAGCTAGAGCAATCTCTTCCATGCCTGCAAATCTACCCGCAACTTGGTCCCCAAAAGCCACCCTGGAGTGATTTTCTCCTCCATTAATGTCAACTTCTCTCTTTCCCCGCAGGCAGATCAGGAGCTGTGTCTCAGGAACACAGAGTTCGTATTCCAAGAATCACCCTCTTGTACCTGCTTCCAGGGGGCACACTGAAGGCAGTTATTTTCCTAAAGGGGAGCCCCACGCCGAACTGGATTTCCAGGGCAGGGGAAGAAAAGGGGCTCATCACCGATTACAAGCACCCCTGTTTTCAAAGCCCCTGGGAGCATTTACTTCATCTATGATTCTCCAACCAGAGACGTTCCAACTTAAGGAGCAGGGTGGTCGGACAACAGGACTGTAAATCCCACACCCTGTAAACCCAAGTGGTGAAGCTCACCTGTGGAGTGACCTGCTCCTGGGAATTTACTCTAAGAATAGAGGGCCAGTCAGGATGCCCGACTTCTTGGTAGTGATGAAAGGTGAATGGGAAACTCTTGACCTGAGAATGTCTTTATAATGTGGCATGGGTTTTCCAGGATCTTCTCATAAATCTTTGAATTTGAAATTATTTCATTTAAGTTTTTCAAATGAATCAATGAAATGAATATACCTTTAAAATAAATGCTGGTCAAAACAAGGTCCACGCGATAACTACAGAGAGGAGAGACAAGCACGGCCATGCAGGTACGGCCCTTGCCGATGTGGCAGGTGACAAGGCTGCATTCAGGGATGCCATTCCCTGTGCACGACTGTCTCAAAAAGAGGCCTGGTGATTCCTCCATCCCCTGAGCACTGCTGTGCACGGGCTCACTCTGTGTGTTGACTGAGAACGGCGAGGTCATCCCAGTGCATGCCCCTCCCTAACATGTGACAGGAGGCACTGCCTGTAGATGGTACACATGACCGTACATGCTTGTACTTCTTGGTGGGTTAATTGATTGTCGTTTCTGTTGCCTAACAGGCTAATACCACCCCCGAGTGCAGCAACCACTTCACCGCTGTGGCTGACACAAGTGGGATAGACTCCTTCTGCACTGTAAGTGAAACACACCTGTCACCTCATAATTAGATAGGCCTATGGCTTTTCTGTGGATACACACAGTTACAGAAATACAACCTGCATGTGTGTTGTTATTCATTTTCATATCTTCTCCTCTAGCCCAAATCCACGAAAACATGCTTTTCCCCTACTAGCTGACTGCTGTTTCCTGAGTGCTCACATCTTTCAGGATGGCAATGGTGGCAGAGCACTCCCTGCCCTGCTAGTTCCTCCCCACGTGCCGCATGTATTTCCAGACGTGCTTGTGTCCCTCTTAGGTGGAGTCAGAAGATGCAGCTTGGGCGTGTCATCAGGTGATCCATCAGCTCTACGGGTTGAGCCTAGCAGGGCTTCCCCGTCTCTATGTCAGCCTGAAACAGACAGCGCTCCGCTCAGCATCCGTCAAACCCAGAGTGGCTCCCGGCAGAGAGAGCTGCCAACGCCCACTCGACTCAGTCCTTCAAAGGACAAGTGTGTGTGTGCAGTGCATGCGCTGGCTTAGTCCACCTGTACATGCTTTGATCCTGGTCTCTGCATTCAGAAAAGAGGAGGCATTGGGAGTCCAAGGTGAACCCCAGGGGCACTTGGCCTTGTAATCGTGTTCCTCTTCATCTGGGAAGAAATGGGCCTCCTGAGGTTCGCCAGCAGCAGAGGTCGTGCAGGTGGAGACGTGAGCACAGGTAGAGGGTGTGAGGGAGCTTTGCAGAGAGAGGTGGCTGATCCTGGGAGACAAAGAAAGATCGCCAGAGAAACCCACGTGTTTTAGTTCAGATGCCACGCTTGACGGTGATGACAGCACCTCGCTGTGTTGAGAGCATAGCCCTCACTAAGCAGCATCGTGCGGCATCCTAAACCCTTAAACACACAAGCCTGAATATTGTCACTTCCTTTTCGCAGATGAGGAAGCAGAAGTTCGGGGTGAGCTCCTGCCTGTCTGACAACGGCTGTGCTGCAGATGCAGAATTCTCCTGCTTTCGAAGCCTAAGCTCTTCCATCACATTTCCTCTCCTGGACATATTTAACTTTCTAACTGTATCTCTTCATGACGCTAATTGTTTGTGTCATATTTTTCCTATCAAATTATAAGATCCCTGAGGTTAAGACAACCCTGGTTCATAAGCTTTGGTCCATACCACACATGGTACACTGAGCTATATGTTGCTGTGCCTCGTTGAGTGACTGGATAGGTGAATGGGTAGGGATGATGGATGGATGGATGGATGGATGGATGGATGAATGGGTAGATGATGGATGAATGGATGGATGGATGGGTAGATGATGGATGGATGGATGGATGGATGGATGGGTGGGTGGGTGGATGGATGGATGGATGGGTGGATGGGTGGGTGGTGAATCTATTCTTTTTATTTATTTATTTGGCTGTTCTGGGTCTTAGTTGAGGCACACAGGATCCTAGTTGTGGCATGCGGGATCTAGCTCCCTGACCAGGGATTGAACCCGGGCCTCCTGCATTGGGAGCACAGAGTCTTAACCACTGGACCACCAGGGAAGTCCCTGGTGAACCAATTCTGATCAACACCAAATGGATAAGTCAACACGTGGGGTCTTAGTCTTTTGCGGTCTCTCAACACCTGTTAGAGCAACACTGAAATCCCTTGGAATCTTGTGGATTGGGCCTGAGAGAGGGAAGAAATGACCAAAATCTCCTAGAATTTTTCTGGACCCAACATTTTTTCTTTGGGATAAATGTTGCTTGCTCTGTAGTTATTCCATAAACGACATGCAAAATTTAAAAGACAGATTAAACTGACCAAAATGACAGTGAAAACCCAAAGCAACTATAATGACTGACTTTGTATGCTGAGTGTATTGAATTGTCCCTATGAGGAAAATTTAAAAAGCAGATACCATAAGAGATACGGAAAGTACTCAAAAATACACATGCTGTTTTTTTCTCAGGTACTTTGGTAAAAGAGCAAAACATAACTATGGGACCACAGGACGAGACTCTCGCCTACTCTCACTAATCCAGAAATGATTCAATTCCCATCTGAACTAGCATCAGCTCTCCCCAGTTCCGTCACGGAGCAGTGACCTTGCAGCTTTTCTTTCGTAGTCACGAGGAACATGTTCTAGGCTTGTTGGTGGGCCTTACTGAGCATCCATCCTGCTTAAGCAACAAGGAAAGTCGAACGTGAGCAGATCCACTCACAGAGGATTTGACTGAAAGAAAACCTCATAGATTAAGCAGACTGGGGGGCGGTCCTCCTCATAAGATGAGATGGGACAGTGAGGCTGTAGAGATGAAATGACTTCTCAGTCTGGTGCCGGAATCAGTGGTTCCCAGCGTGTGGTCCCAAGACTAGCAGCAGCAGCATCACCAGGGAATCTATTAGGAATGAAAAAGCTCAGGCTCCGTGGCAGAGTCAGAGGGTTCAGTAGGGCTGGGGCCCTGCCACCTGTGTGTCCTCACACCCTCCAGGGGACGGTCTCTTGAGCCCAGAGCTGCTGCTCTAAACCGGCTGAAGCTGGATTATGAGAAGCACTGGTGTTAGCCGAATACGGTCTCATCCAAGGATCCCCAAGGATCTTCTTTTTTGGCAGGAATGAAGTCAGAGAGAGAATGGGGGAAATATTGCAAAAATGGGTTTGCTCATGAGATGCCTTGTCAGGGGCGGTGGAGGTCTCCTGAGTGCCCTGTTTGTTGATCTCTGCATTCACCAAATCTCAGTTGATCTTGTACTAGGTGCCAGAACTGTCCAAGGAGCTGGGCTACAATAGTAAATGAAATGGGTGCCGTCCCTGCCTTCAGGGGTCTTGTGCTCCAGAGAACAGGACAGACATTAAGCAGGTGAGGACCCTGAAGTAGGAAGCTGTCATGGAGCTGTGTTACCAGGAGTTATGAGACCAAAGAACAGAACCCACTCTTCTGCTGAGGGTGGGGACCTCTCTACTCCAGCCCCCAAGGAGAGATGCTGAATTTGGGCTGCAAAGAAAGTGTAAGATGGAGGGGAAGTGTTTCAGGTGAAGGGAACAGCGTGTGCAGAGACCATGAGGCCAGTAAAAGTCTGGGGAATGTGAGGGATGGAAAACACTCAGTGAGGCCAGAGCTTAGCAAGAGAAGAGCCTGGGACATGAGGCCATGAAGAGAAAGTCTCTGTGAACCACTAAGTATTTGCCTTTCCCTGTGATGACTCTGGGGAAGTGCTGACTGCATGTAGTTGGGGAAGAAAAATGAGCAGGCTTTCTTTTGGGAAAATAGCTCTGGATGAAGGTGAAGGATGGGATCAGTAGTAGAGCTGAGGGCTGGGAAACCAGCTGGGACGATACTGGGGTGATCCAGTTAGAGGAAGGTGGGGCCCCAATCAGCGTTAATCTTCATTACAAACCTGTGAATCCCTTTATCCGAAGATGACGACCGCTTCACAAAAGCCACAGTCCACCACGGTCCAATTGGAATCGTCGGCAAGCTCCCCGGTTCTGCTGCCCGTGCCTCTGACCAGGCTGGGGCTACCTCCTGGCCTGTAAGGTGTGGATCCATGCACACTCACCGGCACTTGGGCATCTGAGATACAGCTGGAGCGGTGGCCCTGCCCTCATCTTTCAGCGTCGTTATCCCCGGAACTTGCCATCGTCTCTCTGTGTTGTTGCTGCTCTGGGTACCATTTGAGCAGCCGCCCTCAATTACATCCCGTAAACTGAAGAGCATTAATTATCCACATGTCACTGCATCTCCCGGCATGAGCAGCTCCCAGAGTGATTTCATGCCTTGAAAGTCACCTGCAGGGAAAATGTGCTACCTAATGAAGGAAGCTTGGGTACTAACACTGCAAACAGAATCGACCCTGGCTGGCTTGTTTTTACCTTTGTTTTCCCTCCAAGATGAAAGAAAAACAATAGCCTTTTTCATAAATATTCTTCTAGGAGAATTGATATTTAAGATTATTTTCATAAATGCATAATCTTTTCGAACATCAACCAGTTAATGGAAATTTTCATCTTTACTGAGGGCATTTAAGGAAGAAGATAAAGTCAGGGGTGCAGGAGAGCTGACCTGATATTCACCACTGGAACCCATATGGCTGAGAAAATATGAGAGAATTAATCCTCTCTTTCTTCCACCCCTTACCCCCAGCCAGAGAATGGTGAGGAAACAAATCCATGTAGTTCTGTGTAGAGGACAATTCCCAGCTGAGGGGTGGGCAGGGAAGGAATATCCCTTCAACTAGAAATTATAGCTAAAGGCAGAAGGTTGCTGACAAGTCATAATGAATAAAATAGCAAAATATGCTCATGTCTTAGTCTTTTTAAAACCTACTTTAGGTGGCGCAGTGGTTAAGAATCCGCCTGCCAATGCGGGGGACACGGGTTCGAGCCCTGGTTGGGGAGGATCCCACATGCCGCGGAACAACTAAGCCCGTGCGCCACAACTACTGAGCCTGCGCTCTAGAGCCCACGAGCCACAACTACTGAGCCCGTGTGCCACAACTACTGAAGCCTGCGTGCCCTAGAGCCCGTGCTCCACAACAAGAGAAGCCACCGCAATGAGAAGCCCGCGCACCACAACGAAGAGTAGCCCCTGCTCCCTGCAACTAGAAAGTTCGCGTGCAGCAACAAAGACCCAACACAGCCAAAAATAAATTAATTAATTAAAAAAAAGATGATTCTTTAAAAAAAAACCCAAAAAACCTACTTTAGTTACTCCATGTTACCAACAATTTTCAACTTTTAGATTAATTTTCAGCCTTGAAAAATTAAGATAACAGACCCATTCAGCCATTTATTCATTTGACAAATATTAGCTTAGCATCTATTGTGTTGGTCCCCATCCTTGGGGCTGAGTGATGAGAGTAACAAAACACCATCCCTGTTTTCTAGGAGCTTTGAAGCCCATGCAGTCTTTCTCAGATGAATATTTTTAGATACACAATATAAAATATATAAGATTAAAAAGTAAAATGAATTATGATAGTAGAGATACTGTTACTAAACTATTTTAAAAGCTGCAGTGTAGTAATAGATGTAATTTAAAATCAATGTACTAAATGACAATTGTGGTGAGATATGAAAATATCTGTGGTTTTAATTGGTGACAAAGACATGGGTATGGCTAATATTTCAGGGTTGTTTTTTCCTTTGGGCCAACATCTAGAAGGAAATTCTAATTTTCAGTTAGATGTAAATGAAAATAAAGTTACATGTTTTCTCATGTGAACTGAGGGCATCTCTGAATTCTTCTCCTGGGCTCCCTTTAGGGTCTCTGAGGGGTCTGATTCCCAGCGCCTTGCATAGAAACAGTGGCAGGAGGTGGAGAACACCATGGGGCTCTCAAAGGGAAGCTGGACGAAGTGTTCCCGAAGGGTCCACCCAGGAGCCCCCGCCTGACCCCCACGTGGAAAACCAGACGAAGGAAGGATGGGTGAGGCTCCCATCTCGGAGAGGACTCCTGGGGGAGGGATGGGGGTGAGGGCAGTAGGTAGGGGTGCATAACCCACATCCGCCACCCCTCCCTCACGTGCTGAGTCTTCCCACAGAGCTTCCCAGCTAACCTTTTACCCAGACAATGACAGTTTCCTCACAGAGTCAGATTAGAAGCCAGGAGCCGAAGGGACACACCCCTCCACCCAGGACACGTATTCCCGTGACAAAGCTCCCTTCCCACCGGCACGTGCTTGATCTCAGATGCCTCCTTCGTCTCCTCACCAAGAGGGGCACAAAGGCTTCCGAATCCCATGGCCATCAATTTAGAGGAGAAAAATAGAACTCCAAATCGCATCAGGAAATGAATGCACCTCCTGGAGTTATTGTTAGAAAGCTGAATAATGTGAACTATGTAAAGAAGCGAAGACGAGACGCTGGGACTGTTTTGGGAACGCTGTGAAAGATTTCAGCATTATGCAAAGCTTCCCGTTCCTCTGCGGGGATAAATCACATCATTATAACACTGGCTATGCCCCCAGCTCCCTGCACGCCGGCTGCCCCTGCATTTCTTCTTGTGTCTATTAACAGGGTCTCTTTTCTTCCAGTTGGTCAGGTAGAAAACTACGGAGTCATCCTTGATTCTTTTTAAAATGTGTAGCCCATTAGTTATCTATTTTGTACATATTAGTGTATGAGAACCTGCTGTATAGCACAGGGAACTCCACTTTGCTGTACAGAAGAAACTAACACAACATTGTACAACACCCATACCCCACTTTAAATAAATAAAATGATCAATAAAAGTTAAAAAAAAACAGAACAAAACGAAAAAATAAAATAAAAATTGTAGCACACCTTCAATCCATCAGCAAGTGATGTCGGCTCTACCTTCAAGGCACATCCCGAATCTAACCATTTCTCCACCCTCCTCTGCTGCTGCCCTTGACCATCATCTCATGCTCTCCCTCCCACCTGCAACCACCCCTGCCCTGCACTCACCCTTTTCTTCCTACTCCCCATGCTTTTTGCTTTCCCTGCTGCCCGAGCTCTGGAAAACTCTCCCAACCCCACCTGCTCCAGGAGCGACTCCTTCCTCTCCTCTGGCTGCTCATGAACCACGAGACCCTGGGTCGCAGCTGCTAGAGAGATCACCCTCACGAAGCCTGTGCCCACCCACCATGGGGACCACCCGCCACACGTCCAAGAACCCGCACAGCCCGAGAAATCGGTCACGATGGCCTCTTCCTCTGGTCAGTTTCCAGGCCTCCCTACTTGTGCCCCACAGAGGGCTCTCTTTGGAAGATGCTGGGTGTGGACCCTCCAGCTTCTGGCCCCCACTCAGAGACCTCTGCCTTCCTGTCACAACCCTCTAATTTGGAGAGATCCTGGCAGGGAGCAAATACATTGCCAAAACTCTGCAAATGATTATTTGGAAGCCAATTGCCCCCCAACTGATAGTAAAACAATGATGGGAATTTGGGAGGGAGAGACACGTAGCAGCTAGGGGTTTTGTGAACAAAGCATGTCAGATTTGTGAGTCTGTGCCCTCATGTCCTGTATCCTGAATCTTTAACCATCTGTTCTCTACTAGGACTTTCTCATCAATTTAGACACTTACCAAAGTCTCTCACATTAGAAAAAACACAGACCTTTATTTCCACTATTCATACACAAAGCTGTCACTGTATTTCTCGTGTTGGTTTAGCCTGCTGCTGGATTTATTCAGTCATTTCTTTACATGAACACTACCCTTGGATATTCGATGTGGTGGACCATGAGGACCACCCTCACTGACCCCTTTATTTCCCAGGCCAGGAAAGCCTGGTTTTCCCTTCCATTTCACTGAGACATTGGTCCCAAGGGAGCTCACGACTGTAAACCCAGCGGGCGTCTCCTGCCCCTGCCTCGTAGACTTGCTGACGTGTTAGTCTCTCAAGCATCTCTGTGATCCTCCCGCACAGACTTGCTTTAAGAATTCTGTATGTATTTTCTCACTTAACCAGGTGACAGCCCTGTGCAGCAGATACTAATACTCTCCATTTACAGACGAGGAAACCAGGGCACAGAGGCGATAAGCAACCTGCCCGAGGAAGGGCCCTCACAGCCTGGTCCAGCCCCTTCATTCTGACTCTGGACCCTGTCCCGCTTTCAGGGGAGGTTTATCCTGAACGCAGTGTGGAAGACAGCCCACCCCTTAGGTCAGGGTGTTGATTTTATTTCTCAACTTCTCAGACTTAAGGGGCAGCTGAATGTCTTTATTTCACATTGTTCGGTATCCCCAGGTCTTGAGCTCCCACCGCGGCTTTTTCCTCTTCTGTGACTCCTCCCAGACCCTGGCCCTGCCCTAGCCCTCGGAGGCTCGACCACACCATCCATTAGCAGGGATTTCTCGGGGACCTCAGATGGTTGCTCCTGACTTTCCTGCCACCAGATCTAAGCCCTGGGAGCCTTCGTGGTTTTCTCCCATGGTGCCCAGTGCAGTGCGGGGCAGCCAGCTGGCATGTCACGTGTGCACCCTAATGGCCTGACTGATGGGTAATATGTAACTTTAGCCTATTTTCACCAGCCTGGAGGAAAACCCGTAGGAAGCCGGGGAGCAGCTGACTTCACTTGTTGGCATCTTCTCAGAATTGGTACCTTGGACACTGCCAGCTTTGGTGATTATTCAAATTATTTGTTTTACTTTCAAATTACCCTGCAGCCTGCAGGGACCCCTTTTCCCCTGAAAACCATTTGCTTGCAATAACACCTGCCCAAAGAGATTAACGCCACCTTGCAACCAATGGCGCCTCTGTTACGCCGACTCTCAAGTGTGTGAAAGAGATTTGTCTTCATGCTCTATTTTTCCAATAACAGGAAGTTAATTTGTTCCAGATGTCTTTTCATAACCAATAAATCCTGCAGAGCTGAGAAAGGCAGATAAGCCCTGTTTCCCTGCAGTGAGGCCCCCTAATTTAGCCCACAGAATCCCACTCCGGTTATTTGCATCCCGAGCCCACTTTGCCTCCTGGAATCTCCTGTTTGCACACCTAGAAACACCACAAGGATGGATGGCCCTACCTGAAACAAAGGTGGGAGCCATGCGTTTGAGGAATTAGGCTCTTATTAATGCTTCAGTACGGTTATCCTTGGCTTCTGTATATGCATTCCTCTCCCCGACAAGACATTTGGAACGTTAATTGGATGTCTGACATCAGCGGGGAGAAAGGAGAGGGGCCGATGGGCATCTCACTGCAGCTCCCTCACCTTCCGAATCCAGCCCAGCAGCTGAGGGCAGAGGAAGGACCAGGACGTGGACCCAGTGACCTCTGACCAAGGCTAGCATCCAGCCACTTCCAGCTGGGTGACCTTGAGCCCCATGGGGCCTTGTTTCCACCCACGGGGTTATTGTGAGGATTACACAAAATGACTTTGGAGAATTGGGCTGCGATTTTCCAAGCCAGATGTTCTCATTTGTTATTTTTGACATAGCTCTTCATGAGAGAGAGCGTTTCTGTGTTACAGCAGGTAGCCTTCCCCAACTCTTCATGCTCTTCACCTTGGGGACAGATGGTGCATCTCCAGAGACAGGACTGGCATTGGAGGACCCTCTGGAGAAACCCGAGTTCTTTATGCCTGCGTTTTTTCCCAGCCTGCCGGACTTAGGGAGGTAGGCAGGGCTCTCAGCTTCCGAAGTTCAGACAGGCGTCAGGAGCAAGGGTCCCCAGTTTGTAGGGTTATTTTATAATTATCATTCAAGTCAGGACACTTTCATAGTGAAAGAGACGCTATTACTAAGAAGGCTGGGGCAACCCGGGTGATCTGGGACATCTGTCCCCGCTAAGACTCAGCTGTCACCAGCCTCAGAAGGAAGGGAGGGAGGTGTTTGTGGTTTGTTGTTTCCGGTTCAAAAGTCATGAGAGAGCCTGGGCAGGGGTTCAATATTTCAGTCTCGCAGCCATCCCCTCGCCCTGGATCATGGTCTCTCCAAGGAAGGATTCTTGTGAAAACCCAGAAGGGATGAAATGGTGGCAGGAACCTTTAGAGGAGGGAGCTGGGGCAGGTGAGAGGGCTTCGACATCGTTTCAGAGAGATGGTCCGCTTCCCTCCTTCCCATACACCCCGTCCCATATCCAAGGGCACACAAACTCTTCTGGTGGTGGCGGTGGCGGTAGTGGTTTTTCTTGTTTGTTGTTTCATGTGCAACACATGTTTGATCTCATGTGTTGAGCAGATGAGCAGAGACATGGGTCTCACCCAACCAGCATGCAAACTGGCATCTCCAAAGACCCAACCTGCTGAGTTGTCCATCTGCACTTAAGACATCTCCACTCCCGTGATCTCTAAGGGGGGTCTCCTGCTTTCCCTTCTGGGCTAAATGAAGCCAGTGGGGAGCAGGCAGAGGTCAAAGGTCTGCTCAGCCCCAGTTGCTGCTCTGCCAGGAGAGCGACCTGCAGAAGATGTAGGTCTGAGAGCTGAGCCTCTGCCTCTTAGAATGAAAGCCCAACAAGCTGTAGTTTCCTCCTTTCTCCTTTTCAGATATGACGTGTCCACAGTGCGTCGAGCAGGATTTGACCGTGTCCTTCGTGGGCATCTCATTCATGTTGTCGTGGGATTTTTCTCAGTTCCCATTTCCAGACTTAGGCACAAAGTCATGTGTATTCTGACCCAGCCCCTCGGTGTGGAGAGAAGGGCCTCGTCCTGCATCTCATGCTCATCTTCCCTGCAGGGACCCAAGGGGAGGTGCTGTTGCCGCCCAGAATGCCGGTGTCCCCTGGAGTCGTGATGTGGACGCTCCACGGGGATGATGACGTTGCCTCCCAGGAAAGCACGGGAAGTGGGGCTACAGAAGGTAGCTGAGGGGCTGCTGAGGGGAGGCACCGATTCATCCAACTGGTGACTCTCAGGCTCAGAGAGGGTAGGGCTCACAGGGGCACACACACACAGACACACACACACACGGCCCTAGCCATCCACCAAAAATAAGCGCATTAATTAATCAAAACCTAGGAAAAAGGACTTCTAGAAGATTATAGTGTGACTTCTCGTGTAGAATGTCATTAAACTACAAAAAAAAAATCGGAAACAAGCAATTTTAAAACCAATAAATTAAAGCCAAAGAAAAGTGGATAAAGAAGAAGTTGCCTGAAAGAAGAAAGACAAACAAATCAAAACAGGAAGACCCTGGCTTAAAAGTGTAAAGAGATGAGAAGGACAAAATGAATCTGAAAACATCTTCATATATATTTCAGTGTGTGGATGGAGGTGTTTTCAGAAGGAGATTAAAGACGGAACAAAAGGAGATGGAAAGAAACGTGGTGCAAGTATGAGAGCCAGAGGATGTTTAAGAGAAAAAGAATGTGAAAAGAATCTAAAAGACGCAAGGAACTGATAAAAAAAATCACTTTGGAAAAGTGCCACGATGTAACATTGAAGAAAGAGCAATTTTCTAAGCAGGTTGAGCTTCTAATGGTAAAATGGATGGTCAAATATTTAGGTGTGCTCTGCTCTAATTCAGAAATTAAAAGTGACACAGGAACGGATAAAATGGTTCAGAAATAGAAACTGCAGCTGTGTTAGTTGAGACGTTCGTTAACATTTATTCAGGCACTGGTTGCATCAAAAAAGCTCAACATGTATCCAATGAAGACAGAACGGAAACAAGGAAAGAGTGCCTCAATATTCATTGGGGTTTATTTAGATTAGATCATACATATTAAAATGTTTTAGAAAATAGAATAGATAACGATTCCCCCAAATAGGGCAAGATGTTTCCCTTGACTGCCCGGCCTCCATGATTGTTCTTTGACTTGTGGTGTGTTTGTCGTCCTTTCAGGGAACAGACAGAAAGCAATGGAAACTAGTTGTCCCAAATAACTTTGAATTCCTAAAAATCACATTGAACGTCCCATGATCTAATTGCTGTGTGAATGAGTGGGAAGATAACCTCAAATACCATCCTAAGCTACCTCAGCTGTTCAGTCAACACACTTTGCAACATAACAACATACTTTCATTTTGGAGTTTTTATGACATTTTACCAAAAGCCTTAAATGTCAGAAGATAAAGCAAGCCTAGGTAGGTTTTTTTTTTTACATCTTTGTTGGAGTATAATTGCTTTACAATGGTGTGTTAGTTTCTGCTTTATAACAAAGTCAATCAGTTATACATACACATATGTTCCCATATCTCTTCCCTCTTGCACCTAGGTATTTTTAAAGCATCCATCCCTGTAAGGATTAAAGCTGCACCTCTGAGTCGCTGATGACCCCAAATAACGGAGGGAAGGCTTTGCAGAGGGAATACTCTTGATTGTCGAGAAGATAAAAGACTCCTACAGACGGGGGAAACAACACTCCCTCTGGTAAGAAGTGGGTTCTGAGGGGACAGAAGGACGGATCCTGAAACCCTGGGAAGAGAAGAAGGTGGCACAGAATCGGGAGGGGGAATGTGGGGAGGGATTACTTTCTCTGCAGTCAGTTTCATTCCAAAGGGCTCCCCTCTCTGCACTGAGATTCCCCCTTGGGTGATGCCCGTACACGGGGCTTCCTCCCCCTAGAAACTTAAACAAAAAGGTGCCGGAGGAGAGGACTAATTTAGGAATATATGTGACTAGAGGGGAAGAAGAATTGAAAGGCTGGAGAAAGAAAATATTTGGAGGGAAATCAAAGAATGCTATCATGGGCAAAGGCCAGGTTTAGATCCAGGCGGACAACTCCAGGGTGCTCAGAGCCCATGAGATCACCAGTGGTGACTGTAGGCATGACTTCCCTCCCCAAACCTCAGGTCCCTGTCTGAAAAGTGGGGACCATTGATCAAGAATTGGTGGCTGCAGAGGTGGCAGGGACAGACGTGAGTCTCCTCGTGGGTAGAGGGGTTGGTAAACCTTCAACGATCGTGTCACAGCAAAGGGGTCTGAACAGAAGGGGTTTCAGCAGTCCATCCACAACCTCACGGTGCTTTTCAGTCAGGGGAAGACCCTCTGGTTATGCCTGGGCTTGTCTGCTTCCAATTTAACCTCCTGGAAAACGAGAAAGGAGGACCTGGCTGTGAACCTGGGGCTGGGAAGCTTGGGGCAGGGGGACCACCTCGATGTGGGGCGTGATGAGGGGGCTGGAGGCCTGGCCTCCCCACGTCCAGGACTTTCAAATATCAGACTCTCCCAGGGTGAGTCCAGAGTAGTTATTAGCCATAGGCCCCACTGCCCATGGGCACAATTCATCCCAAGACTTTTAGGAAGGTTCAATATTCGTAAATCTATAAGCGTCTGGTCGTGTAGGTCAAAAGAATAAGACTATAACTGCAAACATGCTGGGGAAAAGGGCATTGGAGGAAGGGTCATAGGGCCATAGGGATGACTGGTGATGTCATCCTGATCTGTAGCTGTGTCTCCATAGATACACACATGCTTATGAAGACAAATCGACCCCACGCTGCCTGTGAACACCCTCAGCCCCTCTACTTAAGTCAAGAATGAACCAAGAACATCCATGGGCTTTCCTCTTACTTTTATCGCTCTGGAAACACTCGTGTAGATTATTCCTCAAAAGATAAGCAAGCAAAGCAAAATGAAATAAAAAGAAAAGCGAGCCTGCCAGGATACCCCTCTTTGAGGAGGAAACTGGACACCGTGTCCCCCAGTGGAGGCTGACCGCCTTCCACCGGATGCACACGGACTCCAGGAGATACTTGAAAAAACAAAAAAAAAACCAAAAGATACTTGAAAAAACAAAAAATACTTGAAAAAACAAACAAAAAAAAGATACTTGAAAAAACAAAAAAAAACAAACAAAAAAACAGGCTTCTCCCGCGATCCAAAGGGAGAGAATTCCTAGGAAACCTTTCATAGGCAAAATGGCCTAGAGTGAAGAAGCAGCTACCTTAGGACACATCTTGCTGACCGACGCACAAAATAAATGGAGATAAAGCCCAGGTGCTCACAGACACAGCTCACAGCTCTGGCAACCAGTGCTGAGTGTGGTTCTAGGGAAGGAGCTGGCAGGGCCGCTTCTGCTCCTGGGATGCGTGCTGCCCCTGTAATGGCCACTAAAAACAGACACTGAAAGCAATTTTCACTTTTTGCCTTTTTCATAAAAGTAGCAGTCTTCTTCAGATTGCTTTCCGTTAGTGAAAACAGGCACTGATGTGGGTCTTTCGTAAAAGTAAAGTGGCATAAAGCTAACTTTCCAAGAATGGGGGGGCCCTATATATCATTTTTTAAAAATTAAACAAAAACTAATTTTTAGGAGCAAATGTTAACTAAGTGCAAGATCATAGCTTCGAATAGAAACAGATTCTAAAATTTGAGCTTAAGGCCAGGAGACCGTGACTCATTTCGTTGAGAAGGAAAAGCCCAGCCTGGCCCCTGGGACCCTGGGCCTTGGCCCGGAATGTTAGCGGCTTCTCACAGAGTACAAGGCGTCCCCGAGCCCCAGCTGTCTCCTCCCCTCTGGTGGGGGACGGAGCTCAGATGGGAGGGCTGTTGGGTCAGGTGAGGGCGGAGAGCCAGGCTCAGGCCGGGCAGGCGCCCCCAGGGGCGGGCAGGTGCTCAGGTGAGCGGCCTTGGAGACACAGGTTAAGAAGCAGGAAAGGGGTCTGGACAGTGGACAGTGAGACATTGCTCCACCTGAAAAAAAACAAAGGCTTTTAGATAAAGTCCCAGGCAAGACAGAGGGAGGAGGTGAAAGAGGAAGCGGATGAAGAAAAAAAGAAACAAAAAAAACACTGGCTTGAACCTGGGTCTACAAGGTCCTTGTGGGTTAGCCTGGGGCTTGGCTGTCCCTAAGAGTGCTGTTCTCAGGCTTGGGAGCAGTGGCTGAATTCTGAGACCCGCCAAGGAGAGTGCAGAAATAGTGTGTGGAGTGATTCAAAGCAGTCAGTGTTCCAGCATGGTGACTATAGCTAATAATACTCTCTTGCGTATTTGAAAGTTGCTAAGAGAGTAGTTCTTAAAAGTTCTCGTCACAAGAAAATATTTTATAACTGTGTGGTGATGGATGTTAACTAGATTGATTGTGCTGATTGTTTTGCAGTAATACAAATATCAAATCATTATGTTGTACAGCTGAAACGAATATACTGTTATATGCCAACTATATCCCGATTTGAAAAAATAAAACAGGGTGTTTCTTGGGTTAAAAAAACAAACAAACCAAAAAACCCAAAGCAATCAGTGTTCACAAGCTCCTTGTAACTCCAAAGGTTCTGCTGAGACAGGCATTCGGATTGGTCTATAGTTATCTTGTAGAATTAAAAATTCCAGATTTAAAGTACACATGATCACTCAACTGTGTATGAGAGATAGGGCTGGGATCAAACAGCTGCACCTTTGACAATAATAACACATCAGCATCCAGTGATTGACTTTCTCTGATCATTATAATTAACACCAGTATTTTATCACTGGTTCCACCAAATTCATAAATATTTCCAGATTAACTTTGCTAATTGGGATAAAAAATTCTTCACAGAATCATGATACACCATAAATCATGATACATCATGATAGGTGCCAGGCAGATCTGAGTTTGGAGGGGTGCGAGGAAGAGGCTGAACTTGCTTCTGAGTCGGCGATGTGAACAGCGGCACGGGGCTTCCTAGGCACTGTTTTACTTGTGGTTGTAGCCCGTGCTCCCTGGGTTGGATGAACCAGCAGTAAGGCAGCCAACAAGGAGAGCGACCTTGTCCTCTACAGCCCAATGTGGCTGCATGCGTTCCTGCCCTCTCAGCTGGATTTCACGAGGGTCCGCTGCAGCTGAGGCAGGACTAGTTTATCTCTCTGCATCTAGGCCACCACTGGCCCTGCACCATCCTCAGTATAATTAAGACAATATTCATGCAAATCGTCTTCTGCAGGCCTGACTGCCTTGTGGGTCCCCCATGAGGAAGGCTATTCTAGCAGCTGAGGGTCCACAGGCCCACAGGCAGCTCAGAAAACTCACCCTCCCCTTTGGTGCCAGATCTCTATGTCCTGGTCTTTCCTACACACATGCCGGTTGTTTACCCTGCGAAGCCCGCTTCCCACAATCCAAAGCCCTCCCTGTCCACACACAGCTCTCAGGAAGATCAGGGGCTGGCGGAGGGGCCAGCCCAGCACTCGCACCTGGGACCTCTTTCCCTGGCCCTCCCCAGACAGGGGCCTATCGGCTACTGTCCACTTCCTTCAGGGCCTCAGGGCTAAGAGGCCATGGAAGAGGAACCCTGTCCTGAGGGCTCACCTACAAAGACATGCAGGAAGCTCTGGCCCAGGCCTTTCAACCTGGGAGATTCACATTCTCTAAACAGCTTCTTATTGGACAAGAAATGCCCCTTGGCCAGAAGTTCCCTCTGTGCCCGGATTCTTCACTCCTCCTAGCTGCCGAGGTCACCAGTGGTGATCAACAGATGGGCCGCTGGAGCACAGGGCCTGCAGCCAGCCTTGGGATAGCCTCGGAGGCCACTGAAATAGTCTCTTCTTAGCTGAGCCTCTCTCCCCGCCCCCCCGCCTCCTCTCTCTCAGAATCTGAGGCGCACTCTAACTCTTCCCTTCAGTTGCGCATTCTTTTCTTGCTTGGGGAAAGGATTTGCATGCTCTTGCTTAAGCCAGGTATTCCCGTAGGTATTCCCACCAGTGTTTTTCATTTATTTCTCGCTGCAACCATAGCAGAGAATATTCCAAGCCACGTTACATGACAGGCCAATGAGGTGTAGAGAGGTTACATTTCTGGCCACGCATCAGCCTTGTTACCTGGTCCTGTGGGCTCATCAGGCCCTCAGAGGAGGGTCTGGCCCTACAGGAGAGCTGGGCCAGAGCTGGAGGCCGGGTGAGACCCCCGAGCCCCGCAGGGAGGAATTGCCAGTAATGGGAAACCTGGGACAGACCATCCAATTCTTCTCAACGACTGGAAGGACTTGTCTGGGAAATCTGGCTTGTTATGGTCGCCTTGTTCTTTCCACAGAAACAGAAGCAGAACAGAACTGCACACCGTTGGAGAGAGAGGAGGTGATGACTCACACCCACCGGGGTCGTTGCTTGTGGTGAAGCTGAAGCAAGCCAGCAGCGGGCTTTGGAGTTCTAGCGGCTTCCAGGGGTGGGATTGATCTTGCCATTGTTTCCCGGGGGGTGATAGGCTCCATTTAAGGTCTTTCAGGCACACAGTAACTGTAGATGTTACCACACAGGGGCCACAAAACCAGAAAGCCCACCCTCGCCCAGTCATGCAGCTCCCGTGCACAAAGATACAGGAGGGAGCCCAGATGGTAATCAAGCGCCGCTTAGATTCAAACCCCAGAACGCTACTGAAGCTGGCTCAGGTATCACAGTGACGTCACCCACCACACTGGAACCCGGGGCTTGAAACAGGAGTTCAATGGCGGTCAGTCTCTGGGTCCACGGGCAGCTCTGCTGGTCCAGGCTGGTCTTGCTGGGCCTCTGGGTGAACCTGGCTGGGTCCCTCACCTATGTGGGGCCTTGGCTGGGACGACGGGGCTGTCTCTGGTCCACCTCGTCTCTCATATACCCAGCCAGTCCTGGCAGAGCAGGGGCCCCAGGGGTGTCGTGCAGGGGAACAGCGTTGCTCCTGCCACATTCTGGTGGCCGGAGAAGATCACAGGAGAGCTGAAATTGGAGGGGTGGGGAGATGAGAGGGGCTGCAGAGGGCAGGGGCACAGGGAGGGGTGGACAGTTGCGACCACTGCACCATCCATCCACCAGGGAGCTTATTGGGAAGATCTGCGAGGAAATTACAGGAATGCTAGTGTGTCTTGCAGAAACTGGAAACACCAGTCCTCTTGCACCTTCTTGCTGTCCTGGAGGGACCACGTGGTCTCAGTTTCTGCTGTGTTCACATCTCTCCTGCCACTTTTCCTCTCTAAGGGCCAACATTTCTACCTCCCGTGAGGACAGCCATCACTGTCTCTAGTCTACCCCGTGTCAACTCTGGCTCTGAGCAGACATGACCGCATGGCCTCATTGAATCTGACTGCCTCAACCTCCCTACATTATATATATACATATATATACACACATAGATCTCCTAAGATGTATGTATAAGAACTATGTGTATGAAATATTTATGTATATACTTATTATAATGAATTTGGCTCCAATAATTATAGAGGCTGAGAAGTCCCATGACCAGCAGTTGGGGAGCAGGAGACCCAGGTGATTTCCTGTAAAGAAGCCCCGTCGAGGTGCCCAAGGCACCCTCTCCCCTTGGACTCACCAGGGCCCCTTGGCCAGACCTGAGCTGGGTGCCAAGAACTTAGAGGAGAGATTTTGCCAGAACTTGGAGGCTAATATGTTCTGGCTTAACTAAACCCTTGAGCTCGCGGCTGTCAGCAAGCTTTCACAGTCCTATAAAATCCATTCTTTGCTGATCTAATGGTCTCGTCTTTATTGTGATTTATTTTCATTGGAACCAGAGCCCAGCAGAAAGTTCAAGGCTCCTCCAGGCTGTGAGTCCACCCAGATGATAAGACGTGGCAGCAAAGGTGCCCAGGGCTCTTGTGCCCGTGGCGTCCAGGGGACAGGGTCTGTCTTCAGGCAGTGGGGTCCCCGTCCTAGAACAGAGAGAAGGAAGCAGAGTGTGATTATCCAGGGGGAAGTAGGGGCTCCCTGATGCCATATAATCTAGGATGTTTCTAGATTTCATCAATCCCTTCCTTATCTGCTCCTTCGGGTTTATGGTGTCTGGCCACCGACGTTCTCTGGTCTCCTCTGTGGTGCCTCTAGTCCTGGTCTGTGCTTTCTCCCACTTTCCTCCTGGTCCCAATGGGTTGGGCACTTGGCCTCACAGCTGTGTCACCGCAGCTGGCAAACTCACCACACTTCCTGGGCTGCGCTTGGAGAAAAGAACAGAACTGGAGGGTCCTTGAAATCCATTTCAGCTGTGCATCCTATATCTTTTCTGGTTTCAGAGTTTGTTGTTATTTTGTACCAGGAGCCTGCAGTTCCCCGTTTGTCTGTCCTGTGGCGTTGATGCTAGACAAGTCAGAGAAAAAGGACTGGCTTGTATTCCAATGATTTGAGATTCAGAAGCTACCTGTCGTCCCTCTGTCTTAAAGCCAAAATCAGTGCGTGTGCAGCCTCTGTTAGTGCCCTGTTAAAGCCATGGTTTTTTGGGTTTTTTTTTTTCAGGAAAGCTTTTATATGATTTTTGTTTTATTTACTGCAATAATATCTATGCATATTTGTAAAATTTTTTCTTAAAAATGTACAGGTGTGATGAGATATGTGAATGATCTAGGTGTAGATGACGTTAGATGCAGATGGACTAGTGGGTCCCCGGCAATATGGCAAAGATGGTCAAGTGGGAGCCAAGTTAATGAGATGGCCTAAAAAACCCCAGCTTGAAATCTCCATGCGTCTCCGCTTTCTAGGCAGGTCCACGCTGACCGAAGTCCGTGGGTTTTTAAGATTAAAGTTGCTTACATTATGCAGAGCCCCCAGAATGCACCGGGAACAAATATTGATTTTCCTCATTGTATTTAGCACTTCCCATTTGTAGAGTGTTTCACTGCCCAGCCATCAACCAACAGCTGGGCCTCCGGGTGAGAACGGCAGCCACGAGCCCCGTTCGACAGAGACAATAGACGGAGCCTGAATAGCAGCCGCCCTGCTCCCCCAGGACGGTCCTTCCCGCCCGCTGAGGGACGCGTTAACACCCGCCTCCCGGGGCGGATCTCCAGTCTGTACAGGAGGAGAAAGCCGCTTCAGAGGAACTCCCGGTCACCCGTCAGGAGGGCGTCTCTGCAAAGAATGGGGCGGAGCTTATTGTTTATTACAAACGGGGCTCATGCATCAGACCTGTTCCTATTTGGGGGCCGCCTTTACTACACCCGCTGGCTCCCAGGCTGTCCCATCACGAGTGACTCCAGGGAGATTCCGTGTTGATCCGGCAGCTTCCAGACTGTGCGTCCTGCAGAGCCTGTGATCACAGGACGCAGCCGGCGTCTGCTCTGCGCCCCTCCGAGAAGTCCTGCAAGTGGGCACGTCTGCACGGAGAAGGCAGGGGGCTTCTGGGATCCAGGACTGAGGGGAGACATGGGGTGTGTCGCCGAGCCAGCACAGGCTTGAGGAGGGGTGTGAAGATGCAGCCCAGTGGCCACGGGGCTGCGTGGGGTCTGTCACTGTCACAGAGGGTGGCAGCTCTGAGTCTCTGTCCCCAGTCCAAAGGCCCCAAAGAGCCGCCCAGAGAACACAGAGACAGCGTGAGGACTGAAGGACAGCGACATGAGGGCAGGTCAGGGGGCCCATCCCTCCCCATCCCCCCCACCCCCCCACCCCTGCTGTCGGTGTGAACAAGAGGGGGCCCCGAGGGGCAATGCAAGAGGGGTTCCAGGAGGGCTGGGCCCTCTCTGACGTGGGAACGGAAGGGTGTGCAGGGCTGGGGTGGAAGGGACGAAGAGGCTGGCAGGTCTGTTGGTCCTATACCCCAGCTCTGCCACTGGACCAGCAGAAACACTTCGTTGTTAGACTCCACAAGATGAAGAGAAAATAAAAATGTGCATTTTGCTGGCCTGTTTCTCTGTGTACATCCGTCACTCCTTGACCTTGGCCTGGAGATGCCCCTGGGGAAAAAAAGAATAGGATGCTTGGCGTCCAAGACGCAGCCTCCGGCCTTCCCCGCCCCGTCCCCATTTTCTCCTCCATGAGCGGGACCTCAGTAGTCCCAGCCCTGGAAACCCAGTGACCACCATTAGCTGAGGCCCTGCTGCCAGTCCTGTCCCACGGGAAGCAAACTGCCCAGAACTCGTGGCCAGACTCCCCAGCAAGGATCTTATGAGAAGGTAGGCTGGCCCTCTGGCGTGTCTTTTTCTAAAGCTTATAATTTTGCACGTCATTTTATGATCAGGGAGCCCCTCGTAGTTATTGCCACGGGGAAAGAAAGTGGAGCAGAAGTGACGTTAGAGTAAGACTTGTCTTTGAGAAAGAAGGAATGATCTACTAGGCCTCATGGTGGCAAAATCAGGCAGCGAACAGGTTGACTAAGCTGATTTCTGGCTTTGCCCACGAGGTTCTCTCTGAATGTACAAAATCCTTAGAAATCCATCACCTGCGGTTTTAATGAGTTCACAGAAGTCAGCTGCAGACATATATAATGACACGCTCTGGGTGCTCAGGTAATGAGGTCCCCTGGGACAGACAGAAACACAGATTCTCAGAACCCGTTTCTGCTTTAAATAAATCCCACAGCAGTGAGTTTTGCAACGTTCGTCAGTGAAGCCACCCCTGCTCTGTGGCCAGCAGTGAGGTGGCGTCCCCATGTTCTGCGGGCGCCATGTTCTTAATATGCTCCGAGCGGTTCTTGAAAAGCAGGGCATCGTGGCCCGGTGGCCTGTGGATGCGCAAGGGGTGGCATGAACATCATTTCCCTGCAGAAGGCCGCATCTCCCAGGAAAGCGCCAGCATCCATGGTGGGCGGCCCGGCCCGGGGCACTCGGGCTCTCTGCTTAGTGAGACTCACAGAGCACGCCCAGGAGTGTGGGCTGTTCTTCTGGATGCTGAAATGTCTCCTTCAGCTTCCCAAGTCAGCCTTCGTCCAAGAGTCCACGGGCTCCCCTTCGCCTACTGCTCTTGGAGAGGGTAGGGCTCAGTCCCCAAGTTTGTGATTGGCTGGGCGTATTCTACTCATGCGCTTTCCTTTTCTCTGTCTCCAGAAAACATGAATCCCAGACCCCAACTTCCATCTAATACAAGCCCTCTGACGAAACTGACCACCAGCCCCAAGAACCAGCAACCCCCAAACAATGGGGCCAACAGCTCACAAACATCGTAATTCCTCTATTTCATTTCCTATCCAGAGGGGCTGGTTTTCAGACTTGTCATGTGTGGGACTGACGCGTTACAGGAGAGGTGGATGGGGGTCTCCCACTAGGATCAGATCTAAGGAGAGTCGAGGGCAGGCCGTCGGCGGGGCCCCCTGGCTGCAGCACTGCCTGCCTCCTGCCGTCCGTGCCGTGGAGGTCTGTGCCGTCATCCAGGCTGACCGTGCGCCAACATGACCAGACCCGCTGTGCCGTAAACCGCAACCCTCTCCGTCTTTGCCTCATTTTCCTCCTAAGGCATCTGCTCTGCTGATGCTGGACTGGTCCTGCCGCTCTCTCTAGAAGGCAGATCACAGTGGCTGCCCCTGACCGTGGGGCAGGTGAGCTGGTGCCTAATGCTGCTCGTTATGAAAGGGCAAGAACTAGAGGAGCGCACCTCAGATGCAGGGTGGTGGCTCTGGGAGAACCTGACATCCCTGGACCAGAAGCCTGACAGCCAATGCATCATTTCTCCTGGAGGAAATGCACTGATCCTGTCACCAGCAAACTAAATGCAATCAGGCTCTTGACTGGAATCACAGATCGTGTTTAAATCACAGTTAGCGGGGCACCGAGGCCGGACAGCACTCGAAGGAATTTGCAGAGACACGTGGGCCAGAGGTCTCCCCATTTCCTAGGATTCTAAGGGGTTTTAGATTACTTTAGAAAATACTCTGATAGATATACACCTGCCTACCAAAACACTGTGTCAGAGAGAGAGAGAAAGAGAGAGAAATCGGTCAAAACGCCCCTTTGGGATCATATTTAGTTAAACTGGAAAGAATTACAGACCCTCTGAAGGCCCTGGGCCAGCCAGACTGAAAAATTATTTTGCTTTTTGTTTGTTTGTTTGTGGGTGGGTGGTCAGTTGTTCAGTGGAGAAAAGTTCAACAGTGGTCAACCATTAAACCAGCAAATAGTAGAAAGGACTCCACGCCTGGCTCTGAGCTGATCCAAACTTGCCCCTCCACTTCACCCCACACATCCAGCTACACACATTCCCTGGATTCTGTCTGCACACGTGAGAAAACAAGCAGTTCTTTCGGGGTGCAGTGCAGCTCGTGGGTCACCCATAGTACCTCACCTTTGGGGGCTGCTGGGACTTGAGTCCAGTTATGGGTCTGGAATCAAAGTGGGGAGAGGGGCCGTGGGGGAGGGTCCTGAGGGGAGTCAGCAGGGTCTGGCAAAACCTCTGCCTCTGGGGGGCTGATATCCTCAGGTGGGGGTGAAGGCTCTGCTTCACTGGGGGTGGAGAGCTGCTTCTGTTGGAATTGAGGGGCTCAGGGTCCCCAGCTTCATCCAGATCTTCCCACACATCCTCGTCCTGACTCTCAGGACCCCATTCCTTCTCCATCAATGCCCCCACTTGAACAGTAGACATTCTGTGGGGCTAGAAATTCAACCTGTGTTTGTTAAGTCAGCCACTCACAGCATGAGATCCTGGGCTTGCTTTTCCACCATCTCAGCCCTTCAGCCACAGGAGACAAGGTCCCTTTCAGGGCAAACATAGAAGCTCTCAGATCATTGACGTGGTTCTCGAGCTGGGAATTTCAAATCCCCGAGCTCTTCGTTTCTTTCCCCACTTTGTCCAGCGATATTAAGAGCAACCAGCCAATCTCACTACACTTGTTAGTTTGATGAAAATGTTCAAAAATATCACGCGCAGTCATTCAGATCCTTGCTTTTTGTACAAGTGTTTGATTAGGAGTATCCGCTGGTGACACTCTGTGTGCCTCTATTGGCAGATCACACTGTGAACTAGCAGTGATCTCTCTACTGCTGGAAACTGAGGCATTCAGGACACCAGGCAGCGTGTCAGCACTAGGATAAGGGCCTATTAAAACAGAGAAATCACCCACAAAAGGCACAAGATGAAAAAGCTACAACAACAGACGCAAACAGGACACAGGTGTTTGGGTGAGGGCTGGGACGAGAAGGCAGGACGTGGTCTTATGTGGCCTCAGCTGGGAACACGTGTGTCAGGCGACACAATTGTTTTGCCTCCCTGTGCGAGTCTGTGAATCACGGCCGAGTGTTATCTTGGAGTTACAAATACTTGTTAGCAAGCAGGTGAACTTGCAATTACAGAATCCGTGAATAATAAGGATCGACTGCATCTGATATAGGTCTAGTATCCAGAATATATAAAAACCTCTTACAACTTAATAATAAAAGGACATATAACCAAGTAAAGCGGGCAAAGGATCGACATAGACGTTTCTCTTGGAGGAACGCAAATCAGAATGATGAGCTATTACTTTATACACACTAGACAAGCTAAAATTAGAAAGGTAAACAACAGCAAGTGTTGGCAAGACGGTGAAGGAGGGAGACCCTCATGCCTTGTCGGTGGGGATGTAGGATGCGAGGTCGCGGTGGGAATCAGCCAGGCAGGTCCCTGAAATGTTAAACATAGAGCTGCCGTAGGGCCACGATTCCATTCCCAGGTATATGCCCAGGAGAGATGCAAACAGGTGTACGCACACACACATACACACGCTCACAGCAGCATCATTCACAGAAGCCCAAAGGTAGAAACAAACCAAGTGTTCGTCAGCTGATGAATGGATAAATACATGTGGTCTATCCATACCTGGGAAAGTTATTTGACATAAAAAGGAATAAAGTGTTGATACATTCTTCAATATGAATGAACTTTGGAAACATTGTGGTTAGAAAAAGGAGGCAGTCCCCAAACATACCATGTGAATTCTTTGGTAGGAGTGTTCTAGAATAGGCAGATCTAGAGAGATGTAAAGTAGGTTACGATTGCCTAGGACTGTGGGGTGAGGAGGAAGTAGAGAATGAATCCCAAACATTACTTAGTTTCTCTTTGGAGTGATGGAAATGTCTTCAAGCTGACTGTTGTGGTCGAATAATTCTACAAATATATCAAAATTTACTGAGGTGTACATTTGTGTCGGTGAGTTGTATGGTATATGAGTTATATCTCAGTAAAGCTGTTAAAAGTAAAAGTTAAATATACACCTATCTTATGACCCAGCAAGTCTACTGGGTCTCCTGGTTATTCTCCAAGCTAAAAAGAAATGATATTTAAAATAAAATGTGTATAAGAATGTTATACACATTTTTTTGACTATATCTAGTCAAAGAAGTTTGACTCATAATAGTCAAAAACTGGAAAAAACCCAAACGTCCATCAAAATTTTGGTAAGTCCACACAATGTAATTCTAGTTACCAATAAAACAGAGTGAACTAATGATACACATAACAACAAAGATGAATTTCAGTATCATTATGTTGAGTCAAAGAAGCCCGGCCCGGAAGGCTACATGCTGTAGAGTGTAACTCCATCTAAATGGAGTCCCGACACAGAGTGGGGTGCCTGGGGCCGGGTGCTGGGGGACAAGCTGCAAAGGTACACACAAGAATTTTCTGAAGTAATGACAATTTAAAAAAATTAAAAATATTAAGCAAAAATAACCAAGAATATCATATGAAAATAAAATAGTGTGTGTGTTCCAGCTGGTATTACAACATATTAATAAAGATACAATGATTAAAATATTTGCACAACAAGACATACAAATCAGTGGAACAAATAAAATCTCAGAAAAAGAATCTAGTGTTTATTTGTTTTATTTTTGGCTGTGCTGTGTGGCGCGCAGGATCCCAGTTCCCCAAGCAGGGATCGAAACTTTGCCCCCTGCAGTGGAAGCATGGAGTCTTAACCACTGGACCACCAGGGAAGTCTCAGAATCTAGCATTTATATGTGATCAAGATAGCGTTTCAAATGGTCATACTGCTCAACAGCAATCTCTAGGACAACTGCTTAACTTTGGAAAACATTATAACTGCCCTTGCAAGTCACCAAAAGAAATTCCAAATGATGACATCAATGTGTCTTTAAGGATGTTGGTTAGAACATTATTTATGTGAGAAAGTATAACAAACACCCAAGGGCTCAACAATACATTTTATTTAAGAAATCACAGCAGAGCCACCAACAGATCAAAGTTCGTGTTCTGTGGGACCATAGGAGAGTATTTACGGGCTGTGACCAAGAAGTGTCACTTTTTTTGAGTATCACTAGGATGGTAATTTTGAAAGGTGTCTGAGATGTGACCCAGCCAATGACTCCATTTCACAGAGGAGGACACAGAGACTCAAAGACACTAAGTCACTGGTCCTAGTTTACAGCTAATTAGAAACAGATTCGGAAACAGAACAAAAATTTTAAATTCCATTCTCAGTATGTTTTATAATAATCACATTGAAAATGAAGTGTTAGCTGTATAAAAAAATTTGCCATGACCTTCTTTTACATATGTGCTCCTCTAGAGCATTTAAAAGAGGATTTATCTGTAACCTAATTGAGGGGGAACATCGCAGGAACACAGCTGCCTGGGCACATTCTTTCTACAGGATTACACGTACTCTCAGAAGCATGCAAGTGCTTTCCTTTCTAGCCTTTCTGATAAAATCACCAAGAAATCTGCTGAAACATGCAATTATGTAGCATTTTTAACTTTACTATAAGTGAGGGTCTTGTAAGTAAGAAGTAACATTGGCCAGTTGTCTCCAGCTTGAGAAGCCTGATTATTTTGTAAAAAAATTGGAAAGCCTGCGATCAAGGGGACTTCGGTTTGAGTCCTTCCAGGAGACCTTGCTGGTGCCCATCCGAGTCTCAGGGTCATTGCTGGGACTGAGGCTGTGTTGGGCACAGCTGCCTCGTTCCGCCTCCCAGCAGGGTGGCAGCGCTGCCCTTCTGGCAGGCTCCTCCCTGGTGGGTGCTGAGTCACACATGTGTTGCCCTCTCCCTGCTGAGAATGCGGTGGGGGCCTCTCTGGACTCTGGACCACTTACCAGTAAGGCAGAGATCCTGCCCGCAGGCTCCTCACGGGTTGAACAGATAAAGCACAGGTGAACTTTTAGGACAGTGAAACCATTTTGTTTGATACAATAATGGTGGATACATCACCCTGTGCGTCTGTCAAAATCCACAGAGCTTTACAACACGAAGAGTGAAACAACGTGTGAAAATTACAAAAAAAAAAAAGTATTTAGGCGGTTGGGAGAATGCTAGGATGGAATGCAGAAGTGACAAAAAATCTAAGTGTGACAAATGTATGAAGGGGGTGGTGGGAACAGACACTAAGTCCCTTTGGAAGTGAGTGGTCTCTAAGAGCACAGGTAAAGGGACTACTCTAGTGGGTAAAGGTATTTCTCATGAGAGCAGAGTTGGCGTTCTGATGCTGCCCTACATGTGCCCTGGAACTGAACAATTAGGTGAACAGACACTGGGTGGTGGGAGCCAGTTTCTTCCTGTTGGCGGGGAGCTTACAGAGAAGCCAGAGGAGGAGACAAGAGTGGTCCACGGTGTGATGGATTCAGAGGCAGACATCAGTGTGAACTCATGATTATCTTAGTACGCACACAGCTGGTCACATATACAACGTTCCTAGAACGTGAACATGTATGGTTAGTACACACACATGTTCTCTGCTCTGTCAGAGCCAAGGTCATCCACCCTCTCAGAGGTCAAGTAGGAGCCGCCATTCGCAAGTCTGTAGACGTCCTGATTCTGTCCTGAAGGCTGTCTTTTGAAAGGGGCAGAGGAGACCAAAGGTTCGCAGTGGAATCCTGACGGGTGGAGGACCTACCACCCCAGGCAGTTCTGACTCTGCAGTGGTGCTTCTCCTGCTGTTTTGCAATTCTGCAAATAGAAGTGGGCTTGTGGAGGGCAGATGGTGAGGCAGGTGTTTTCTGTCCATTGTGATGCAAATGGTTCCTTTTCAGAAGAATGCAAATGTTTTTCCTTGGTGGAAATGGAATTGATTTCCAGCCTGAATAAAGGATGATCTAAACATTCTACATTTCTTTTCAAACTTTATATTTTAGTGCCTGAAATATGACCCAGCTTTGCATCTCTGAGTGAATTCATCTCAGCAATCTGTCTATCACATTTCTGTTCTTTAGATGTTACTTTGAACCAGCTTTTGTACCTTACATCATTAATTAATGAATTAAATAAAATGATCAATGCATGTTTACATTTGTGTTAAAGTCTTGATTGTACCTTTTTGGATATTACTCTTTAAGAGTTTCTACTCATCACCAGCTAGATAGAACCCACATATTGCAAAGCTTAAGTTTTATCAAGGAGGTTCACAAATGTTCCACTGGATTCTCTCAGAAAATGTTGGCAGGATTCATCAGTGTGCCCATTTTGCAGATGTTGGAAATGAGGCTCAGATGTCCTGAGCTACTGGGGTTTGAACTTGGGTTTTCTGAACAAGCCTGCAGTCGTGCCTCTGGAGAGTGATTCCCAGACCAACAGGGAATTCTCAGCCCCAGCCCAGCCCTGCTCAGTCAGAACCTGGGGCTGGGAGGGAGGGCAGCGGTCCTGGTGATGTTGGTGCACACACTCAGGGCTGAAAACCACTGCCAGGGGCAGCACAGGGGAAGCGCCAAGGAGCTTTAAAGAAAGTGCGGATGCCTGGATCCCCCGCTAGATGTTCTGATTTAATTGGTCTGGAGCGTGGCCTGGGCATCTGGATTTTAAAAAGCTCCCTGGGTAGTTCTAAAGTACAGCCAGGGTTGCAAACTGCGGCCCTTTAGAGTGATAACCCCAATTCAGAAATATATCTACACTTTTGAAGCATTTCCAGCTCACAGTCTGCAAAGTTAGATGGAAACTTGACAGATACCTAATTAAATAGGACAGTTCCAAACGCATCCCACGAAGAGATGTGATTTCCCTCCGCACCTATCATAAGGACCCTAACCATGAAGGGATAGGGCCTGCCCCTCTCACTGAAGAGAAGTAAATGGAATGTTCTTCGGGTTAGAGAAAATAAATGCAAAGAACGGCATTTGGATTGGCCCCTTTGGTTCAGTTACTCCTCAAAGTAGCACAAATTCCCTGAAAAGCTTTTTCAGAAGGAGTTCACGAATTAGCAGCTCAGTGTCCTACTGGGGAAGTCATTATGTAGCAAGCTCCAAGCTGAGACCATCAAATAATAACTGACGATTTATAATTTCCAAAGTCATATTCTTAAATATGGGATAGTGGAAAGGAACGTTTGCCAACAGCACTACTGCAGTGGAGAGGATTCCTTTTTAAGATGACAAAGTGCCTGCTTCTTTGGGGCCATCTGCCCTGGCCTTTGAGGTGTTTGGGCAGTGAGCTCTGGTCCAGGCAGTGGGCTCTGGTCCAGGCAGTGGGCTCTGGTCCAGGCAGTGGGCTCCTTGGTGTGCTTGACGCATGGCTTCGGGGACACGGTGGCGATGATTTATTTACCTAACTGGTGATGAAAACTAGGATACAGATGTAGGCATGTGTAGGACTGTCTCATGTCTGAGACATAGGCATCTCAGGAGGATGCGTGTTTTGGGCAGAATTAACACAGTAATTGACCATCGCTGCATTCATCACAGTGATTTTCTAAAGAGGTTCTAAGCCAAAGGGTCTTGTAACAAACCCCAAAATGCAATCTTGGGATTTGCTCAGGACCCCCAAATTCTCATTACTTGCTGAGTAAGATTTTAAGATTTGTGGTTCAAGATATAAGAATTTTTTCACATCAAAATTGACTGTCAGGCTATCCAATAGACTGTAACTGGGTGTTAAGAACTTTTTTCTGTTGAGGAAAACTCCCCTCACTATCAACCATATCCTCTATTATGTTTGCCGTGCTGTTCATCTCACAATAAGTTCTCCTTTTTATAACCAATTATATCTTCATACCATCAGATTTAAATACATCTGTGGAATCCACTAATCTATGCATATTCTTAATTCCTAATAAGACTGTAGGTTCCCTGATAACAGGGCAGGGCAAGGACAACGCCTTAGAGTTTCGAATCCATCATCGAGTCTCGGATACACAGGAGGTACCTCACGCATACGGAGGCTCTGATGAGGGCATCTGTGTGGATTCACCAAACCTGATCACACATGCCCTCACTGCTGGGACAACTTACCTTCAAAACCTGCCTCTGCTACAAACTACCCACATATCTTGGGCAAATTGCATGGCTTACGACTCAGTTTCCCCACCTGTAAAATGGGGATAATAATTGTACCCACCCCATACATTTGTCTTGGGAAGATTAAGTTCTTTTACTTGGAAAATCCTTAGAACAGAGGCGAAGGTATGTGAGAGTCATTACTGTTACCTAATGCCAGTGGCAGTCACTACTGTTACTGAATGCTCTCATGGGAGAGCAGGGGAAACTGCCCAGCAGGGAAACAGGCCAGGGGTCGGATGCTGGGAGGCGGGAGGGCAGAGAGGAAGGCGGGATGCTGGCCCCTATTAGCTTCCTCATGAAACACGTCAAATGTGAGAACAATCAAATGCACCAGTGAAAAAACTGATTAAATAATAATTAAGAGAAAAAAATAGTAATTAAGTAGGATGAGAACACCAAATACACCAAATGCAAACGCTCCAACATCAGGAGATCAGAATCCTAGCAGGGAACGATGTGAAGTCATACTCAAATTAGGATTGCTTGAGGAGAGGCCGTTAAAACGAACATTTACAAAACTGTAGGCTCAGGAAGCGTCTGGCTGTCTGTCCTCCGTCTCATTAGAGTCCCTCCCGCTGAGATCAGTTCGAGGATGCGCTGTCCACCCTCTCACGTGACGAGGACGTTCTCATCTGCTTCACTTTCCTCCACTTGACATTTGCATAATTCAGGAAAGGAAGCCTCGGGTGGGCCTTGTGGTCTCTGACGACAGTTCTTTGATACTGGCCTGATGCCTCAGTAAACTCTGTCTTTGACTGACGTTTATTTCTGTCAGACCATTTGAGCCACTAATGCGTGCATCTGCTCATCTGCTCACCACTATATTCGACTTGCATTTTAAGTGCTTATTACATTTCTAGGAATGAGGAAGAAACAAAAGAAACGAGACTTTTTCCTCATCCTCAAGAATTTACAATCTCATTGAGAAGGCGTGAAGCAAAACAGTTATTTACAGAAGCAAAGCTTTCTGCTCCAGCGGGAAGAAGGTTGAGCTGGGGACAGAAGCTCTTCTTCTTTATCCTGTTTGAGATCCGTTTACCTGGATGAGGGCAGTGGCCGGGGGATGGACGGGTGGGGGCAGGGAGGACGTCTTGGAGGGGCTGTCAGTAGCTTCAAGGAGAAGCAGAAGGGCAATGTGGAGGGCTGTCAACTCCAAGGCCCAGCAGTCCTGGTAAATGAATCTCGGGAAGGCTGTTTCCCCAACTGCAAAGTGGGAGAAATACTAGCTGCTCTCCAAGGTTGCCATAAAGCTTAGACGTAGCACAGGTCAGCGACTGGCCACGTGGCATGTTCCATAAAGGCAGTGGCTCTATTTCCTTTTTCTAATTACTGTGTACTCAGCACCTCGGGGTGGGGTCTCATGCAGATGGGAATTTGGTGAATAGGGCTTGAATTTACTAAACTAGCAAAGTGTCTGGCACATAGTAGACACTTAAAAATAGTGGCCATTTTTTCCCTCTCCCACCCCACTCCTCCTTGGCAACCACAGTCTGTTCTCTATGTCCCTGATCTGTTTCTGTTTCATAGATAGGTTCATTTGTGTCATATTTTAGATTCCACATATAAGTGATATCATATGGTATTTATCTTTCTCTTTTTGACTTACTTCATTTAGTATGATAATCTCTAGTTGCATCCATGTTGCTGCAAATGGCATTATTTCATTCTTTTTTACGGCTGAGTAGTATTCCATTGTATATATGTACCACATCTTCTTTATCCATTCATCTGTCAATGGACATTTAGGTTGTTTCCATGTCTTGGCTATTGTGAATAGTGCTGCTATGGACATAGGGGTGCATGCATCTTTTTTAAAATTTATTTTTGGCTGCGTTGGGTCTTCATTGCTGCGTGCGGGCTTTCTCTAGTTGCGGTGAGCGGGGGTTACTCTTTGCTGTAGTGTGCCGACTTCTCATTGCTGTGGCTCCTCTTGCTGTGGAACACAGGCTCTAGGTGCGCGAGCTTCAGTAGTTGTGGCATATGGGCTCAGTAGTTGTGGTGCACGGGCTTAGTTGCTCCACGGCATGTGGGATCTTCCCAGACCAGGGCTCGAACCCGTTTTCCCCTGCATTGGCAGGCGGATTCTTAACCACTGTGCCACCAGGGAAGTCCCTGGTCTCTGAATTATAGTTTTGTCTGGATAAATGCCCAGGAGTGGGATTGCTGGATCATATGGTAATTCTATTCTTTGTTTTCTGAAAAAATAGTAGATATTTTATTGTTTTATTATTATGTATCTCGCTTTCAGCTCTGAAATGATGTGATGCATTGATAAGATTCAGATGAAAATTAACAATGAAGAGAATGTCATCTTCACTTGCTGAGGCCTGTCCGTCCTCTGCTGGGCCAGAGGAGGCTCTGGAGAGAAATGCTTGTCTCCCCACAAGGCAAAGGCAGAGGGATTGGATGAGGGACAGGAGGAGAAATGCAGGTCTTAGAAGAGCCTGAGAAATGGGTCCTGTTGGGGCAGCAGTCCTAGGATTATGGGTCCTAGGGAGAGGCGGGAGAAGGGTTCTCTCAGCTGAGGGTCCAGCCGTGAGGATGCATTAAGCTCCCAGGAGAAACTGGCGGGTAATAAGGCAGGAAAGGGAAGGGGTGCAGTTTCCATTGGAGACCCAGCCTCAGCCTGCAGCGTGAACTATACTCAGCATTTATCTGTCTGGTTTGCCAGGGTTGGGATTGTGTGCTTCTGCTCCAGTCATTGGCAAAGAAACCCCCCTGGGGAGGGGAGGGGCAGGGACTGTAAACTGGTTAGGGGAGCAGAACCCCTGTGAAGGGAGAGAGCTGCGACGGAGCGAAACGGTACCTCCAGCAGGGTGTTGGGGGCAGGATGCCAGGGCAGCCCATACAATTCCAAAGCGTACAGCCTTTCACTTTGGCCAAAGAGCACCTTGAAGTTCTAAGACGCTTGTTATGGACAAAGTTAATCCCTGAAGAGACAGTTTAAACTTAAAAAAAAAAAATGAGCTTCAAATATCAACATGCTTTTCAATTTTGAGGCAACTTCCGGTAGCAAAGGTAGAAAGACAGCCCAAATGCTGACACGAGTAGACGTTTTTGGTGAGGGTTGAATGGGGGATGGTGGTAGATTAGAGTAGGGGGTCCCTACTCAGCGGCCAGAGAAACCTGCGTTTCTCTGGGGCCACTTGCTCACCTCACGTGAGAGCTGGTAGCCTCGCAGGTCACAGCACGTGGTGTGGTGACAAGCAAGAGGCAGGTGTTCAGGACGCGTCCTCCGTGTATTAACAGCATCTTGGGCTCTGTCTGACATTTTCATCTCGGTCTCCTTTTCCCGTCATTATTTCTTCTAATTATAAACCATTAATATAATTTAGCCAGGATGTTCTAAAGGGCATATAATTTAGCCAGGATGTTCAAGGGCAGCAAATGAACCCGTTTCAGCCCTTTGTCACTTGCGACATATGTCTATTAGTGCAATTATTATTTTGGTGTAAATAGAATATGCATTTCATCAATGGCAAAATCACAGCAAAAGCCAGTGATGTTGTCTGTTTATGAATTAAGACAACACACATAAACCCTTCCATTCTTAGAAAGGGGAGAGGGACAGACATGAACAGACAGAAATACAGCAGGAAAAAACCTCCAAAATGTTAACTGTGGTTCTCACTAGGTTCAAGAATTACAGATGGATCTCATGTTCACGACCGCTCAATAATATCCAACATTTTTAACAATTAAAATGCCAGAGATACAGTGAAATATCCCCTCAAAAGATATGCAGATAAAAATAAAAGAAAACAATCCTTAAAAAATAAGAAGAGGAGGAAACATGTTGCAAAGGCATATTTCCTTTGGGAAAGATATGTATCTGTACTGTGAACATTGTTGCCTGGTTGCCCAACAGTAATTAAATATATGTTCTCACCAGAAATACATGCAGTATATTCAATTTTTACATTAGTCATTAAAGATTTAGTTGTAGAGTCTCACTCTTGACAGACCCATCTAATACCAAAGTATTAAATTTTACTTTTCAGTTTAAATTATTCTTTCTTCTCCTTCCCCAAGTTAAGTCACTTATTTGCAACAAAACAAATGAAATGTAACCATTTGAATGAATAAACATGAACTCCAGAGAATGCAGCACTCATGCTGTGCTTGTAATGAAATCTATTTCTCTTTGATGATCTCAATTAAAAGAAGTTAAGAATTGAAAGTGTGACTTTAATTATTTCTTGATGTATCTGCTTTTCGCCAGTCAGGCACAGTGAGCAATAGCTTCTCTCAGGGTTTCCCAGGAATGTCCTTGGCATCAGGCTCCTGGCATGAATGGGCAAGGATATTTCAGGTAAGAGGACCTGGTACTAATGTTGGAAAGGAAGGGTGGAAGCTCTGTTTTCCTGTTAGCCATTGTTTCACAACAAATGAACCCAAAACATAGAGACAAGACAATTGCTTTGTTTTGCTCATGATCAGTGGGTCGGGACTGCTGGCTGGGCTCAGCTGGGTGATTCTTCAGCACCGTATGGTGTTGACCAGGGTTACTTGGTGGTGCTCAGCTGGCAGCTGGTCTGGTCTGGAGGGCCAAGGCGGCTTTCCAGCCTCTGGTACTTTGGTGCAGATGGCTGGGAGGCTGGGCTTAGCCGTCCCCCTCCATCTGCATGTCATGTCCAGGTGTCTCTGCAGGAGTAGAGTTGGGCTTCTTACAAGAGCTCAGGGCTCCAAGAGCAAGTGTTCAAAGCGTTGGGAAATGGAGGCTGACAGTTTCTTAAGGTCTGGTCTCAGAACCTGGTTCAAGGTCATGCCTGCATTGTCTCTTAACCAAGCATCCACCGATTCAGAGAGGGGCACAGGTTCCACCTCTTGATTGAAGGAGTTGTCAAAGAGTATGTGGGTGTCTTTAATCCAGCATGTTCTCCCATAGCAGCATCTCCCCTGTAAATGGGTGGCCCGCTCTTACTGTCTCTCAGCTGACACATCAAAAATCCTGGTCCTTTCCAGAGGATGGCCAGGTCGAGTTAATCCACATGTGCATGGGGCTTGTAGAAAACAAGAAGTGTTAGAGTGAAGGTTTGATATTTGCTCCTGTTTGTTCCAGGGACGCTCTTTAAAATCCTTAATTAAAAAAAAAAGATTAGATCCTATATATCAAGGTCTATGATACAAATATATTGCCTGGATCTATGTTTAAATTTAAGCAAAACTGAATGACTTTCCCCTTATTTGAGATAATTCATCATATGTTCTGGAGAAAAGTTCTACCCAGTTTATCCTGAGAGGGAACAGTGACAGGTTGTTGGGTTTTCTCAATATTTGTCTAATACATACTGCGTGAATCTTTTTTTTTATGTGCCAAACATTATCCTGATTTCTGGAGATCTACTGTCGAATAAGATTTTTCAAATTGCTGCCTTCATAGAGCTTACATTCTAATGAGAGAAAGATAACAGGTAAATAAATACATAGACAGGTAGTTTCAGGTACAGTAAAGTGCAGTGAAGGAAAATAACAAGGTCATGGGCAGGAAATGATTGTGGGGGCAGGGGGAGGCATTTATGTGTAGACGGTGAAGGGGGCTCTCCTGGGATTTGACACCAGAACAGGTACATTAACAAAGTGAGGGGGTTAATGATATGGCAGTGCCAGAAGAAAACAAATTCTTTGATTTGGGAACAAGAAGCACAAAGTTCCTGAGGCAGAAAGAAGCTTTCGCCGAGCAGCACGGAGTGGTTGAAACAGCGTCAGAAAATTAGGCAACTCTCAGTTACCAAATGCCACCTAACGAATCAGCCCAAACCTCAGTGGCCTGAAACAATAACAATAATTTATTATCGCTCATGAATTCGGTCGGTCGAGAGTGCAGGTGTGGCCTGGCTGCATGGCTCTGGCCCAGAGTCTCCCACGAGGCTGCAGTCAGAGGTCAGTCAGGGCCTCCATCACCTGAAGGTCGACGGGGCTGGAGCGTCTACTTCCAAGGTGGCTACTCGCAGGGGCGGCAAGATTGTCCTGACTGTTGGCTGGGACCTCCATCCTCACAACATGGTGGGTGAGTTCTAAAGGTGAGAAGGCAGAGAGAGACAGAGACAGAGACAGAGACAGAGATAGGTCCTTCACAGGACAGCCTCGGAGCTCTCCTGCAACGTCAATTCTATTCCACTCTGTTGGTCAAAGCCCAGATTCAAGGAACAGGAGGAGAGTCAAGAAGGGGACAAATATGGGGGTCTGACCATCTTTGGAAAATACAACCTGCTCCAGGTAGCTAGATAACATGAGGCCTCTGGGCCACAATGAGGTGTCAGGATTTTAGTGCAAGAGAAACAAGAACCCTTGAAGGCTCGGATGGGAAGGTGACATGGTCAGATTTACACTTTTAGAAGTTTACTTCAGGGACTTCCCTGGAGGTCCAGTGGCTAAGGCTCTACGCTCCCAATGCAGGGGGCCCGGGTTCGATCCCTGGTCAGGGAACTAGATCCCACACGCTGCAACTAAGGGTTCGCACGCCGCAACTAAAGATCCTGCGTGCCACAACTAAGACCCAGTGTAGCCAAATAAATAAATATTAAAAAAAAAAGTTTACTTCACATGACATGTGAAGAATTGTAGAGCAGAAAAATAAGAGGTTACGGATGGTGTCCAGGAAAGAAAAGATGGTGAATCAGCCTGTGGATGTGACAAGAAATTTCAAATTTGGGAAATGTTTCGAAGTTTGAGCCAGTAAGACTCACTGTTGGATTGGATGTGGGATTTGAGAGAGAATGAAAGACTCTTCCAGCATCTGGGTTGGAGCAAATGGGTGGAGGGTGCATCCTTTATTGAAATGGAGAAGCCTGGGTGAGCAGCTGATTTAGGGGTGGTGTGGGGACTCAGATTTCCATGTGGGCAGCTTGGCACTTGTTGATAGAATTATGACAAGGAATTCTAGGAATAGGAAATGCAGTGGGCAGGGGAGGGGTCTTTGGTGACCCTGATAAGGTCCTGAAGAAACGTGGCTGGAATAGGTTGGAGAGAGAATAAATAAAGAAGGGGAGACAAAATTAGGGATACATCTCTTTAAAAACAAGACTTTATTGAGAAAACTATAGCGTTTTATTGAAGACCAAAAATATTGAAGGAATAAAATGATGCCATCAACGTGACACACCTTGAATCCAAGGGGCAAATCAACAATTTTCTAAGCAACTTGATACTGACTCACCTACATGAACGGTCCATCCACAGCCTCCACAGCACAAAAGTCATAACGTTCTGTGCTGATGAAGAGGATTCCAGGTTGGAGGGGCCTGTTACTGCAGTCAGGAAAAATCAGAGGAAGTGTTATGAACGAGATTCTGCTTTGGCATCTCCCAATTTGAAATCCTAAGGGTGCATGTGTATACACACACACACACACACACATCACGTTCACTGCTGTTTTATACAAGATTATTTTGAGTAAAAGAATGTCACCGTAAGGTCGTATCCGGGGGTCAGGAAGCTGGGACAGTCCAGCATGTTCATTTATCTTCAACTTTTTTTTTTTTTTTTTTTTTTTGAGGTATGTGGGCCTCTCACTGCTGTGGCATCTCCCGCTGCGGAGCACAGGCTCCAGACGCGCAGGCTCAGCGGCCATGGCTCATGGGCCCAGCCGCTCCGCGGCATGTGGGATCTTCCCGGACCGGGGCATGAACCCATGTCCCCTGCATCGGCAGGCGGACTCTCAACCACTGCGTCACCAGGGAAGCCCATCTTCAACTTTTTAATGAAGCTCAGAAGGCCGCTTCCCCAGGGTTCCCTACTTCTTAACTGTATGTTGGTTACAGTTATCATTTAATTTATTGTTATTCTTGACCTAAGTTTATAATGGATGAGGACTCCACCCCCATCTGTTGAGGCACCCAGCTCACATCTACTGAGCACTTCCTGTGTGCCAGGCACTACTGATGGTGTCCGAGAGGAAGAAGGATGTGCCTCAAGGTGGAAGAGACTGCAGCCCAGGATTGATGACAGGATTCAGGGGAGGGTCTGGTCAATGTACATATGTTTGCATCTTCCAGTCAGTGTGGTCGGGCCTGACCTGAGTGGGGAGAGTCCGACTGGCCCAGGGGGACCTGAATGTCCAGAAGTTGCCCATAAACACCAACTGGGAGTTGGGGAGAAGAGCGTCAGGCAGACATGTATGTACCAGATAACTGGTGCCTCTCTGGGGGCCTGGCCCCTTCAGATGGGAAGTTCCTCTCCTGCCCCTGACTGTCTGCTAAAAGTACAAGAGTGTTGGTCAAACGCAGAAGGCGCACATGCTCCAGGCACCAGGTTTCAGGAGACAGTGTCCCCAGGTCTGATCCATGCTGACTCACAGCTGCAGCCCTTGGCAGGAACGCCTGGGTTGGAGCCTCACGCTGGCTCGTCTGTCTCACTCAGGCTCCATGTTAATTGCACGAGAGCAGATCCGGCCTCGTTGGTTCGCCACTCCCGTCTCTGAGCTCTTCATCACCATCCAGGCTCCATAAAGCCTGTGCTTCTGCAGGGGCTGCAGCACCTGTAAAGGTTTATCTACTGAACAAGAATTCAATCTCAGGGAAGACGAACCCTGCCCCCGTTTACTTTAGAATAGCATTGACATTTTAGAAGTGGATAACTACTGAAACCAAACTTTTTGTTACTAATGAAATTGGATTACTTTTCTTTTCAATTTTTTTTATTGAAGTATAATTGATTTACAGTGTTGTGCCAGTCTCTGCTATACAGGGAACTATGTTCAATATCCTGTGATAAACCATAACGGGAAAGGATATATAAGAAAGAATGTCTATATGTGTATAACACCAATTACTTTGATAGATGCTAATTCAAGTGCCTTGAGACAGATGGTGGAAGTAAAGCCCGGGGCTCTGAGCAGCTTCTTGGTCTCTCTTCTCACTGCAGCTCATCTTCACAGTAAATATTCTACGAACATCAGCCAGCAGGGGCTGTGCTGGGCTGTGTTGTAGCAGTACCATTCGCAGGCTGCCCTCCTTCCTGGAAGAATGAGTCTTACCAGCAGCATCTTTAGACGTTTTGCACCTGAGACCTTCGAGGAAGCCTCCCTCCACCAGTCCACCTCCGTCTGCTGTCTCCAATGAAGGCCTGCGTTGGGTCCAGACGACTATCTGAGTTTTGGGATTTCATCCAGAATATAGACTATGTTTATGTCTGAGTCATGCTGGGATCTCCTCTAAAGATGATTTTGTAAAAATTCAGGACTACCATGCTACTTGTGTTGGTGAAAAATGAGACTATGAATTACTGATGACCATAGATTCTCTATCGCTTCTCCCATTGTAGTTGGAGCCCTTGCCCCCTCCCCCAATTTGGTGACCGCTGCTTCATTGACTTGCTTGACCCCAGGATCCTTGCAGGTGATGGAGGAGCTGTACTGGGAGGCCAATGGCTAGGTCGTGAGAAGCCTGGCAGCTCGCGGGTCTGCTGGCATGCTGAGTTTCTGTGGTAGAAGTCCACCCTCTCCACTGGAGAGAGTGGAAGAGGCCATGGGGTGACCCCCGACGGGGTGAGCTGAGCTTGGCCTTCCAGACACTACTGCCGAGGCAGCAGGCAAGTAAACAAGCCATCTTGCGCCCTCAGACCAGCCAGTCCACCCGCTGAGCACCCGAGCGCCCAGGCCACTTCGCTCAGAGCAAAAGGACTTCAGCTGAGCCCTGCCCAAATGCCTACCCACAAAGCTGTGAGACACGGTAAAATGTTTGTTATGAGCCGTAAGTTGCTGAGCAGAGCATGGCGTTGATTCCTGTAGGTTGAGGTCTTAGAGTCTCAGCCGTTTGGTTGGGATTTACGAATGCACCTGGAAATGGTGCACAAGCTCAGAAGGTCCTGTCATTAACTCCACACACGAAAGCTTTGGGGTTTACTCCTATCGTTATGCTATGTCATCAGCTTGCTGTTCAAGAGGAGTGAGCAGACTGGAGGTTCCTGATTTCTGGGTCTAGCAGTGACCCTCCCCTCAAATCAGGTGACTTTGCCTTAGTTAAGGATGTCCTTACAGACATGAAGACTTTCCACATCAGCGCTACAGGAATACAAGTGAAGCCACACTGGCTTATGTATGCTTTGATGTTCTTTTTATCTTTGAAGGAGAAATAAAACAAGAACAACTTTTATGATTTCGTTTCATTTTTGTGTTTCTCTTGGAGTCAGATGCTTGTTCATCTGAGCCATTGCAATGACTGCTCCCTTGTAGTTTTATCATAAAATACTCTCCAAGAAAATGGGAGGAGCTTTGTGGTTCAGGGATGTCTGCAACTGTCTTGCAGTCTCATTAGCAATGATATATTTCAGTCTAGGAGGTTTTCTTTCTTTTTGAATTTAGGTGAATGTTATGGAAATAGAATCTGTAGATTCAGGATTTATTTATACTTACAGTCCTTCGAACGGAAGATTTTTCATTAGAAGTAAATTTTGGGGCCCTCAAAAGACCTCTGCTAGGTCAGAGCAGTTCTTAATTCAGCTAAATGCCCCATTTCCCATCTTTCATACAGAGGCTTCTCAGGTTAGTGGAGAAGTATGAGGTCTCATCTCTGTGTTGTAGGGAAACCCAGCACTTTTTTTTTAACTTTTTATTTTATATTGGAGTATAGTATAGGTGATTAACAATGTTGTATTAGTTTCGGGTGTACCGCAAAGTGATTCAGTTATACACATACATGTATATATTCTTCTTCAAATTCTTTTCCCATTTAGGTTGTTACATAATATTGAGCAGAGCCAGCACTTTTTAAAAAGCTAAGTAACGAATCATTTTCTCAGCAGGTTTAAATTTTATGAAGAGTTCAAAGTCAATAAAATTTACGGCTGTAAGTAGCCTAGGAGAATCTTGAAAGAATTTATCTTCTGGCCATTCTGAAAGCCGTGGTCCAATAATACAGATTTGTGTCGGTGGCTTCAAGTCCCAGGAGTGACTACGGGACCCTCACCAGATGGTTGGCATTGACAAAGGAAACTGAGTTTTCAAATAGTACAAGGAGAGGCCCTTTGAGTTACGATTTCTTTGCAAACTAATTTCATGTCTTCAAGTGAAGAACCACAGAACTATTAAAATAAAAGTCTCAAGAAGTAAAACTACATGTACTTTAAACAAAAAGGGAGGAAAACCTTGTCTGATTCCGTGAAAAAATCTGTTTTTTAGGGTATTTTTGAACATTAACATTTTCAGAAAGAGTCGAATACTCATTATAAACCAACATAAAACTCGATTGCAGGATGTCTTCTTCCAGGGAGATGGAGCGGATGAATTTGGCCCTATTCCTCCCAATCAGCATGACTAACACCCTGACGTTATATACGAAACGAACATGAGAAGACTTACAAAGGCGGAGAGAAGACAGACTGAGGGCCTGGGCCCCGAGGAATGACGTGATGCTAATTTCTCTGGGTTTTCTTTCCGCCTCATATATTCCAGACTTGGAGCTGAAGAAGTTAGAAACCCAGAAATGCCAATCAGTGCAGATGAGAAAAACTCCAACAAAAGACTGCCCTCTGTCCATTGACAGGTGAAGGATAAAAAAATCAAAAATGTGGTAAATACGTACAATGGAATATTATTGAGCCTTAAAGGAAAAGAAATTCTAACACGTCCAACAACACGGATGAATCTGGAGGGCATTGTGCTGAGTGATATAAGCCGCGTACAAAAAGACAAAGACTTTGTGATTCTAATTCTGTGAGGTACCTGGAGTAATCAAACCCGTAGAGGCAGAAAGTAGGGGGCAGGGGGGAGGGGGATGCAAATTGTTGTTCAATGGATATAGAGCTTCAGTTTTGCAAGGTGAAAAAGTTTCGGAGTTTGGTTGCACAGCAATGTGACCATGTGAACATACTTAACATTACTGAACTGAACAGACAGGCGAGGGAAACGTAGCTAGGCAGCTTGACTGGGAAAGGCGGAGGGGCCAGAGACCTCAGAGCAGCAGGTTCATGACAGTGGATGAAGGCTTGACCTCTGCCTCTTGACCCACTTTCTACAGACAAAGGCTCCTTTGTTCTGGTGCTCCTGGACGTGGCCCATTTATTTTCCTTCACTTCTGAGAAGGGAAGGAAGCTGTCTGACAGGGTGTCCTGCGATGGGAAAGGAAGAGTGACGGGCAGCAGCAGCGGGCACCTGGGCGACCGTTCAATGCAGAGCAAAGCTGCAGGCTCCCCCCGGCTCTGCCTCCCAGGAGGACAGGTCCTTAAGGCCCCCAGCCCTGGAGCAAGGGTTGGAGGAAAGAGGCACAGTCCCCAGAGGACCCGGGGCTCAGGGCAAGGACAGTGGGCTCCAGGCGGGCTTGATGGGGGACAGTCCTGCGCGCGAGCGCGGAACGCAGCTGGGAAGCTTCCAAAGACAGACTTTGCGTTTCTGCTCAGTCCAGGCACAAACAGCTTATGATTCTTGCAGCCGGAAACCACAGCCAAGGGTTTCCTACGGAACTCTTGCTCTTTCGTTTTGTAAATGTCGGTGTGGAGGTCAGGTGGTGCGGAATCCTGGTTATCCTGTCAGTGAGTTAAGTGATACACATTTGCACGCATTATTACCCGCAGTGGCGCAAGAGGACAGACAGATCCCCACCTCCTGCAGCTTCCCTCCCTTCTAACAACCCCTTTCCCCTTCTTGCCTTTGAGTCTCGGGGCCGGGCCCAGGTAGAGGCAGCTCCATCCTCTGCTGATTCCAAACAGCTCCGAGCTACTGGAGAAACACCCAAGACCACGCTTAGCTTTCCAGTGATCTTCCAAACCAAGGCCCCAGATCCATTTGATCAGCACTTCTGCGAGGACACACCCAATGTGTGGGCACTTACCTCTATAAATAACGGCCATGGACTCATGTACAAAGCATACTTCGTACTGGGGCGCTTATAAAGCACGTTACAATAGAATATTTAAAAGCTTGAGATAAAAATATCAACAGAGGTTCTATTATTGCTGTGCACCCAGAGGGTCAGCTTGGGTGTACGGCCTTGTCACCCTCTTCTAAGCACCCAGCCAGCTGGACCTCCAGGCTCTGCCTCGTAGGCAGGGTGGAGGTGGGCTTGGGGAGGCATCTAGGTGCCAGAAACAGGTCTCGCTGCAGGTATAGTGAGGATCTTATCTCTGGAGCCTGAACCGATTCATTGCCTTTCTTTTTTTTCTTTTTTTGGTTCATTTCTTTTGTTTGTTTTTCACTCTGGCAAGCTCTGAAATAAAACAGTACCAGGCCAGGGGAATATCCTAAGGATATGTCAACATGAAAAATGCTCTCCTCTCAAGCTTTTATGTTTCAGCAAAACGAGCTCCCTTACTCTGAAACCTCCCTCCTTTCTCCACCTCCAACTTCCTGCCCGAGTGCCCAAGTCCAGCTTCTCATCCGTGGTGTCTTCTGTAGGAGATTTATCAACTGTCCCCCAGGTCTGCTTTGGGCAGGGATGAGTGACTGAGCTCCTCCCCTGGTCCCTAAGAAAGCTCTCTGACCCCCACCCATGCCACCCCTCAGGCCTCTGTCCCCAGGAGACAGGAGATGAAGCAGGAAAGCCCGGTGTCTTATTTCTCTCCATCCTGATAGCTGCCTCTCCATTTTTAGGATCTGACTGTTCGTCTGAAGCTGTGAGTGTTGACATGTGTAGCAAGCTTTGTGCAGAGCTGAACCTCCCTGACTTTGCAAAATGTATCTTTATACATTAATTTTCCTGAAACTCAAGGAGAATGAAGACATCAGAAACCAAAACGCTCATATGAACTGCATGGTCTGCAGTCTTCCGATGGGAGCAGAATGAATTTCCATCCAAACTGGGGGTGCTGCTGGGGGTCCAGGCGGGGCCCCTTTTAGGAGTAGCTTCCAGCCGGTCTCCCAGTGCTGCTTTGTGCAAACTCCTGCTGACCCACGGAGTACACACATTTCTCACTGAAAACACTTTTGTTTTCTGTCTTCATATTGTCTTGTATTTATCTGTGAAACACTGAAAAACAAAAATTAAAAGACAGTCATGATCCCTGCCTCCCCCCTGGGGGAAGCACATTCTGGAGGCATGCAGCCTCTCAGACATGCATTCCTTTCCTTTCCCTGCGGCCTCCAGCATCATGAAGAGAGGGTGACGTCCTAACCGTGCCATCGAGAAGGAAGGGCCTCCGCCGAGGCAGGGGCACCAGAGCAGCGGTGCTTCATCCCAAGGCACATCAATCAGGGGGCGCGTAAGGGGAGGCCCGCCCGCCCGTCTCTTGCGGATCAGGGCCAGGCTCTCCGACGTGGGTGGACTAGGCGGCCTCCTCACGCCCCGTCCAGGTCGCAGAGTCCATGAAGCCACTTCCTTCAACACAGGCCATGATGGAAACCCTGCTGGTGGCTTTAACGGCACACCACCCCCCCCCCCCACGGTGTGGGGCCGAGCTCACTGCCGAGATCCCTTTGTCCACACACACCTGGAAACAGCGGGGGGCGGGGGGGGAGGCACAGAATCTCTTCATTAACATCAGGCCTGTTCTTTCATTTATTATGATCAGACATGTTAATCCATTACTTGCTACATCACCAGCAATTTACCTCCCTTCTCTGGGATCCAATTGCAACTTGAGAGAAAATTGAAATAAAGTTAGAGAACTTCCAAACTTTGATTTCAAGCAGCGGAAACTTTCTTCAGAATGAGGCCCCCGACCGGGATGTGCAATATTTAACATGGATGGCAGTGGAGCAGCCTTGCTGGACAGCATCCCTGGCCCCCAGGGAGGCAGCTCCTTGGAAAGGGGTTTGAACCCCACTGAACCGGATCGTACCAAGTGCCCTTCCACTGTCTTCCGGTCAGTGGAGCTGTGGGGCAGAGCTGGGACAGCACACGGGGAGCAGAGCAGTGTCAGTGTCCTCCCGCGTCCTGCGAGGCCCCTACCTCCCCCAGGCCACCTGCACACCGTTTTTCTGATGAGTGACCACAGCTTGAGGCTTTGCCTGCCAGGCTGGAGTCTCTCCTCCCACCACCACGGCCCCCCACGTCCTTGCTCCTGGACCACGTCACGGCCACGGCACTCAGGACCTCACCAAGCATTCCCTGGCTGTGGTCCTGCTGATGTCACTTCCTGGGAACCCTGGCAGGGTCGACGCTGAGCCGCGTGATCGGCTTTGGTAAAGTAAACACGTCAGCTTTGGAGAACCCCTGTGACAATAGAAATGTTTTGGTTAAGGATGAGTTTACAGGCTTAAACATTAATTAGTGAGTTACCATGAAATGCGGATGGGCCTGCCTTCCAAAATCAAAGTGCAGCACTTTCTGGGGACACTGCGCTTTTGTTCTGCTCTGAACCAGCACCCCCTTTCGAAACTCGTGCCCACTCTTTTCTTTTTTTAATTTATTTATTTTTGGTTGCGTTGCGTCTTCATCGCTGTGCGCAGGCTTTCTCTAGTGGCGGCGAGCGGGGGCTACTCTTTGTTGCGGCGCGTGGGCTTCTCATTGCGGTGGCTTCTCTCGTTGTGGAGCACGGGCTCTAGGCGCACGGGCTTCAGTAGTTGTGGCTCGCGGGCTCTAGAGCGCAGGCTCAGTAGTTATGGCGCACAGGCTTAGTTGCTCCGCAGCATGTGGGATCTTCCCAGACCAGGGATTGAACCCGTGTCCCCTGCATTGGCAGGCGGATTCTTAATCACGGCGCTACCAGAGAAGCCTGAAACTCGTGCCCACTCTTGCCTCTGGGACATGGTAGGGGGACAGCAGCCAGATGCTCCCAGCCTCCTCAGGGGCATCAGTTGGGTCTTAGGTGCGTGATGGGAGACACGTGTGGAAGCGGTTCTCGTCCTGAGATGCCAGGTACGTGGATCTGTGGCCCGTGACCCATTCCTATGTCCTTTCCCTACTGAGCACCAGATCTGCCCGCACTGCTTTGTGAACACAAGTTTGTTTCAAGATCTGTCTCTTCTCCTCCACGGTCAGCCTCGTGCCTGAATGGATGACAGACCACAAGCATGTGTGGCAAGAAGGGCCCCGAGATGGTGTAATCCTGTCCTTACAGACAGAGACGCTGGCTACAGGGGAAGCGACCCGACCAAGGTGACAGGCTGGAGGAAGCAGCACCACCTTGGCCAGGCAAAGGGGCTCTGCCCTGGTCTCCGAGGTTCCCAGAGTCCATGCCCCTGAGGGACCTGCCCACCTGGAGCCTGTGTCCACCTTCCAGGAACCAGAGCCCAGGAGCCCCGCTCGACAGCCTGTATCCCACGCTTGTCTGCACCTCTAGGTCAAGGTGTGGCCCAGGAATGGCTGTTTGCAGCAGGTGTGAATGTCCGCAGTGTCTGTGTGTGTACACATCCCCTCAATTGTAGGGCCGGGCTCCAGCCAGCGTGGGAAAGGGGTGGGGCTTGAGGCAGGGCCCGGAGGTCAGAGCCAGCTTTCCCACAACACCCCCTGCCGTAGAAGCCCAAGGGGTCGAGAATTTCAACTAAAACCTGGCTTCCAGTTCCCTGTACAGATGAGATGATAGAACGTATTTTATTAGGAAGCTGTTGGTTTGGTTTATCATTTTAAATATTTGGCCACGTGGCCCGTGAGCCTCGTTTGTGCTCTTGGTGGGCACTGCCCACGGTGGGGTCGGGCGGGATGGAGACCCAGCTCCCAGGGACCGAGCCATAGAGCAGCCCAGCCCAGGAGTCAATGTGGACATAGTGGAGGATTGAAAACAGAACTCGACTCATGAGAGGACTTGAGTCTGAACCCTGTTCCCTCTCTGCCTGTCTGACCAGGCAGGTCATGGACCTAAACCAACGGCCTCTCCTGATCGCACAAAGCAATGGCACCCAATAGCCTGGGATAGGTTCCCAGCAGCAGAGCCTGAGGTGGGGGCTCATGGGCCATAATTTACGAGGGAAGACCCGGGAAGAACCTACAGGGGCGTGAGAGGAGCAGGACACAGATGAGGGAGGAGCTGGCAGCTCTCAGCTGAGCTTAGATTTTATTTAAATGCATTGGTGCCCTGGAGCTCATTCTCTAGTCCTGGGACTTCACCTTGCTTTTCCCGAGACTCCCCATCACAAATTAGAAGAGCTGATAACCCATAAGAGTTTGCTTCTCTCAGTGTGAACCGTGATGGGAGGACAAGGTGATGGGCGCACGGGGGACGGGCTCGGGGCAAGGCAAGCGACAGGTGTGCCGGTGGAAGAAGCCCGGGCTGGCTGGTGGCCGGGCGGTCTCACCTTGCTCTCGGAAAAGAATCTCTGTACGATTACCATGTTATACCGGCATTTCTAGGTGAAAACCCTGCAGAGAGACATCAGCGATGAGAAGGGCACACGGAATGGACCCATCTGAGACCAACCCGACGGCACGTGTCTGTCCCAGGGCGGCTCCCACCCATCACGGCCTCAGACCATGGGGCAGACATGCAGTGCCCTGGTGGCCGGAACCCCCAGGAAGACGTGGTGCTCTGGGTGGGACATGTCACCTGAAATCACCAGGAGTGTGTGCACGGGGCAACTTGGAGGAGACAGAGCTGAGTCCCAGGAAACAGAGCAGCAATCAGCACTTCAGCTTCCTGGAATCTAATGAGGTTAGAAATGGAAAGGATCGTGAAACAACAGTTTTTTATTCAAATGAGAAAGCAAATCCTCAGGGGGATGAAATGCTGTACCCAAGGTCACACCCCCAATTAAGGACAAAATCGAAAGATGGACCTACATTCCTGACCTAATCCCTCCTCTTTCCATCTTGTTGTGAGAAACCGAACGCAGGCTTATTTCTGGAGGGAGAGAGGAGGATTCAGGTTCAAAGGATTTGTGAGTCACCTCTTTGCCCGTTGCCAACAGCCGTGCACAGCATCCCCAAGCAGCCCTGCGGTGCCCTCCCCTCTCCGTGGCATAATCACAGGATCTGGAGGCTGGCAGCGTCTGATTTGATTCTTGTTATTTCATGGACGAGAAAACTCTGACGGTCCGAGGGGAGTACGAGGGCAGGTGACTAGGAGAATCCCTCAGACAGTAAAATGGCCATTTCGTCCCAGTTACCCCAGCGAGGTCCTGACACCCCTGACAAAGCTCGAGGATGCCGCCCATTAGGTGTCCCTGATGTGGACACAAAGGAGAAATACCTCGCATTAGGAAATGATCTGCCCGGCAGGACGCAGAAGTCATGTTTATCAGGGAAAATGTGTTAAATTCAGTTCCAACCTTGTATCAGAATGTGACTTTGCTTCCTGAGGGAGAAAATAATCTGAAGGTGAGTAAGGGCTGCAAGGAGTGCAAGGAGGTGGGTGTGTGGTGGAAGTGGTGGCGTCAGGGGTCCTGCAGTGTGTGTAGGGAGGTGTGTCTTTCTCCCTTCCTGTACCCACACTGGAGGTGACCCTGGGTCCCGAGTGAATTTAAGGGAAAGTGTGGTACTAGCTGTCCTAGCCTCCATCTGACTCTTCCCTCTCAAACATCACACACACCATCAGGCCCTTTGGAGCACTTGCTATAAACCTCCTGTGGTGTGTCCCAGGAAAAAATTTAAATGTCTCCAGGAATGAACATTTCTTGACTTAGCTTGAACTCAGCATGGGTGACATATCTCGGGGGTGGTCCTGCATTATTGTCGATGAAAGTAAGTTTCTATTGAGTGCCTATTCCTTGCCAGGTACTTGATTTTGAAGGGTCATCTCCCTTCTGTACAGCAGCCCTACACACAGGACCAGATCATCCTCTTACCTGCACGATGAGACAGACTGAGGCTGGTCAGAGGCCACCTTGCCATGTGGACCCAGGCGGGCTTGATGCCAAAACCACTGGCATCGTGGAAAGAGTGGGGCAGACCTGAGGTCAAGTCCCGATTCCTCAGGGTCAACTCCTCCTTGATGTAAGGCTCTCAGAAACGTGTCAGGACCTTCTCTGAGCTCCACACTCACACCTGAGAACCTGGGTCTGAGAAAACCAGTTCTGGGGTCCCCAGTTTTGATGTGTATCAGAATCAGCTGTGGCAACTCAAACCCAAGAAACTCAGGCCTCCCCGACAGGAGAAGCAGGACAGGTGGGGCCAGAATCTCTGCACAGGTAAGCTGGCAAGACAGCAAAGGTCGAGGCCGGCCAGCCATGTCGCCAGTCTCTGGGGCAGAGTGCCGACCCCAGACTCTCCAGCAGGGTGGGCCGGCGGTGGGGTGGGAATCTACCCTTCTGACAGGTTCCAGGTGATGCTGACACTGCTGGTCAGGGGGCACGCTGTATTGTGAGGAACACCTGGAAAGGGAAAGTCAGGTGCTAGTGCAGGGTCTGGGGGACTGGGGCCCGTCCTGGGATTGGGGGCTGCTCTCCCTGCACAAACTTAGATGTGCTGTTTGCTCAGGATGGGTGAGATCCAGCCGGAGCCCCATGTTTTAATCCATGTTAAAGAGAGAATGTCAAGCCGTTGATTAATTCCGAAGATTCATGAATATTTCAGGTTGTAGAATAGTCCTGCTCTAAAGGACAGTTTTTCTGAGTTACCTTGTTTAACAAATAAGTCACTAGAGGCTCCAAGAAATAAAGTGACCAGATGACAAGCAGATAGCGGGTTAGCTACGGCCCAGCCCGGACTAGAGTCCAGCCCTCCTGGTGTCCAGTTCTCTAGGGGCCTGAGACCCTCCTGGTTGGAACCCCAGTAGCGACAGCACCTGGACGTGCCAGCAGACTGTGCCAAGGGCTGTGCCGTCCCAGGGGCCATCGACACCCTTGGGGTTGGATATACCTCCCGACCCTCAGAGGAGGGGACGTGTGGGCTCCTGGACCACGAGGGCGATTCTAGGAGTCAGAGGCTCAGGTGCCCTGGCCCCACCGCGCCTGCTGGTACTCTTCCTTCACGGGGTCCTGGAGGCAAGGGACTTGCAGTCAGACATCTGTGACACTGTCTGTCTTGAATCCGCCTAACCCCCGCTTCCCCGCCCAGGTGCACGGGTCTCTCCATCTCCACTCCGATCATCTTCACCCACGTTTAAACTACGCCAACCTGAGATGTCTCATCTCGGGCTCTCTGGACAATTTGCCGGTGATTATTCTGCTACTAATACACTGGCCTCTCGGATGGAAAACCACTAGTTTGATTAGAAGGCGAGAGAGAGGCACAGACCCAAACCTTTGGGAAGAGACTTCAGGCACGCACAGAACACCCTGGAGGTGACACGGGCCCAGGACAGGACACAGCGGGGAGGGTGGTGAGGATGTCACTTCTACCTTGCCCTGAAAGAGCAGACGGAGGGAGCCGCTGGTGCTCCCTGGAGGGACCGCGCGCAGACACTGGCCTCACGCAAGCTCTCTGGGTCACGCCTTCCTAGACAGTCTCCGCTCAGCCCCCAGGTGGCTCCCGCCCTACAGCTTGGGCTCCTGGGGACAGGAAGGCCTTGAGAGCACATCCTCAGGGGTGTGTCACTCAGGCCTTCACTTGCCCGGAGCCCTCCTGAGCCTCAGTTTCCCCATCTGTGCAAGGAGGCTGGTGACCTGCTGTCCTGCTGGCTCCGGCCCTGTGGAGCTCCTCCTGAGGGGGAGGAGACCCCTGGGGGAGGGGTAGGAAGGAGAGGGGAAGGAGAGGGTCAGACGGGGTCTGAATGCAGCCTCAGTCCCCTCGCTCTCGTCTGGAAAAGGGACCAAGCCCACCACTGGCTCACAGCCATGAAGACCTGAGCACTGTCCTTTGACCCTCCCATCACTCCTGCAGAGCTGGGCCATTGAGGTTTTGGGAACCAAGGCTCTGAAGCAGGAGGTTAGTCCTGCACTCAGGATATCAGCGGAGGGGCAGACTGGGCCTCACCTGTCTGCACAGGTGGACGAGGGGAGGACGAGGTCCCCTGGCCCCTGGGCTCGGAGGGCATCCTGGCTCTGGTGGACTCCTCAGCAGAGACAGGGAGGCCAGTCCCTCTTCCCCCTCCCAGGGGGTAACACCCAACATGGAGAGGGACCGGAAGGATGCTTGTGGGCTTCTCCCACACGTGCCCCCTGCAGAGGGTGAGTGTGGACAGGACCCCCGGATGGAGGTGGGGGTCCCCGGCACCGTGGGCTGTGCCAGCAGGCTCGCTCTGTGGTGAGGGGTGGGGGAGGTCGTGGTTTCTGTTGGGACACCTGTGAACGGCTCTTGGGGGTCCCTTACCCTTCCACACACCTGGTAAATCAGCTTGTGGGACCCATGAAGAACGCTGGTGAGGCTTTTGTTGGAATTGTATTATATTGAGAGATCAATCTGGGGACACTTGACAGCTCTAGAACATTGAGAATTCCTGCCCGTAAACATATGTCTCTCCACTTATGTATGACTTTTGTAACGACTTTTAATAAAGCATCAAACATTTTCATGTTAAGGTCTTGCATTTTAAACACTGATTTTTAGTTTCCTTATATTTGTGCCATTCTCCACAAAATCTTTCCATTGGATTTTCGAACAGTTGGTTGAGTACAAAATACAATAAACTTTAGTATATGGTCCACATTTTAAACAACAGCACTAGGTTCTGTTATTATTTCTCACCATTTGCCTGTAGGATCTTTCGTTTTCTGTGTGGTAACATCTGAAAGATGGCTGTTTCCTTCTTCCCAGGCGCGTCCGCTGTTGGTCTCACCGCTCTGACTGGACAGTCCCGCCTGGATGCACAAAAGTGCAAGTGGTAGTCATCCTGTCTTGTTCCTTTTTTTTTTTTTCTTGTTCCTACTTTTTTTTTTTCTTGCTCCTGTTTTGAAGCGGAAAGCTTCTGACATTTCACACTTAGGTAGGATTTTTCTTCATACCTATCAGGCAGATATCTTTTATCAAACTAAGAAATTTTCTTATTGATTCTTATTGATTTTCTAGTTCACTAAGAATTTTTGCCATGGATTTTTATCAAGTTTATCAAAAGACTTTTTTCTGCTTTCATTGAGCTAACTATATTGCCGTTTTCT